>NC_090922.1:1479320465-1479922510 GCF_040938575.1 Ambystoma mexicanum
AAAACCAGGCGTGCATACCGGGTCCCGTGAGGGGAAGAGGGAGCAAACAACGGGCCATCTCGTAATGGCCCGTTGTTTACTCCCTCTCCCATTCCCATTCAGCCCTATGGGGGCTGAAATGGGAATGGGGATGAACCGTGTCCGTGTCCTCGAGTGAGGAATTACAGGGCCATCCGAACTCGGAATGGTCCGGTAAGTCCTCATTCCGAGGACACGGACACGGATGCGATTTTGCCGGCAGCCATGCCGCCAATAGCGGCATGGCTACCGGCATACCTCGTAATGAGGCCCAATGTGTGTTATCAAGGTCATCGTAAACCACTGTAACCTGTAAGTCTTAAAGTCAAAATGGCTGACCAGCACTTGGCACGTTGGTCCTTTCCACATCGGATTATGTTGTTACTTGCCATCCTGGTAGGAGCAGTGCACAGCAGATGCTCTGTGAATGCGTTCACAAACGGATTCCAACATCCCTCCATCGCTGGAGCTCGGAGAGCGCAACATCCATGCACGTGAAACATGTCTTGTATGCTTCATCAGATCTACAGGATCAACTTCACCTGAGGGTTCAACAGAATCATTCACATGTTAAGTATTCCATGGAATACCAGGAATACCATGTGCGTCGGCCACGGTGCGCCGATCTGGGACTGCTCAGTGCTTGCAAGTCTGTGGCATTTGGTCTCAAAAATGTCTGGTCATGCAGCAGCCAGTAGCAACCAATTCTCATTACAAAAATGATGCTGGTGACCCTCAAATGAAAAAGCAAGAGTAGCCAGTTTTGCTATTAACCATCGCCGGCGCCAGAAAGGCTACTGCGTCCCTGTTCGTATACTATTCCCATTCAGTCCTGGGGCTCGCTGCTGAGACTGCCAGCAAGTGGGGGTGCAGGAACATTTAATGTTTCATTAAAAAGTACAGGAGATCTACTGCAAGGATCTAGTACTGCTACACTAAGGGCCTTATCACGAGTCTGGCGGTAACCCTTAAATGCGGCGGTAGCGCTATTACCACCGCATTTAAGGGTGCGCCCGATCATGGGCTTGGCGGATCTGCCCCCAGCTCTGAACTGGGTGCAAATCCGCTGCGATTTTGCCAATTTTCGGCGCTATTACCGCCGGCGCCAATACTGCCAGCGGTAATAGAGCAAAAATTCCCCATTGAGCCCAATGGGGAATGGGGAATTCCCGAATGGGCCCAATGGGGAATGGGAACTAACCATTCTGCAAAACCCGTGATCCGGCGGTAATAGCGCTGGGGGGTTTGGCAGTAGGGCTAATAGCCCCGGCGGTAATACCAAACTCGTGATGAGGCCCCAAATGTATTGCAGCTGGTCTGAGACTTGTCAATAATGAAATATCAACACCTTTATGGACAAAACAAAGAAAGCAGTTACAAATACGAAGAGCCGTTATGAAAAAATTAATTAATTAGTTTTTTTCCCATTTTGTTTGGCACCAGGGTGTTTAGATGTGGCTGCAATGTCAGCCACATCCAAACGTCCCTCGCTCCATATCGACGGCACCAGAAAGCTTTCTGTGCCAAAATGGGCACGCGGAAATGGCTACCGTGCTGAAGCAGTCGCGCCCAAATAGCCCACGCGAAACAGCACTGCCAAAACGGGTGTACCGGTATTCACCTGGGTGCAGTTCCTCGTATGCTGGTGGCCTGGCAGCATCATTATTTATTAGGACAGATTACCAAAACCATGTGCTTTCAATGAGCTTTGCAATGACGCAAAGATGTGCCCGTGATATATCGCATCTCATTGTTACTAACAGGCACAGGGGAATGAATGACTCTTGTTATTGGTCATTTTGATTCATGGAATTATCTGCTTGGAAAACATAATACTTGCACTTGCCACTGCATGCAAATCCGCATTAGTTGATTCCTGGAATCAAATGCGCAGTACTTTTCCTGGAATTGAGTTGAGTTTGCGCTGGCTCAAGAACATCTGTGTGAGCCGTCGAGGGCCTTGCGCGAGAATCCACGCAGAGTGTGGGCGTGGCTTCCGCAAAGGGATGGGAAGGCGCGGAACACCAAAATTGGGGAAGAAGATGCGAAAAAGTGGGTGTTCCGAAGAACGGCCTGGCCACTATTGCGTGGCACGAGGTGTATTCATGGATTCAATCGCACAACCTCTCGGCCAGGAAATGGCCAAGCAAGTCCTCCAGATGATCCGCCACCCAAAGGCAAGTACACTTGCCGTAGGATTTGCAGAGGTTGGGATGCATGTCAGATTTCGGGGTGTGTGTATGTAGTGTAAAGGGTATCTTCTCACTCCAGGACCAGCCCTGATCGCACTAAAACACCCTACCAAAATAGTGGTGCGTGTAAGCAGTGTAGTGGGGTGCAGGCACGGTTTATGGGTGTTCGCATGCAGATTTTCCAGGTTTTGACTGAGTTACGATCTATTTGAACAATGTCAGTTCCATTAATGTGGTACTGCATCCAGGTGCACTGCCCTGCTATGGGAAGCATGCATGGGCCCGGGATCCTTCCGGTTTGAGGGCACACCCATACCTGGTCCCAAGGTGCATATGTATGACTATGGGTGGTGTAATTGTGGCTGTCTAACCATTCTCCTCATATCAGCGGAACCCACCAGGAGCCATTTATTTTCATAGGCAAGATTATGAAATGGCACCATATTTCCAAAGCATATGTAGTTCTGCTAACTTGCATTAAAGCGTGACAGGTATTATTCATGCAATCAAAAGCAGTCGGTTTAATCCATATGTTTGCAGGCAAATGTAATTCTGTGTGCCAGTGGGTTGAGGACAGCCTCCCCCACTCAGAACAAAAAGCTAACAACTGCTGATTTAACAAGGTCTGCCACAAAATGCATCGGGTGTCTTTGGCAGTTTTGC
The DNA here is from genome assembly GCF_040938575.1 of Ambystoma mexicanum. Classification (NCBI taxonomy): domain Eukaryota; kingdom Metazoa; phylum Chordata; class Amphibia; order Caudata; family Ambystomatidae; genus Ambystoma; species Ambystoma mexicanum. The sequence continues at coordinate 1,479,323,339 of NC_090922.1, forward strand.
TCACTTGCCCTATGGCTGAAAAGATGTCTATATAGCTAAAATTCTGCCACCTCCAATTGTTACCTATACTTTTGGCAGCATTTCGCAGGGCAGGGTTTATCAGTGGGCCCCACTGTGCCAATAGTTTTATAGCAGCACTGGCATCTGAAGCCATGGTGGATAATTTGTTGCGCACAATCTCTATGTCAAAAGCATTTAAAGCTCCCGTTCCCACCCCCGAAGGACCCGCGATTAATTAATCTAATCCTCTATGTACGCGCAGTTTAGCAATTGGCCATAAAAATGTACTCCATTTGTAGCAGCTTGGTGAAAACAGTGAAACATTGCCTCTTGACAAATCTATTTCTAATTGCACCTCGCTAGAAGCATGCATAACATTCCTGCAATTTAAGTGTTGCCTCACTACTGGAAAATCTAGCATGCAGATAGTATTAACTTTTTGTGATTTAAAGAACACCATTCTCCAGGTGGCGTGTCTGCCATATATAATGTTAGTCTTTGCAACCAATACCATACTGCCATCCGGTAGTGGATGTTCTCTTACGCAGTTGTACGGATTGCATTTAGTCAAGTTATAGTTCACAAAAGCTTGGTGGTGACGTTCGCCACAATCCTTTGGACAAAAGAAACATGAAACATCAAACAAATTGTTGGATCCATTCACTGAAACATTTGGGCCTAGAATTTCATAAACGCCTGTAATATGTGTCAGCGATAAAAGGTGTCCGACAATATGCCAAGTCAGTACTTTAGCAGTTCCATATGGATACTTATTTGTGGTGCTTTTCTCACAGGTTGTGGTGCGATTGTTATCTTCACACAGGACTGGAGCATCAGGTGTAGTGCAAGCGATTCTCAGAGTCCATGTAGCGTCTTGCATAAACCCGTTCTTTACATAGAAAGCATCTGCTTGGCAGGCCAGGAGCACCCACAGCAATGTCAGTCCTATTCCCATCATGTAGCGCTACGTTCGTGGTGTAAGCCTAGTAGCAGGGATATAAACAGGCATGTCAGATTATTGCAATAGTACAACATAAGTTCTTCCCACCCCTTGACTCAGCACTTCCCCAGCCTCAGGTTTTTTGTTTGGATGATAGACCCACAGCTTTTCCCCAGTGCTACCATAACCACCCTCAACCCTTTGTGTGGTGTCTGGGGCTTGTTTACCTTCAATCACTTGGGGAACAACTGCTTGCTCGCAAATCAATTGTGCAATGCGGTCATATTTGGTTAATGGTACCTCAGATAAACCGGTGTTGTGCAAAAGCACAGAAACGGTTCCCCGATAATCAGGAACAATCACACCTCCCAAAATGTCAATGCCTTTCTTTGCTAGACCGGATTGTGCAGCAATGCGACCATAGGTGCCAGCTTGCAATTTGATGCCAATGTCCAGCGATATTGATTTGGTTTGCCCCGCTGGTATTATATCATCTTCATAGGTAGACAAATCAAGTCCAATACTGGCCGTGGTAGCTTGTACAGGCAACGTTTTCCAAACGATAAGAGTCTTTGTTGTTTCTACCTTCTCATTTGTCAGTCCACAAAGGGTGTCTGCTGGTTTCCCAAAGGACGATTATTCAGTTCAAACAATGCTTATGCCAGGTGCTTGGACCACCCCTTGAGAGTGTGAGTCTGAGTCAGTTTCTTTATTTGTTGTTTCAGCAAGCCATTGCTACGTCAAACAAGAGCGGAAGCTTCCGGATACCGGCTGATGTGCAGTGTCCATTTGATGCCTTGTTCCAAAGCCTAGTTCTGCAGATTGTGTCCCGCAAAATGGCTGCCTTGATCTGATTGTATTTCATCTGGAATGCCATAGTGTCTTATGAGGTATTCCATTGCTTGTAAAGTAGCCCGTTGATCTGCATGGGCGACTGGATGGGCTAACAGCAATCCGGAATATGTTTCCACCATGGTCAACACATAATGATTTCCATTTTCTGGTGCAAAGGTCCGATGTAGTCAACTTGCCATATGCTGGCTGATTTTTCACCTCTTCTCAAAGCGCCTTGAGGCTTCCTTTCCAGCGGATATCGCTTTACTTCACAGCACACAGGGCAGTGGGCGGCAGCTTGCTTAGCATGATCTATGGTAATGGGCAGTTGTCTCCTCTTAGCCCCTTCTTAGGTTCCCTGTTGCCCTAAATGTCCCGAGATCTGGTGTGCCCAGTCTGCCATTCCCTGCAGCACTTCTGTTTCTTCAGGTGTTGTCACCGGGCAAATCTTTGCCATTTGTTCTGCTTCATTTGAACAGTGCAGCCAGCGAGGTGTCAGGAGGCATGTGTGCATCGACATGCCCAATGCAGATCTTGCATTTCTCACCTTTGCGCCACATCTCTTCCCAGATGTCTGCCCCTCCCCATATCGGAGTGTTTTTAATCTGCCAGCCGTCTCTTCTGCATGCCGGTGCCCAATGAGTCAGGCTTTGATATGTAGCCCAGCTGTCAATGTATATGTATGCAGTCTCTGTGTCTTTCACCTGTTCAATCGCGGAGGCCACTGCTTGCAATTCAGCATATTGACTGGACCCCCCACTCCTTCTCTCATTAGCAGCGTTTCTCGGTGGGGTTGGAATGCAACAGCTTGCCAGTGTCTTTGTCCTTTATCATGCTTTACAGTGTCGTCCGTGAACCATGCAGAATTCGGTGCTTCTACCGTCAATGTATCATAGGCGGGTGCGACTTTGAAGGGAGATTCTGGCAAAGAGACAGGGGTGCTCGGTTCAGGCATTTCTTCCAGATTTACTGCCTCCAGCATTTGTTCTTGCAGCTTGGAAACCCCTGTGCGTTGCTGTAAATACCACTTCCACTTGACATGAGTGTCGTCTTGCGCTTTGCCACTCTTTCCGCCCACAGCAGCTTCACTCACCCAGCCCATGATCGGAATTTGCATGCAAATTGTCACTGGTTGCTCGCCTGTGATTCGTTCAGTTTCAACTAGAGCCCAATACACTGTAGCAATTTGCTTTTCAAGCGGAGTATATTTTGTCATAGGATATGTGAGCTTTCTTGACCAAAAGCCTTGTGGCACTCTTTTCTGTCCTTGCTTTTGCCGCAGACTCCACACAGCAACATCACTGTAGACAAGAATTTCCAGTTCAAAAGGATCATTTTGTGTCATGGGACCCAGCGTGATGTAATTCTGCAAAGCGTCTTTATCCCGTTGAAAGGCAGTCTGCTGGTCTAGGCCCCATTCAAAGTCATGTTTCTTCCTGGTAACTTTGTAAATTGGTTTCAGTATCAAGCTCAAATGAGGTATGTGATTTCTCCAAAAACCCATTAACCCAATGAATCTTTGTGCCTCTTTCTTATTCTCGGGTTGTTCCATCTGCTGTACCATTTCGATTACAGGTTAAGGGATTTTCTTTGCTGAACCAGACCAGATTGCACCCAAACATTTCACCTCTTGAGCGGGCCCCTGTACTTTCTTGGGGTTAATAGCCCACCCACAGTTCTGTAAGCGTGTTTAGCTTTTCAGCAGCCTTTTCAACATGTATTTTGTCATTACTGGATAACATTATGTCATCTATGTAATGTGACATACACATCATCCAACTGCACCATTTCTCTGGCAATCAATCCATGACACAGAGTGGGACTGTGCAAGTACCCCTGGGGCAATTTAGTGAATGTAAATTGTCGTTCCCTCCAAGTTACAGCAAATTGATCTTGTGATTCAGCATCAATATCAATGGAGAAAAATGCATTGGCCAAGTCAATTACCACGTGCCATTCACCCACTTATTTTGTGTATCAAAGTAATAATGTCTGGCACAGCCACAGCCAAAGGTGGCACCTTTTTGTTCAAGGCGCGAAAATCAACAGTCAAACGCCACGCCCCATCCGGGTGGCGGAGGGGCCACACCGGGGAGTTAAATGGACTGACTGCGGGCCTCATTATGCCAGCTTTCACTAGTGACTCAATGGTTTCAACAATCTCTTTGTGCCCTCCCGGCCGTCTGTACTGTTTTATGCACACTGGCTCAGCAGGAGGAGGTAAATGCAAAGGGGTCCATTTTGCATGCCCAACCAAAACGGGGTTTACATCTCTCACATGGATTTGCCGATTGTCAAACACAAATTCACCTAAGTCACACTTTTTCCCACCAAATTAACAAGGGGGGTCCTGGGAGTCAGATAGTGAGCTAAAGACTCTGGGTAAGTCTCTCGCAACCAGGACTAATGTCTGGCAGAGGGACTCCCAGGACCCCCCTTGTTAATTTGCATATGCAAGTAACTTTGGGTCTCATCCTAAGTTACTAGGGGAATCCAGACGTGGACCCCTTGCTCACTATTCTTAGAGAGGCACAGCTCTTCCCTACTCATGAGGTCCAACTAGACTGAAACACATGTCTGGGGTTGCTGTTGGTACTCTTGTTCAGAGGAGAATTGCCTAGCATTTTGGTGCTGGACTACCCCAGGGCAGGACAAAGACTGATATGTTTAGGATATTTCTTCTCTGTGAAAAATAGTGAGCTTAAGACTCTGGGTAAGTCTCCCAGCAACCAGGACTAATGTCTGGCAGAGGGACTCCCAGGACCCCCCTTGTTAATTAGCATATGCAAGTAACTTTGGGTCTCACCCTAAGTTACTAGGGGAATCCAGACATGGACCCCTTGCTCACTATTCTTAGAGAGGCACAGCTCCTCCCTACTGATGAGGTCCAAGCAGACCGAAACACATGTCTGGGGATGCTGTTGGTATTCTTGTTCAGAGGAGAATTGCCTAGCATTTTGGTGCTGGACTGCCCCAGGGCAGGACAAAGGCCCTCATTACAATCGAAATTACCGCCATGGCGTAATGAGCGTTAACGCCAGTCGCACGAGCATTACGCCATGGCGGTAACGTAAACTACGCCATGCCGTAAACAGCCCTTACCGGCCTCGTTAACAGCGCAGGGTGACCTACCGCCACCCATCATTGCGCCGACCGTAGTCAGCGGTCACCGTAATTAGCGGTGACCGCAATTAGGCGGAACCGGAAATAGCGTAATCGCGGCGGAACGGGAAACAGCACAGCGGCCATCTTAAAAAACACAATCCATTGCCATCCTACCCAACCACACCACAACCAACCCTCAAACCCTGACATTCCCATAACCCACCCATTTCCTCAGCCAACCATGCCGAAAGTTGTCAAGAAGGCATGTGACAGGCAGCGGCAGGAGCGCTTCAGTTGTGAGGAACTGCAAATGCTTGCAGACACGCTCCAGGAGAAGGCCAATGTTGTCTTCTCCACTGAGATGACCCGGACAGCCATAGGCCGCAAAAAGGAGGTGTGGGAACTTGTGGCACAACGTGTCAGTGCTGTTGGAACCACCCCACGCACCTCCAAACAGTGCCGCAAGAGATGGGACGACCTGCGGATCAGGGTCCGGGGCATTATGTCTGCCAACCGTAACCTGGCCCTGGGAACTGGCGGGGGACCAGACTCCCCACTGAAGATGCAGCCATGGGAGGAGACATGTGCCTCTCTGATTGGCATTGAGTGCATCGAAGGTGTCGGCGAGATGGAGAGAGGGGCCCCGACATCTGGAGACACAGGTAGGTGCCTCATATCCAGCCTTGCAAGACACCCTGATACACTTGCACGTGACAATCACAATGTGGCAGACGCAACACATCAGCAGATGAGCCACACCCTGCGCACATGCAGCATGTACACTGTACAGTAGGCAGACACACACCTGCATGCAAAACCGAACCTAAAGGGAGGCAACCTGTATGTCACGGGCTACTAACTCCACCATCTATCCATTACACTCTTCACAATGCCTGCTCAATGTCCGCTGAACCATCAATAACAGTCACCCTCCTCTGCTCCACCACAGGCTCGCAATCGGACACTGGCAGGGACGACAGCACCAGCACCCCAGCCAAGAAGGCCAGGAAAGTGGGAGAAGGGAACCATGCATCCACCTCTGCTGGACCCAGGCAGAAACCACGCCAGGCTGAAGAGGCCAGGGCAACAAAGCCCCCCGAGGAAGGGGTCGTGACAGCGCCTGCAGCCCAACAACACCCACTGTTGCCCACTGAGGGCAATGTGTCAGCAGGGAGCAGTACTGTTGGGGAGACTGCAGCCATCGCTGCCTGCTCCGACAGTGATGTGGAGGATGACACTGGACTTGACCACAACACGCAACTGCACTCACCACACCTATCCCCAATCAGCCATCATGGAGATGACACCCAGGGCCCATCGCCAGCTAATTCATGGCCAGCAACTCCAAGCCCAGTGGGAGTTGTGGAAGATGGGAGTAGTCCCATTGGTCCTCCATTGGGCCAGAATTCCAGCTGTCGCTGGAGCAGATTGCCAACAGGCAGGAAGCACTGGGCACACTCCTCACGCAGCATGTTGCAGAATGTGGAAGTGCCAGTGCAGCCATGGAGAGGAGTGCTGATGGCATCAGGGCTGCCATCCAAACTGCCAGCAGGGACATATGCACCGAACTTGCTGCAGTGCGGCAGATGATGAGCCAGCTCATCCAGACAATTGTGGACACATGCCGTACTGAGCAGCCCAGTACATCCTCAGCTGCAAGTTCAGCACAAGCCTCTCCCGTCCGCAGGTCATCCAGGACCCTGAGGAGCACAGGCAGGGGCGCCCCAGGTTCCGGGAGAGGGGGCAGTCAATAGTGTGCTAAACCATACACACTTCACCACGGGCACTGTCACATGTTTGCAGGGTGTTCAGGGGGGAGGGGGAGGGAGGAATTGGGTGTGTTGGAGTGTTCAGGGGGGAGGGGGAGGGGGGAATTGGGTGTGTTGGAGTGTTCAGGGGGGAGTGGAAGGGGGGAATTGGGTGTGTTGGAGTGTTCAGGGGGAGGGGGAGGGGGGAATTGGGTGTGTTGGAGTGTTCAGGGGGGAGGGGGAGGGGGGTATTGGGTGTGTTGGAGTGTTCAGGGGGGAGGGGGAGGGGTTCTGTAATACCTATTCAGAAGGACAATACACTTTTTCTTTTCTCACAAACGAAATGTGTGGACATTGCTCATTGCGTATGTGTGCTTTATTGTTTTACAGTCCACAGTGTTGACATACCAGACACACACAGTGCCCCAAGTGCCATCCATATGTTACACACTCGCTGTGTGTGCTAGAAGTATCGGTCAATGACATTCAGACGCATTATATGCCCCTCCTGTGCATCGCTGCCTCCCTGATGTGCTGCCCCATCCCCATCATCATCATCCCCATCATCAGGTGGTTGTGGTTCTGCGTCAGGGGGCAGAGGCACGTTTCGTCTGATGCACATATTGTGTAGCATGACACATGCCATGACGATCTTTGCAACCTTCTCATGGCGGTACAGGAGTGCCCCGCCAGACCTGCTGAGGCAGCGGAAACGTGCCTTCAGTAGGCCAAAAGCATGCTCTATCACCACACGGGTACGTGCATGGGCATGGTTGTAGTCCTCCTCATGCTGGTTCGATGGGTTCCGCACTGGTGTGAGGAGCCACCTCTTCAGGGGATAGCCCGCATCACCTGTAAAATGTGAGAAAAGAATGTGTCAGGAACGAGATTGATTTGTGAACATGACGCACAACCATGCCTTGATTCTGACTGTTACTGTGCACCAATTGGAGTTGTGGTTATGGATTTACACTGTGCAACCAGTATGTGTTCATGGCTCTCATGTACTGTTTTGCATGCAAAAACACAATGCAGGGGGGACGATTGCCTTGTGAGTGGCCATCCACTGTGTCCGTTCAGGCCGTCATTCATGTGACCTTGCACGTGTCCTGTGAGCTTGAAGCTCACATGATAGCAACATTGATGTCTGGCTCATTATGACCCCAGTGAGCATTACTGGTGTCAATGGGGACAGTTTGTGGGTCTTGTAGTGGTGCATTGATGTTCCTGTCTGTCATGTGCCTCCTTTGTGCGGAGTTGTGGGGGACAGGCCTTTCAGTAGTTGGTGCATGGTGACGTGCATGTTGGTGGTTTTCTTTAGGGTCAATGCGGTCACAATTTGCACAATGCACTTGCAGATGGTTGTGTCGTTTTTGGGAGGCACTTTCATTCACATGTTGGGATGATTAGGTCAGGCATGATGTGTACACTACTCTGTTGACGTCAGTGCTGCCACAGGGAATGATCTGGCTATTGCTAGTTGCACCCATGTGACGTATGCATCACCCCCCTGTATCTGCCAGATGAAATATGCATTGGTACCTCATTCAACACCCACTTTGCATTTCCATGCTCATGACATTAGACTCACCGAGTAGGTAGGATCTTGGGCCTGCATGTCGCTCCATGTAGCGTGGTATTGTGGAGTTCCGAAGGACCATAGAATCATGGGTTGATCCGGGGAATCTGGCACAACAATGTGTGATGATCCTGTTGGAGTCACAGACCATTTGCACGTTGATTGAGTGGAAATGTTTACGGTTGCGGTACGGTGCCTCCATGGCATGTGGGACCACCAATTCAACATGGGTGCAGTCAATGGCACCAATGCAAACAGGTATGCCGGCCAGTGCATGGAAACCCACTTTGGTGTTGGCAATCTCCTGGGCAGACCGTGGTAATGAGATGTGGTCATCTGTGTGCTTGAGGAGGGCATCGAGCACTTGCATCAGTGTACGCGAGAATAATGGTTGTGATATGCCATGCAAGTGCCCCACTGTGTGCTGGTAGGTGCCTGTGGCCAGGAAGTGGAGCACGGACACTACCTTCAGTAGGGGGGGGTGGCAGTGGGTGTTTCAATCATGCTGACGATGTCGTTGTGTATCATGTCCACAATGGTGGTGATTGTGTCCCGGTCCAGTCGGTACAGGGTGTGGATCTGCTCAGCGATGAGGTTGAATGGGCTGGCTCTGATGCGTGGGATTGGGGGCTGCCTGCGTGGTGGCAATGGCTGTGCTGGTGGGGCTTGCTGGGCCTGCCTTGCCCTCCTTCTCCTCCTGCGTCTCCTCTGTGCAGCCTGTTGTTGTTGTTGTTGTTGTAGTTGCTGTTGTAGCACTCGCATTGCTATCAGGTCCTCCAGCCCCAACATTGCTAGTCCTATTGGTATCATTGTGGAGTGTGACTGGGTGTGGGAAGGGGTGGGGTGTGCTCTTTTTGTACTTCCTGAGTCTGTATTGCCTTCACCTGTGCTGTTTCTGTCCACCTGTGGCAGCTGCATTCACTTTACATGGCCCTTTACGGTTGGTTCGCGATGGCGTAATTAGCACCATGGCGGTAAGGTACTTAACGGGCTGGGTGATGGCGTTAGGGGCATGTCCGCTTGGGTCGGCATTTGCGTACCTTTCCCCCATGGCGCTAAGTACGGTGTGGATGTTCGCGTGCGCGCGCCCTTGGCGCAGTCAGCGGCAGCGTTAGCTACGATGCCGCTAATGTCATCGTAGTTTACGGTCACGGGTCGTAATCGGCCCTAGCGGAAGACGATGGCGGTAATCGTTTACCGCCATCGTTTTTCGCTTTGCGCCTGGGTCGTAATGAGGCCCAAAGACTGATATGTTTAGGATATTTCTTCTCTGAGAAAGATAGTGAGCTAAAGACTCTGGTAAGTCTCTCGCAACCAGGACTAATGTCTGGTAGAGGGACTCCCAGGACCCCCCTTGTTAATTTACACTTTTTCCCACCAACACATCCATCCCCAGTATATACTCGGGTATGTCAGCAATCAGGACATTAGCAGTGAAAGGCAATCCCTCACCAACTGACATCTTTACATTAAAGGCTTTTGCAACAGTTTTCACCCCCCCCCCCCCCCTAACCGTTGACCAGGACTCTGGGGCCAGATAATTTGTTGGGGTTGCAATTCAAAATTGCCACTTCAGCTCCTGTGTCTAATAGAGCCAAAACTTGCTTCACCTTGTCATTTAAATACAATACTTAAAATCATTGATAAAATAGCCTATAACCAAATACAAACTCACCTCGAACACAACAACCTACTAGGAGCTAGACAATCTGGCTTCAGGCCCAACCACAGTACGGAGACAGCCCTGTTGGATTTGAAAATCCAGCTGGACTCTATCAGAGATTCAGGGAAATTAGCCACCCTACTGCTACTGGACCTATCAGCAGCATTCAACCTAGCCGACCATGATAAACTATGTGACACTCTAAAAAAAGATTTTAACTTTTCTAACAACGCTACCCAGTGGATCAAATCTTTCTTAACGGACCGCACATCCAGAGTGGCCATCGGAAATCATGCAGTGGACCCCATAGTGTACCCATTGGAGTACCCCAGGGATCCTGCCTCTCCCCCACTCTCTATAATGCATACACTAAACTCCTATTCTCGGCTCTTGATGATATCGGTGTGATCTACATCAACTTTGCAGATGACACACAAATCCTCATCCCCATTACAGGTGACTACACCCAAGACACCTACACCATCAACAAAGTTTACTCAATAATCCAATAATTGACTACTCCCATATCAATATTGACGGCACACTGATCCCAGTGTTCAAACAAGTTAAAACTCTTGGTGTTTATATTTTTGCTAACCCTTCTATGCACAAACAAATAGCTGCCCTCTCCTCGTCCACAGCCTACACAGCAAAACTCATCGCACTCAGTCGCCAATTTCTCACCCCGACAAATTGCATCACACTGGCTAGAGCCCTGATCCTAACGAAATTGGATTACTGTAACATCCTCTTCCTAGGAACATCCAAAACTAACCTAAACAAAATTCAATTGCTACAGAACAAAGTCCTCAGAGCGGCACTAGGTATTAAGAAATCCAAACATATATCTAGCATCAGAAGAGAAAATCATTGGCTGCCAATTGAAGCAAGAATCATCTTCAAAACACTTAGTATTGTCCATAAATGCATCACTAACAAAGCACCCAGCTACCTCAATAACACTGTCAAGAAAAAAATCTCCTGTAGGCAACTTAGATCTAGTAAACTGGCCCTCCTGGAAGTTCCTCAATACAAATACTGTAGAGCAGGAGGTTGTAGTTTCAAAGTCCTAGCCCCTTCGCACTGGAACGAACTACCCCTGAGCATCAAAAACGAGGATTCTCTACTAAAATTTAAAAAAGCGCTGAAAACCTGGCTATTCAATAAATATTAACCCCAACTAGTCCTACTCCATTCCAGTATTAGAACGCTACAAGCCTACCCTTTAAACTAACTGTGAGTTGCTACTTTGACCCAGTGTAACTTAGTATATGAAATATGACTTAAGATGCCATGTGTAACCTCAGTATAAATGCTTTGATTATCTGTCTGTAACTGCAACACTGTATAAATATGTGAGAATTCATCTGAAACTTTTCGCCGTGATACCCCCGGGTCTGGGCGAGTAATAAATGTAATAAATAAAATAAAATAAATAAAATAAATAAAATAATGTAAGTGGCACAAAAGGGCATCTGTCTCTAGGACTGATTCTCTTTATTCAGCGTACCTCAAAGACAGAGCCAGCCCTTCAATCAAAAATGGGGGCAGGGACCTCCCATTTTTCCTTTGACAAATCCGGATACACCTTTGCCCGTACTTTGGGCTTCAACACATCTTCCTCAGGGGGTGCGGTAGGGCTAGTTTTGCTTTGCCCCTGCTTCAAGCAACACAGATGGGGGTTTACCGTCTATCTCTTCTTTCGGAATTCCAGCTTTTAGCAGGTCAACCCACATTTGTCTGCGTGTAACTCTAATAGTGTCAGCTTTATCTTTAGACTTTGCATTTTTGCCAGACTTTTTCGCTGAATCAATACATGCGGCCACTAGGCACGCAGCTTTGCTGCTCATTTAGCCCTTCTAATTGCCCAAGTAACAGTGCAACTTCACCAATAGCTTTGCCCTGCGCTGGACCCAGCAATGTGAGTAATGCTCCTCTCATATGACCAGGAGCATTTTGCAATAAACGCTCGCACATGCCTGCAGTGAAAAGTTCCATATCTGGTCCTGCAAAATTTAAACTGTACATTGCGCACTATAACCCCATCTCTCTGAGATGATCTGTAGCCTAAGGCAGTGATTTCCATGGCCCCCACGGTTCTTCCATGTCCAAGGGACTTGCATACAGATTTGTTAAAGCAGTCTGAAGCCAATTAAAGAATGAATGCCCACCTTGCTGCCCTAACGCGCCTCACAAAATCTGTCCCAGCATTACATTAGTAGTAATTGAACCCATCTTCAATAATTCTTCTAGGGTCAGAAAGATGCCGTCACTGCCCGTATCCCAAACTTGCAGAAGCCACTTTAAAACCGGTTCGCCTGCTCTTTGTCTAAACAACTTGGCAATGTCTAAAAGCGCAGTCTGGGTGTAATCTCTGACAATCCTAGTATTCTGAATATTTCCACCGCCAGCTTGGCCTTTTAATTTATTAGTAATTAACAGCCGCGCTGGGTAAGCACATTTCTTTTGAGCACATTCCAGCTACTCTCCCTCAGAACAGTCTAGCTCTTCGACTCTCACTTCAAGTAGCTCATCCCAGTCAAAAGTCTGTTCTGATTCACTATCACTCACATTGCCAGACCACAAATTTGGATCCCATGTATATTTCCTAATTAATGCTCGAATTCTTATCTTTGATGGATTGCTTCTCTTCTGCTTACGCTTGTGCGTGGCTACACGCACGGCTTAAGAAGCACATCTATCCTCCTTCTGATCAGCCCGTTTAACGGACGATTCAAGGGTCTCCCTCATTATGATTTGTTGCTCTTCGAGCAAGGAAATCTCATCATTTAATTTTCGAATTTGTGCATCTTTAAGTAAGTCTTCCTCATGCATTTTTCTGAGCACCTGCAGGAGCAACCAGTCTATGCTTCCTGCTGCCATCTGCTCCTTTCAGCTTTTCCCAGGCTGTAAACTAGCCAAACACTCACTAATTACCGCCGGGGAAACATCATTTTCAAGCATGTCCCATGCCATCGGGGCAGAGTACTGATGCAAAATGTCTGCCACAGATGACCATGCATTTGTTACCCGCCACCCCGGAATGTGACAGAGTACACTAGTTCCTTCATTGCATTCACCTTTCCCCTGTTTCTTTCAGAATTGCATTATGGTCGCAAATCCTGTTTGTGACGCCAAGTGTAGTGTAAAGGGTATCTGCTCACTCCGGGACCATCCCTGATCGCACTAAAACACCCTACCACTCCCCCTTACAGGTTCGAAACTATGCGAGACACAATGTACGCAATATGAAAGAAACCCACTCATAAGAAGATTTTATACATGCATTTATTTATTAACAATCCAATTATATCTAAGCAATAGTTTTCAGCAGAACGGGATAAAGTGCAAGTTAAGCGATACGAATTATTAGTTGCAGGTGAAATACAATAATATCTTACGCTCCTAGAAATCGCTGGTGTTGGCACGATCTTGTCACATCTAGGACCCACGCCGCCCTCGCGCCTGACGCCTCTGCCCCTGCAACTGGCCTAGCCCCACTCTGCAGCCTGCATGGAGGCGGGATGTGACTGCCAAGAGCCTCTGCCCTTCAGTGCTGGCTGGTTTTCGGGCGCTGCTTCGCGTGCACATTCCAAACAGCCCAGGATGAGTCCTCCCCCTCCCCCAGCTCAGGTAAGGGCTTCTTATTATGGCCTTCTTGTCAATTAGTGTGGCACACTAGATTTTCTAGAAGCTTCTCGACAGAGCCCTCTGCGCACAAAAACATGTTTTTGGTAGGAAATGTCCACCCTCCTTGGCGTTCAGGCCCCCTCTTCTTTGTTCTGGGAAACCTTCCGTGAATTTCAGCCTTATCAGTGCACCTGCCTGCGAGGTCAAACCATGTCCACGGAACGCAGTGGAAGGCAGTGCTGGGCTACGATTGTCTGACCATCGTGAAGCTTCTTGCAAGCAATAGATGTTTATGAGCTGAAAAGCTTTTGCAGTTAACCCCTCACAAGCACAAAAGGGCCTACCTAGGCTATGAGGCTCAGCTGAGCAGCATTTTTCTACACTCTTCGAATAAGCTCTATGTATGTGCAACAAGCCATAGGCCTAAATATGCAGGATAATTAGCTCAGTTAGCTCAGTGGGCTAACACCAGTGCCTAGATGCTTCACATCACAGTGTACTAAACTGGGGTTCCGATGTAAATTAGGGGTGTGTGTAAGCAGTGTAGTGGGGTGCAGGCACAGTTTATGGGTGTTCGCATGCAGATTTTCCAAGTTTTTACTGAGTTATGGTTTTTCATACGCAGGTTGTTGGGGTGATGGGAACAGTTACGGGGGACCCTGCGCAGGGTCCACAAGATGCAGGTCTGCTTGCGGGGGACCCCACAAACCGTTTGAAGGGTGCATGTATTCACGCCTGGGGGAGAGCACAAAGGTAGCTGATCTGGTAGTTTTTGCTTTGTGTGTGGGTGTTGTGGGGCGTTCCGGCCACAGCTTGCGAATACGGTTGCTTTGCGCAAACAATTCCATGAATACGCAGAGCACGCATTTTTGATTCTGCGCATAGGCTCATGCAGTGTCCATCTTGGTGCGTTGCCCTAGCAGGATTCTGCGCACATTTCCTTGAACCGAGCCCTATGTGTATCCTGTTTGTGAATTCAGGATGTGCCTTAAAATCACAGACACGTCCCCTTATTTGCACAAATGCTCAAAGGTGGGAAAAAGGCATCTGAGTGAGCGCATGTAAGATGCGCTCTTTCAGATACTCTTTGTAAATTAGACTGCTACTTTTTTGGTGCAGGTGAGGAGATACACCACTGCTAGCAGAGCCCATTACCTGCACCCAAAATATGTTTTGAGAAGCTGAGCTCTTTTGAGCTTCTTTTCTAAAATGACTCATCTCTGAGATGTACACTTTTGTGATGAGGCGCATCTATTGTGGCAAATATTTCATTTTTTTAACATGCATCTTAGATTTGCCCCTTTTTTATATATGAGAATCTGGCTCATTATGTTTAGGAAATCTGCAAAAGGGATACTAATTGACACTGTCTATAGCTGAGACAGTGGGCCCAATTAACATAACTTTTAGTTTGGTTCAATGTGACCCTTCACTCGTGCAAGGTGAGATTACACTGCCAACAAACACCCTGATTCATAAAGCAGTGCTGTGGGGTGTAATCAAAGGTTGCAAATCAATGGAACTGAAGGGTCAATGGGAAAAATGACCTGACAGCTTTCATAAAAACAATTAATGGAAACCTCTCACTGAAAATGGGTCCATTAAGGTGAACTGTGGCGTTTCTGCAAGGAACACAAAGAAGTGCCATGTGAAAAGGCCTACCTGCCGTTATAAAAGGAAAAGCAGCATTTTAATTCACAGTGGCAGAAGAAATGCAAAGGCCCCTTTCACGTGAAAAGCAGGATTTTTAAACGCTCACACCAAAATGACTTTACATGGGCATTTGTAGTTTAAAGCAAGACATGATAAAAATGTACCCCTGCTAATATAAAGATGTCAGGGAAAAGACACTG
This sequence comes from Ambystoma mexicanum, assembly GCF_040938575.1. NCBI lineage: Eukaryota > Metazoa > Chordata > Amphibia > Caudata > Ambystomatidae > Ambystoma > Ambystoma mexicanum. Next base: position 1,479,338,691 of record NC_090922.1, read on the forward strand.
TGCGTGTTGCCAAAAAGTGGTGTATATTATGCTTCACATGCAAAATACCAGCTAACATTTGACAAGAAAAGCTCACTTTGTTTCTAGGGGTCACATGATAAGTTCCTGTAGGCCTGAGACAGAACCTTTTGCATGTTGTTGGGCCAACTTCACAAAGAACTCCCCCGATGAAAGCCTGGCTGGCATCCCAGCTTTTTACACCTGCAAATAAGTGTGGCTGCTAAGAGGTGTTGAAAACAAACTTTCCTCAGACTTGGGGCCCGATTCATGGAAATATTTATGTGGAGAATCAGGGATTTGCGTGCCAATCTGCACGGAAATCCCTGTTCGTCAATTCATGGAACCGACTGCGCAGGATTTTCCGTGGACTTGCGTGGAGTTTGCGCAGGCCCGGCATGTCTCTGTGAGTCGCCTTGTGCCTTGTGCAAGACTCCACGCAGATTGTGGGACGGGTCTAGGCATAGACCAAAATACGGGGCGGAACATGCAGAATGATGAAGAACTGGTGAACATGTGGGCGTGTTGAGGGCCTTTACACGGCCAAGCTATTGCACGCCCATAGCCAGGCAAATATAACGGTATTCATGGATTTGACCTTGGGACATCGGGTCGCGAAAAAGCACGCGCAAATCCCGGGACCCATACACCACATGATAGCAGGCGTATAGGAACAAATGCCTATAAAGCATGCAATACACACCAAACGAACGTCTACAGCCATGATGAATCCAGCAGTAGTTACAGCTATTGTGCATGGACACCGCTGGAGGAGGAGGATGCCCAGGGCCCGGATATTAACAACACACACTATACTTTTTGGGATGCCAGATGATCAAGTCTATGGCATGTACAGCTTCCCCCTACATAGAATCCTAGACCTTGTCAGGGAGTGGGAAGATGGCCTAACATCACCCACCATCTGCTCCCAGGCTCTTACCCCGCTAGAAAAAGTACTGACTGCAGTCTATTTCCTTGCCACTGGGTCCTTCGAGTCGACCACTGCAGTAGTTGGTTGGATATCACAGGCCACACAATCATTCTGTCTACACCAGGTGCTGTCCTGTATAACAACACATGCATGTGTGCGCAGGCACATATATATGCCCCGAACACCAGCGGATAGGCAGACAGTCATGCAGGATTTCTATGCAGTGGCACGCTTACCCCGTGTACTAGTTGCAATAGACTGCACACATGTTGTGCTACGGCCACCTTGATTGACAGAGCCTATCTACCAGAACAGAAAGCACTGGCACTCCATCAATGTGCAGGTAGTGTGTGATGCCAAGGAAATCATTATGGAAGTCTATGCTAATTTCCCAGGCAGCACACAATACAGCTACATCTTACACATTTCACCACTGCACCGGTCCCTGGTATCTGGAAAACATGGCCTCGCATGGCTCATTGGCGAGTATGAACGCTCATGCACGTGCATGCACGTCACACACTAAACAGTTGACACTGCCAATAAATTACAATGACAACCGTGTACACATTTACAGGGGACAGTGCCTATCCGCCGACTACCTTCGGGATGACACCCATCAGGAACCCCACAACACCAGCTGCGGGGAGGTACAGTACTGCACATGTAGCCACTCGGGCATAGTGGAGCACACATTTAGAGTGCTAAAGTCACTGTTCTGCTCCCTTGACCACGCTAGTGGGTGTTGCTATATGCACCATCAGTAGTCTGTAGAATCATTGTGGCTGCATGTGTCCTGCACAATGTTGCCACACAATGCATGTACCAGTGAACATGCAGGTGGGACAGCGGCCACACCCACAGGCACCACCCTTGCCTGTGACTGCCCAAAGGGCACGTGGAGAGGTTGGACACACACAGGTGGTACAATCGTACTTCACATAAATACCAGCCCCTGTGGAGTAGACACAGTGAAGCCACCTCCCAGGTGCCATTCAATGATGAATTGGTGCCTATTCTCCATGCCCACAACAACATCCTAAGAATGTGCTATGCTACTAGGAGGGCATAATTGTGTGTGTACATTAGACATGAAACAACATGCACAAATAGAGGCCTCAGAAAAGACTTGTAAGTGGGAGTATACCACTACCACTTTGCGAAGTATGTATTGAAATCAATCTGGAAGCTTAACAACTGTACAAATGGCAAACATATATGAACAAGCAAAAATATGTTGATACAGAAAAATGCATGAACTAAGCAACAATCAAATCTTAGCAAATCAAAAATTCCTATAAGCAAACCAAAATCGGATTTAAGACCTGTGCGACCATGTCCACTACAGGCACAACATATCCATGTTGCTGTGAGTGTGAAAGCAGGGGTGCAAGATTACACATGTGACATACATACTGGGAATAGGGATACATTGCAGCCCATATCAAAACAACCACTAAATAAGAGCAAATTTGTAAGTGAGCAAATGTATCGCCACATTCAGAAGAGCGTAAAATAATGGTGCAATCACCCATGAAAACAGCCTGTTACTCATGCCCATTATCAGCATGGGAGGGCACAAATGAACAACAGGCATAGCAACTTCATAGCAACTTCACACAACAGTGTCCGTGTAGTGCACCCAAAAGCACACATCACAAGCAACAAAGTCCCTGACCACCGTCTCCTGGCCAACAACTGGATTGCATGTAGACACCAAACCACACACATGAGACCAAAAGTAGGGAGGCATACTACAAAATTGATGCTAAAAAACTCATGCAAGGACAGCCCTGAATCCACAATGCGTGTTACAGAACAATAAACAGGTTCAGTTGCCAAAGCATTCCCTGACAACCACTATGCTCACAATGCACAGTCACATCAAAGCAGTCATGTTGAAACAGAAACAAAACAGTGCACTGCATGAGAAATGAACATCTTACCTCAATCTATGTGAGCCTGCATCATCTGGACTGTGCAGTCCACCAAACTCCCCCTCTGACGGCCTGGAAAACATCAAACGCTGATGATTTTTGCTGTGCATGCATTGAGCTGCTACTTCCTCCACAATTCCTGCATCCATCATTCCATGTCAAATTCATCAGCAGAGAAATACAAATCAATGTGAGGGCCGGCAACACATCCATGCACCCACACATACAGCAACATGTGCTTCCCTGAGTGACATGCAACAAATTTATACAATAACTCACCAGCCACCCATTGCCATGTGTCCTGGCACACATGCATATATATCTGTCTACAGGAGAATGGTGACCCTTCCCTTAGTATAAGAGTGAACACAAATTGCTCACACCATCTAAATTGCACAGCTGTATGCTCTTTCTAGTACATCCAGCTAGTGAGAGAGTGAAGACCACACAAGTCTTATATCACTCATTTATTTAGGAAAATTCATATCAAGTGCACAAGACCAGCTGTAGAAATACAAACAACATAAAAAATCAACATTCACCATATTTCAAAAACGTAAAATCATTACACATCACTACTGAAAAATGAAACCTTTAACACATAAATGTGTGACTGGGGGTTAGTAGAATGTGATTTTCGAATATTACTTCTTGACACGATTGCACAATATTCAGACATGCAATGCCACTATTGGATGCAAGTCTGTGTTGTAATCTTGTTTTTCAACAGATGTCTCTTATTACACATTGATTTTTATAATGATGCAGTTCGTAAATGCTGTGCTATTACACAGTGTCTTTTCTTAATTTTCAAGAGCACAAAACAGAAGGCCATAGAATAGTTACGTGTGACCTCGCGCAGAGTAGCTGGGGTGCAGCCATTACTTATATTGGACCTTGTGCAGAGTAGCTGGGGTGTAGCCGTTACTTACATGGGACCTTGCGCAAAGTAGCTGGGGTGCAGCCGTCACTTCCGTGGAACCTCACGTAGAGTAGCTGGGGTGCAGCAGTTACTTTTGTGGAACCTCGTGCAGAGTAGCTGGGGTGGAGCCATGACTTACGTGGGACCTCGCGCAGTGTAGATGGGGTGCTGGATGTTGTGCCAGAGGTGGACACAGAGCATTGCTCAAAGGTTGGTCTTCAGCTATGTTTTTGGTTTGCGTGGGTATTTGGCCAGTGTGCTTCATGTTGCTGGCAGGGCAGTCGAGTTGAGGTGAATTGTTGTTCAATATTGCACTGGTAGGGTGGTGATGTGGCAGGGCCAGGCTGAGTTGGTTTCGGAAGTGAGGGGGCTGCTGGGTGGTGTCAGGACTTGAGGGGGCTTTCTAGGGTGGTGTCAGAGGTGAGGGGGGCTGGTGGGTGGTGTCTGGACCTCAGGGGCATGCCTGGGGGTGGGGTCAGTGGTTAGGGGGCTGGTGGGTGGTGCATATTCAGTCGGAATCCCCAAGGCCTATACAAAAATTACTCATATTGAACGTATACTGGAATCCCCTAAAAAATGAAAGTGAACAATTCATAGATCAAATAATGGAATGTTTGGATTGTAAAAGAGAAGTGCACCAAGACATGGATATTCTCATCTGCGGTGATCTTAATGCAAACTGTTTTGAGGTAAAGAGATCGACACAAAATGAAATAAATCAAAAAAATTGCCAAAAATGCAAACGTAGTCAAATGTAGAATGACGAAATGGAAGTGAGGAGACTGCACAGACTAAATGGAAATATGAAAGGAGATATTCCGCCCACCAACACCTGGACCAATGGTAAATTGAGTAATATACTGGACTACATGTTTGTCTCGGAACAACTGTTAACGAAAATCCAGAGTTTTCGTGTGATACCATCAATTCACAGCGATCATGACCCAATTATCACTGTGTTTTCTCACTGGAAGACAAGACTAAATCCGGTATGGAATACTAAAATCGAGTTGGAATCTGGATTAAATCGCCTAAGGTTAAAAATAAACGGCTTTGACACTGGGCCTCATTAAACGGAAGGCGGTAAGAGTTTACCGGTACCGGTAAGGGTACCGGTACCAGTAAACCCTTACCGCCTTACTACGAGGTCCCTTTGCGGGTCCTCCCTTAACGCCTGGTTTTTACAGGCGTTAAGTACGGGACCCGCAAAGGGACCTTGGTGCTAATTACGGTACCGCAATTTGCGGTACCGTAATTAGCACCTTCACCATTAACATGGAGCCCTATGGGGCTAACTGGCAATGGTGAAGGGGCAATAGTGGATGGCGGAATTAGCGCCCCCACACACCTTGGAATATGGCGCTAATTCCACCATCCACCAAGGCGGACCCGGTAAGGTACCGGCGGCAACCATGGCACTAATAGCGCCATGGTTTACCGCCTTCCGTGTAATGAGGCCCACTGTATTGCAAAATCTGGATAAGTGGCAAGCTAAAGAAAAAATGTCTGTAGAATATGACATGTCTCTACAGATATTCAAACAAAGCTCAGGAAAATATATGAAACCAAAAGTTAAAAAATTACATGTGTATGATCCAGAAGTGATGATACAAAAGAAACAATTGCGTAAAGATCTATACGCATTAAAAACAGAAAATAGCAAGAAAAAAAACAACTGATCCGGAAAAGAAAACAAAAATACTAAAATTGGCAGAAGTCCCATAAAATACAACTGCTACAACAGGATGCTGGAGCCATGCAAAAAGCCATAGATAATGCAAACAGTAGGACACTATTGGATCTGCTAAACGAGAAACAATCAGCGGCAGCTCTTATGAATCCTATTCGGGAAATTGGCTGGATGGAGCACTTCATAAAATGATACAGAAAAACCGCACTTCTAAAGTAATTAAAACGAAAATGAAGCCGGATCCTGGAATATAACATTCGACAAAGAAGACATAAAACTGCTAATTCTAAAAGCAAGCTCATCAAGAGCTCTATGGCCAGACGGCCTATCGAATGCGGTGCTAAAAGAAGATCCAGAAAAATGGGCCATTTTCTGTGAAAGACTGTTCAAGAGAATCATCAAGCTGGGACAAATCCCTAAATCATGGAAGTTGGCCATCGTTGTTCCCATTTTTAAAAAAGGAAATCGGATGGAACCTAAAAATTACACACCAATCGCTCTGCTGGATTGTGTTGGACATTTCTTTGATACACTTCTGTTAAAACGATTACAAAAAGGGATCAAAGACACAAATATCTAAATCTCCTGATACTAGGATTTATGAAAAAAAGAGCATTCACAAACAAACAAAAGTTACACAGCCAGCATTGACTTGCGCCAAGCTTTTGATAGGGTAAACAGAAGACATCTTTGGGAAAAATTGGCCACTAAAGGTTGCCCTACAGATCTCCTGAAAGCAATCAAAGAACTGTATGCTAAAACCTCAATAAGAGTTAAATTAGACCAAGGTGGCAACCTATCAAAGGAAATAAAAACAACAAAAGGCCTAAAACAAGGCTGCCCGCTAGCCGCTACTCTCTTCTGCTTCTGCATCGAAGATCTGCAATACTGCCTGGACAATAGTAGAACCTTTCCACCAAGATTAAATGGCAGACCGGTGAACCATCTATTTTATGCAGACGACCTGATTATATTAGACCACACACAAATTGGTCTACAAAGAGCCCTAAATCAGGTTGAAAAATATATAGAAAAAAATGATCTAGAAATAAATGCAGAAAAGACAGAAATATTGATATTTGGTGACAAAAGATGGAAAAAAGGCAAGAACAAAGAATGGTCTGTGAACAAAATGCAAATAAAGCCATGTAGCGAAATGAGATACTTGGGTATTCAATTAAGCGGGACAAAAAATGAAGAGCCCTGGAAAAGGATGCTAAAGATGAAAACAAAACAACTAATCGCGCAAGCGAATATTATCAACAAAAGATACAGGAAATTTTCCCTCCGGCCTGTAATAACATTCCACAGGCTCAAAGTAATACCAACACTAACATATGGAGGAGAAACTTGCATGAATATCCCAGAGGATTTCTGGAATGCCTTGGAAGGGCTATTCTGGAAAAATATCCTGCCGTTACCGAAAGCTACACCAATGACGGTAATTCACCATGAACTCGGCCTGACTGCTCTATATGTATACATCCGCTATAATAAGCTGATGTTATATAGAAAAACAATGAATACCTTGATGCCACCTCAATTTGAAATATTCTGCAAAAACAACAACTTCACAGAAGAGGTAGTTGAAGAATGGAAAAGAAAGAATGACCGAATTTTAAAGGAGTCAAGCCTAGAGAAAGAAACCTTGGCCGAAAACCCAAAAGCCGTCAAAAGAATGCTATGGGCAGAGGACTGGACCAACACTGAAATAAAAAGAGCATTGTCAAAAACTCATACACTCCTAAAAACTAATTGTGGTGTGATGTCTATTATACCAGATTATTTGAGAACATTTCTAAATCGTAAGCAAAGAGATCTATTATTACGTTTTAGATTGAATGTTCTCCGAAACAAAACAACGAAGGCAAGATATACCAAAGAAAAGATATGTACAAGGTGCAGATTATGTAAAGGAAGTGAAGAGTCTCTTAGCCACTTGGTACTATTCTGCCCAAAGCTAAGAGAACTCAGAAATCTGTACTTAAACAGCAACATCGTAGATCTATGTGGTCTAGACTTTGAGAAATGGTGGAGTTTAATATATGACTGTCGAACACCAAGAATAAACTTTATAACAGTCAAATTTCTAGAAAAAACCCTTAAAATGCTAGACCAATTAAGCGATGAGGATGTAAAGCAAAAAAGTTACATTGGTGTTAGCTAATAAGATGTAATGTTTCTATGCGCCTCCTTGTTTTAAAACTTGTTTTAATACCCATTAAGTAATGCTTGCCTAATTTGGAGACTTCTTTTAGGTTAGAATTTTGTTAGAGGTTGTTGTTTTGTTTTGGTTTTTCCTGTTTCTATGCATGATTTCATTTTTATGTATGATCTCTTTGTTGAAATTTGTTAAATTTGTGAAAGGTTTGTAATAAACTAAATACACTGAATAAAAAAAAAATTTAAAAAAAACTCCAAGAAATGCCTAAACTGCCTAAACTGCCAGCTTCCCCAACACAGGCCTTTAAGTGGAGAAGGGTCTGAAATCCCAAAGTCCTAGAACCATCCCAACTTCTTTCGTCCAGTTTCCCCAACACAGGCCTTTAAGTGGAGGGGATCTGAAATCCATAATTCTCAAATCATCCCAATTATTTTCTGTCCATCTTCCCTCACACAGGCTTTTAAATAGAGAGGGTCTGAAATCCAAAATTCTCAAATCATCCCAATGTTTACCATCAAGCTCCCCCAACACAGGCCTTTAAGTGGAGGGGGTGTGAAATCCAAAACTCTCAAATCATCCCAATTTCTACCATCCAGCTTCCCCAACACCGGCCTTTAAGTGAAGGGGGGTCTGAAATCCAAAATATTTAAATCATCCCCATTTTTTTGTCTGACTTCCCCAACACAAACCAAAGTAGAAGGGGTTCTAAATCACCCTGTGTTTATTTTAAGCAAAGGTGTGGGTGAACTAATAATTGCCATATACATTTGTACAAATCTATAAACCAGACTGCTAGCCTTTTAAGCGCACAGGAAAACCAAAATTGTATAACATTGCAAATGTAAAGTGATTTCATATAGGGACCAGTGTTGATGATCATGTGATCTAAAATATGTAGAATATTGTGATTTCATGTGTTTTGAAATTTGTAGAATATTGTGATTTGAGCTTTCCCAAACAAATTGTATGAGTTATTTATGTAGAGAGAGGTTTATTGTGTTATGCCATGGATGGTGTGTGACATTTTAGTGCGATTTTCTATTATCTATCATCCAAGTAAATACAAACATATTTCCTGTACACCGGCCTGGTTCTTGGCTCATTGGTAGCTCAGGGAGAGGGATCCAAGGGTTATGATATGCATCAGAAATAGTTTTTAATAAAGAACTGACATTAAGAGCCTGATTGATAGAAAAAGTGCAAAGTCCCTGCAAAATACTTGCACGCACACGTTTATTTGCACGCTCAGCGAATTCAGGGATTTAAAAGCACGAAGTAACTCAAAATGTAAAGAAATCTGAGTTGTACATAGAACAGCCACAACAAACCCCACGCAATCCATACAACAACCTTTGCACCAACCTTTACACCACCATCCAGCAAACCGGAGAAACTGCATGTTAATTTGTGTGCACCCAATTTACGAGCAGCACCACTCAACTTGAGTGCAACTTGTTAATGTGCAGCGAGGACTTGAACCCTGAGTTCCAGAGTGTTGTATAGGTGATAAATTAAGATTAAGAATTGATTTTTGATTTGATAATGTGAGTGGAAATTAAGCAGAAACATGGGGATTTTTGCCACTGCACAAAGGAAATTCTACAAAAATTGCAAAAGGGTCATTTAAAAAAAATGAATACAATTGAATTAGCTGGTGCCAGGAGACATTTCCTTACTAAGCTGTTGATTCTTGTTAAGTGGACAGAGGCAGATGAAGTGAGATGGCAACCTAAAACTATGCAAGATGTCACATCAGAAGGAATTCACTTTGGTGACAAGGTGGGATAAGGCACAAAGCATTTGAGGCATTTTATATGACCCGAAATGTTCATGAAGAACTGAGTCAAATGGCTCAGCTCACAGCTTAGCTCCATAGTTAGTGGAAGAGCGAGTGCAGAAACGTGTGGTCTGTGTGTGGAGTCAGACTGAGATTCTAAATGAGGCGCAGAAAGAACTTAAACAATTAGAAGATCAAGCACAGCAGAACCATATTTTAGAGAAAACCTCATGGAACAACTAAAATATGAGTTAAAAACCCAGCAGCAAGAGCGTGCATCGCGTGAAAGACAGTTTTCTACACTGCAACATATGGTCAATGATCAGACCAGTTATAATAGAGGGCTATTAGATGACCTTATGGCCTTTCAATTACAAACAAAGGAGTTGAAAAATTAAAACATTCAGTTAATTATACAAGGGGTTGATTCCCAAAATTACCATGATCAGATATATAAGAAGGTACATACTTTAAAAGAACAGAAAATTCAAATGATGAAGGGAAAAGACCTCTTGACCCAGATGAAAATGGATGCAGAAAACAGTCAGTCAGGTTCTCAGGAACTGACTAGAAATAGGCAAGAAAATGTCAAACTCATGGAGCGTGTGAGGCAAGTGGAAGGTGACCTGTTAAAGGCAGCGCAGTGTAGAAACACGCAAGAGAAAGAGATTGGTATTTTGAAAGCAGACCGCTTTAAATATGCACGCACAATTCAGGCCGCACAAAACAAAAGTGAGTAAAGTCAGAATGAAATCAGGGAATTGAAAGATTGTTCAAAGGCCCAGAGTAAAGTACTACATATTTGTGTCAGTCTGAGGAAGAGACTGAGTATTATCCTGTGTCAGAAGTTGACTCTGGGGGAAATAACCCTGCGAATAACATCGGCACAGGAAAGATGAGTCCAGACCTCGTGGTTCTCAGAGGTATTCCCAGTCTCATAGAGATAGAGTGCCTAGAAGAGAGGGAATGGAGTACAAATAGCAGGTCTGAGTCAGATTATACCCAATTAGACAGATCAAGGTCATCAAGAGCGTCACAACCCCCATACCATAAAAACGCTAAGCATTCGGTGTGAGAACATCTAGAATTGTATGCACAAATGATATCCCCTTTGCGAATGACATACATTGTATAGAGTTTGTGAAATGGACATTCTCTCCTGTGTACTCCAGTTTCTTTTCGGGACTGGAGGACCAGAATCATTTTAAATGTTCCACCTGTAGGGCGCCCATTTTGAAACATTTTTCCACACGTAGGAACCCATAAGAGGCCCATAAGGTTGCATATAATTTGCAATGTGGGGGGGATCAGGTGCCTAGGGAGTTTGTGCAGGAGTTGAAGCGGGCAATTGGTCAGACTTCACAACGGGTAAACACAAAAAGTAGGGAGTTCATAACTACATATTTGCATGCATTCCTTAAGTACATAATGACTCAGTTGGTGCATGATTTTCAAGAGCACAGGACCCTGGATTGGGTGATTGAAAAGGCACCAGGATCTATGAGGACCAGAAGCCACTGAGAGTAAACCCCTCCCAACTAAACCCCCAAACCATCTAACAACACTGCTGTGGCAAAGATGGTGATGGTAAAAACGACCCCTCTATTGGATCTGGAGATGGGGGCCCTAAAAGTAACCCTCCTGCCAACAAGCACAATGCAAGGCAGAAGGACACCCCCAACCCAGCCCAATTGAATGGTAGTCAGGTAGCCCAGAACAATGATTCCTCAGATCCTGCCTCCTATTTAAGCCCAAGGTACAAGAGTACAAAACCAATCCTGTGATATATATACACTCCCCCGGCCAAAGGGGGGGGGGTGAAACCATTCAGGTAAGTACTGCCCTGGGAATATTCCCTCCAAACTTCCTCCACCTCTGAATCTGAACTTTTTTCCCAGATATCCCCCGAACCAGAAATTCCTAAATAATCCCCCTCTCTCTCCCTGACTCCAGGACAATAGATCCCTGAACCTGGAAGAAGGGAGATTTAGGATGGAAAATTATTCGGGGAATTTCCAGGGCCAGGCTACTCTGGGAGAAGGGACAGTTACCCTTTTCGGGAGCAGCAGAGGTATGACTCGAGACCTCCCTACAATCCAGAAAAGGTCTCGCACCTGAAGTGACAGGCCCAGCAAATGACATATGACATGGGGCACATGCTGAGGGCTCAGTTCAACCCTCAACCCAACCATGCTTCCCAGAATGCCCCAACACCAATTGCTGATGCCCTGGGTGTGAAATGATGGGAAGTACTGCTGACGAACCGCAGGATCATGCGGATGGGACCCGGGTGGAGGGGAGATGCCAAGCCCTAGAGACAGCTTCCTTTCTTGGCCAGACAGAACCCCTAAAAACCTCTCAGCCTGAAAGTATCCCTTCTACCCCCAAAATATTAGAAGCCAAAGAGCAAAGGGTAAGTAGGAGAGGCCAAAGAAGAACCCACTTTGCTGAGGAGATCAAGATCATCCCCTTTCACAGAAAATAATCCCTGGAGTATTCAGGAAAGCAGGCCTTCTCTTTCAAAAATGGGGGGATCCCTTACAAATATAAATGGGTCTCATAAGACCCTGAGTGGGACAGGGTAAACATAGAGACTGACCCAAAACAAGAAACTATTCAACCCCCAAAATGAGGGGTCCTTTCCCCAAACAGGTTCAGAAAGCTGCCTCCACGTAAAGTGTCACAGCAAAGAATCAGGAGAGAAAGAGTATTCCCCAAATACGCTCATTGGCAGTTGTACAATTTTCTTTACAGATTCCTGATCTCTGACACAGAAAATTGCCCAAGATCACACAGTGTCAGAGTTCAATATGAAGAAAATGACCACCGGACTGGCAAATAACTCACACTTTCTCTTCACCCTGGAGGAGAAAGAAGGCACTGCTAGGGGTGCAGGGTAAGTGTGAATTACCAGCTCTGGTCGATACTGGATCCCAAGCCACCCTCAAGTCCAAAAAGGCTTTTGAACAACTAAACTCAGGATGGGGGAGGGTCTCCAAATTCCCCTCACACCACTTCCTGGACAACTCCAAAATTTCAACGAGAATGATATTTCCGTTGCAGGGACTGCAGATCTGTAAATAAAAATTGGGTAACATTGACTGAAACATCCGATGATAGTCATGATTCCAGAGGGCACACCTTGTCTACCGGGGAACTATCTCCATAGGAGGATATTACCTCTGATCGACTGTGTAAACAAGGTCCTGTGGACCTAGACTAACCGGCCTATGAAGTTAAACATTATTGCCAATTATGTAAGCATGAATGGTACCGTCATTTAATTGATCGTCTTTCTGAGAAAATAGAATTCCAAGTCCCAGACATCATTGTCATCTCCGTAGGAGAATAAAACTGGTGATGGGAACCAACCCTTCTGCATTCTTGAAAATCAACCTTCCACCCAGTTTTAGGTGGCAATCCACACTGGAAGGGAACACCCTAAAACTTTACAGTAGTAGTCCAAAATCAGAAGACACTTTGAGTACCGTGAAACCTGACAAGGAATAACCAGCTCAAAGTCTGACAGACATTCAGAAAAATGGCAAGCATTTGTTTTCCCCCATTAAGTTAAATGAGGCAGAGGAGCCAGTGTTTGCTAGTGTGTGCCTGAATAACGAAAGAGCTTCATCAGTGAAGGGTTATTCAGGAAACTCCCAAACGTTCAGACCATTCCCAGATTTTAATTGATTGACAAATGCAAAATAGGTCTGGAAACCCCAAATTCCAAGCATCTCCTGCCTAGCAGGTGTATGCTAAAACTTTCCATTGGTGACAAAAGCATAGAACGTAATTGTTGGGTTGTGAGAGATGTCCCTTCTGCCTTTTATTTAGGCCATGATATTCTCAATCGGTTCGCATTCAATTTGGACCTAATTAATAATAAAGCCTGGTCACGGCTGGGGGTAACCTCATGGGCTTTGACAACACGAAAAAGGCATTTGGTGCAGCTCAATTGCTGCCTTATGCCATTGAAGTTTAAGCAAGAAGAGGTTATCATCCCAGGACAAGTGCAGTCATTCACTATTCCCCCTCAAAATTAAGCGAGGACAGAACCTCAATCATCAGGATTCCTATATAAATGTAAATTCCCATGTCCAACAACAAGCTTTGTATTTAAATCTGACACCTCTGGTAGACCTATAACATGACACAATTCAAATACTGGTGGATAACAGTGACCCTCAAAGTATCACTTTTAGCGCAGACACTTTTATTGGAATGGTGGTTGATGACCAACATTTTTGTATTGATTTAGGTAATGAAATCATGGGACCAATCCCAAATGACTGTTTTGACATCAGTGAAGGTATTCCTCCAGAAACGATTTTAACTAGGCATGGGGGGAATTTCATGGTGTACTCTCCCTGCCCCTACGGGGTGAAGAGGTGACATGTGACATCAGGAGATAGGAGGTAGTGTTCTGAGTCAAGGACCACTACCTCAAATCCCTGGAACCTACTGTCCAGGTCAACATCATCAAAAGAGATCTCTCCACCCAACTGGAGGATACCGCTGAAATCGCCAAACCCGAGGTCTTTCCAGGTTTCAAGCAGATGGTCAAGGAAAGGATCAATCTGGTTCTTCAGGTCAATCAAGGCTGTTTCTGTGCCATGTTGGGGTCTGAAGCCAGATTGACGAAGTCCCAGTAGATTGTTGGTCTTCAGATACGATTGTATCTGGATACAGGCTGCTTTATTGATGATCTTCAATAGAAAGGGGACTGTTGTGATCGGTCTATAGTTTGTGGGGATGCTTGGGTCAAGGGTTGGTTTCTTTAGTAGTGGGAGTACCCATGAGTTTTTTAAGTTAGTGGGGACAGTGCAAGTGCGGAACAATGAGTTGATGAGGGTGCTGATGAAAGGAGCTCGATCACTGGAAGCTTCTTTGATAGTAGATGCCGGGCAGACATCACCCTGGCATTTGGAGGGTTTGAGGGATGCTATCATCTTTTCCACTTCTGGGGTGAAAACTTGGGAGAATTTGAATCGCTGTGGAGGTTTAGGGGGATTGGGACGTGATTTCAAGGTGTTGGCTTGAGTTGGAAGATTCCGTTTTTTGGTAGCTATTTTATTTTGGAGCAGAGAAATCTTGTTATCCTTATTGCAGTTGTCTGTTAGGGGGGTTATAGGTTATAGGTGTTGTGTTTGGTTAACAGTATTTCTGCTTTGTAGTTGTGGATGATTTTAAGCAGGTTGTCTTTGTTGGCAGGGGTAGGATTATTTTTCTGGGTGGTTTCCCATTTTCTTTTTTCATTTCGCATAGGTTTGAGTTTAGGTGCGAACCAGGTATTGAAATGTGCTTTTGGTTTTCCTTTGCGCAGCTTTAGAGGTAGAAGTTGGATATGGGGCCTGAGTTTGTCCACTGTTATGTTTTGTTTGTTCCTAGTCAGAATGGGTTGAGCTATGAGGTTATTATTATTAGGAAGTGCACAGTTAGGTGGACAATCAAGGGTACGGTTCGATAGCAGTTATACAGGTTTCACAATTGATGTCGGCTACCCAGTCTAGGGTTCTTCCTTTTTCATGGGTAGGGTAAAGAACTCTGTGTGCGAGGCCTAGTTCTGTCATGGAGTTCATTAGGGCCAAGGCGGGCAAATCATTGGGGTCATTAAATCCAAGAAAAAAGTCTCCTAATATTAGGAATTGCAAAGATGGCTTGGTTTTAGTAGGGAGGAGGGTGATAAAATCTTCCTCAAAGGAACTGATAGGTCCAGGAGGTCTGTAAATCAAGTACGCTGTTATGGTGCGGGAGTTGGTGAGAGGAAGTTTGACTGTCAGCAATTCATTCCCAAGTCACGAGTTCTAGTGGCAAGCATTGGTACTAGGCACAATAACCGAAGCTAGCATGCAAGCAGGTACATCATACATCAAGTCTAGGTGAGTCTGGTATGAGTTTAATAGTACATGTCTGGAGGTACCAGAAGAATTGTAAGAAATGGCAAACATGTATGATGATACCCGTCAATGCATTACACAGTAATACGAACGGGGATCGGTGACCACTGTTTCCGACTGCAACGGTGGGCCGATAGGTAGGTTTCATTCAGAATAGTTTTTCGTGTCAGGCAATAGACTCTTGGGGTCAAAGGCGGTATCAGTGCCGAGGGTCTTGATGAGGCATAAAACACGCGTTCAATAGAAAAGTGCATGATATAAGCAACTTGTTCTTGATTATGCTGAGGAACACATTGGATCCAAAAGAGAAGGTTAAATGGTCCCATCCGGTCTTGGCTAGAGCATAGGCTGAGCATGGAAGCTCTGCTGACTAGATATGAGATGTTTTTACACAGCTACACTCCGAGGGCAGGTAGTTCGCTGTTCTGAAGGGTTCGATGGCGCTGCGGTGCTGTTATAGGGTATGGCGAGTGAGTGCTGCGGGTCGGGTGGGGGGCACGGGTGAGTGAGTGATCAGTTGATCACAGAGACCAAAATCCAAAAGCTCTCAATCCACCCACATTGGATCACAGTATTTATCGACACAACCATACAATTTTAACACATTCTGGTTAGTATGTTAGTACCCACCCCTATTTTCCTACTGGATCTGGCCAGTGTACAAACCTAAAGAACGACACACATTATCCCACCCTATTGGTTAGTACCCTATAGATGGCATCATAAGAAGAACCCCTTGCTGAAATCATAGGAAGAACCCCTTAGGGGTGGCTAAATCCTTTCACATGATGATACCCTGAATGTATCCCCACGCACGTGACCTAATCATATGAATTAATTGGAAGAGTGAGTTCAGCACCTCGCGGCTATGGTAGCTGAAACACTGATATGCGCTCCCACGTCTGCAGACATCTTTGCAACCCAACCTGTTTCCAGATCTTGTATCTCCTCACAGTAAAACATTTAAAAGATCTTTGTATTCTCTGTATTTCTGCTTAATCATGCCCAGGGCTGTTAATTTGCAGGATATTAGCTTATGACAAGATTGCCTACAATGGCCCAACTTTTTGTATCGGCCATTGGCTATTATCTAAACTTCTAGGCCTCTCTGCTTAGCATCCAATACTTCAACCAGTCACTAGGGGACAGTAAGACCAAAGCCTGTCTCATTATTTTGGCAATGCCTTCAGATCACACTAAAAGATATCTTTTGCAACTATCGCATTTAGTTCTTTTTAAGGTTGAGGACATAACCTGATATATTTCAATGTGCTCATATCCCTGGGAAGGCTACGGAAAGGATGGCAAGTTATGTTATGGTACCGTAATTTATAGGCGCTCATGTATACCAAAGGGCATCATGGTGCTAGGACATTATAGGGAAAGCAGGAGACACCCAGCCTAAAACAGAAATGTTTTCAGTGACCGACGGAATAAGAAATGATCCTTCACGTTCTGTAAAGCCGCCGGGAGGGCATTGCAGAGTCCTCCTGCTGCGACTGAAAAAGCCCGGCCTCCAACTCGCATCAGCTGAAATTTAGGAATGACCATTCGACTGACCATCACCGAATGTAAAGCCGGACTGGGAGAGCAATGTTGATATTTTTCCAGAAGAAACACTGCCTCTTGGCAGTAATAAACACGACAGTGGGATTTAAATGTAATCCTTAGCTACCGGAAGCAAATGCAAGGAGCAGAGAATGGAGCTGATGTGGGTACCATAAGGGGAGAGCGTGGCCACCTTAGCCGCCATATTCTGGAGGCACTGCAACCGATTAATAAGACCCTTAGGCTAGGCCAAATAGAGGGCATTACAATAGTCAATTTGGCTGGAGATCAAAGAAGATGTGACCTGGATGCGGAGTGCCACTGGGAAGAACAGTAGGATCCTATGGAGTACCTTAAATAAAAAGTAGCCCATTTTGCACACCATGCTTACCTGTGAGGCCATGGAAAGAGAGGAAGCGATATAGACGCCTAGGTTCTTGGCCACTGATACTGGGAAAGGAGAATCTCCCAGCTCAGATGGCCAGAAAGTGGGGGTCCAAAGAGAAAGTCTAACTCTTGCAGCAATAAAGGATATGACTAATGCTTGCACTGTTCGATGGACAGCTTTCTCA
Source organism: Ambystoma mexicanum (assembly GCF_040938575.1). Taxonomy (NCBI): domain Eukaryota; kingdom Metazoa; phylum Chordata; class Amphibia; order Caudata; family Ambystomatidae; genus Ambystoma; species Ambystoma mexicanum. The sequence continues at coordinate 1,479,356,126 of NC_090922.1, forward strand.
AATGCAGCAGGGACTGGACCTATATTCAAAAGGGAAGTGTTGAACAACATGGCTATAGTTAGAGCACTACCTGATATTTGTCTTGTCAATCACTCCACTGGGTACTGTCAAGGGTATTGACCCATGTTGAATCAATAGACTGGGTAGATGTGGGGATGAGCTGTCGCCGCCCATTATTTTATCCCAGAACAAACTAAATCAATAGACTGGGTAGATGTGGGGATGAACTGTTGCCGCCCACATTCACGCCAGAATCCAGGAGAACCGCGCAGTTTGCGCACACCAAAATGGTCACCTAATCTGTCACCCACCAGTGCAAAGAAAGATGGTTCTGTTCAAAATCCGTTTTTATTGATGTCAAAAAGTTGCTAAAATCATGGGCACAAGACCACTCTAAAGATACAACCTTCTTGTGGGGTTTCCACATCACCACTCTACTGTAAGGATGCCATCAAAACAATGTTAAGCAAGGATCCTATACTATCAAGCAAAAGACCACTGTATTGAAATGCATTCATTCAAGACAGATCCCAAAAATGGGTGCAGTACCAGCTTTGTCCACAAACCGGCGCTAGCGGTCTAAACTCTGACAGGAGAACTGCTACTTCAGAAGCTAATCAGCCTCCTGAGACAGCTGGAAACTTCAAAGGCCCGCTGGTGAATTCAAACTCTTAACCACCTGCTGTTCCCAGAGACAATCTGATTGCATTAACAGGCTAAGAGGCTGGGAAACCTTCTCACCTCAGAGACCCACACAACAGCCCAGGAAATCACAGGTTCATGCTAACCAAATGCAGAGTGGCCCCCTGGCCTGCTGACCTCAGCTGACACAATAGACTCTTGCAATTGAATGGGCTATGTTGATTTTCAGTGTGGACTGTAAACAGAGCCCTGCCTGGGAGAGCAGAGACATGTGGTACTCCCAAGTTTCTGGGGGCGGACCCAGACACTTTTGTGGAATCATATTGCAGCAAATATATGTTTCTAAAATATTGTATTAAGCTCGCAAAAATGTGCAATTTGGAGGACCTTAATCCAACAAATGTAACCACAATTCAAGACTTGATTGAACTTTGTACCATGTTCTGAGGCAAAACCCCGCTATTTATTGATATTACAGACCCCGGGTTTATGCTAGAAACCTAGTAAATTACTGGAATGTGTGTAGAAGGAGGGTGTACATTTGTGTAATTTTTGATACAGATTTAACATTGGTAAGCCAACTAAAAACGAAAATAAGTTGCCATTTGTGAATGTGAATTGTGTATCTGAGAAATATGTATTTGGATCAGAAATAGATTTGTGTGCACATTGACAAGGGGAGTGTCTTTCTGTAAGCCATAAAGATGACACACAACTCAGCTCTCCAATCAAGGGAGAGAGGAGGACGAGGGGCTGGCTCAGTTATGTCCATGCACATGTCATGATCTCTGCTTCTAAAAGATCAGGACTTGCCCAACTCCCTTGGAAGCAGACCCATAACCCCGGTTCCGAGTGCCAGCCAGTCCCAATTGGGACCTTTTGGACCCTGTCCTGGCGCCAGTGGCACCAGGCTCATAAAGATGCCCAGTCCCAGTGCTGGAAGCGCCGGGCTCATAATGCTTGGGTGGACTTACCTGCAGCAGACCATGCTGCTTACTTACCTGCCAGTTGAGCCCCTGATCTTCTTCTGTTTGGGACTACTTTTCCTGTTGGGTGGGGCAGGAGCCACTCCCTAGGTTCAGAACACTGGAACTCTTCTGGAAAGCAGGAACTCTTTTCTTACCTAGGTGAGGCTGTGGAAGGAGGCACCTAAGCACTACAGGAGGCTATTTAAACCACACCCGATGGATGAATCTTTCTTTGCGTTATTCTGCATTCTCTGCAGCAGAACGCTCATCGTGTCTTCTGCTTCTGATCCTGGGCCTAAGGGAACAAAGGCTTATCATCCTGGAATCCAGTCTTCAGCAGCACCTGTAAAGACAAAGAAAGAACAGGTTAGCACTACGGTCTTCAGTGGCAGCGCATCTCTTACCTGGTCCATCGGCTGTCACCAACGCCTCGCGCTGCATTCCGGCATCTGAAAGACAAAGGCTTACCTACTCTTCGCATGCTCCGGAGGTCTTCGCACTGCATTCCGGCATCTGAAAGACAAAGGCTTACCTACTCTTCGCATGCTCCGGAGGTCTTCGCACTGCATTCCGGCATCTGAAAGACAAAAGCTTACCAGCTCTTCGCCCGCTCCGGAGGCCTTCGGCGCTGCATCCCGCATCTGAAAGACAAAAGAAGGTGCGTTTAAAGACATTGGGCAACTTTATTACTCACGTGCCATTACTCCTTCCCACGCCGAATCCAGTGGGTATTCCAGCACCCTTCAGCTTCTCTAAAGCTCCGAACTTGTACCTGCAAGATAAAAGGGACAGTTAGTGCGCATCGTGAAGCAGGCTACAAGCGCTTACTTACGTGCTTCCAGGCGCTTCTATTCCTCACGCGGGTTCGATCCTCAATTCTCTTCAGCCCGCCATCCGCCATTGCCGGAACCCTGCAAAACAAGAGATATCATTACAAAAGACTTTTAAGACATTTGAAGTGCCCAGAACTTACCGTTCGTGCAGTTAACGACGGACAGCAGTCCTCTGAGGTCAAGAGGCCTGCACCCTTATCCAGTGAAGAAACTGGTTACGGCACCCTGCCCCGAGGCAGATGGAGAGCTCGGCGTTCACTTACCTAAGGTGAGGGCGTTAACCTTTGGGGTTCTACAGGAGAAGAGAAAGGGAAGAGGAGAGAGGCACCCAACAACCCCAGTTCATCAATCCCATATTTTCTATCTGCAGACATCTTACTCTTCGAGTTAGACATACAGTGCACAGAGGTCCAGCCCAAAGAGCCAACCGTGTGTTACACATCACCTTTGAAGATACGGCATTCACACAGTCAAGACTGGCGCCTCTGCAGGAATCAGGTGAGCGTTACAGAACGCAAAGCCCACCGCAAAACTCCCACCCAGGCGCTATGGAAACGTCGGATACCGACCAGCTAGCCCAGTTACTTGGGGAACTAAGAGCAGAAGTGCATGCAGCCCGTCAGGAAACGAATGCTCTAAGAAGGGAACTGATTATTTCCAAGGAGCGAACAGACGATCTCGCTAGACAATTGCTACAGTCACAAGCCGGACAAACTCCGTTACCCGCATCAGGGGCAAATCTTCCTTCAACATCCTCTACGAACCCAGCGCAGATCAACCTACCTGGGAATGTACCTCTGGCTCCACCCGAACGATTTTCTGGTGACCCAAAGAGGTTTGCAGTATTTATTAATCAGTGCCGGTTGCACTTCTTATGCCGGCCAGCAGCCTTTCCAACTGATCAAGCTAAGGTAGCTTTCGTGCTTTCGTACCTTAGTGGCAATGCGGCAGACTGGTCGATCCCTCTAGTTAATCAAGATGATCCTGTTCTCCATGATTTTCAAGCTTTTCAGCTCAGTATGGAAAAACTGTTTGCAAGACATTCACAGGGGCAGGCCTTGGACAATGAGCTCCTTTCATTGCGACAGGGTAATCAAGACCTTTTGGCTTATATTGCGTCTTTCAACAGACTGATAGTGGAAACTCGATGGCCTGAGGACAAAAGGATTACGCTGTTTTATAGAGGTTTACGTGGAGAGCTCAAAGATGTGTTAGCCCAAGTAGTGAATCCCCCGCAAGACTGTTCGGACTATATTGACTTAGTCGTTCAAATTGACCACAGACTGCAGAACAGGAAGGCCGATCGTTCCAAGTTTGATGCTCGAGTATTTTCCAAATCACCAACTCCTACCAAAGGAGTAGACTCTGGGGAACCCATGCAAATAGGGGGCCTGAAAGGACCACTAGCACAAAAGAAGCGGGAAAGGAGAAAACAGCTGCAATTATGCCTTTATTGCGGAAACTCGGGGCACTTTCTTCGAGACTGTCCGGTGAAACCAGCCAAGAAGGCAGTAGGAGCTGCAGTTACCAGGGTCACAAACTCTGAGCAGGGAAACAACCTCGCCCGACAAGAATAGAGGTCCTCTTGCCGAGCGTTAAAACCAGTTCCGTAACCTCGCATTTCGTGATACCTATGGTCCTCATTAGCCCTGAACATCCGGATCGATTACATGCGATTGAAGCTTACGTCGACAGCGGTGCCATCGGCAATTATGTGGATCATGAAATGGTTTTGAGGATGAATCTGACTCTTTGTCCAAAGGCTGTAAAGGACGTCATTACTACGGTGGATGCTACGGAGATAGCCTCCGGACCAGTAACGCATACCACCCAAGAAGTGACGCTAGTAAGTCAAGATGGACACCATGAGAAGATCGTGTTCGATGTGATCAAGGCCCCTCAGTTCCAGATTATTCTAGGAATACCTTGGTTAGAAAAGCACAATCCTCAGATCGATTGGCGAGCAAGAACGGTTCAGTTTCCAGAATGTGTCTCTACTTGTCACCCTCGACCTGGTGTTGCACTGGCAGCAATTTCCTCGGAGGCTCCCCAGTTACCTCCTGAATACCTAGAATTCCAAGATGTTTTCCGGAAGGATCAGGCTAACTCTCTACATCCTCATAGGTCTTATGACTGCCAGATAGACCTGATACCGGGATCTACTCCTCCTTGTAGTAGAATTTATGCCCTCACCAAGCCTGAGAATCTTCACCTCCGACAATACCTGGATCAATACCTAGCAAATGGGTTTATTCGTCCTTCCAAGTCCCCTGCTTCCTCAGCTTTGTTCTTCCTTCCAAAAAAAGAAGGGGACCTTAGAACTTGTATAGATTATCGCGCCCTGAACCAGATCACCGTTAAGAATAGATATCCGTTACCTTTGATCCCTGAACTCCTGGACCAAGTCAGAAAAGCATGCATATATACAAAGCTGGATCTTAGAGGAGCCTACCACTTGGTATGAGTAAAAGAGGGCGATGAATGGAAGACGGCCTTCCGCACCAAGTATGGGCTATTTGAATATCAGGTCATGCCCTTCGGACTTTGCAATGCCCCGGCCGCCTTTCAATATTTTATGAACGATGTACTCAGAGAGCTCATAGATGTGTGTGTTGTTGTTTACATTGACGACATCCTTGTTTATTCTTCATCGGAAACTGAACATCGGAAACACGTGAAAATGGTCCTCGAGAGATTGCATCAACACAAACTTTTCGCTAAGTTGGAAAAATGTGTTTTCAACGTGACTGAAGTTGAATTCTTGGGATTCATATTATCACCTAGCGGAGTGCGTATGGATTCAAAGAAGGTCGATGCAATTCTCAAATGGCCATCGCCATCCTCCGTAAAAGGTGTTCAAAGCATGTTAGGCTTCGCTAACTTTTACAGCAGGTTTATCCCTGAATTCTCTCGAATAGTCCAGACCATCACCGCCTTGTTAGAGAAAAACAAACGTTTTGAATGGTCTACCGAGGCGGAACAAGCTTTCCAGAATTTGAAGACTAGATTTATCTCTGCACCGATCTTAAAACATCCTCGCCCAGAACTCCCCTACATCGTTGAAACTGATGCTTCGAGCTTTGCCATGGGGGCAGTTCTATCACAAAAGGACCCAGTAACCAATCAGTTGCATCCCGTGGCATTTTGGTCCCGCAAATTCTCGCCTCCTGAAATCAATTACACTATTACTGATAAGGAACTTCTAGCTATCAAGTCCGCCTTTAAGGCTTGGCAGCATTATCTTCTGGGGGCCCGACACACCGTTACTGTGATTACAGATCACCGAAACCTGCAATATTTGAAAACCGCAAAAGCTCAATCCTCTAGGCAACTCCGTTGGGCACTATTCTTTGCCGAGTTTGACTTCATAATTACCTATCGACCTGGTACAAAAAACGGTAAAGCTGATGCCCTTTCTCGGATGGGAGTGGAAGAACATTTGATCAATCCTAAACCTGTACCTATCATTCCCGAACAAAGCATTCTGGGTGTAATCGCCACACAATCCATAGAGGAAGTTAAGGATAAAGCCAGGCTACTGGTAACTCCAGCAGACATACAGAATTGGCATCTGCAGGGAAAGGACTTTACAGTGAAGGACAACCTATTATATTTCCAAGAACCGTTATACCTGCCCAGCACAGATTTACAGAAAAAGGTAATCTCTTGTTATCACGATTCTTTAATGGAAGGACATCCCGGTATGGCCAAAACCTCGGAAAAGATCAAGCGCTACTTCTGGTGGCCGTCTTGGAAAAAAGATATCAGAGACTTTATAATGTCCTGTGGAGTATGCGCCCAAAACAAGAGTCAAAAGGAAAAACCAGCCGGCCTCTTACGCCCTATTGACATCCCACCTCGCCCTTGGCATACGCTTTCTATGGACTTCATCACCGATCTACCTCCATGCTCCGGATACAATACGATCCTAGTAATCGTGGACCTATTCTCCAAATTGGCGCATTTCATTCCACTCAAAGGCTTACCAACAGCAGCAACTCTGGCCCGAGAATTTCTCGAAAACATCGTCCGACTGCATGGTTTTCCTTCAGTTCTAATTTCGGATCGAGGGAGTCAATTTATTTCTCATTTTTGGCGAAGTTGCTGTCGGTCGGCTCAAATTGATGTGAGACTTTCGACCAGCCACCACCCTCAAACTGACGGACAAACCGAGAGGACCAATCAAACTCTGGAACAGTATTTGCGCTGCATGCTACAACAAACTGAAAAAACTTGGAAAGATACCCTTTAGGTAGCCGAATATGCCTACAATAATTCTGTCCACTCGGGAACTGGGAAGACCCCGTTTTTTCTTTTATATGGTAGTCACCCTCGAACCTCGGAGTTGGATCCACTCCAAGATCTTGGAACACCAGCAGTAGACCACCTGCATTCTACAATCACCCAAGCCTTTAAGGAAGCCGTTTCTCACCTTCAAAGGGCTAAAGAACAATACAAGAAAGGAGCAGACCAACATCGTAAGGAAGCCCCCCAGTATCAAGTAGGAGATCAAGTCTGGTTATCCACCAAATATCTACCTCTAAAAGGACCACGCACATTCAACCCAAGATACCTTGGTCCCTATTTCATCACTACCATAGTAAATCCAGTAGCGGTCAAGTTGGACTTGCCCCCTCACATGAAGATACATCCGGTCTTCCACCTCTCTCTATTAAAACCCGTGCAACCTCAAACCCGACTAACTAAATCTCCAAAACCTATTCTATTTGACAGAGAACTCGAGTTTGAAGTCAAAAGCATCCTGGATTCCAAGATCTCCAAATCTAAACTATTTTACCTGATTGACTGGAAAGGCTACGGTCCCCAAGAAAGATCCTGGGAACCTGCAGAATATGTCCACGCGCCTCGTCTAATCAAAAGATTTAATCGAACATTTCCTAACAAGCCAAAACCCCCGGAGAAGCCCGGTTTTGGAGGGGCCTTGAGGGGGGGTGCTGTCATGATCTCTGCTTCCAAAAGATCAGGACTTGCCCGACTCCCTTGGAAGCAGACCCATAACCCCGGTTCCGAGTGCCAGCCAGTCCCAATTGGGACCTTTTGGACCCTGTCCTGGCGCCAGTGGCACCAGGCTCATAAAGATGCCCAGTCCCAGCGCTGGAAGCGCCGGGCTCATAATGCTTGGGTGGACTTACCTGCAGCAGACCATGCTGCTTACTTACCTGCCAGTTGAGCCCCTGATCCTCTTCTGTTTGGGACTACTTTTCCTGTTGGGTGGGGCAGGAGCCACTCCCTAGGTTCAGAACACTGGAACTCTTCTGGAAAGTAGGAACTCTTTTCTTACCTAGGCGAGGCTGTGGAAGGAGACACCTAAGCACTACAGGAGGCTATTTAAACCACACCCGATGGATGAATCTTGCTTTGCGTTATTCTGCATTCTCTGCAGCGGAACGCTCATCGTGTCTTCTGCTTCTGATCCTGGGCCTAAGGGAACAAAGGCTTATCATCCTGGAATCCAGTCTTCAGCAGCACCTGTAAAGACAAAGAAAGAACAGGTTAGCACTACGATCTTCAGTGGCAGCGCATCTCTTACCTGGTCCATCGGCTGTCACCAACGCCTCGCGCTGCATTCCGGCATCTGAAAGACAAAGGCTTACCTACTCTTCGCATGCTCCGGAGGTCTTCGCACTGCATTCCGGCATCTGAAAGACAAAGGCTTACCTACTCTTCGCATGCTCCGGAGGTCTTCGCACTGCATTCTGGCATCTGAAAGACAAAAGCTTACCAGCTCTTCGCACGCTCCGGAGGCCTTCGGCGCTGCATCCCGCATCTGCAAGACAAAAGAAGGTGCGTTTAAAGACATTGGGCAACTTTATTACTCACGTGCCATTACTCCTTCCCACGCCGAATCCAGTGGGTATTCCAGCACCCTTCAGCTTCTCTAAAGCTCCGAACTTGTACCTGGAAGATAAAAGGGACAGTTAGTGCGCATCGTGAAGCAGGCTACAAGCGCTTACTTACGTGCTTCCAGGCGCTTCTATTCCTCACGCGGGTTCGATCCTCAATTCTCTTCAGCCCGCCATCCGCCATCGCCGGAACCCTGCAAAACAAGAAATATCATTACAAAAGACTTTTAAGACATTTGAAGTGCCCAGAACTTACCGTTCGTGCAGTTAACGACGGACAGCAGTCCTCTGAGGTCAAGAGGCCTGCACCCTTATCCAGTGAAGAAACTGGTTACGGCACCCTGCCCCGAGGCAGATGGAGAGCTCGGCGTTCACTTACCTAAGGTGAGGGCGTTAACCTTTGGGGTTCTACAGGAGAAGAGAAAGGGAAGAGGAGAGAGTCACCCAATAACCCCAGTTCATTAATCCCATATTTTCTATCTGCAGACATCTTACTCTTCGAGTTAGACATACAGTGCACAGAGGTCCAGCCCAAAGAGCCAACCGTGTGTTACACATCACCTTTGAAGATACGGCATTCACCCAGTCAAGACCGGCGCCTCTGAGGGAATCAGGTGAGCGTTACAGCACATACCCACTTGTAGAACACATAAAAAGAGACTGCTGGGACAGGTAGAGACACTCAATTCCCATTTTCTGCGGAGCACGCTGACGGACGAATTCACATCCAGAACTCCAGAGACCTATACTGACTCCAGCTAGACAGAGACCAGAACTTAGAACTCTGACTCCACAATTTAAAGCAAAGGCCTAAACCACAAGCTGAGTTCTCTTCAGCAGGCCTCAAAACCAACCAAACTATTGAACAGCCGGGCGAGCTGTTTGAATTCTTTGCCAAGAACTTTTGCAAGAACCTGTAGCAGTATCCAGAAAGCAGTGCTGTATCCGGAACTAGAGAGAACCACGGACCAGACCGTTGTGAGCAGAACCGGTGCCTGACAGACCCAGAGAGCAGAGCTGACCCAGATAGCCGGGACTTCAGAACCACCCGCCGGAAGTCCCGTCCAACCGGACCAGACCTTGACGGCTTATTTAAAAAATATAGTGTGAGTACTCACTGTGGCAAAACCAATCTCTTAGTTTAAAATAATCTAATCCAAACTATTTTAACCTATTTAGAACTGCCTCCTAGAATCGTGTCATTCTGTCATCTCTAAACCTGAAAACTGTCATCTGTCATTCTGAGCTTTCAAATTTCAAATCCGATAAACTACCTTTACTAAATCGGCCGTACCTCCGGAACCGTTTGTGATAGAAGCTGAGATTCTAAGCTTTCCAACAAGCTCCAACAAGACCTGCTGCTCCTCATACTCCCTCCCTAATTGCGCTCGACGCACGCGACTAAATTTGCCGCGATTTGACATTTTGCTTAAATTCAGCCACGTGTAAAAATATTTGTCCTTGCTTCCCTTTGCTGAAATTCGTTTGCAACCTGACAATCATTCATAGAGCATTGCTAAAGGGATCCTGAACTAATACAAAGTAGCTGTCACCCACCCTGAACCTCTAGAGGGAATTAAAATCATTTTAGCATATTTTTCACTTCTTTGCATACCACATCAAAGTATATTGCCTGTGTTTAAAACTCCTACCTGTTTTCCTCTAAGCTTGCTAGGGGGGAACTGCATTATATTTGATTGCATTCCTGAGAACTGTGTGCTTTCCTTCCATCTCTTTACATTGCATAAAGGGCGGGGGTGGGGGTGAATTGCTACCAGGGGGAAAAGTGATCACATTGTTTTGGTTGAAATCATATCAAGTTTATTTTCTGTACTGCATTTCATTCATCATTGCATTGTCTTTCAAGCCATAAAAGCATTCTCAGCTACTTTATCCTCTCTATATCACTTCTAAGCCATCAAAAAGAGTGTACCACTGTAACATTATCCATTGTTGATCACTATCATCTTTCATCTTCACAAGTGTGCTATCAAATATTAAGTTATTATAAAACTGTGATATATATATATATATATATATATATATATATATATATATATATATATATATATTGTTTAATTTTCAAATAAACCTTTTAAATTTGCAAAACAAACCTACTTCTTGGCTCAGCGGGGTCAGGGGGATTCTGAGCGAGGGGTGTTATATAAGGGTTGTCATCCAGAGTAAATGAACTGGACATAAAAATACATGAATAAGGGCTTCCATCAGCATCCCAGACTAGGCATTGACTTAGCTGTAGTGTTGAATTGAAGTCGCTTACAGTACTTTGGAAATCCGAGGATTCTCCAGAGTGTGACAAACCTGTACCTAAATTCACTATAACGTCAATACCAATATCAAAATAGCTGCTTCTCTCAAGGTAACAGTGGCTTACATTCTAGGATCAATAACTGATATCTTTTACTGCCAAAACATTCTACTGTGTACCTGGCAGCCTAGTGCTCTCTAGAATGTTAGCAAAACTATCTAATTCAAAATGGCAAAGAGACAGTGGACCTCATTATTAGGACGGCAGTAACCCACTGGTTCTACCGGCAGGTTGCCGCCGTCCTCGTAACATTGAATCCGGTGTCTGACTTCCTGGTGCCAGTGGGACATTACAAGTCCCGGTGGATTCGGACGTCAGGCGCCAGAAAATGTTAGTCCCATTCCCATGGAGTACCATAGGACTCCATGGGAATGGGGACACGGAAGCACCCGGCTTCCGTGAAAACTCTGTCTGCAGGTGCCGTTACACCCAGAAGATCAGACCTGCCAGGCGTAATCGCCCCTGCCTGCAGAGTCAAAGTGTGGCGGTTCGGAAAGGGTGCTGATCCGTTGCTTCATTACGACCGCCACACTAATAATGAGGCCTAGTGACTTCATAATGATGAAATCTTCAAGCTAGTAAAACTCTTCCAAACTGTACTTGTTTTGAATGATAACATCACTTCTTAACATTCCCCCCTCTAGGTAATTCATTACCTACACCACCAGCGGCATCTACTATAGCCCCACCATCCTGCCTGCACATCTGGTCAGGATCAGATTTTGGTACCCAAACTCTTATCACATGGCAGAGATCAATTCCATGTTCTTCAGTGCTATATCTTAAAATACTAACTCCCATCCCATGTTGAATCCCTGTACATTGTAACATAGTCGTCAGTATCATTAGGACAGTCCAACAGAACTCCCTGTGCACCAAATGGGTAACATTTCTCCCTAAAAAGTTCACCAGTCAATTTTTCTTTTTGGACATGAACATCTTTCAATAATGAAGTATCATCAGTAGGTTTTGGTGGAAGTGTTATCATAGGCATCTTTTTGAATATTGCGTTTTTACAGCAACCCATCAATAGTTGAAAAATGCAGAAGAAAACAATTAGAAAACAAAAACAGCAATCAGCACTTTGAAAACCTCTTTCATCCATGAGGTACCCATGAAAAACTTATGTCAGCCAATCAGGTTCTTCCATCCCACCCTCTTTCTCCATTGTAGTGCGCAAATTATGCAGAGCATGGATTGCTTGAGTTAAAGTTCCATTATTAGCGTTGTTGGAGTGTATTGAAACCATTCGTACCAATATTCCATCGGTCGCAGTGGTTTCTACCCCTGAGATCAAATTATCTGATTCTAGTGGTCTGATTACACTGAAAGGACTTTCCTCCTTTTACCGAGACGATGGTACTGTCTGCCATTGAACGCATCAAGTCAGGCCCTCCCTCTGATGTGGTTCCACTGGCAGTTATGAAGGACATTTCCCCTGAGTTATTGAAGGAGATTACGATGGCCATTAATACCTCCTGCTAGTCAGGGTATATCCCCCCGGAACTCGAGGAAGTCGCTACTGTCATTCCTCTCTTGAAAAAGCCTTTGCTTGACTCTTCACTTCTATCTAACTTTCGGACTACTCTACTGCCCTTTCTTTTGAAGCTTTTAGAGTGTTTGGCTTCTCCACTTGACACCGATCAGTCACACTTTAGGCTGGCAGGGGGACTGAGAGTGTCCTGGTCTTGGTCCAGGATGACAAGGCCAGGCTAGTGGACACAGGGGGGGGGGGGTGGGTGCCCTGATTTTATTAGATCTGTCGATGGCTTTCAACACTGTCGACCACCTCATACTGCTGGCCTGCCTGGCTCAGATTGGTATCTACAGCCAAGTGTTGGCCTTGTTCGCTTTGTTCCTGGCTGACAGAACGCAAATCATTCTTTTCTAGTTCTTGTCACCTAGACTGTGGGTGCCGCATGTTTCTGCCCTGTCTCCCATTCGCTTTCACATCTATATCTGGCCATTAGTGTGTCTCATCCGCTCCTTCGGCATCAGATGCTATTCTTATGCAGATAACACTCAGATCCTGATCCGTTTAGATCTTGATCAGGCTGAGATGTTGGTGTGCCTCCATCAGTGCCTGACGGCTGTGGGTGACTGGAGGTTTTCCCCCTGATCCCTCACTCTGGGTGTCTTCTCTTTGGCCTTCTTCTCTTGGCCCTCTTCCTGTTCTGGTGGCTAAAGTGAAGAACTTGGGAGTGGTTTTGTTGGCCTATGTCTCTATGGAAGCGCAGGTGTCAGCAGTGCACAAAACTGGCCATTTTCATTTCAAAATATTGAGAAAGGTGCTTCCCTTGCTCCCGGCCACCCTCCATCCACCGGTGGTTGCAGCTATGGTTTTGAGCCATCTGTACTATTGCAATGTCCTTTACTTGGCTCAACGTAAGGGGATAGTCCAGCGGCTTCAGCGCCTTCAAAATCTTGCTACACGGGTGGCAACGGGTTCACCCTATGTGTCTCATATTTTGCCAGTCCTATGATCTCCGCACTGTCTTCCTGTGCCTCAGCACATTGAGTTTAAGGTGCTGTGCATTGTCCACTGGGCACTTCACAATCAAGGGGCTCAATATCTCTGGACAAAATGTACACGCTATCTGCCAAACCACTCACTGTGTTCAGCCTCAACAGGCTTGCTATGTGTGCCATTCTTCCGCCGTTCCCATATTGGAGGTTGAACTTTTTCGGTGGCTGCTGCACAATCATTGAACAATCTCCTATTGGCAGTAAAAGATCTCTCAAACCACTTGGCCTTTAAAAAGGCTTTAAAAACATACCTGTTCTAGATTACTGTTGCTGACAGCATGATGGTCTACTGTTCTCCCACTCTAGTACCATGATACCTTCGGGTGACCGTGCGCTTGATGCATTTCTTTAACATAACATAACATATGTACGTGCAGCAAGAACTGCCTATTTTTGCACAAATGCCACATTCCATTGCAGTTAATAAATCCAGGACATATTGGTTTTGGAGTGGTTAACCTAATCGCTCTGAGTTCTTCTTTTATGTCATTGAGCACATGTTCTGTTGCATTGGCTATTTCTATCTATTCCCAGTGTGTAATTTGGAGTAACTTCGCATTGGCCATTGCTTGTGGTCCTGGGGTGAGGAATGATGCAAACAATCTATCAATTTTGCTAAATAAACAATATCTTTCTGGCATTGGGCCAATTACTGGAATCCTGGGATAGGTAGTTGCAAGGCCGATCACGTTGCAAGCCAAAAGAATGCTATATTTGTTTGGTGATAGGGTGTTGGTTGATCATTATGAGGTTAACATCTGGGACAATTAAGAGGGGTGTTAGCAGGGCTGCTATGGTGCACACTCATTTCCATGATGGTGATCACTGGGTATAAGTCATCTCACTGCATACCAAGAGCATACCCAGTGCACGTCCATAAGAGCTGCAGTACCACCTTCGATATCTAGGAGGTCTATCACCACATTACGTTGTTTGTTAATCCCCACATTTATGCTGCCATTACTTCTGAAATACAAGGAGAATTATGTAAGTTCCATGATCTTCATGGGAGGTTTGTATTCATCAATCCATGTCCACCACCTGATATATTTATTCCAGACAGCAAGACAGCTTTAATTTATTTGTAACACGACTTCATTTGGCACCACAAACATTCCTCCTGCTTTACACCCCATCAGCCCTTAGGCCCATTCATTTTTGTACAAAACAGCACCTTTCATTTGCAATCAAGGTCTTTTTCTGCATGGAAACTGCCACTCTTCTTTTTCATTATAAAATTGGATCAGGAGTGGAACCATAAAAACAATATCCTATTTTCCCTCCCTGTATTCAAATCATCTTTCTCTACATCTTTTTATTTTTATGTAATTATCTTCATATCCTGTTGCATTTATTTCTACCCTCTGTACTTGGATCGTGTGCCCTCGGATCCTCCTTCACACCCTGCACAAGGCAGGTGCATTAAACATCGCACTACCTCTGGTGGCATTTCTTGTGGTATAAACAATCGGAGTGCGTCTGTCGCATGATGGACTAATGAACAGACTTAACAAGGTTCTATTGATCTCTCTCTTTCCGCCACCTTCATATGATGGTACCATATATTATCGTCTGCATAGTGATACCCACCCGCAGGTTTATCAGTAATAACACTTTGGTTAAACACATCCCTCCTGATTCTGTTCACAGACACACTAGTGTTCACCTGTGTATATGAAATGTTAGTGTCATTATATGACACCCCCTCTAGAGAGAAACAATATAAATTCAACCATGAAGAAAGAGAGAGAGAGAACAAAAGAGAAAAATAATGCATTGCATGATTCTTCTGATATTGTTGGTGCTTCTTTTTTTTGTTTCTAAGAAAATGTGTCTTTCCACGCAAAGGGATGACAATTTTAAAACGTCAAGGGAATAGCAATTATACTCCACTCATTTTTCTTCCTCCCTCTGCTTCCTCCTGCTGTCAGGGAGTGGGGGTGGAGCTCCCCTGTTTCTTAACATCGTTGACATGTATCCATGATTCCCGCCTGGCAAATTTCACTGCTGGGGGCATGGTGTGGATGACGTTGTATGGTTCTTCATATCTTAGTTGGTTCCAGTTCCTGAAAAAATTGCAGGTACAAACTTGATCGCATGGGAGGAGCAGTAATGATTCTTTTTCTGCCGGCTGGTTTACCGGTGGTGTACATGTTCTGCAGGGGTATAAACTGTGAAGATATAAACTTCAGAGCATAGGTTAACTCCCTAAAATACCTCCCAAACTCTACACCTAAGATTTCAGCAGAATTATGTGGACTGGAGGCTGTGCTTGCGGGTGCGAGCGGTGTGTGCAGCTTCCTGCCAGTGACAATTTTAGGCAGTGACAGGTGATGATCAGAGCCATACTGGTTGTGTAGTGCAAAGAGCACAAGTGGAAAACAATGAAGCCAGCTCTTGTTCGGAGTGCTACACAATTTCGCCAGTTTTTCCTTTAATGGACCATTGAGGTGCACCACTATTCCATTACCTTGGAGGTGATAAATTGAACACAAATTTTGTTTGATGCCTAGTAAAGAAGACACCTCTTTAAATAACTCATTAAAAAAGCATTGTCGGTTATCTGATTTGAGAACATCACATTATTCCTCATCTGGGAAATACTTATTGCACTAAAAATCTGACTGACTACTTGGCATCAGGGTGGACACATGGACCTGCCTCCAGCCATCGGGAGAATGGTCAGTCGACAACAATGAGATAACAAAAATTACTGCACCTGTTAACCATATCCACATAATCCACATGCAATGTTGCGCAGTGTTCTGAGAGTGTGGCCTGAGGTGTACACGTTGTGCAATTGGTTATGAAATTATCAACATGTTCTTGGAGATTTGGAATGCACCACTCTTCTGCTGCAATACATGCTTTGGATGTGTGTGCAGGATAATGCAACTGCTCAAGTGCAACTCAAGTAACTCTTTGAGCATAACTGGGTTCCCTGTCATGTTTTGTCTCCATATTAGATCTGTGAGAAATAAGGAACACCCTCTCTTTGTCCATAATTATTTTTCTTTTGTGGGAGCTTGCACTTGTAATTTGGTAATTTGGGCTAAGTGTATTGTATTCTATGGAACGTTGAGTTCCAGCTGTTGTAGGACTCTGTGACATTAGATTCTTCTAAATATGCTGCTTCTTTTGCTGCTAAGTCTACATCTCTGTTGCAATATGCTATTGGGTCTGTGTTGTTGGTATGTGCTGCACATTTTACTACTGCCACTGCTATTGGGAGTGTTAATGGATCAATTAACCCGGAGTAATGCTGCATGCCCACTGGTGTGCCACCTGATGATTTTTTAACCCTCGTCTCAGCTGTCAAGATAAACCTGAATGTTCTGTGGAAGTGACATATGCTGAATCTGAATAAATGCTGCTTGAGCCGAGTAGTAAGATGGTAGTGGTACCTTTGCTAACACTTTGTAGTGACCTTCTTCAAGGCTTACTACTGGTGCTCCTGTATGCCTCAATCTCTCATTCTGATCAATTATTGATGACCCTTCAACGAAGAGTATTTATTTATTTATTGGGCATTTTAAAGGCACTTATACATCAAGAAAATGGTGTTTCAAAGAACCCACAGGGAAAAGGGGAAGTAACAAGGGAAACATAAGACAATTGAATATGCTAATACAGAGAAAACAGCAGTCTTACTAGACCTTGTGAACATTTGGATCGTGCAAGTGCAGAGAGGGAGAAGGGACATGGGAAAGGGGTGAGAACTAGATGATCCACAGGAACCAAGAGGAGTGAAGTGCCAGGGAGGTAGTTTATTTATTATTTATTTATTATCACATTTGTATGGCGCACCTAACTCTCAGGCATCTGAGTGCATCATTCTTAGGAATACATTTACAAGTACAAACGGCTTAAGAGATTGGTTACAACTTCGACAAGACTTAAGAGTATGGTTACAGGTAATGCAGATCACAAGTGAGGCAAACTTAAGAAAATGGTTACAGGATGACAAACTTAAGTATATGGTTACAGCATAAAGCAGCAGAGGTGTTGCAGATGAGAAGATTAGCGTTACAAATTAAGCCAATTTAGGATAAGGTTACAAGAGGTGAGGGACATGCCATGTTACTTACGGGTAAGGAGATCGTAACTTGGAGTCCTGAGTGAAGAGGCATGTATTTAGTTTTTTACGGTAAGAGAGAAGGGCAGGGTCCAATTTTATATCTGGTGGCAAAGCATTCCAGTAGCTGGTAGCCATCACGGGGAAGCTTGAGCCACCTGCTCTTTGTCTTTTATATCTGGGCATAGTCAATTGCCCTAGGTAAGCAGAGGGGTAGGTCTGGAAGATTGGTTTCTAGTTATCATGCTGGAAAGATAATTTGGTGCAGTATTGGATAGACATTTATGTGTCAACGTAAGCATTTTAAATTTGATTCGTCCTTCACTGATAACCAGTAAATATTTCTTCTGATGGAAGAGATATGTTCTGATTTGGGGATGTTTAAAGCTGCTCTTATGGAATTGTTCTGCACTATTTGTAGTTTCTGGATGTTTTTGGATGAGGAGCATGCAAAGATAGTGTTGCAGTAGTCGATCCTGGAGAGTATAAGTGCTGTTGCCAGGGTGATCCTGTTTTCTACTGTGAGATAGAGTCTGCAGGCCGTAATAATTTTAGCTGTGTAGGCAGCTGGTGAGGTGATAGCGTTGACTTGTCGTGAGAGGGTGAGTAAGGAATCGAGATAGACCCCTAGGGCCTTGACTTCTTTGGCAGTGGGGATAATGTTTCAACCTATGTTAAAGGCTTGGTACTGTGGTGAGATATTTTTGCGTTTAGCTTTGCTGCCCAGTATCAAGATCTCAGTCTTATCGTCATTAAGACATAACACATTCTGGGCCATCCATGCTTGAATCCTGTAGTAGATGGCATTTAGGGCATTTGTGTCAGTGGTATAGTCTCCTGTGGTTGGGATAGTATCTGGGTGTCGTCATCATAGTTTGTATATGTGACACCCAAGTAGTCCAGTTTATCGAAGAGCAGTTTTGTGAATGCATTGTACATGGTAGGTGAAACACATGATCCTTGGTGCAATCCAAAGGTGACTGGCGGTGGGATAGCAGCTGCTGAAGATGAGAAGACTCTCATTGTTCTATTTGACAAGAATAATTTTATCCATGCTATAGCATTATTAGAGAAGTGGGCATCGCTTGCTAGGTGATGGCATATGTTATGATTAATCAGATTGAATGCCGCTGAAAGGTCTAAGAGGAGGAGGATGGCTAAGTCACCTTTATCTCCGATCAGGTCCATTTGCGCTTTTAGGTCAACTACGGCTTTTTCCGTGCCGTGGCCTGGTAGGAAACCTGACTGTCGGAGGCCCAACAGATGGTTTGTTTCTAAGTATTTTAGAATTTGGACATATGCTACCCTGTCTAGAATTTTTAACATGAAAGGTACCGTTGTAATAGGCCAATAGTTGGTAGGTACATTCTCGTCAAGGGAAGGTTTTTCAAGAGCAGCATTACCCAGGCTTCCTTGAGGTTGTCTGGTACTTTATTAGAGGCAAAGGAATTGTTTATGAGTGAGGTGATGAAAGGTGCCAGGATGTCTGTGCAATCTTTGATTAAAGTCGCCGGGCAGATGTCACCTTGGCATCGTGAAGGTTTGAGACCTTTTATGATTTTAGTGGTTTCTTCTATCGTAATGGTGGAGAGCTCAAACTTAGGGAATGGTTTTGGTGTACCGGAATTTAGAGGTAGGTTGCTGGGGTGAGTTAAGTTTCAACTTTTTGTTATTGATTTGAAGCTGGAGGGACGTAATTTTGTCCATAAGAGCCTTCTGTATCTCTTCACACCAAGCTTGGTCTTTAATACACAGGTCCGGAGTCTGCAATGTGGTTTCTAATTCTCTTAGGACTGAGAAGAGCTCTTTAGAGCTAGAGTTAGGATTTTCAATGCCTACGTTGTAGGCATTACCTTTAGCTTGATATGTGGCTTTTCTGTAGTCGGAAGCTATAGAGGTGAAATGCTCTTTGTTTCTGGATGATGGTTTTTTTCTCCAATTATTTTCTGCGTGCCTTTTTTTACTATGTAAATCTTTAAGTTCAGGAGTGAACCAATGATTGAGATGTGCTTTAGATTTAGCTTTGCAGTTGCCCAGGGGGGCCACCGTATCTAGTGCTAATTTCATAGCTTGATTATAGCTAGGGTTTCCGATTTTTGGTGACTACCGATTTTTACCGATATCTAGCCCCCGTTAATATAAAACTATTACTCGGGGGGGACTCCGATAAACCCTGGCAATTCATACTTACTAAGTGAAGGGAGCGGGATTTAGCCGTGTTGTCTTTTATTGAAGACAGAAGCGTTGTCAGTGAACTATCCTGGCAGCTCTGTAAAAGAGTTGTATTTTATAACTGAAATGATTATGCACCATTGCAACCTTGTGGCCGAATGTCGAATTGACTGCATTGCAAACTGCTTGTTTTTTTTTCCAGGTCGCTTGTCGCGGGTTTTGTCAGCTTATCTATCAATTAGTCGCTTATTGTTGCGCTTATTTCTTCATAAGCACAACAATAAAAACCGTTCAGTTACCCCTGCAGCTAAGATCAGCCTCTCCAATCAGAATTCCAGCACTGCCAATGATGGGCCATTAGTCACTGAATGGTTTTGTGCCGGCATTGTGATGGGAGGGGAGGTACAGTGGGGTGTAGGGAGTGGGTGTGCATTGTAGACAGCTTTGCCTCTCTGCAGTTGTGTAAGTGGCATCACTTAACACTCTCTGACTCACGTTCATGCAAGCAGCACTATGGCAGCATAAAAAGCGCTTAAAAAAGCCCAATGTCACCAGAGCACTGACAGCAGCCAGAGTCTCGAGTGATCCAGCTTCATCTTTGTTTTGTGTTGCCCGCCGTCAGTCAGAGGATCCAGCCTGCAGCCTGACCACGACCCACCCGCCTCATTCAGTATCTGAGGTAAGTCATGTTTGTTCAGCTTTTAAACACTCTTGATCTCTCTCCCCTCTCTCTCACATGCACCCTTTACCAATCTATCTCTCTCTTCTTGCTCTTCGCTCTCATTCACTCTCTCTATAGTAGTCAGAAAGTGTGCACAGGTTCAAATTAAGTACAGTCCAACAAAGCCCTCCTTCGCACCGTGGGTCCATGGTGCGTCCCTGCAAGCCCAGGACCCTTCCGTTATCCCCAAAATCCTCGAAGATTGGGGGATAATTGAACGGTTTGGGCCTCGCAGAGACACCTGGACACCCGTTTGGGCCTACGGTGCGTCCCTGCTAGCCCAGAAAAGGTTAAAAATAATAGTTTGAAACGGCGCTATGTCTTTCATGCTGCTTCTTTTCCAAACTATATATGAATTGCACTGGTGATGAGTTACTTCATTTTGCGGATAATAGTTTTGACCAATGTTGCTGAGTCGACCGGTTTATTTATTTATGTGTGCATTGTTTGTCGGGTACATGGACCCGAATTATTTCTTTATTTATGCAAAGTTTGTCGGATACAAACTTTGCATAAATAAATAATCTGGGTCCATGTATCCTTCTAACAAGTGATTGTTTATTGGGTTCAGCTGTCTCCTTGACTTTGCCTTTTTGGCTTGTGTTGGGGGGATAACTGAAGGGCCCACGGTGCGTCCATGCAAGCCCAGGACCCTTCCGATTTCCCTCCAATCCTCGAAGATTAGGGGGATAATTTAAGGGTTTTGGCCTTGGAGGGCCGCACCGTGAGCTGCAACGGACACCCGTTTGGGCCCACAGTGCGTCCCTGCTAGCCCAGAAAAGGTCAAAAATAAGAGTTTGATACAGCGCTATGTCTTTCATGCTGCTTCTTTTCCTAACTATATATCAATTCCACTTCCTTGGCACTGGTGATGAGTTACTTCATTTTGCGGGTAATAGTAGTTTTGACCAGCGTTGCTGAGTCGACCGGTTTATTTATTTATTTGTGCAACGCTTGTCGGGTACATGGACCTGGATTATTTCCGACCATTGCATAAATAATCCAGGTCCATGTATCCTTCTAACAAGTGATTGTTTATTGGGTTCAGATGTCTCCTTGACATTGCCTTTTTGGCTTGTGCTGGGGGGATAACTGAAGGGCCCACGGTGCGTCCTTGCAAACCCAGGACCCTTCCATTTTCCTTCCAATCCACGAAGATTGGGGCGATAACTGAAAGGTTTGGGCCTTGCAGGGATGCACGGAAACCCGTTTGGGCCCATGGTGCGTCCCTGCTAGCCCACAGAAGGTCATGGATTTTCATGCCAGTGCAAATGCTGGAGATCCCTATGGGGTCTGCCAGCTTTATGCACCAAAGCAGGCAAACCTCATAGGTATCCATTGTAGAAGCTGCCTGCCATGCAAGCATGGCAGGCAGCATGTACAATTAGAATTAAATGTTGCCCAACATGCTTGCATGTTTGACAGCATTTATTTGTAATTATGAACACTGTTTACCATGCAAGCACTATTCACAATGGAAATTAAATGCATGTCGGGCAGCATTTAATTGTATTTGTGAGCGCTGCTTACCGTGCGAGCATGGCAAGGGGTGCTCTTAATTAAAAGTAAATGCTGCCAGGAATGCTAGCATGCCAGGCAGCGTTTACTCACTTTGCACTCATTTGAGTGGAAGGGGTGGTAGACAGGAGAGAGCGGACTAGACGTTTATAAAAGTCAAAGGTTTTTCTGCACATTTATGAATGACAATTTCACAAGCCATTGTTTTGGAAGTTTTTAAAGCTTTAAGTACAAAAGACATGCCTAGATTAAATCTGTTAAATCACATCGGTTGGTATGCTGGCACTTATATACTTCCCTTGATGATGGAGAAAATGGAGCTAGAATCATTCCAATTTTGCGTAACACCCATTGGTAATATTTTGGTGTTAAAAATTGTCAGGTTCGGAAATGTGATTTGTGTACATTGCAAGTGAGTTTTATAAAATGAGATTGTTTTAGAACATGGTAAGAGCTGGAAAAGAAAGTGTTCAAATGCAGAAATTGCAGTGTTGGCACAAATCCCAGCTTCACCCCTTTAAGCAATGTGTGATCCTGGGCATCTCATTTAATCTTGTATTGCCTAACCTTTCGAATTTCCAGTGCCTAAACTTTCAAAATTGTCAGCCCTTCAGAGTGATTTCCTTCTCAGGGTAGGATCTTCATAGAAGCCTCACTCACTGGCTACAGGGTTGATAGCTGGGGGTTAATACTCTGCCAGCAGGGAAGGTTTGTATTTAGCCTGGTCGATTGGGACTGTTTGCTACCAGCCAGTGCTGGTATGTTAATGTCTTTTTTCCTTTGCTGCAAACAAATAGGATTTCCACCTGAATTTGAGAAAGTTGCCATCAAGCAATCAGAATAGTAGTCACTGGACAGAAGAACCCGAACAGTAGCCACCTGAATTCACCCAAGGTACGTTTACACATTTGTTTGTCCAGCCATGATCATTTGACCAAGCACTTGCTGTGCTGTTGTTGTGATATCTTTTGCTGTTATCTACATTACTGCATGGCAGCTTCCTCTAGCCATAAAAGACAGCAGCCCAATGGCGAACATTAGTGGCGTCACGTATCATCACTACGTGACATTATGTAGGTAGCTGAGGTCAACTGATGCTTTTTTAAAATTCATTTTATCTAATTATTTTTAGAAATCACAGGGGAAAGCAATGCACTTTTGGGACAAAAACAGAGCAGGGCATAGGTCCTTGACAATGATGGGGTGAGAGAATGTGACTTGCAGACCACATGTTGCAGGGGCAGCTACTGAGGCTGGATTTGAAGGACAAAGTGAATGTCATGCTTCTTTGAAGTGTAAGTAGTTTCCTCTTGTAATTGTTCCAATAGGCTTCTCTGACATCGAGCAATGCCCCGCAAAAGCAAGACCACTTAGGATTACGCACAGGAACACAAAGATTTAATAGTAGAGGAACACAACGGAAATCAATTGTTAATTTGCAAGGCTTGCAGAGTAATAATTTTATTAGTTAATGGAAAGACTTCAAGCCGAATCGCTGAGCATGTTTTCTTCAAAGACCCACTTAAGGTTGAAAGATCTTCCAAAATTTGAAAGTGGTCTGTGCCAAATGTCCCTTACAGAGACACCGACGCGTTTTAAAAGACAACGCGATGAGGAAAAAGATGTGACACATGAATTTGAACGCGCCTTAGTGCAGGCAGGAACCAGCTTGCACCAGGCAGATGGCCCGATTGGTAATCTTTTCCGCAGACCGGCCCCAGCAGCCACAACATTACCCCGATCCACGCAAATGTACGAGAAATACCTACCTGAGGTTTTTATGACAGACATTGCCCACATCAAAGAGTTGGTCCACGGCGATTGATCTGGCATTAATTAGGGTGCCTTTGATTTGTGTGGGTATGTTACCAGTTTTGTCGTTCATAGAATTCATTTCATTGTATTAGGGGCAAGTTTGGGCCTTTGTCTGCGCAAATTAATTCTTCTAGTCTGGGTCAGGTATGTAGTAGGGGTTTCATCAGCTGGGTTAGTGGTAATGACACTGGTAGTGTTTAAAAGGTCTCCAAGGTGGGACGTTCGTCTATGGCTTTGGTGCAAGGAGTGGTTTTTTGTCCTATTTCTGAGTCTAATGTTTCTTTGGTCACAGGTATGGACCGAGGTTGCTATGTTATTGATAGGTGGATCCGATTCACCGCTGGGTGGCGATAGTGATTGGGGGTTAAGTCCTGTTGGTTGAGAAGTAAAGAATGTGGATGAGACTAAGGCCATGGTTATGAGGACACTAAAGAACATGGATAAAACTGGTGTTAGATTAAGCCTCAGCATGACCCTGTCATGCTGTGCGCCACTATTAGTGGATAATGTAATAAGGTGTGCTGTGGGTCTTGGGTACTGAACAGACATATACATTTGATACTAGAGCAGTGAGGGGCAGTGTGAGTCAGAATGTCTAGGTAGGCTAATGTTGGGATACTGTAGAGTTAGTTGGCCTGGTAGGACTAGGAGCAACAACCGTCCTATTTGAAGTTAGACTAGAGTAGAGTCTGTAGGCAACGTATGGGCAATAAATAATGCAGGACATAGAGTGCATTAGTGCAGAGTGCAGATGTGCGAAGTTTTGTGGTGCATCAACACAGAGATTTAGTTGCTGGCTGCTATTCTCTGAGGAGTCCTCTTTCTGTTTATATTGTGCCTCGTCACATTAACCCTTCAAAATACGAACCTTGCTGCTGAGCGGCCACGGAGTCGGGTGCAGAGTCTTGTGGTTCATGGACACAGAGATTTTCTTGCTGGCTGCTATTCTCTGAGGAGTCCTCTTTCTGTTTCTATTGTGCCTCTTCCCATCAACCCTTCAAAACCTGACACCTGCCGCGGAGCGGGCGCGGAGTCGGGTGCAGAGTCTTGTGGTCTTTGGGCTTTGCAGGCACGAGGACGTCTAGTACGCCTGCTGAAGTTGGACTGACAGTCTCCGGAAAGTCACTGAACTAATTCTATTTGGGTGAGTGATACTTTGTTTCCTGTCTACTGTAACACGCTATCATAACACGCGATTTTTGGTTTTGCTTTGTTGCTGCATGCTGTTAACTCAACAATTAACAACATGGAAACCCCGGATGGGCCTTTAACAAGGCAACAAACTAAAACAATGTCTGCTATGGCCCTCCCTTCTATACCCCACTTTAAGGCTGTGCTTCGAGATAAGATGGTACATGATCCCTGTGGCGTGGCCCCTTTAAGGGCAAGCACGCGACGGAGTGACGTTCACTCCGTCGCGTGCCATATAAATAAAGGGGCGTCGCCCGGCGGCAGCAGAGCCACCGGGGAGCCCACACGAACAGCATCGGTCTCCGTGTGTCTCTGTGTGCACGGGGGTGTGGGGGCTCACGGGGGCGGCGGGATCGCCCGCTAACAATGGCGACGAAGTCGGATCGATCCCTGGGACAGGTGGCAACGTTTCCGAGATGCGCAGATGATCGCGTGTGAGCGCATCCGTGAATGTTGGCCGCGGAGAGGGGAGAGACACGCGTGGCCGGCGGCCATTTTGACGACAAGGCCTCGGAAACTCACGGCTTCATAACGAAGCATCTGTGAGAGATCCGGACCCAATTTTTGGAGAATCCAGTGGCGGACAGTCACTGCTTGCAACACGTGCTGGTGGAAATGCAAGTCATTTGCATTTTCACTGTTTTTCATCGAGTTTAAGGGTGGAGCTACCTGGAGGCCTACTGGATGCACACTGGGGCCTACCCTGCTCAATTATTGGACTCTTCAATCCTACACCGGCTGAAGTCTGGAACCTGGTGGTCCTACATTTGCCTGGAAAACCCTCGAACCTGGACATCATCTGAATCATCTGAGGGGCTGGGATCCTCATCAAGGTACTGGTTGTGTTTGGTGTCCAAGTTGCGGCCCCATCACGGGGTGCCTGTGCGCTTTACACCATGGATCAAGGTGCAGCGGCCGCCGTGGCCCAACAGCAGGCTGCTGCTCCAGCCCAACCCCCGCCTGCCCCTCCACCAAGACCATTGCTGAGACCTCCCGGTACCCTACAGCCAATGCCAGAGTTTGATGTCTCGGGCACGCCATCAAGCCTGGGACAGAGGTGGAAGATGTGGATGGACAGGCTGGAAATGTACTTCAGGGCCACGATGGAGACGAGTGACGACAGTAAGTTGGCCACTCTCCTGTATTCTGCAGGCCCTGCTGTGCACGAGATCTTCTTGTCCTTGCAACCAGCGGATGGGTCTTTTGATGCCGCCAAAACTGCGCTCCACAATCACTTCCTGCCCATGGCCAATGTGGATTACGAACGGTTCCTAATGGGCAACACCAGACAGAAAGATGACAAGACTTTGGATGTGTTTTATGGGCGGCTGCGCAGGCTGGCGGCACCTTGTGCTTGGAATGACCCTGATGAGATGATTCGCAACCACCTCATCCAGGGCTGTTCCTCTGGTAAGCTGAGACGTCAAATCCTGCGCGAGCCTGGTATAACACTACCCCGCATCCTAGAACTGGGGAGGTGCCACGAGGTGTCGGAGCTGCGGGCATCAAGGATGGAAGCGGGTGTGCGCCCTGGTAGGGTGGAAGAGGTATGCGCAGTCGGAAGAGGTCGCGGATCAAGACGCCCCATGAATACTCAAAGTCCACGGCCCCAAGGGGCGCAGTCCTCGTGCCTAAAATGTGGATATGACCTCCCGCACCCAGCAGACTGTCCAGCAGCGGGAGTGAAGTGTGGACGATGTGGGGGCACAGACCATTTTGCAAGAGTGTGCAGATCGACGGTCCCGAAAATGGTCCCCAGGGGACCTGTCCGGGCTGGCTCTTTCCGCCCCCAGAGAACATCCAATGTTGCCCAGGTGGACCAGGCCGACGATGGCCCCCCTCAAGAAGGTGAGGAGGAAGAAGATGATGAAGAGAATGTTTTCTTCGTGTCATGCGTAAGAATGCTGAAATCGCACTCCAAGAGACAGCCGAGATGCGATGTACTGGTCAATGGGGATTCAGTACCCATGTTGGTGGACACGGGGGCGTCCGTGAACGTGATGGCCAGGCAACACTATGATGCAATGCAGGCACCGCCACCGCTGGCGGCACCGAGAGCGCGCATTTTCACATTTGGTGGCAACCATCCAATCCCACTGGATGGTGTGTTTGTGGCTGACACTCAATATGGCAACTCAGGCATTCGGGCAAGGTTTTACGTCACGCCGGTGAGCACCAACACGCTCCTCTGCTGCGCAGCTGCTGAAGCTTTGGGGATTGTGACATTCGCATACAACGTATATCTTGACGACATCCAGGAGCTCCTGGAGAAGCACACATCTCTCTTTGAAGGCATTGGACAGTTGGTGGGGGAACCAGTCCGCTTGCACATTGATGAGTCCATACAACCGGTGGCTCTGAAGCACCGGCGCATACCGTTTCACCTCAGGGATCTGGTAGACCAGGAATTGGACAACCTTGTTCAGCTGGACATAATTGAGAAGGTGGAAGGCCCCACTCCTTGGGTCTCACCCATTGTCGTCGCACGGAAGCCCAAACAACCAGATGCAGTAAGGATTTGTGTCGACATGCGCCTGCCCAACAAGGCGATCAAAAGAGAGAGACACCTAACCCCCACCATGGACGACATCATTGCAGAATTACAGGGGGCGAGATTCTTCTCCAAGCTGGACTTGAGGGCAGGATATCATCAGGTGGTTCTGCACCCTGAGTCCCGATACATCACCACCTTCACCACCCATCGGGGCCTGTATCGGTATAAGAGGCTAAGTTTTGGAGTGTCCTCTGCAGCGGAAGTATTTCAAAATATCATAAGAGGGGCGTTAGCAGATCTGGATGGGGTCATCAACATCAGTGACGACATCTTAGTACACTCCAAGTCAGAGGCAGAACACATGGCCCGCCTTGCGAAGACATTTGAGCGCCTCCGTCTCTTGGGACTCACCTTACACAAAGAGAAATGCGAATTCCTCAGGACAACAATCGAGTTCTTTGGGTTCGTGTTTAAAGCGGATGGGGTGTCACCCGACCCCCGTAAGGTGAAGGACATTAGAGAGGCCCGCCCACCTGAAAACGTCGCTGAGGTGAGGAGTTTTCTGGGCATGGTCACTTATTGTGGCCGCTTCATCAGGAATCTAGCGTCCCGCTCTGAGCCTCTAAGATCTTTAACCAAGAAAGACTCCGTGTGGCAGTGGGGGCCCCTCGAGCAGGCGGCATTTGATGACATCCGGGGTGCCCTAGCAGCAGAAGACACCATGGCGTTCTTTGACCCTAGCCTGCAGACGGAAATAGTCGTGGACGCCAGTCCCTATGGTCTGGGGGCGGTCCTCACTCAAGTGGGGCGCGAGCAGGAAGTTCGGCCAATAGCCTATGCGAGCAAGGCACTCTCGGACACTGAACAACGCTACTCGCAAATCGAGAGGGAGGCCCTGGCGGTGTTGTGGGGTTGCAGGCATTTTCGCCTATACATTCTAGGGCGTCCTGTGACTGTCATCACTGACCACAAACCACTGCTACCCATCATGGCAGGCTCCTCCTCCAGACCACCAGTAAGGATAGAGCGCTGGATGCTTGCCCTGCTTGAATACGGCGTGTCGCTGGTGTATCGGCCTGGTGTAAGCAACGCTGCAGACTATCTGTCACGTCACCCATGTGGGGATGCCTGGGCGTCTGTGTCCGCGGAGGAGGCTGATGAACACGTTCGTCTCGTCGTTGAGTCTGCCACCCCCAACTCCATGCAGGTGGCGGAGCTGGAGCTGGCGTCGAATGATGACGAGTGCTTCGCCATTCTAAGACTGGCCATGCAACAAGGTGCGTGGAAGACGGTGCTTGAAGCGCTAGACCGTCGAACATGCGAAGCCAGGGTGGCACTGGAACAGCTCTGGAAGGTGCGGGAAGAACTTGCATTCTCGGAATCGGGACTCCTGCTGAGAGGCGACAGAATAGTGGTGCCACAGACGAAGATCCCACAGATAATCGCTCTCGCCCACCAGGGCCATCAAGGGGCGCCCAAAACAAAGGCTCGGCTTCGCCAGAAGGTGTGGTTCCCGGAGCTAGAGCGGAGGGTAGAAGAGTTTGTGGCCTCGTGTCGGTGGTGTCAGGCCGCATCCCCAGCCCAGCGGGACCCATCCATTGAGACAATGCCTAGGGGAACCAAGCCATGGGAAGTAGTGCATGCTGACTTCGGCTCTACATCTAGAGGGACGCACTTCCTAGTGATGGTCGACGAGTGGTCGCGATACCCGGAGGTGGAATTTGTGGAGTCGCTGGCGTTTGGTGACGTGGTGATCGCAGTGGAAAAGATCTTCGCCACCCATGGCCTTCCATCGGTTGTGTGCACTGACAATGGCGCACCGTATCAGGGTGAGAGCTTTGCTGAACTCTTAAAGAACTATGGCATTCAGCACAGGAAGGTCACACCCCTCTGGCCCAGGGCAAACGGGGAGGCCGAGCGCATGATGCGCACCCTTAACAAGGTGTTCCGGATCGCCCAAGGCAAGGGTGAATGTCTGCAGAGGGCCCTGTATGTATTCCTACGGGGATACAGAACCACTCCCCATTCATCAACAGGAGTAGCACCGGCGGAGGCCCTCTTCCAGAGGTGCCCTCGGGATGTCGTACCTGAGGTAGGGGCCCGAGAGCCCGCCATCATTGACAATGAGCAGGTGGAGGAAGATCGGCTGGCAAGAACTCGGGCGGAGAACATGAGAAGAGGTCTGAAGCCACCCAACATTGCCCCAGGGGATGAGGTATTAGTGAGGAACCGTCATCCGCAGGGCAAGCTCTCCCTCACATACGAGCCCGCCCCCCTGGATGTTGTAGCGGTGAAGGGGTCTATGGTGACTGCATCAGATGGAACATCGTCGGTGACCAGAAATGCCAGCTTCTTTAGGAGACTGGGTGACCCGGGAGCGAATCGAGTGGAGGCTGGCGAAGAACTACCCGACGATAGTGGAGGAGATGTCCCCACCATGGACTCGCCTGTTCGTGGAAGAACCGACTCAAGCACTCCGGTAAGGGACAGTGGCAGGAGGTACCCCCTGAGAGCAGGGCGTGGGAAACCTGCCCACCTGAGTGACTATGTGACAGACTGATCTGGGGTCATGTTGGCGATGGGTCGCCGGACTGTATGAAGGCACCGCTGGGGATCCAGGGTGGTTGCCAATAAATGGGGGATTCCTAATGGGTGTGCTGTAAAGTAGTGATTAGTCAGTTTTGTGTGCTGTAGAACGTAGAACAATTGTATCCTCCTTTGTGTTTGTTGTTATGGAAAAGGAGGAGTGTGGCGTGGCCCCTTTAAGGGCAAGCACGCGACGGAGTGACGTTCACTCCGTCGCGTGCCATATAAATAAAGGGGCGTCGCCCGGCGGCAGCAGAGCCACCGGGGAGCCCACACGAACAGCATCGGTCTCCGTGTGTCTCTGTGTGCACGGGGGTGTGGGGGCTCACGGGGGCGGCGGGATCGCCCGCTAACAATCCCGTTGCTTCGCGAACACTCACGTGCGATGGGCGTACTCGTATAACATCAACGCTGCAAATCCTGCATTGACTGATGAAACCTTACGACAGAGCCACTTAAATCAGAGATTGTAGGAAGCAGAAAGTAAAGAGATGTCCAGGAGAAAGGCAGAATCGGCAGAAATGTATCCCGCTGATATAAACCATAAGGAAAAAAAACAGCTCGACATAACAGGCATGACGACTGCATGGTAAAATGGCGAGGTGAGAGATTATGTGAGTACGCTGGCAGATCAAAGTGACTTGAGGAATAAGATACATGAAGAGGAACCTCGACAACGAGAGAGATCTGGCACACGAGAAGCTAGTGCAGACACGTTACCAACACAGCTCATTAAAGAAAGCCAAAGACATAATAAAAGTAAGAACGGACAGCCTGCATGTGACATAAAACATATAATAGCCCAAAACACTGGTCTCATGACATGGATAGATGGAACCCTGATTGCTCCATCACGTAGCGTAACAGAACAAGCCAATGAATACAGCCAACTATTACCGTTTATAAAACTGGAAGTGCCCCAAAAAACAAAGCTATTTTGGCCAAACAGCGGCCGCAACAAAATCAGGCCCAAAAACTAAAACAAATAGGAAATACACACCCAAAGAACGAGGCACCAATCAGGCGACCCACTCGCCTATCTCTTGATATTACAAAAATTGAAATGCTTATGAGCAGTCACGAGAAAAGGGAAGAAATATTTGGAGAGATTTGTCACTCGAACAAAATGAATATGCTGTCAACCTCAACACCCAGGCCGGGACGTTCCCCAATACAGCCACAGAGGTTCCTTTATTCTCCTATTGATGTACAAGAAGATAAATCAGAGATGCCAGAAGTAAGATACTCGGAGAGCTTGGATGTGCAACCAAAACAGCTAGCTGGAAAAAACAAGAAACCAGATGATAAATGCCATTGTGTTTCCCCAAGAAGCTGCCCTAGAGCGCCTATACCAACATCAATGGTGGATTTAGAGAACGGGCCTCATTATAACTCAGGCGGTCCGGAAATAACGGTGGCGGTAAACCCGCCGCCACCGTTGTTTCCGGACCGCCTGATCCCGACTCCTGCAGGCGGGAGGTGATGTTCCCGCCAGGTCTGACCTGGCGGGTTTAACACCGCCCGCCTGCAGGCGGCCGAGGAAACACCGGCAGCATTACGAGATGCTGCCGGTGTTTCCATGATCCCCATTCCCATCGAGTCCCATAGGACTCGATGGGAATGGGGATTAACACCATTCCGCCTCCGTGATTCCCGGAAACCGGGGTTGTAATGTCCCGGTAATTCCGGGAATCACGGAGGCGGAATGGTAATACGAGTCCGGCGGTAACCAGGCGGTTTTACCACTGCGGTTACCGCCGGACTCGTAATGAGGCCCAAGTTACTAACCATAACATCACAAGCAATGATTCCATTCCTGAAACTCTACAAAGCAAATATAGAAACAACGAAGGATCAGGCAATATTATAAGCACTGATCCACTCCAAACAAATTTATCTGGAGACATTTATAGCAAGAATTCAGGACCGGATCAATCTAGAAGCTGAGGCAAGCACGATGTGGCACACCCATCTATTTGAGATCGCTAGAAGCAACCGTGCTGAAAAAGCGCAGATGAACACTGCAATACTGGCAACACTGAATGCTAAGACAAAGAAGAAAGATCTACCGCCCATGGTAACTAGTGAGAATCTCCTAGATATCCATCTGAGTAATGAAGTGACTGATCATCCTTTACAACCTTGTTATATTCAGTCAAGCATGACAATTAAGGACAAAAGAGATGAGACTACTAATAGTCAACTGAACCAAGATGCCTTGACGAAAATAGCTGTGGAGCAATCAATAGGGAGTAATTCCAACAAAATGGCTATGACAAAAGGAGGGATAGAAACAACAAATGAGATCACTCAAAGTATGGCGAATGGCAGAATACAAAAGAGACTTTCGATATTTTTGCCCCAAAGAACTTGGACAGCAAATCCAAACAAAAAGAGGAAACGATAAACAAAATCAAAAACAATAATAAAGGTTCTAGAGCATTCTTGAGAAACCTATCCCTTCCGCAGACAACCATAACTATACAACAAACAAAAAAAAGAAAGTTGATATCATTCCTGTGATGAACGCGAAAGACAGATCAAAAGAACAACAAACTGAGATAAACCAACTCGATGAACAGATCCAACATCAAATACTCCTTAATCTTTCTACTTGTACAGAGGCAGAACAGGAGTCCGCCAATGAGTGACCTACCAAGTGGAGTGAAGCCTCCCTCATAATTATTGACCAATATGTTGAAGGATATTCTGGAAACTCCCCACATGTTGACCTCACATGACTCCACATGCGATGAAATCTCAGATACCAACCTAAACATACTAACTAATAACCAATGCATACTTATTTACCTTACAACTAAGAATGAAGAAGAGACGGTCGACAATACAAACCGTAAAACTGTAGGAAGAAATGAGGAGATGAAGAACAAGAGACTGCCTGACAAACTTACTGGACTGAAACTACCAATTTTCATTGATCCTAGAAGGCAACTCATCATAAGTAGACTGCAAATAGAAAGAACCAAAAACATCAAGGATGGGCTGATCTTTAATAGATCAAACATTTTGCACTTGCTGCACGCAATCCCACAGCTGAAATCTATACACTCTGAAGATGTGAAGTTAATCGATGTTCATAGACGATCAAACTCTAGATAGGGTATGGATTGAACTCTATTCTAATACGACAATGGAATTGATCATGAAATATGGACACCAGTTACTTCAGCTAGGATTTGCCTGCATCAGCGTTGGACTAAACAAATGATAAAACAAGAGCAAGAAGATCACGAGAGTTAATCAAAGTGGAAGGCGGAAAAATAGATAGCAGTAAACTCAACCATAGCAGAGGAGTAAACGAGATCATCCTCAAGAAACTTCAAAGATGTTACAGCACATAACATCTCATGGACAAACTACTCCAAACATTACATCTGGAGAGACATGGAATACCAAGATGAAAGGGTCTCGCGATATAATGAAGCATGGTAACAATCAACGAACCAAAGGAAAGAATTGACATCTTTCTGTTCATGGAACACAAGAGGACATGCTCATCTTTTTCTTCAGAGCCAAGTGCATTTTTACGATTTCCAGATGGTATGTCTACAAGAAACCTGGCTAACCGACCAGCCAATCTGCGACGCATATACTACTTTAATGAACCCTGCCATTCAGCATACCAAAGGAAGACCTTCTTCTGGTCTCCTGACGCTGATTAAAGTCGACGCCAATCTGGAAATTGTAGAAACCACCAACTTGAACTCATGGGCCCAAATGACTATTCTCAAATATCAGGTTCAGAAAACCAGGAAAAATAGAGGAATAAACTCGAATATTGTAACAAAAACCTTGTGAGTTCTAAATCTTTATTGGAACCCAATCGCAATAAATGATGAGATTTTAATCGATAACATCTTTTCTAATATCGACCTAATGACGGCGAAATTCCCCGAAGTTGACTTCATTATATGCAGAGACCTGAACTTGCACCTCTTTGCATTTAATGGAGACAGATTGGAAAGTGCCAATCTGTCACAGAGAGCACGATGTTGGGCCAAAGAAACTGATGAACGTAACCTGTTCTTGATAGTTAGTTCACAAAACGAGACTGGTTCTCTGATCCCCACTTGGTCAAGAGGCAATTACGTTACGATCATAGATTACATCTATATATCACAAGGAATCAGAGAAACCCTTATAAAAACTACAATACACATTCAGATAATAGCGATCATCATATATTGTCAATTGCTTGGTCTTCTATGAACATTGTAAAACCCAAACTCAGCCTACCATCGATAGAGATCGATCGAAGACTTAACAGATTGCGGCTGTCTCAACTTTAAGTCAGAAACTTACCAGAGACATTCAGGAAAAACGACCCGTATGGGGAACGATAAAAACTAAATCATGAGTGGTTACTCAGACCATTCCAACAACTCTTCATGCACGAAAAAAACCAGAGAAAGCAACATCAGCACGCCTTTAATCCACAAATCAAACAGAAAAAACATAATTACTTAAGAGGATAAGAGATATAGCGAAAGGATCAGAAGAAGGTAAGCATATGCGGATGAAACTGGAAAAGCAACGTTATAGAAACTGGATGAAAACAACAACACTCCTAGCTAACCAGCGAGATTCAGAACTCATGCTGGAACAACTAAAGAATAAAAACTCCAGAGGCGTCTGGAACCTTCTTAATCATCATCCAACCTTTCAACATAAAATGATCCCAGAAGTTAAGGAATCACAATGGATCAAGCACCTCACTAACCTTTATAAAGAAAGACCTAATATAAATGAGGATTCTAGTAATAGCCAGAAAATAAAATGGACAGTGGAAGTTGACCAAGAAGACATCTTGATGTTCATCAATCAATTGAACACGTGCAGGGCTCCCGGACCTAACGGGCTATGCAACGCCATAATCAAGCACAATCCTAAACAATAGGCAGATCTGTGTGTACAAATATTTAGCTTGATAACCAAAACAAACATGATTTACCTAATTTGTACATTCATTAGATTACATCTATTCCTCACGGTTCAGTGTACTTTGAAATCTGACACTCTCACTAAACATTAGCATGACCACTACAGCTACCAACCACTTCACTCACATTACACTAATTACACTGAGTTCCATACTGTGCTTTGTCAGACCTCCTACACTGGCCCTTGGCAACCTATCAAGTATGACATACCGTACACATACCGTACCGACATACCGTTATTGTAAACAGTATAATAACACCACATCTAATCTGACCACAGCTATGAATGATCAATGCTTATTCCAGAGTATGCTCTGCACAACGGAGTCCAGGAATACTCGTCTCAGAGCTAGACTAGCTAAAATATACGAGCCCCCTATCAGCTCACTGCCCACCCCTATAGGGAAGAAGACCCCGAAGACCCTGCCTTGCCCTACTCCCACGAGTACCAAAATAGCAAATAACTATCCTCCCAAAACAAAAAAGTGCACAGCCCAGCACATCAAACGTATAGACCGTCCAACCTCCCACCTATCAACCACAACTCTCACAAGCCCGCTCATTAAAGGAGCTCTAATAAATTCTAGGTTTCTAGTAGCACATGCCACAGAGATTGCTGATTTGATCCTGAGTGACAACTTAGACTTCCTCGCCATCACCGAGACATGGTTGCACGCTGCAGCAGGCCCTATTCTCATGTTAGCAGTCCCTGATGTTTATACCATCCTAAAACAAGATAGACAAGGGACTAGAGGTGGAGGTATTGCCATCACCTGTAAATGTAGCCTCTCTATGAGACTGGCCTCCCCCTATGACATACTATCGTGTGATGTTCTCTCAAAATCAAAGTACCACTTATCAATTTCCAGACCCAAATATCCACCTGATCTGCCGCCCGCCGGGTCCAATTGGGACATTTGAGGAAGATATCCACACAATACTTTCTAATAACCTCAAAGCTCAACGCAAGTACTACTATTAGGCGACGAGACAAAGAGTCCCAAAACACACTGCGCCAAAATTGCAAGAATTTAAATACAGTAATGTATTTATTTGAGTTGATCGGTCAGCCTGACACGTGCCAAAACCGGCTCTTCATCTGAGGCTTGGTCGCTGGGTCGATTTCTGTTGCTTTCTGTCCAGCGGCCAGCCTCTGCCGCATCTGCGAAGCCTAAGAGTTTGCATTGGCAATGATTGCCCCTACGTTTTGCATTGGCAATTTACGCCTCTACAATTTGCGATTTCAACTTCTGCATCAAGCCTCAGATGAAGAGCCGGTTTTGGCTCGAAACACGTGTCAGGCTGACCGATCAACTCAAATAAATACATTACTGTATTTAAATTCTTGCAACTTTGGCGCAGTGTGTTTTGGGACTGTTTGTCTATTCCTCTTTAATGTGGTAGTGTACTGGCAGTACACCCACACTTCCTTGACACCCGCTGCCTCTT
This sequence comes from Ambystoma mexicanum, assembly GCF_040938575.1. NCBI lineage: Eukaryota > Metazoa > Chordata > Amphibia > Caudata > Ambystomatidae > Ambystoma > Ambystoma mexicanum. The sequence continues at coordinate 1,479,392,270 of NC_090922.1, forward strand.
TGCTATTTGCAAGCTACTGTACAAGCGCTGTGGATAATTTTGACTTTTACTGCCATTTCCTTCTGTTTACTATTAGGTGACCTCAACTTGGGATATAATGACCCCACAGATCATCCTGCCCAGGCAACGGCAAACATCTTAACAGAACTTGGCCTAACCCAAAGAAGCAAAATCCCTACCCACAACAAAGGTAGAATATTAGATTGGGTGGCGGATTATAATTGCTATGCCAATATCTTCTCCACCTCTCCATTAGCCTGGACCGACAACTACCTACTCTCATTTAAGCTCTCCACCAACAGACCCCCTTCCATGCCCGTACCCACGGCTCCACCTACACTAACTAGAAATAAAAAGTGTATTAGGCTTATCCCTGCTATTCTCCCTACCCTCAACTCACTTCCTGACAGTACTGACCCTGAAGGCTTGGTCGATGAGTATAACAAAATTATGGCTTCCTCCCTAGACCAGATCGCCCCCCTTAAACTGAGACCAAGTAAGCCTAAAAACCATTTAAACAAATGGTTCACACCATTCCTAAAAGACTTAAGGCAACAAAAAAGAAACTGCAAGACTGCTTGGAAACTACTACCCTCAGAAGCCAACAAACTAAAACTTACCAAACTTTTATCCCTTTATAAAAAAAGAAATCTGCCTTGCTAAACGGGAATCCTATGACACCCGTATTTCCCAAGCTAATTCTAACATGAAAGAACTATTTACCATTCTTAAAGAACTAGAGACTCCCATTGCCATTCCAGACACATGTACTAAAGATAAAAAATGGTGTTCCGATATCCAACACGCACTTGCCAACAAAGTATCTACCTTACAAAACACAATATCCCAAAAAAAAGCATCCTTAAATGCCCCACCCCCACCTAAAATAGCAGATAACACCGCTGAAATCCAGCCCACCCGATTTAACTTCTCTAAAGTATCCATCACAGAGGTGGAAAGAATTATTCTGTCTCTTAAACCATCCAATTGCCAGGGCGATCTCTGCCCGGCTCAGCTCATCAAGGATGCGGCCCGAGACCTATCACCCTTCATCTCCAAGATTATCAAAGCTTCCTTTACCACCGGCATCATCCCATCTAACCTCTAAGAATCCTGGGTACTCCCACCCCTTGACACCTACCAACTATAGGCCAATTACAACAGTCCTATTTCTCCTAAAAATATTAGACAAAGTGGTTTACACGCAAATTCAAAAATACTTGGAATCACATCACCTGTTAGGAGCTAGACAGTCAGGTTTCCGTCCACAACATGGAACGGAAACCGCCCTCATCGATCTCAAGACCCAATTTGATGAGCTTAGAGAGTGTGAAATCAGCTTTGCTTCTCCTCCTTGACCTCTCAGCTGCTTTCGACTTGGTGGATCATACGGTTTTATATAGCCATCTCGACACAGCAGCACACTTCTCCAAAGATTCAATAATCTGGATTAGATCCTTCCTAAACGGCAGAACAATGAGGGTCTTCTCGCCTTCATCAGCAGCAGACCCAATACCTATCACCTGCGGTGTGCCTCAGGGATCCTGCGTCTCGCCCACACTGTACAATATCTCTACCAAGCCCCTTTTCGATGATATGGACCATCTTGGTATCACCTACACGAATTATGCAGATGATACTCAGATCCTCCTCCCACTTTCGGGGATTATGACAAGGATTTGGCCTTGTTGAATAGAGTGTACTTCATCATCCAGGCATGGATGGCTACGCACGGTCTATGCCTGAATGATGATAAAACAGAACTCATCATTTTGGGTACCCCTACTAACTTAAAAAAACTAGGACCCGACTATTCCTCTTTCATAATTGACGGCAACCTTATCAATGTAGCCCAGGAGGTAAAAACATTAGGTTTTTACCTTGACTACACCCTGTCCTTTTCCAAACAGGTCAACACGCTAGCGTCATCCATGGCATACACATGTAAACTTATCAGAACTGGTAGGCCATTTCTTTCGAACAACAGCTGCACTATCCCGGCTAGAGCCCTGATTCTGTCGCGTTTGAATTATTGTAATGCCCTTTACATAGGTTCAAACAAATCCATTATCAGAAGAATCCAAACCCTACAAAACAATGCCCTTAGAGCGGCCTTAGGCATTTCCAGAAGAGAGCACATCTTAGACAGTAGGCAACAATACAACTGGCTCCGGACCAATGACAAAATCCTACTAAAAACTGTGTCACTCACCCACAAATCTCTCAACAATGCCGCACCTATCTACCTCTCTGAGAGATTCCACAAACGGACATCATTAAGACCAACCAGATTAGCAAACCGGGATTGCCTGTCCATCCCCAGATTTAAATTATCCACCATTGGTGGTAACAGCTTCCCTGTTAAAGCGGCCAAACTCTGGAACTCCCTGCCTCCCACACTGAGAGAAGATCAGTCCTACCAGAATTTCAGATCTAATACAATCCTGTGGATAAAATCCAATGACCACTAACTCGGAGTTGCATCCTCCACCCTGTGATGGCTAATGCTTCTGTAACTGAAATGCAACCAGTAGTGCCTGCTAGCCCTAGGGCTGAAACCTTTAACCGGTGTATAATGCCTTGTAATATCTGTAAATATCTGTATATCCTATTTTATAAGTAATGTGTTTCACCTTATAACCTACAGTAACTAAGCTTTGCTTATTTCTGTAAGTAATGTACTTAACTCTATGACCTACTGTAACTAAGCTTCGCATAATCTTGTAACTGTTGCGCCCTGATACCCCTGGGTCTGGTGCGCATTACAAATAATAAAACAAACAAACAAACAAACAAACAAACAAGATTCCTAAGACGTGGCAACTTGCGATCCTTGTTCCTATATTTAAGTAGGGTGATAGAAAGAACCCGAGCAACTATCGCCCCATTGCCGTGCTTGATCCTCTAGGAAAAATGTGCACAGCTTTTCTGCTGAAAAAATTCTCAGTGTGGACAACTAGGGCTAACCATCAAGCAGTAAGACAAGCAGGATTTACCAAAAACGTTGGCACAAATATCAACTTGTCCCTGTTGAATTTACTAAAACATGAATCGCTAAGATCAAAAACATGGACATATGCAGCATTTATTGACCTACAGCTTGCATTCGACATGGTCAACACGCAGGCATTGTGGAATAAAATGACCTGATGGGGTTGTCCACATAACATCTTGGAGTATTATCAAACAACTATATACCAATACTCACATACAAATACAGATGACAACAGATGGAGTTGTGACAGCGCCTATCGAAACTTGGAACGGGCTGAAACAAGGGTGCCCGCTGGCAGCCACCCTTTTCAACCTGTTCACCTCTGACTTTGAAGAAGCTGTGAAAAGTCCATCAATTAATCCACCAAAACTAAATGCGGTACATCTACCATGCATGATGTACACCAACCATATTGTCATTCTCGACAAAACCCCCAGAGGTCTTCAAATGACCCTTAACCAGGTAGAAAACTACATGATACAAAATAAATGAAAGATTAATACAATGAAAACAAAAATCACGTCTTTAACTAAAGATGTACCAAAAAGAACCAAAACCCTGTTAAGGTCCTTAAAAAATAAAAAACGGATCGAAGTTTCAACGATGAAATATCTGGGTCTCTGGATCAACCAGTCGAGAACAGAACTTGAGTGGGTGGCTCACCTCAAATCTAAAGCTCACTCACTCGCCAGGCAAGGCGCCTGTATTCACCGTAAATACGGAAAGTTTTCGATGAAGCCAGTAATATCGTTCTATAGGCAAAATCTGACAGCAATTTTGTCATACGGAAGTGAGACTATGATTAGTCTTGATTATATTATTTGGCAACAGCTTGAAGCGGTATTCTAGAGGAAAGTGCTGTCACTACCTCCTGCCTTTCCCATTCCACGTATCCATTACGAAATTTCTGTCCAATCCCTAAACGCCATCACAACCTGGAAATAATTCGATTGATACAGGAAAATAGAAAGCGAAGACATGGTACCGGCAATTAACATCTTACGGCACAAAAATCTGTCCTATAACGGTACGGCTTTGAAAGAATGGAAAAGCGCCATGGAGGAAAAACTTCCTGTGGTTGGCTGGTGATGTCATTTGGAGTGTGTAGTGTTGATGGCTGTGATGTGTGTAAGGTTCCACGGATGTCAGTTGGACCTAATGAGCTGGGCTGGGTGGATGTCCCAGTGCTTTCTTCTCTACATCTTAACTGGAGAATAAACTTACATGTAAACCTACCTTCTGGTTCCTGGCATTGTGTAGAAGGTGACTTTGTTTATATCAAAATGCAACAAGCAAAATAATTGCTTTTATTAAATGATTGGATAACTACGCTGGAGCAGAAAGCCAGTTACCAAATGGATTTAAACTGTGAAGTTGACTCAAGACGATAAATCAACTTCCGTACTATCTCATACTATTTCCGGACCGAAAGATCCCATATACATTCCTGAGACTAGGATTAAATCTGCTCCGGACACGTGAACCGCTAATGAAAACAAAACAAATCTAAAACAATGTAGCGTTTTGCCGCTTCTTTAAACAAACGGGAATTACGAGTCATTATTCCCAGTGGTCTAAGTGAGCGGGAGTGGTTGGGAGCGGTGCTGCTATACTTTTTTAATTACGATTTACAGCTGAAATGTGATGTTCCCTTAAACAGCAGGCGCATGTGTTTGGGGGTTTGGATTGTGCGTGGGAGGGATTTGGCAAAGGGGTTTGTGAGGAGTGGGGGCAGGCCAGCAGGGAACATAGTTCCACTACTTCTTTTCGTACACTTCGACCACTGATTGTTCCACATAATGTTGGAATGTATGTACGGCACTGACCGAAAAGCGTAATTTGTTCAGAGAGCAGCTCTTGACAACTACAATTCAGCCGGAACCAACAGATCGCTGGGCACAGATTCTGCTTGGAAATAACAAGAAACTAGTAGATAGCATTATTCTTTTTTGGAACAAGATAGCAGAAAGGGGATCATAAGAACTGAATATGAAAGATCAATGAATTTTATGTAATAATCTGATTTGTATAAATGAAAAGTTCAGAAATAAACGAAATCATTTAAAAAAATTAAAAAATGCAGGATACACTAAGGCGCTATCAAGTTCTAAACATTATGAGGACATTTCAATACTGGCTAGCATTGGAAAAGCATCAAATGACACATGTTAGTCACCAAACAGTTAAGGGCCTTATTATTGCCGACCAATTTAGAACGCATTTGAAGAGGCGCACTGTAAATGGGAAGGGCTCAATTGGAGCAGTAGGAATTGCAGATAACCTTAGATATCATCACATTACAGAATATGCAAGCATATGTAGTACGTTGTAAAGGTACGGAAAGGCCAACGAACAGTGATTGTATGGCAAATTTTCAAATATGCAATATGGCACGGTAGGACTCTCTGCAGACAAATTGACAAACGTTACAAATTTAACAACTTGCTTAATAAAAGGGAAGCAGAACAAATTCATTAAGTTAGTCACTGAGTGGGGGTGAAGGCAGATAGTCAGACAGAGCGTGGGAGTCGTAGTGGTAATCCTGATGGGCGGGTAGGCTGAACCAGTACGTGCTGTAGAATCACAAGAGGCAAGCTACGTGAATCGGTCGCAGGGGATGTCTGGAACTTAGATTGCAAGGGGCACCAGGATGCATAAGTACAGGGGCCCTTAACGTGAGCTGCGCACGGGAGTGCATGTATAATTGGGTGCGCCGAGATAATGTGCAGGCGGTAGCGTGGTAGCGAATGGGGGTCTCACCGTAAAGGATCCAGAAGGAATGGGGTAAAAGTGAAACAGTCCTATTTTGAAACACCTCGGGCAGGCTGTGGGTCCTTTTACTTATGAGCAGGTAGGAGGAGGCCGCATGGTCAGGTGGAGAGTAGTTGCAGCGTAGGGTAACGAGGACGGGGGTGGAGCACTCTGAGCTCAGTACGCTCGGTCAAGCTCAGTCAAGAGCCTTAGTTTGGAGACTTTGTTGCAGGCCAGCGTTCCCGCCTCCCGGCAAGTGTGATTGGCTTAAGGTAAGCTCTACAGCCAATCCGAACGCAACCTATTGCAACCAGGCAGCATCAGGTCGGATGGCTTGTTGAAGGATCAAGGCGGCCATCTTAGCAAGAGAGGTTTTGAAAATAAGGTGAATAAATGCCAGCAATACGTGTATACAACGCCATTGGCAAGCTAGGCGCTGGTCTACAATTCAACAGCAGATTGAAGCAATAAAAGTAGTTGCTTCTGCCGGTGCTTGCGCCACTTGTGTTGAAAAGAAAAGTTCTGTAATACGCGCTGGACAAAGCATTGAGCCCACGGGCATACCTGAAATGCTGGGAGGTGTCCGGCTGGGCTGTACACACTGCTCCTGCAATGGTAGAGGAGCGCCTGCTCCTGGAAAAGGATCTGCTGGGAATGCAAGGCAACAGGTAAGTGTGAGTGCAGGTTGCTGAGGCAACAGGTAAGTGCCAGGCAGTGACCCTGGATGGAAGAGAGGTCACCAGCCCATCATAGGCAGCACAGGCGAAGTGGTGGTCGAAGGCAAGTGCAGGGGGAGTGCAGGGGGAGGGCAGATGCTACGGTGATCGGACAGAGGCCAGTACCCAGAAGGTCATATAAGGGCCCAGGCCTCCAATCACACCTACTGTGGGATTTAGCACGGGAGGGAGAGAGGAAAGGAGAAGGAAAAGAGGAAAGTCTTGAGATGCTTTCAGAACTTCAGGAGATCCTGCTCAAGACAGAGAGAAAGGGGAGGCTATTCCAGAGAAGGGAGCCAGCTGAGGAGAGGGAACAGCCACCCTCTCACTGCTTGGAGAAGCGCTTGACAAGCAGAGAGTTGGAGCTGGAAGATTTGAGGGATCTGAAAGGAGAGTATTTGGTGAGAGCAAGTTGCAGATAGTGTGGTTCCGGCTCCCGGACAGCCTTATTGATGATGCAGAGGGATTCAAATGTGATCCTTGCAGCACCCGGGAGCCAGTGGAGAGATTTTAGGGCTCTAGAGATACAGTCCCTGGGCTTAAGGCCAAGGATAAATCTTGCAGCCCTGCTCTGGATTAGCTCGAGGGGCTGGATATAAAAAGAAGGTAGATAAAGGAAGAGGCTGTTGCAGTAGTTCAGCCTGGAGAGTACCAGAGCTCTGGTGACATTTTTCCTCTGGGGGAAGGTGAGGAAAGGGAGGATGCCCCTGAGGAGTTAAATTTGGTAATAGGCCTTCATGGCAAGATCCAAGATGTTGTGGCGGAATATCACACGAAACACCCCAGCCAGAGACTTCTTCCCCTGACACTGAAGGTGGCGCACAATAAAACATGCCCTTTTATTTTATTTGAACCCTAGATTCTTTTGAGAAGGCACCCAACCCATCTCACACACCCCTTACAAACACCATGTGTCATAATGGACCATGAACCAGGTTGGTGTGTAATAATGAAATATTTATAAATTTTAAATTCAAATGCAAAATCAAACAAATCAAATTTAGGGCAGCAATCACCAGTGTGGTCATAATATACAGCAAAAACATTATAATACAATCAATTTAACTTTCTGACATCAGATACATCAATTTTGAATGGAGGTGGAAGCAAAATCACCTTTTATATTTTTTTTATTTTTTTTTTTTATTTGATTTAGCTGTATTAGAAACAGCCTTTCAAATTTATACACATTACACACACAATATATTTATCAATTTACATAGTATAAACCCAACATATAAAAATATACTTATATCTCCACTTGTATAAAAGCAAAATCAAAAAAAAGAAAGAATTATCAATTTTACAATAAAAACAAATAAAATACCACATTTCCAACTACATCTCATCTGTACCTTTTCTTCCCCTCATAGCAAAATCTTTTTGTCCTTCTCCATTTTTCAATTAATTAATAGTACATATCACTACCTCACTCGAAAACGTAACAAAATACACAATCTATAAAATGTACCATAATCATTCTTTGCTATTTACCGGTATGTACTCATTTAAATTTAAGTTTAGAGAATTAATAAACAGTAATATTGCAATGTTCATTTTTGCATCTTGACTGTGATATAATTTTCCCCATAGTACTTCATACTCAAGGATACACTGATTAGCAAACATATGTTTAAAAAATTGACATCTTTTCTCAATTAATGCAGGACAAGCTACAATGAGATGCTTCACAGTTTCCAATTGCTGCGGGACCCCACAGAATCTACAGTCTCCGTTCGTGATCATTTTACACATCACTTTTAGTTCATTTGTTGGGCATAAATTCAATCTAAACCTTAGATAATTGAATCTATTTTTCGGATCAGGAAATCGGATCAAATATTGCTCTGTTTTATGCAGTTCTTTAATTGCATATGGTTGATTCTTGAACAACCTCAATTTCAAGCAAGCCTCCCTGGTCTTGATCCAGTCACCAAGCCACAGCTTTTTCTTGGCTCTGTCTGGATTATTTACCAAGAGAATGATGTCTATGCCAGCTTCATTCATGATTGAAATTATCCATTTTCGCCACTTTACAATTTTGTTATTGCTTGCATTTAACATGTAGTTTCCTATAACATGCATAACCCCATTTCCTTCCTTAACCATGAAATATTTACGATAAAGAGACAACACTTTCCATAAGTACACAGCATTTAAAGAAATCATCCCCATCTCATGGCGTAGTAAGCAAACTGGGACAGATAGAGGTAAACCACAAATCGATTTCCAAAAACGACCTTCCATTCTAATCCAAGATCTTTCAGCAATCATATCCCTAGTTTCTGACGCATAGGTAAGAGTAGGGACGACCTTTTGTTTATAAAAGGTCATCACAGGGATTAAAGAAAACTTCCCATATTTAGCTTGTATAATCTTTGTTTGTGATATACCCGTTAACAGTTTTTGATTTAGATCACTGAAAAATGGTCTATCTTGTGTATCATTACTGATTTGTAGACCTAAATATTTATACTCATCCACTGTCTCAATCAGAATATTCTGCATAGCCCATGGTTTAATCACAGTTCTCCGCTTTTTATTTTTACCCAATATCATGATCTTACATTTTTCTTGATTTATTTTCAAATGATTTTCATTAGCATATTTGCTCAGGGCTGTCAGGAGCTTGTGCAACCCCCCCGGAGTTTTAGCCAGCAAAATCAGGTCATCGGCATAAAACAACCAGGGGATTGCACGTCCTCCCAGACGTGGAGCATCAGCTCTGCAGTTTTCAAAGTCATATCTGACTGCAGCCATAAAGAAATTAAACAGAGTGCTTGCCAATATGCATCCCTGCTTTAGGCCTCTGCACGTCGGGATGGAATCCGATAGCGTACCATCTGAGGCTAGCCTAATTTGGACAGTTGTCCCCGAGTGTAACTCATTTATCCAATAAATCAGATACGCTGGACAGTCCGCCTCTCTCAGTTTCTTTATTAGCAATTTTCTGCATACTGAGTCAAAAGCGACTTGAAAATCAATAAAGGCCAAGTATACCATTTGACGCTTTAGACATTCCTGTTCCTTAATGATTTGCAAGATATGCAAGTTAATGGCAGTTCCCATCCCTGGCATAAAGCCTGTTTGGTTTGGGTCCCTCATTCCTCCCTCACACAACCATTTATTTAGATCTCGTAAAATTAATCTAGCAAACAATTTACTTGGTATGTCTAATAGCGATATCGGCCTATAGTTCGCAGGATTTTTATTATCTCCCTTTTTATAAATTGGGATGGTAATGGATTTTTTCCACGACGATGGAATGGAGTGGGTTTCAATTATCTGCTGAAATATAAGAAAAAAGATGTTTGCCCACGCCATTGGATGTCTCTTAATCATTAAATTCGATAAACCGTCGGGCCCTGGTGCACGCGACGTTGATAGTTTTGATATATAAAATAATATATCCGCAATATCAAATATGATATCCCTACCTTGTGTATAATTCACCGGAATTCGGCTATTCACTAAGTTAGTTTCAGCATAAAGAGTTTTATAAAACGTAGCCCATACTTCCTGTGGAATGGGATTCGACTGGTGAATCATTTCGACCTTGGCCTGGGTCACTTTCAGAAGATCCCAGATCTTTGCTGAGTTTTTTGATTTTAATTGTTCTAACATGTTTTCCGCATCCTGTTGATACATTAACACATGTCTTGATTTTACCCAATTTTTGTAGTTACATTTCAGGGATCTAAGTCTGGCATCTCTTTTCGCCGGACTTAAGTGTTTTAATTGTCTCTTTTCTTTCCTATATTGTGCTTTCCGTACAGACACGTCTTCATCATATGAGTGTAGCCTCAACTTAGAATTTATTTTTGATTTGTTCTTTATTTTAACTACGAATATCTGCATTTCTTCTACATAAGTGCGGTCATTGCATTTAATCCCATTTTGTCGATCATTTTCAGTTCTCATAAGATTCTGCTCCAATGTTTTTAATGACTGAGGGGACCATTTAAACCTATTGCGAGCTGCATTTAAGGTTAAATTAGTAGCCCGAGAGTTATCAAAATATTTTTTTTGAACATTCCAAATCCATTGCATAGTCTGGATATCATGGTCACTAGATGTCTGGGGGACAATTGTGAAATTTACCATACTATTGAACAAGGAGTTATCAACAAAAGTATAATCAATCAATGATGAATGCGAGCCCCGATGCCAGGTGTTTTGTTGTGGAATATCCCCTTCTATTGATCCGTTCAATTTGAATAGATGCCTTTCATTCATTAACAAATTCCATTTCACAGCGACTGCGGATAGTTGTTTTCCCTCTTGTTTATGACAGGTAATGTTGAGATCGCCTGTGATGATGACATAATCACAGGTCCGATCCACAACCGTCATATTCAAGAGTTCTTCCAGGGCGGTAAAGAAAGCTTCTTCTGTGATTGCTCCATGATTCCAATAAACATTTATTAACCCTATTGTTCTCGAGTATATTTTTATTCTTACCAATTGAAGAAAACTATTTGGGGATGCCCATGGTTCCAAGTAAACATTTGGTGAAATTTTTATAGCCACCATCAGACCAGCCATCGGTCGACCTTTTACAGGGACTATTGCCGGTATCAAAGATATTATATGATTGTCCCAGACCGGGGCAGTTGCCAACCATATTTCCTGGAACACTAGAATATCATATTGGCCCAAAATAGTATTCTTAAATTTGGTTAGATGTTTAAAGCCTCTGGTGTTCCATGAGGCAAGAGAGACAAATGTGGAAGGCTGAATTAGTTAATTTCCACATGATCTTCCAGGCATATCATCTGATCGACTAAGACTCACCATCTCATTGGTCGTAAATTGATTAGTATATTGGTTCTTCACATTTTGGTTTGCCTTAGATTGATATTGATTTCTCCCCAACGGAGTCGGTAATTGCACAGGTTCGGCGAGATTTATTAACACAAAACCCAGTTCGTATAAATCCATTCTGGCTTGCCACAAAGCATTTTTGACAAACCCTGATTTCATCCATAGTTTAACTACTGATAAGTCAGTTCCGTGTATAAACTCTACTTGTTCAATGTCACCCGAACATATCCCCTCCAATGACGGTACATCTGAAAGGATGTTCATAACAGATTGTCTATTCAAATCAAAACACCGAAACGGGTGCGAGCGGCACTGCAAAATCAGATGATGCATTGTTACAGATTTTACCAATTTTCCTTGCGCTCTTCTAGGGGCAGAGAACGGATGAGGTTGGTTCCGAAAGGCTAAAGGAGTTGTATTAAAAGAAGGAGCAGCATTCCCAACATCGACTTTTCCATCACTCTGCTGCGCTACATTCGGTCTATTTACAAGGGAAACGATTCTCTTTAACGAGTTTTCAATTTCCTCTTTCCACTCTTTCATCCTTAATATATTCTCGCCCACCAATTCCACTGGTGCCACTCGCACTCCTTCCTTTGCAGATTCAGGCATCCCCGTAACATTTAAAGTAGAAGTAGTAAACTCAGGCTCCGCTTGAGCTTTCGGAACTTCCCGTGCAAAAGCCACCTCCCTTGCATCTGTACCCTCATTCTGATTACTCAACAATACTAAGTTATCAAGGGGCTCATATGCAAGGGAGGCTAGTTTAATTTGGCTTGCTTGACTAGTTCTAATTAACATTGCGTCCCTATACTTATTCGCTATTGCTTTTCGAGCAAGAGCTGTTACAGTTTTCGGTTTTGTCAAAGATTGTATAAACTGCTTAGTACCAGAGATCTTAGAATTTGGTAAGGTTTTCAAATTTTTTGACTTTTTAGTTTCTTGGACTTCTACCATCTGAGTCTTCTGTTTTTTTTTTATCAAATATCAGATATGTTGGCTCTTTATCACTTGTCAAAATTACATCAATATTTTCTACAACCATATCTTGATGAACCTTTTCATCACCTAGTATGGATGGGGTTGTCATATTCTTCAATTTTGTTTTTTTCTTCTTCAAGCATTGCTGGCCTATTTGACATACTTCCTCATTGTCCACATTTAATTTCGGAGTAGGCTGTATGTTGGTCTTAATGGGTTCTTGGACCAATATTAAAGATTTTTCATGATCCTCAATCTGTTTATTATCAATTAATGTTTTTATTCTTCTTTCTTTCCCAGCATCTTGTTGTAAGATCAATTGCTGATTCTGATTACAATCAATCAATAAAACATCATGATCATTAGTATAATTCATATTTCTTTGCATATCAGTAAGATTTTTCCCCATTTGAGATTGGACATTATTACGAGTCCTACACTGTTCACATGACGTCAAGTTCACAGACTGTCCCTGTACTAGTTTTAATAACAACATCTGTTGATCATTCAATTTTGTGTCTAACGAATCATGCAGCCTTGTCAATGAAAACAGCGCAGCGTTCATTGTTTGGATAGAGGTCTCCAAACCAATTACAAAATTCCCCTGCGTAGCCTGCTTATTGCCACCAGAGTTTACGTAGTTTCTGCGTGGAGTGGGCTGCACAAAAGAACATGATAGCACCGAGGATTCATTTTGTGTCGGTGAGAACATTATTGGGGATCTCGATAGATCATGCCGAATTACATCGTCATCGGGAATCTGCTCAACCAAATTAATGTTATCCGGCATTCTTATAGGAACAGTGCTATCAACATTAAAACCTTCTTCCAAGACCGGGAATACCTTCACTATAGCACTATCAGAAGGAGAGCCCGTACAATCATCTTGCTTAGCGCCGCCTTGATTTATATCTACTGCAATTACTGTAGTTTGTTGTGGAATGATAATAGGCAACGTTTCTTTTTCACCCCCCTTAACGGCCAATTGTTCTTTAATTTGCCTCTCATGACCTTCCACCATAAATGAGAGGGGAGTATTATCAATATCTTGAAATAATTGATCCTTGATATTACTACTCAAGGGCATTTTCACTGTTTCCACAATCATCAGATTTTCTTGAGGAATTTCTTTTCCCTCTCCCGTTTTGGGCCCCAGCGCACAAAACTTTCGTATGTCAGCCAATACAGCACAAGACCGTAATACAGTGGCTGACTTAGACGCTCGTTTTAGATGAATGGTACGTGAGGAGGATTTCGGGGTCATGATTGATTCTGCTACACATACATTAATTTTTTCAATTGCAGGCATTCCTGATTTAAGCGTCAACACCATTGTAATCAAAAGAGAACATTTTCACTTACGGTGAGTAAACTGAGAGTATTAGGAGATGTTCACTAAACTCACAAAACTCTCCACACAGAATTTGTCACTCGCAACTAGCAGTGGGCAAGGTTGTTATTTTAAACGGTACGTCACTGCTCCGCGGCTACGCGGCAAAGCGGTACTTTCACGAGTACTTCCGCGAGTGCGCGCGCGCTGTGCGCGGGCTCTCGTCCTTTATAGGAAGTAAACTCTCCGCGAATCCGCCGGTCGGGTGGGCGGGACAGATCACAATCCAATGAGATCAAACTAAAACAACAAAAAAAAAAAAAAACCAGTGTTGTAACAGTGTTGTAACCACCGTCAGCGTCAGAGCATCAGAGTCACAATTTATTCAATAGTGAATGGCTCCGTTGAGGCTCAGGCACAAAGTCACCTTATTCAAACACGATCCTTCACGGCAATAAGTCACAGGAGCAGGTTCACAAATAAATCCACAAGCAGCAAGCGTCACGGCAAAGCGGTACTTTCACGAGTACTTCCGCGAGGGCGCGCGCGCGCTGTGCGCGGGCTCTCGTCCTTTATAGGAAGTAAACTCTCCGCGAATCCGCAGGTCGGGTGGGCGGGACAGATCACAATCCAATGAGATCAAACTAAAAAAAAAAAAAAAAAAAAAAAAAACAGTGTTGTAACAGTGTTGTAACCACCGTCAGCGTCAGAGCATCAGAGTCACTATTTATTCGATAGTGAATGGCTCCGTTGAGGCTCAGGCACAAAGTCACCTTATTCAAACACGATCCTTCACGGCAATAAGTCACAGGAGCAGGTTCACAAATAAATCCACAAGCAGCAAGCGTCGCGGCAAAGCGGTACTTTCACGAGTACTTCCGCGAGTGCGCGCGCGCTGTGCGCGGGCTCTCGTCCTTTATAGGAAGAAAACTCTCCGCGAATCCGCAGGTCGGGTGGGCGGGACAGATCACAATCCAATGAGATCAAACTTATTCAAACACGATCCTTCACGGCAATAAGTCACAGGAGCAGGTTCACAAATAAATCCACAAGCAGCAAGCGTCGCGGCAAAGCGGTACTTTCACGAGTACTTCCGCGAGTATCACCTTTTATTCATAAGCATGGATGCCACTTATGTTATGCACTCCCCCTGCAACACTCCCCCAAACCCTGCTGACTAAATTCTGTGTTGGTGGAAAGGAGTTGCAAGGAGTCACAAATAAGAGGCGAACATCGGTTTCTAAATTCGCCCTACCACCCCAGAATGATAGGCCAAAAAACTAAAAATTAAAACATTGAAAATGGAGCAAAATGGCACACTCGGAGTTCATTGGATAATTAGAGGTCAGTTTACATGCGAGGTAGAAGAGATAGGACGGGAATTTGTGTGGCTGTACTAAAGAGGCAAGGAAGCTTACAAGCTACTGGGCAAGGTACTAAAGCAACATGAACACAGGTGAGAAAATTGACTTTGGGAAGGAAAACCTTGCAGCAAAAATCACACGTGGCAAAATTGCAATTTCTTTTTCTACACAGACTTTCAACAAGCAAAAAGCTAAGAAAATAGCCAAAACAGTCAAAATCGGAAATCGGTTCTTATGATGGGGAACAAAGGCACATAAAAGATAGGATACTGAAATGAAAGGATGACTCTTTATGGGGTGGCAGTAGGGGTTTCTCTATATGAAATAAAAATCGGATTTTTCAAGGAAAGCAATAACACGGGCAAAATGGGTTTGGATGCTACAATGATTTGTTCTACTGAGACTATATTTTAAAGGCTAGATTATTAAAGAAAGACAATGCATGCAAGGGGGTTAATTTGCAATTTTAGCCAACTTGTGCCGCGCACCTCCTTATAGGGGAATTAATTAATTTTATCTCAAAAATGGTACAAAGGACTTACACAGATAACTGAAATGATTTGAAAGGAATTACACTAACACATTGAGACTAACACAGATTCTTCTAAGGACAGGATGAACAGAGGATGCTAACAATTTGGGAAATTACTTGAGTACTTATGGGATTTTTATGGGATTTGGGATATAATGCAAGGTAACAGAGCGGGGTATCCGGTTTTGGGTACTGGGGAGGGTGATTCTTACAGAATGCACTGGAGTTGGGTAATCTGGACTGCTAACCAGGTCTCTGGACAGCGAATGCAAGGATCTGGGCAGGGGGCACCGGCTAGGCTCTCCTTTATGGGAACAGCTTGGCAACAGGGGTCTGGTCACTGTGGGCAGCGGGGCATCAGCTGGGCAAAGGGTTTGGTTGCAGGATTCTCCCAAAGGGATCAGCAGCCTTTCCTCCTTTCTCCCTGAATTATTGGGATGAATGTGGTTCAGGATAGATGGTTCTGGATCTGGGTCAGCTACCTCTGGACCTGGTTCTGGAGTCTTGGAATCTTGTAGGGTGAATTTTGAATGTTGAATCTCTGTATCTCCCTGTCTACCTCTCAAATAGGCAGGATGACATCATAGAGTTTTACAATATGGGCGGAAGGGATCCTGGACGTACCCATCCAAGGGGATAGGCCAGGCTATCGGTGCCCCCATCTCCCACCAAGCTGATTGGTTTGGGGGATGTGGCTTCAGTTTAAGTGTGTGTGTTTTATGACTTGCTTTGTCTAACCACAGTTACTTTTACCAAAATAAGATATGGAACAAAATCCTCATATTTACAATGGTCCCCATCATAAAAATCAGATAGGCAGATCCTATATTTCACAAGGAACATGCAGGTTCGAGCGCCACTTCTGTGCGATGTTGCCTCGCACTTAGGCACCATTTTGCAGTTTTCAGAAGACACATCACATTTACAATTCTGTAAATGGCTACATATATGCATACTAATACCTGGCAAGTTCTCCCCAATGTTAATGTCTGTGCCATTTATGCTTCCCCCAGAACTGCAATTTTTCTGCCATTTCAGGTCACCACATGCCAGCGAGTTGCACATAGGCTTGCTGCTTTTTGTCCAAAAATCACATTAAAAACTGTCATAACATCATATAACTGCCTATTCCGCTTGCGAAGAAAAATGTCTTAATATGAAAAGGTCTTTAAATCAAAAGGGCTGGATTTGTCCCCAAATGTGGGTGGTCTTTCCAACCCCCCAGTCAAAATGTCTTCCCTGAGTTAGCTTGCACAATGGTTTCCATGACTCCCCTTTTGAAGTCCTCCAAAGGGATGCTGTAAATGAATGAAGAGGAAATCACACTCACAAGGCAAAATGCAGGGCTTGACCCCTCCTTTGTCTTACGATGCAGTTCTGCCAAGCAGTCTGGGGGAACCTGTAATTATCACACTTATCTGGTACAAGAGAACAAAGCACATGTCCTTGCAGCCTGAGTCACGGGAAGGTGCGAAATTCTCCTTGCTGCCAAACTGGTTTAACAGCTGTTGAAGTCCTTTTGGGGGGGAACAACAGAGCACAAAATACATTATCTCTCCCCACAGGTAAAATTGTGTTTCTGTGCGAGATACAGTATTATTTCACATTTAGCTTAACAAAATTTTTTTCCTGCTTTCCAAAAAGCAGGTTTCCACGTGTTCTTTTTTTTTTATTACGTTCATGTTCTTTCACAAATGCGGCTTCTTTTACATTAACTTTCTGAAAGGCTTCTGGACACAGAGGGATGCTGAAAATAGTTTCTTGGTAACTGACATAAGGCCAGAGAGAACATCTTTCCTTTGAAGTACTTTGCATGGGTTGATTTCTTTCCAAAAAGTCAATCCAAGCCGTGCGGCTCTAAAGCAGCATTTCTTTTTTTTTTTCATGGTCTTTACTTGATGAAAACAATGCCGTTCAGTGAGGGATGACTTATTTGATGGTATTCACAATGAAATGCACGGACAGGGCTGTGTTTAAATAGAATAAAACTTTGTGATGTTTGATTTGAAAGCAGGCCCCAGTGCGATGTCGTTTTAAATGCAGGTTATTTTCTTGCGCAGCCTTGAGTCTTTAAATGGCAAAACAGCAATGCACAGCCATTCTGAATTGATTTGTTTTCTTTTCTTGGGATTCACATTAATGAAAACAAAATGCAGCTTTTCTTGGGGTGGCTGTGTTCAACTCTCGCCCCATATGCGCTCAGCAGACAAAAGCACAGCTATTTTTGGGTAACTGCTAAATTGCAGTTTTATTGTAGGGGATTTCTGTTGGGGCTGGTAAATGTACCCCACATAATCCCCCCCTGCTCTCCTGTGACTTCTTGTTGGGGGAGAGTAGGGCAGAGTGGGGTACATTCAACAGAGTCCTCTTTTCATCAGGGAGCGGCACGCCAAGATTTTCCTTCCATCTTTTCGTTGGAGCATATGGAGCGGCACCCCCTTTCCTTTCTTCCCTTTCCAGGTCCCCGTGGAGTTAATTGAGTTAATTGTCTAATAGGAGATAGATAAAAACAGGTTTTAGAATATTTAACTGACAATCTTCTTGGAAGTTGGACAACAGTGGAACAATGCATATAGTTACAATGTTCTTATCTCTACCTTATATTAGACAACAACATGCAGCAAATTAATCAACAAGGCAAGAAAACAATTTACCTTTTAAAACACATTTTGTTTTCATTTTTACAATGACAATACAGAAAAATACTCCCTGTTATTTATATATATATATACCTATGGACATACATACTCCCTTCCACCTTTTTTTTTTTTTACCTATCTCCTCATTCTGCTGATGGTTCCTCTGTTTGATTTTACTTCGGCTCTTCAATCAGTTGCAAAGTTTGTCTGACGTGACAACTTTTTAACTGATTGCTGTGAACCCATTTCTATTCTGACAGCTCTCCTTTGGGGATGCGGATCCTGTAGGCGACAGGTGAAATTGTGTCTACAATTTCAATGGGCCCGTGCCAGGAAGGGAGGAATTTCCCTCCTTAGTCTGGTTCCTCTGAGAATTGTTCAAGTAGATACTGTCTACTACTTGGTATTCTTTTTTAGTTGTTTTTAAATCGTAGTGAGTCTTCATCCCCTTTGCCGATTTTTCCAGATTCCGCTGAGCGTACGCAAAAGCATGCTGAAGGTGTTTTCTTAGATTCTCAACATAGTCATGTGTTGTGAAGGCATTTATCAGTGTCTGCTCTTGTGTTCTATAGAGCAGATGCTGAGGTAGCACCATCTTTCGTCCAGTCATTAGCTCAAATTGAGACATTTTTGTTGCAGAAGATGGTGTAGATCGGATGGCCATCAGGACAAGCGGTAATCGGATGTCCCAACTTGGCCCCTAATCTGCCACAAACTTCTTGAGAATGCTCACACTGGTTTTATTGTACCTCTTAACTCCCCCACTAGAGGCTGGCAGTATGCAATATGAAGTTTCCTTTTTACCCCAAGTATCTCCCACATTTTTGTCATCACTTCGCTGGTGAAGTAACTTCCTCGGTCTGACTCAATCCTTTGGGGAAGGACAAAACGCGAGAAGATGTGGTTGATCAACAGGGCAACTGCTGTTTCTGCCTTGCAGTTTGGGGCCTGGAGACATTCCACCCATTTGGTAAACAAGCATGTTAGTGTTAACATGTACTTGTTACCCCTAGAGAAGCAAATCATGGGCATGATGAAATCTACTTGTAAATCTGACCAAGGCAGTGTCATCCCCCTCTTCTGGATGGGAGTTCGGTGTGTGAGTGAACTTGGCTGAAATTGTGCACACACAAGACACCCCTTCAAATAGTGGTCGAGGTCCTGCCCCATGTGTGGCCAGTATGCAACCTCCTGCAAGATTTCTAGAGTAGTATGAAACTCCCGATGACCGGCTATGGCCGCGTCATGGGCGTGACTTAGCATCAGGCTTCGGAATGAGGTAGGTACCACCCACTGGTCACATCTAGAGATGGATCTCCTTACCAATAAACCATCTTGGATTTGGAACATTTTGGGAAACTTCATCAACACCCAGAGATCCTCTTTCCCAATGTAATTGGTTCCCGTCAGAGGAAAGCTCACAGGGTAGGGCCATTGGTGCAGGTGGCTGAGTGAAGTTTGGTGTTAGATAATGTATTTGCTTTTGTTCTATGGAACCAGGGGCAAAGGGGGCAACTGGGTCAAACCGGGGCTGCGGGTAATAGATAGGGTGATACCCTGGGACATTAGGGTTGAGGGGTGCATTTTGTCTACTTCTACATTCTTGTGCAATATGACCTATCCTCCCACAGGACCAACATTGTCCGCAAAAACGTGGGTCTTATGCCCCCAAATACTAACCCTCAACTTCTCTATAAACCTCCTCTCCCTCTCTAGAAGCTTCCTATGTCCCCTATATCATCGTTCTGCCCATCTGTCTCTTTCTGTATGGGGTTATGTTCATGCTGTCCTTCTGTGTGCTGGTGATTACGGCCCCTTCCATGCTTAGATTAGCTGGTTTTGTCTGTACCAGCTTTGATTCTGCCCTCTGAGTTTTCTCTGCCCTTTCCTTTTCCTTCTCCTGTTTCTGTTCACAATAATGTATTATATGTGCCTGTATCTGGGGCCATGCTTTTGCTTCGATTCCAACCACCATATTCAAGTCAGTTTCTACTTCTGCGGGAAGGCCCTTGCGCAACACGTCGTAAAACACAGCAATGTTTTTGTTGCATGCATCCCACATTTCTAACTGCCACATTTCTTTTTA
The DNA here is from genome assembly GCF_040938575.1 of Ambystoma mexicanum. Classification (NCBI taxonomy): domain Eukaryota; kingdom Metazoa; phylum Chordata; class Amphibia; order Caudata; family Ambystomatidae; genus Ambystoma; species Ambystoma mexicanum. Next base: position 1,479,412,488 of record NC_090922.1, read on the forward strand.
TCTGCTGGATGCAAAGTGCAGTTTCCTCATCTACCTTCATTGTGCGGGCCATGGTGGAATTTATATCAGGCCTATCAGGTGCATGTCCTTCAAAACTTTCCATACCTGTGCTCTACAATTGTTGAACAGGGCACCATTGTGTGCAGCATTACTGAACGTTACCCCCCTCCCTATGCCCCGCCTTCATCCATATCTTGTCTGCTTGCTCTTCTAAAAGGGAGGGGAGCAGACTCTTCATGTCTCCTATAGCTAAGGTGATTTGTGCTTTGTGTTTTTCTAGGGCATGAATCCACTTGCCCGCTCCTGCAGTGAGGGAGGGTAAGGTGTTCATTAAATTGACCTTGTCAATGTGGTGCGATATCACATAATGAGATCTCCCCAGACCCTTCTGTAGCAATGGGAACTTTGTTACCCGTTTCTTATATTTTGGTGCTTTCCCTCTCTTCTTGCCCTTAGCTAGGTCAATGTAGCCGAGCCGCAGTCTGAGCCTGCAACCCCATGGTGTTACATCCTCTTGCTCTTCTGACTCCCACCCTTCGTCATCGTCCTCTACATTTCTTTCAGTGTACCCCAAGTCATAGTCTACACTGTCATTGTGTTTGCCCATATCTTGCAGACCTCCCGTTGCCTCCCCCATTCCTGCTTTACCTTCTGTAATGCCACTTCTAGGACTCTGCAAGCCTTATTTTCTATTTCTAAAACCAACGGATCTTTGGTGTTATCACCTTCTTTCCCTGGCATTCCCCTTTGATCTTCAATTGGGGATGAAAACTATGGGCTTGTATATCCTACAGTGGGCTGGAGAGGAAGGACGCATAAGGGGGTGGGTGGCGCCTTACTCGTGCATGTGACCGGATCCCTCTGTGCTGTCATTGGGAGCATTTTCATTTTATTCAAACATTTTCCATAAATCAAGTATACTATTTTTCAGCTGTTCCCTTTATAGGTTGTCAATAAATATGTGTGCATATGTTCTAATACATTTTCATCAAACGTGTCCCCTTCAGGCCAAGGTTTAAACAGTTTACCCACCATTCCCTGCCCCCACTCTCTATGGTACTTTAAAACCTATTTCTTATGTTGTGGCAGTGCTTTACACAAGTGCTCAATGGAGTCTCCATAATACCTTGAGGCTCCAACCTCACTCAAAACAAAAATCTGCGGTCATCAATCATGTGGCACATTATCTGACAAACTCACCACACCTCAATAAACCAATTTACTTGCACATAAAATACCTAACCCTAAAACACTGTCACTAAAGCAATTTCAAGAAATCCCTACCCACAAACACCTCTATATATACAATGTGTTAACAAGGCCTGACTGACAAACTAAGGAAAAAGGCAAAATATTGCAGAGATGTTAAAAATGTATCAACTTTTGGGGGGCGCTGTTGCGCGCATCGAAAATGGCCGCCTGAGTGGAGAGCTCCGGCTCGAGAGAAATCCTTTGCACAATATATCCTGCCAGAGCCAACACTGGTAAACGGAGATTGGAAAATACAGCTGCGGAAGGTCCACGGAACAAGCCCTGAAAAAACTGGACACATTCACCGTGAGATAACGGAGATATCCTGCTTGGAATCTGCAGTGGCTGAGAGGCTGCGACACGGCCGACTGGCAGCTCCACGTATCATCTATGCTCAGCCGAGGAGTCAGAGACTGCGAGCAGCCCGAGTGAGGGAGGGGCATCACACCCGCAGTGAGGCGCTCCGGATCGAAGACTGCACACGGTGTCGCTGCCCTCCCCCGTGGAGAAACACAAACAACAGCCGACCCTTCACAAGCGGGGGAGGCTGTGAGAGCCGCGGCAGACAGCTGCACACTCAAAATCCGCAGATAGTGCCGGAGAGGGAAGCCCGACTGGGGGCGCGACTGGAGGTGCAGCAGGCGGCTGCACACTCGAGATCCGTGAGGCAGCGTCGGGGGTGGAGGCCCCAGGGGCGCGACTGGAGGTGCCCCAGACAGCCTTCCACGTGACCACTCTGGGTGACCTGCTGCTGTGCGGCGGCGGAGAGGAGGCCCACGAGGGAGGCAGACATCACCCCCCCCTTCGCCAAGTAAGTGAAGGGCAGCGGGGGGAGCCCCCCTATTGGAGCAGACATATCCTGGGCACTGCTCAGTGCGGGATTACAGAGGGAGGCAGCTGGGAAGCTCCTGGGCTGCAGAAGTAACCAAGGGGCAATAGAACCCCAGTGGAATCCGGGAAGAGCCACATCTACATCGCTGGTGCGGACCAGGCATAAGCCCATGAGCTTGATACAGCTTTCTGCCAATGCTACACGTCTACTACAGTGAAGGGAAACTAAGGGTCCCCCCCGTGCAGTGGGTCAGCAGCGGGCCTTGCTCGCCGGAGGAGAGGTGAGGCCAACCCTATACCGCTTACAATATATCCTGAGCCGGGTGGGGAGGTAAGGGCAGCAACACCCCCCCCCCGGTATTCATTTAAGTCTCTTACTGGACAACAGCATATCAGACATAAATACGTGGGAGAGCACAGTCCACCCTTAAAGCAAGAGCTGTGACACATGGGCCGCACCGAGAAAAAGGGCTCAGGATGGAAAAAGACCGGCCCAATGGACTCCTTTGCCAGCTCCCAGCCACATGCTGCGGCCAGAGGGACGCCTCAAACATCCGATAGCCAGGAGACGGATCCTATAGACCGCTTGGCAACAATAGTACAAAACGGATTCCTGGCGGTTAACGTCAAGCTGGATGACATAGTGGCGACAATCGGATCCTTGAAAGCGCGGGTGGAAAAGGAGAGTACGCGCATTACGGAAGCGGAGAACAGAATAAGCACGAATGAAGACACGATCTCGCAGCATGGCCGTGATATAGCCCAACTCAAAGCAGAACTACGCAAAACTGAGAGCAAGTGCGAAGATCTTGAATCTAGATCACAGAGAAATAACATCCGAATAGTCAGGGTCTCGGAAACGTTCGGCAAGAGCTCCATGGAGACACAGGTGGAAAATTTGCTGAGGGGCTGTTCTGGGGGAGGAATCCCTCTCAGACCACTTTCTCGTCGAGAAAGCTCACCGCACCCTTGCACCCCCTCCGAAGCCAGGTGCTCCACCCCGCACCATAATAGCACGGTATTATACGCCCTCATTTGTGCGCCCCCACAGTCACTGCAACTTTCGAGGCGCACAAAATGAGGGTGACATTTACTGCGCCCAAGCAGAGCAGGGGTTGCGGGGGTGTCCCCCGCTCTTCCTGGGCGCAGTAATGGGGGTCGGGGGTTGCGGGGGTATCCCCCACTTAACATTTCGGAAAGCGGGGGACACGTAAAAAAAAAAAAGAAAAAAAAAAAGCACCCTGCGGCGTCAGCTCCAACCCACGTTAGGGGGAAGAGCTGACACTGCAGGGATCACAGAGTGCGGGCGGCACATGCAGAAGTGTGCCACCCGAAAGGTAAGTGGGGTGGGGGGTTGGGAGGGGTAAGACAGGCCTGGGGAAGCAGGCACAGTCATCCATATGATCATTGCGCCGCGCCGTAACTGCCGTCAGCATTTTCGGCGTCGCTGTTGCGGGCGGCGCAGTGATAACATAGATCCTAATAGCACAACTCCTCAATTATAGGGACAGGGACACAATACTCTGACTGTCTAGAGAAAAGGGATCACTGCAATACGAAGAAAATAGAATACACATATATCCGGACTTCTCAGCAAACATACAAACACAGCAAAGGTCCTATGAGTTGGTCAAGAAACAGCTACGGATGCGTAACGTGCCCTACGCCTTAATCTTTCCTGCAAAAATGAGAATCCAACATGGAGGAAGAGCCCACTTCTTCGAGACCCCTGCAGAGGCCATGGCGTATGTGGAGGCCTCCATCCCGCTTCCTCCCGGAGACCGGGGGGGAGATCAAAATGCAAGACCAAGGCCAGGTGAAGGGAGAAGGGACCCTGCAGACTGAGGAAGGAACACCATTCCTGCAGCGTGACAATGTTGAAGAAATATTGATAATGTTGGACTGGACCAAAGTTCATTGTTTATCGAGCCGTGAAGCCTCCGACGAGGGTAGCCAGATGGCCACAGCGGCCGTCCCTCAGGAAAGGTCCACTAGCTCAGAAGAATGCCCACTGGGCAAGTTATGAGTGTTATGGGGCAGCATCGTCAAGTTCGGGGAGATGATGCAGGTGGGGGGTCAAGACACCAGAGACTGTTTAGCTATGTTGAGCTATATGGGGAAAGGGGGAAGGGGGAATGGAGAGAAGTTTGCAAGCTGGGCCCGCGGAAGGTGGAGCGGGGCAATTCAGGTTTTGGGTTTATAAGTTATGTCGTCTTGCAGAAGCGGTTGCTGTTCCCGCCATGCGAATACTGGAACTGCTGGACATGGTGGTTGAACATAACACATGCATGTGCGGTGCCACAGATGGGTTAAGAATACCACTTTTATCCTGGAATGTGCAAGGGCTAAACAACCCGATGAAGGCCAGGAAGGTCGGGAATTATGTTACCAGGCATAGCCCTCAGATTGTGATGTTGCAGGAGACTCATGCACTGGGAGCTGTAAACATGAATATACTGCCCAAATGGGGGAAGCTACGATACTATACTGACTACTCGTCTCAGTCCATGGGAGTTATCATTCTAATACACCCCTCATTGGGGTTCCAGACTAAAGGGCATAAGATAGACCCACTGGGAAGATATGTCCTGGTATGGGGAGAAGTAGCGGGTAAACAAATAACACTGATTAACACGTATGGCCCCAACATTGATGACCCGGACTTTTACTTAAATATATACGAAATAATAAATAAGCTTGATGTGTCGACAACAATATGGGGAGGGGATTTCAACATGGCTCTTGACCCCACATTAGACAGATCCAGCATGAAAATGAGAATGCCCACCAGAATGGCACTAACACTGGGTCAACTACTCACACAAATGTTATTGATAGATGCATGGCGTGTATTACACCCTGATGCCAAACGATACACCTATTACTCTTCTGTCCACGACAGTGAATCACGCATAGATTATTTTTTCGTGTCACAGGGCCTATCGGAGGCGCTGCAGAGCTGTGAAATCCTGCCCTGTACACTGTCTGATCATTCCCCTGTGTTGCTGGAGCTTAGGCTTAGAGACACCCCCAGACCGGCTAGAAGATGGAGAATGCCGGGTGGGATACTTAGTGACCCAAATGTGGTGGAATCTCTGCGGGTTGAAATAGATGAGTTTTTCACTAATAATGTTGGGACGGTGGAACGGGTCTCCACGGTTTGGGAGACCTTCAAGGTTTGGGCTAGGGGGGCATTGATTTCGAAATCCACTGGTCTCCTAAAGGGAGTAAGAAGGGAGCTCGAGGAGGTAGAAAATACATTAAGCAACCTAGAGGAAACCTATAGCCGCACGCATGATAGAGACACCCTCGCTGCAATTCACAAACACATAAGAGACTTCGACGACCTGGCCGCCAGAGAAATATGATATCTAGCAGCCCCTGTCAGAGCACGCAGATATGGTGAGGGGAACAAGGCGGGTAGAACATTGGCTAACCTTATTAAACATGAGAGGCAACCACACCCGATTATCAGTATACAAACGGCACTAAAGGAAGTGGTGACGAGCGAGGAGGGGATAAATGGGGAATTTGTAAAATTTTACCAAACACTATATGCAAACAGAGACAGGAAAACAAGTGCTGAGATAAAGGCCTATTTGGCGACACTGGAGCTCCCCAAACTTCCGCTTGAAAATAAAATGGCTCTAGATCAGCCGATCACTGCGGAAGAAGTTAACGAGGCGATTAAGGACCTCTCGTCAGGCAAAGCACCGGGCTCTGACGGGCTAGGGGCTGAATTCTATAAGGAGTTCCGTACGGAACTAGTTCCCATAATGTTGAGAACCTGGGAGGAAGCGCTAGAGGGAGACATACTGCCCCCAACAATGAGAGAAGCCATAATAACTGTGCTACCCAAGCCCTGTAGGGTGTCCTGACCCACGTTTAAGCTATCCTGCTACAACATTTGGTGCTGTGGGCTTAGGAAATTCAAGATGGCGGAAAACCCACATGTGCGCCGAAATCCAGGAAAGCTGCGCCGTTTGTGCGCCCACCAAAATGGTTGCCTCACTTGCCACCCACCAGTGCGAGAATGAAAGGCCGGGTTGCCATGAGGGAAATGGGTTGCCAAAGGAAAAACAGTAGCGCCGGTTAGCTTCAAAGCGCTTTAAAACCACCATTGGACTACCCGCACAGTAGTCTGAAACCATTGGGAATGGCAATGCTGATTGCCAAATGCAACCTAGAAGTGTGGGGAATTCATTTCTTAAATCCCAAAAATGAGTGCAGTACCAGTACTCACCACTATCCAAAAGCCGGCGTTTTAAAACCACTCTGTGTGTTTTTCTGAAGGCAAGCAAAATGCCTATTTCAAACCTTGCAACATGTGCAAAATATTCACTGAACACCAGCAGACATTTGGCAGAATGGAGTTTTGTGTGCCTACAAAATCTGGGAAATGAAGAGCCCAAAAACAATGCTTATAACAAAAATGCTATGGAGTCAGCAGCTTAAGCCTAACTGCAACTGGATTTAAAACCACCAAAATCGAAAATGTTAAATTAAATGAGTGACCTATGTTTGGTGTCACATGCCTTTGTAACTGTTGAAATGTCATAGTTTTGCACTTAGAATCAGCATTCTAGCTGCATGTGTAAAATTACAAGTTATTTTAAAAGCAACAAAAAGTTAGCTGAAGGTCTGGCTTAAGGAACTTGATTTTGCCTAGCAACTACCCATCAGGAGTGAAACTTGAGTCACCACTGTGTTCCCAGGCCAACCTTCCTTTTGCTGCCCAGGCTAAGGATATGCCATCTATCTGATAATTGAATTATCTGTGCTCTGCAAGAGAGTGAACAAAGCCCTCTTCACTCAGGCAAAGGTTTTTATTACCGCAGTCGTAAATTGTAGCTTCCTCTTGGCAGGAGCTGGGAGGAGCACTGCCTGTGAGAGCAAGCTGGCTTGGCAGGACTGGAAAGAACCAGAAATTCAACCTTGTGCTGAGGGTAAACCACACCCCTTTGGAGCCAGAACATAACTTTAAAAAGATGAATAACTCATAGAGCGGACATGTGAAAATTTTATAAATGATACCATAATTCTTGTGATTTTTCTGCCCACAGTTTAAGACGTGGTAGGAACCGGTGGTATGTTCAGGGGGGTTTTAGCGGAAAAGTGGATATTACTCTAAATGTGTGCATGTTAAAAATCTGAAACTTCATCAGTTAATGTCCCTACCCCCTGCACACATGTATGTAAAGTTGGGTCCATGTCGGAAATTGAAAAAGCAGTTAAAAAGTGAAATATGTGCCAGTTCTGAATGCAAGCTCCCAGGAAGAGCAGAGTTTGAACAGGGGATACCTCCTGTGATGCATGATGGGTGCATATGATTTTAAAACAATATGTACCTCTGCAAATATGTATTTGTTTCAAATCTAGATTTGTGTGTAAGTTGACAGGAGGAGTGGACTTTCTGCAGGCTGTAAAATGACATCAATCTGACTCACAGTTCAGTTTGCCAATCAAGCGGAGGAATGGAAGTTTGACCAATTAGAAGCTGAGAGAGAGGTAGGGTCAGTGATGCTAGAACACACCCACATTCTAAACACATAAAAGCAGACAGACAGGACAGATAGGGACTTTCCAAATCCATTTGCAGCGGGACGCTCTGCCGGAAAAATCCATACTTACCTCCATCAACCTCCAGAAAGCCAAACTAGAGACTTCAATCTATCCAGAACTAGAGACCAGACCAGAGGGAGAAAGCAGTGCTGTACCCAGAGAGAAAGCAGTGCTGTGCCCAGAGAGAGACCCGAGCCCAGTCCAAAACCCTGACCAGATCCATGGCGAGGCCCATTTCACTCAAGAATATAGAGTGAGTACCCAGCAGAACTGTGTAGAACCAATCTCTTAGTTTAAATTCATCTAATTCAATCTATTTAACCTAAGTAGAACTGCCTCCTAGCTGTCACCTGTCATTTCTAGTTGCAAGCTGCACTTGTCATTTTGAGCTTTTGAAATTTGCAAACCCAAAAACGACCTTTATTAAATCGCTCATATCTCCGCGACCGTTTGGGCTAGAGACTTGCAATAACTTTTATTTGATAGCTTAGAATCGTGGCTTTCCTACGAACCAAGAACCGCATTCCTACCCCTTATAGTTTTACCGCAATCGCGGAACACGCATCCGCGAATTTTACCGCGATTTGAAATTTCTTCACATGTAAAAACTGCTGCTGCTTGCCTTCCATTTGCCAGAAATTCGTTTAACCTGCTAACTATCCCTGCCTCATTGCTAGTGTGAGCCTGGACTAATATTAACTAGATACCACTCACCCTGAACCTCTGAAAGGGAATTAACAGCATTTCCAGCATATTTCTCATCCATTGCTAACACACATAAAAGCATTTGGGCCTGTGTTTTCAAAACTCCTATCTGTTTTCTGTTGTCTAAGCTTGCTGGATTGAACTGATTACATTGATTGCATTTCTGAGAACTGTGTGCTTTCCTCCCATTCCCTTGCATTGCATAAAGAGGGGGGGAGTGAATAGCCAGAGAAAAGTGATTACATTGTTTGGTTGAAATCATATTGAGTATTTTCTGTACTGCATTCATTGAATATTGCATCCACCTGAGCTTACATAAAGCATCCTCTACCACATTATACTTCTGTACCTATTTTACCAGTGTGCTACCTTATCCATTTCTTGTCAACTCCTTATTGATTATAGAGAAGCGTGTTAGTGCCAGATTCTCCGTTGTTAATATTTACCATATCAGATTAAGTGTGATATTCAATTATTAATTTATTAAAAAGTGTGATATATATTTTAATTTATCAAATAAACCTTTTAAACTTGCAAAACAGAATTACTTCTTGGCTCAGTGGGGTCAGGGGGATTCCAAGAGAGGGGTGTTATACAAGGGTAGTCATCCAGAACGCATGAACTGGACCTAAAGATATATCAATAAGGGTTTTCATTCAGTATTCTAGACTAGGCGTTAACTTGGCTGTAGTGCTGAATTGAATCCTCTTACAAAGTGGGGGCTCGTATCCGGGATTCTGGGTTAGAATACCACTTGTGCAGCTTAATACGGTGTGCTAACTGACGGGATACATACACCCGGTCGGATCACCACGCTGCATTACGCTGTGAAGCATTCCTCAAAAGGGACACTCCAAGAAAAGTTCTGTTCTGCAAAAATAAAATACTAACTTCTGTAAGTCAGGACAGAGACCAATCTCTAGAATGACGACCTTAGTAGACATGAAAATAGCCAGAGAGCACCTCTTGCATAAGCTATTTGTGAGAGGTGAATGGACCGAACAGGGCCAGGATGTGTGGTTGCAGGCCATCACACAACAGGTCACCGAAACAGGGTCAGATATATATAGAGATCAGGGTCCCTTACATGTGGCCCTGAGTGAACTATATATGGCTCCTAAAGCCAAAGAGGAACACAATAAGATCGCCAGGATAGCAGCATACCTGTACCTATATATGGGAGACATGCAGGATAGATGTGCTGAAAGCCAAAATCTGGCAAATAGGCAACAGATGGTGTTAGAGAAGGTCCAATCTGACCTGGTCTCTTCTGAGCAGAGGCTGCAGAGGAGCCAGGAGTCAGATAATGACAGCAGACTGTACATCACTAAAATAAAGGAGGATATGGATGTGCTGCAAAAGGAAAAGGTAGAACAGGATACTAGATTTCTGGCCTTGCAGAAGGAGCACCAAGACAGTTTGAACTCCCTACTGCAGAGCCAGAAAAAGCTGGAGCAACAGATCAATTTCAACAGGGCATGTACAGAGCAGGTAGCCACCCTGCAAATCCAACTAGACAGAGAGAAAGAGGAGAGCAATAAACTGATCCTGAAAGACCTGGATACCCAGGCAGAGTTTGATCAGGAGCGCCAGAAAGCTGGTGCCTTCCAAAGGCAAAGGGACGACCTGGCGGCACAAATGCAGGCTCTTAGTCAGGAAAGAGACGCCATAGGCCAGGAAGTCTGCCACTTAAAAAAGGAAATTGAAGAAAATCACCTGGCCCACCAGGGACGGGGTGACCTCCAAAAAGAAAACCAGAACTTGCTAGAGCACACCAGGAGGGTGGAGGATGCTCTAGCAAGAAAGGAGCAGGCCAATAGGGACACAGCTCAGGAGGTAACCCTCCTGCAGCAAAGACTGGCCCAGTTCTCCAGGACCAACCAGGAAGCACAGAGGGAAAATGAGGCCCTCTGTCAACACAATGATAGGCTCCAACAGCAGGTAGCGATGCAGGAGAAACTGATAGAGTCGAGTAAGGCCTTAACAGAGGGACTGAAGGCACAAATGCAGGCTCTTGCATTGCAACAGGGAGCAGGGGCGGATAGAGATGAGGTCCGCTGGGAAAGAGAGACTCCTGACCATAACCGCAGGAGCCCTAACCCCAGGGGCCTTCATTTCCCCCAGTCCCTGGACTCTGCCACCCCCATGTCCCCTGGCGCACATGAGCACAGGGCCGCAGGGATGGCAGATTACTATCCAGCCAGAAGCATGGGGCTCATAGGCCAGTACCATCCAGGAATGGAGGGTTGGGCATCCGGGTATGGGCACCCAAGTACAATACAGTTCAGTGGGGAACCCCAGGAGAGTAGGCCCATTAAGGGCATCCTGAAAACCTCTGCCCAGTTAGGTCAGTGGAGGGGGTACCCATCAAATCCTGACAGCAAGGAGGAATCTGAAGACTCCTCTGAACTGCGCAGGACACAGGAGACCAGGTCCCCACATTCTGCCAGCCATTCCCAGGCTCGCAGAATCCGGGAAAACCTGGAAGAACAGACGGGAACCTCTGGGAGCAGTGCCTCTGAGTCCGACGAAGAATGGACAAGGGTTACCCGAACCAAAAAGGCCAATAAGGCAAAAAGGGCCTTGCTCAAGGACCCCTTAAAGCAGATTAAGGCGATCAGGAGCGTCATCACGCCTTACCATAAGAACGCTAAGTATTCTGTTTGGGAGCACTTAGAGTTGTTTGAACAAATGATGGAGACTTTCCATTTGAAGGACAGCCAAAGCTGCATTCAATATGTAAAGTGGACCTTCTCCCCGGAATACTCCAGTTTCTTTGCGGGGCTGGAGGACCAAAATCATTTAAGATGGTCCACCTATAAGGCGGCCATCCTGAAACATTTTTCTGTTCACAGAAATCCTCAAGAGGCTCGCAAGGCAGCCTACAATTTGCAATGTGGGGAGGATCAGGCCCCACAAGAATTTGTGCAGGAGTTAAAGCGGGCTTTTGCACAGACCACAAGAAGGGTGCGCACGGATAGCCGTGAATTTATAAACACGTTTTTCCATGCCTTGCCCAAATATATCATGACCCAGCTCGTGAGGGATTTTCACGAGAAAAGATCTTTAGACTGGGTCATTGAACAGGCTACCCGCATCTATGAGGTGCAGAAGCCCATAGAAAATAAAAGCAATGCCCAGAAAAACCCCAAAGCCAACAGCACCCCTGCTGCTGCCAAGGTGGCAGAGGTAAAGGTCACCCCCGTTTTGGATTTGGAGATGGGGGGGCCTAAAAACCTACCTGCACCTAATAATGCTAGGCCCAGAAGGTCCTCGGGCCAGTCGCAGACAGGGAGCCAGGGAGGCAGCCCCACAAATGGGGTCCCTCGCATCTCCTGACTATGTAAGTCCTCGCTACAAAGGTAACAGACCCATCCTGGGTTATGTGTGGACTCCTCCAGCCCAAGGGGGGGGATCCAGCCAAGCACCTAACCCAGGGAACTTCCCTCCAAACTTCCCACAGGAGGGCAGAAATTTACCAAACCCTGGGCAGAACTTTTTCCCCAGATATCCACCCGACTTCCAACCCCAAAATCATCCATCCTTCTTTCCTCAATTCCCTGAGCCCAGACCACTGAATCCGGGAGAGGGGAGGCCAAGGGTGGAGGGGTACCAAAATCTTCCCAACCAGGGGTACTACCAGAGGAGGGACAGCTACCCTTCCCGGGATCAGCCCAGGGGAGAAAACAGGGCCCCGTATCAGCCTGAGCGGGTTTCCCAGTTAGAGCGCCAGGTTCAAAACATGGCGCGGGATATGGGTCATATACTGAGGGCACAGCAGAACCCTCAGATCAGCATGCCGGCGCAGAACGCACCCAACTCTGGACCTGGTGCTCCAGAACAATGACGGGGGCAGCACCCCGATAAATCACCGGTTCCCAGGGAGGAGGCACAAAGGGAAGGGGGGTGTAAAGCCTTGGAGGAAGCTTCCTTCCTCACTTGTAAACAGCCCCTGGAAACCCAGGAACCGGAAACAAAATCTCTTGCCCCTGAAAGTCTGCCTCCTAAGGAGCAGAGGGGGGGTAGGAGAAACAAAAGACCCAAACAGACTCAGTTTGAGGAGGAGGTACAGATCTTCCAATTTGAGGGAGAGGGATCCTCAGAGGATCCTGGGAAAAGGATCTTCTCCTTCAGAGAGGGGGGAACTCCTCCCAAAGAAAAATGGGTCCCTAGGGATGCAAATCCAGACTGGGGAGATGTGGAGACTGAGCTACCGCCGCCCACCATCTCATCCCAGAACCAACAGCAAGAAAATCCCCTGGTTCAAACCCATCCTGGTGACTGCCTCCAAAAAGGGGGGGGCGGCCCGGAACCGGAGCCAGGGGAACCCACAATGGCTCTGATCTCCAGTTGCCAACTCTTTCTTTCAGATTCCCAAGGCTCTCCACAGAATTCTGCCCAAAATTCTTCTCTCGCGATGTCCAAAACCAGAAAGTTAGCCCACCAGTTGTCCAAAAATGTACATTATCTGTGCCCCCTTGAGGAGAAGGAGGGAAGATATTATGCCCCGGTACAAGTACAGGGGCAGGGTACAATCTCGGCACTGGTGGACACTGGATCTCAAGCTACCCTTCTGTCCAGAAGGGCCTTTGATGAACTGAATGCAGGAAGGGGAGAGAATTACCAAATTCCTCTCACCTCTCTTCCTGGACAACTGCAGAACTTTGACGGGAAGGAAATTCCCGTCGAGGGGACGGCAGACTTGGACATTAAGATCGGGCGACATAAGTTGAAACACCCGGTCATAGTTGTGACCCCAGAGGGCACCCCTTGTTTACTAGGGAATGACCTCCTGAGAAGGTTGTCACCCCTAATAGATTGCGTAAACAAGGTCCTCTGGACTCAGACTAGCCGACCCATAAAATTAAAACAGAGTGTCAACCATGTTAGTTTAAACGGCACATGCCACATGGTTGAACAAAAATCTGACCAAGTAGAATTTCACTTCCAGAACAACCAAATTCCAGATGTGACGGTAATAGCAGTAGGACAACAGACTGGTGATGGGGGGTCCTCTCTATTTCTGAAAATCAACCTTCCTTCCAGTCTAAAGTGGTATTCCACGCTGGAAGGAAACACTCTGAAATTCTAGACTAATCCACAATCAGAAAACCCCACTCCTATAGTCCAGAAAGATGTGAAATCAGCTCAAAGCCTGGCTGATATTCAGCAAATTGGAGAGCAGTTGTTCATCCCTGTTCAGTTAAATGATGGGAAGGACTCTGTTCTCGCTCGAGTGTGTGTGAACAATGGTAAGAGCTTCATCAGCGAAGCCATGTTCCGCCAACTCCCAAAAGATCCAGCCATTCCCACCTTCAAACTGATAGACAAATGGGAAATGGACCTGGAAGCACCTAATTCCAAACATCTCCTGCCAAGCAGGTGTATGCTCAAAATCTCCATTGGCAACAAGAGCATAGTCCATAATTGTTGGGTCGTGCGAGACGTCACTGCCGCCTTTTACTTAGGCAGTGACATTCTCAATCGCTTTGCCATTAGTTTGGACCTAATAAACTTCAAAGCTTGGTCCCGGTTAGCGGATAATCCCATGGGCTTTGATGATCTAGAAAAAGCATTTAGGTCAGCTCAATTGCTACCTTATGCAGTTGAAATTCAGGTTAAAGAGGAAGTCACCATCCCAGAAAGGACCCGACAATTCTCCCTGGAAGTGAAAGTTAAAAGGGGACAAGAGTTGAAAAACCCTGATGCTTACATACATCTAAATGCTTCTCTCCAACAGCAAGGGTTGGGGGTAAACCCGACTCCATTAGTCAACATAGAACATGACCCCATTCTAATAGAGGTGGATAACAGCGACTTAAAGAGTATTACTCTAGCCGCAGGCACCATTATTGGAATGGCGGTTGATGACCGACATTTCTCCATTGATCTTGTAAATGAACTGTTAGGACCCATCCCCAAGGACTGTTTTGACAGTGACAGTGATGACAACGCAACACCAGACAGGATTTTTACCCGGCATGGGGGGAACTTCCTGGTGTACACTTCCTGCCCCTATGGTAAGGAAGATGTGACCTGTGACTTCAGGAGGGATGAGGTGATTTTCCAGGTCCATGAGGGCTGCCTTTCCCACCTGAAGCCTCCGGTCCAAATCAGCACTCTGACCAGGGACTTCTCCACCCAGCTGGAGGAGGCCGCGGAGATAGCCAAACCAGAAGTCTTTCCAGGCTTCAGGCAGATGGTGGAAGAGAGAGTCAACCTAGCTGATGCCTGTGTGACTCTGGAACAAAAGCAAAAGTTGAAACAAGTTTTCTTGGATTTCCAAGATCTCTTTGCGGTAGACTCATATGACTGTGGTCGCACCGACATCCACACAACAACAATCCCCACGGACCCTGGCATGACTCCTGTGTTTGTGAAGCAATATCGCTTGCCTCTCGCATCAATGGAGTCCCTTACTGAAATAATTAAGAACCTTGAGTCCCGGGGAATAATCCGTCCAGTCCACAGCACCTTCAATAATCCGGTGCTGGGAATATTGAAGCCAAACGGCCAGTGGAGACTCTGCGCCGACCTTAGGGAGCTCAACAAACGGGTCCATACTTCCCGATGGCCTCTGCCCTACATTGACCAAGGGCTGGCCCAGATCCAGGGGTCACAGGTATTCACTGCAATAGACCTGACCAATGGATACTGGACTGTGCCTGTCAGTAGGGAGGACCAATACAAACTGGCTTTTACCTTTGGGGGCCAGCAAGACACATGGACCCGGACTCCCTTCGGATACCTTAACTCCGGTAATGAGTTCAATATTTTCCTACACAAGGCCATGCCCGACTTGGGTGCAAGGGGTAACCTGGCTTATGTAGATGATGTCCTCATCAAAAGTTCATCTGTGGAGGAACACATAGCAGAGATCCGTTATGTTCTGACACAGTTGAGGGCCGCCGGAGCAAAACTTTCCTTTCAGAAAGCACAGTGGTGTAGAACCCGTGTTAATTTCTTGGGGCATGAGATTACTCCTCAGGGTCTCTGTCCCCAGGAAAAGAAAGTGGAAGCACTTCAGAAACTGAAAGACCCCACAACTCTGCGGGAACTAAGGAGCCTCCTTGGACTGACTAATTACAGCAGAAAGTTCATTGAGGGCTACGCAGAGATCACCAGACCCCTGATTCATCTCCTGAAGGGGGGGGTCAAGTGGGAATGGGGTCCAGAACAAGCCGAGGCAGTAAAACAACTCAAAAGAAGCCTCTCACAAGCGCCTTGCCTAGCTTACCCTGTCAGAAACAAGGAGTTCTTCCTGGAGACGGGGTTCTCTAATACGTGCTTGACGGCAGTATTATATCAAAAGCATGACAAGGTCAATAAAGTAATCTCCTATGCGAGCAAAACTTTATCCTCTGTGGAGGAAAAATTCAACGATTGTGAGAAGGCACTCCTGGCAACGGTGTGGGCATTGAAGAATTACCGCCCGTTTATCCAGGGGGAACACATCATAGTGGAGACTCCACACCAGCCTCTGCAATATCTCCAAAGTGACAGAATCCGGGCCGGAAATGTGAGTAATTCCCGAATTACTTCCTGGATTCTGTCAATGCAAGGCTTTCCTGTGGAGGTCAGATATGGCCAAAACAAGAAGAGTCCCCTCGCGCAAGGTCTGGCTGACTTGCATGATTGTGCCAGAGAAAACTGTCTCGAGGACGAAAGTCTAAAAATAAAGGACAACATGGAGGCATACCTTAATTCCCCACACAAAGTCTTTGAAGAAGACAAGTGTGAGGGAATGCCCACTGTCTATGTGGATGGATGCTCTTACCATGTTGACAACAACGGGGAGAAAGAACTGGTGGCCGGCGTAGGGAATGCATGGGTGAATGAGTCCCCAGAACCCTCCGCTGGATACAAAATTGGTCCCCGAAGTAGTCAGGTGGCAGAATTGATGGCTGTGCATCAGGCCATCCTCACTGCTGTCCAGCATCAACTCCACGAACTGGTCATAATCACAGATTCGGATTATGTACGGAACGGGTTCGTGGAGCACCTGGTTAATTGGAAAACCAGAGGCATGTTATGTGCTAACAACAAACCCTTGAAACATGGGAAGTTGATCCAAAACATTGATGATCTGGTCACCTCGAACGAGATGACCATCTATTGGAAGAAGATCAAGGGTCATTCCAAAGTAGAGGGACCAGACAAAACTGGAAATGACTTAGCTGATCAGCTGGCCAAAACCGGGGCCATCCAAGGGGATCTAATTGAGATTGAGTCCCTGTTGGGGGAAATCCAGGTCACTGCTATCACTAGGTCCCAGACAAATGCTCACAACGACCTTTCAATTGCACAATGGAGTAAGGAGACCCCTGATGCTGATTTGATTACCGCTCAGAAGGGGGATCCAATAATTGGTAAATTTTACCAGCACCTTGAGGACCCTGAGAACTTTCCCCTGACGGATACCGATTACATTGGGAAAGAGGACCTAAGAGTGTTAATGAAATGTCCAAAAATGTTCCGAATCCAAGACGGGTTGTTGGTAAGGAAATCCAAAGCTGGCCACGATCAGTGGGTGGTTCCTACCTCATTCCGAAGCCTGATGTTAAGTCACGCCCATGATGCGGCCACCGCCGGTCATAGGGGGTTTCACACAACATTGGAAATCTTAAGAGAGGTTGCATACTGGCCACACATGGGGCAGGACCTCGACCAATACTTGAAGGGGTGTCTTGTGTGTGCACAATTTCAGCCGACATCCCTCACACACCGGGCGCCTTTACAAAAGAGGGGAATGACACTGCCATGGTCAGATTTACAAATCGACTTTGTAGGCCCTGTGATTCGCTCGGCTAGGGGGAATAAGTACATGTTGACTGTGACATGTTTGTTTACCAAGTGGGTGGAATGTCTCCCAGCCCCAAACTGCAAGGCAGAAACTGCAGCTGCCTTGATGATTAACCACATCTTTTCCCGTTTTGGTCTACCTCAAAGGATTGAGTCAGACAGAGGTAGCCACTTCACCAGTGAAGTAATGACAAAGATGTGGGAGATACTGGGGGTCAAGAGAAAGCTGCATATTGCTTACAGACCAGCTTCTTCTGGGGCAGTAGAGAGATATAACCGGACAATTGTGAGCATCTTAAAAAAGTTTGTGGCAGATTCTGGGCCAAGTTGGGATATCCGATTACCTCTGGTCCTAATGGCCATCAGATCTACCCCTTCATCTGCAACCAAAATGTCACCATTTGAGTTGATGACTGGGCGCAAGATGGTGCTTCCTCAGCATTTGCTCTACCGGACCCAAGAGCAGACACTAATAAATGCCTCCACTACTCATGAGTATGTGGAGAATTTAAGGAAACACCTTCAACATGCTTTTGCTTACGCTCAGCGGAATCTAGAAAGATCGACTGATAGCATGAAGACCCATTATGACCTGAAAACTTCCAGGAAGGAATATCAGGTGGGAGACCGGGTCCATCTATACAACTTCCAAAGGAACCAGGCCAAGCAGCGCAAATTTTTGCCTACATGGAAGGGACCCTTTGAGATCGTCGATAAGATCTCCCCTGTGGCCTACAAAATCCACATCCCCAAAGGCGGTTCGGCAGAGGGGGAAGACAAGTGGGTCCACATAAACCAGTTGAAGTGTTGCCATCCCAGGCACGCTCTGCAACAACTGGAGGAATCCTCTGGAATCCTAGCGGGTACTGTCTCAGACTAATTCAGTTCCAGTCATAAAACGTACCACATCTAGTCTCTAACATACTGTGATTTGTATGAAACTGTCTCTTAGTTATATTGTTTTTTTTTTCTCAAAATAAGAATGTAATGTTTTGTTATGATGAAATGCATATGCTGCCCCACCATCTCAACAGTGGTGGAAAAACGTCTATGAGTAGGTATTGCCGCTCTTCCTTTGTCGTCCTAGGAGAAAGAAGACCTTGAGACTGGCCAAGGAGGATGATCCGGAGACCGGGAACGAAGATCCAATGGGCCCAGTGGACCGCCCAATACTCCCATCAGGACTGGCAAGGAGAACCGATCGATCAGTACCGGATGGAGAAGAAGATGCTGAACTGTGCCATCTACAGAAGAGGAAGAAGATTATGCGGACAGACCGGTGCGTGGGTCAAAACCCTTGGGCACGCGACTCCCCATCGACCCAAACTCAAAGTGCAGTCACGTGGGGGGGCTTGTAGGGTGTCCTGACCCACGTTTAAGCTATCCTGCTACAACATTTGGTGCTGTGGGCTTAGGAAATTCAAGATGGCGGAAAACCCACATGTGCGCCGAAATCCAGGAAAGCTGCGCAGTTTGTGCGCCCACCAAAATGGTTGCCTCACTTGCCACCCACCAGTGCGAGAATGAAAGGCCGGGTTGCCATGAGGGAAATGGGTTGCCAAAGGAAAAACAGTAGCGCCGGTTAGCTTCAAAGCGCTTTAAAACCACCATTGGACTACCCGCACAGTAGTCTGAAACCATTGGGAATGGCAATGCTGATTGCCAAATGCAACCTAGAAGTGTGGGGAATTCATTTCTTAAATCCCAAAAATGAGTGCAGTACCAGTACTCACCACTATCCAAAAGCCGGCGTTTTAAAACCACTCTGTGTGTTTTTCTGAAGGCAAGCAAAATGCCTATTTCAAACCTTGCAACATGTGCAAAATATTCACTGAACACCAGCAGACATTTGGCAGAATGGAGTTTTGTGTGCCTACAAAATCTGGGAAATGAAGAGCCCAAAAACAATGCTTATAACAAAAATGCTATGGAGTCAGCAGCTTAAGCCTAACTGCAACTGGATTTAAAACCACCAAAATCGAAAATGTTAAATTAAATGAGTGACCTATGTTTGGTGTCACATGCCTTTGTAACTGTTGAAATGTCATAGTTTTGCACTTAGAATCAGCATTCTAGCTGCATGTGTAAAATTACAAGTTATTTTAAAAGCAACAAAAAGTTAGCTGAAGGTCTGGCTTAAGGAACTTGATTTTGCCTAGCAACTACCCATCAGGAGTGAAACTTGAGTCACCACTGTGTTCCCAGGCCAACCTTCCTTTTGCTGCCCAGGCTAAGGATATGCCATCTATCTGATAATTGAATTATCTGTGCTCTGCAAGAGAGTGAACAAAGCCCTCTTCACTCAGGCAAAGGTTTTTATTACCGCAGTCGTAAATTGTAGCTTCCTCTTGGCAGGAGCTGGGAGGAGCACTGCCTGTGAGAGCAAGCTGGCTTGGCAGGACTGGAAAGAACCAGAAATTCAACCTTGTGCTGAGGGTAAACCACACCCCTTTGGAGCCAGAACATAACTTTAAAAAGATGAATAACTCATAGAGCGGACATGTGAAAATTTTATAAATGATACCATAATTCTTGTGATTTTTCTGCCCACAGTTTAAGACGTGGTAGGAACCGGTGGTATGTTCAGGGGGGTTTTAGCGGAAAAGTGGATATTACTCTAAATGTGTGCATGTTAAAAATCTGAAACTTCATCAGTTAATGTCCCTACCCCCTGCACACATGTATGTAAAGTTGGGTCCATGTCGGAAATTGAAAAAGCAGTTAAAAAGTGAAATATGTGCCAGTTCTGAATGCAAGCTCCCAGGAAGAGCAGAGTTTGAACAGGGGATACCTCCTGTGATGCATGATGGGTGCATATGATTTTAAAACAATATGTACCTCTGCAAATATGTATTTGTTTCAAATCTAGATTTGTGTGTAAGTTGACAGGAGGAGTGGACTTTCTGCAGGCTGTAAAATGACATCAATCTGACTCACAGTTCAGTTTGCCAATCAAGCGGAGGAATGGAAGTTTGACCAATTAGAAGCTGAGAGAGAGGTAGGGTCAGTGATGCTAGAACACACCCACATTCTAAACACATAAAAGCAGACAGACAGGACAGATAGGGACTTTCCAAATCCATTTGCAGCGGGACGCTCTGCCGGAAAAATCCATACTTACCTCCATCAACCTCCAGAAAGCCAAACTAGAGACTTCAATCTATCCAGAACTAGAGACCAGACCAGAGGGAGAAAGCAGTGCTGTACCCAGAGAGAAAGCAGTGCTGTGCCCAGAGAGAGACCCGAGCCCAGTCCAAAACCCTGACCAGATCCATGGCGAGGCCCATTTCACTCAAGAATATAGAGTGAGTACCCAGCAGAACTGTGTAGAACCAATCTCTTAGTTTAAATTCATCTAATTCAATCTATTTAACCTAAGTAGAACTGCCTCCTAGCTGTCACCTGTCATTTCTAGTTGCAAGCTGCACTTGTCATTTTGAGCTTTTGAAATTTGCAAACCCAAAAACGACCTTTATTAAATCGCTCATATCTCCGCGACCGTTTGGGCTAGAGACTTGCAATAACTTTTATTTGATAGCTTAGAATCGTGGCTTTCCTACGAACCAAGAACCGCATTCCTACCCCTTATAGTTTTACCGCAATCGCGGAACACGCATCCGCGAATTTTACCGCGATTTGAAATTTCTTCACATGTAAAAACTGCTGCTGCTTGCCTTCCATTTGCCAGAAATTCGTTTAACCTGCTAACTATCCCTGCCTCATTGCTAGTGTGAGCCTGGACTAATATTAACTAGATACCACTCACCCTGAACCTCTGAAAGGGAATTAACAGCATTTCCAGCATATTTCTCATCCATTGCTAACACACATAAAAGCATTTGGGCCTGTGTTTTCAAAACTCCTATCTGTTTTCTGTTGTCTAAGCTTGCTGGATTGAACTGATTACATTGATTGCATTTCTGAGAACTGTGTGCTTTCCTCCCATTCCCTTGCATTGCATAAAGAGGGGGGGAGTGAATAGCCAGAGAAAAGTGATTACATTGTTTGGTTGAAATCATATTGAGTATTTTCTGTACTGCATTCATTGAATATTGCATCCACCTGAGCTTACATAAAGCATCCTCTACCACATTATACTTCTGTACCTATTTTACCAGTGTGCTACCTTATCCATTTCTTGTCAACTCCTTATTGATTATAGAGAAGCGTGTTAGTGCCAGATTCTCCGTTGTTAATATTTACCATATCAGATTAAGTGTGATATTCAATTATTAATTTATTAAAAAGTGTGATATATATTTTAATTTATCAAATAAACCTTTTAAACTTGCAAAACAGAATTACTTCTTGGCTCAGTGGGGTCAGGGGGATTCCAAGAGAGGGGTGTTATACAAGGGTAGTCATCCAGAACGCATGAACTGGACCTAAAGATATATCAATAAGGGTTTTCATTCAGTATTCTAGACTAGGCGTTAACTTGGCTGTAGTGCTGAATTGAATCCTCTTACAGCCCCGACGCCCACCTTGTGATATGTCATCATATAGACCCCTCTCGCTTATTAATGTGGATGCTAAAATATTTGCGAAGGTGCTGGCGAACCGAATGCTACCCCTAGTTTCCACGTTGGTTCACCCTGACCAGAATAGATTTATCCCCCAAAGGTCTACTGCTTTAAATCTTCGTAGATTGTTTGGTGTAATGGCACAGATAGATCCAGACAGAAGTGCAGTTGCAGTAGCCCTTGACGCCGAGAAGGCGTTCGACTCCGTCTCATGTGTCTATCTCCTCATAGTGCTGGAAACGTTTGGGGTGGGACCCGGCTTCATCAGATTTGTACGGCTACTGTACACTGCCCCCGGGGCCAGAGTGTGCACCAACAGAACCATCTCTGAGTTATTCCAACTGGGTAGGGGCACGCGACAGGGCTGTCCGTTCTCGCCCATATTGTTTGCCTTGACCATTGAACCCATGGCAGCGGCCGTCAGATTGAGGCATGGAGACAAGGGAATAAACATGCAAGGCTCCACCCAGCTAATCTCACTATATGCCGATGACACGCTCTTATACATCCGTGAGCCAGCGAAAAACATAGCGCCTATAATGGCTGACATACATGAGTTCGCTGAATACTCGGGATACACCATAAACAATGCCAAATCGGAAATATTCCCGCTCACCCCCTCTACTAAATGCCTAGCCGGTACCTGCAGACTTAAATGGTCGGAACAACACATTAGATACCTGGGGGTTTTAGTATCCAGAAACAGACACACTCTATATACTGACAATCATGAGCAGGCACTGCAAACACTGAATACTAAGCTACAGATTTGGAGACACTTCCCTATATCCCTACATGGCAGGATAGCACTCCTTAAAATTATAGCCCTTCCTAAGCTGCTATATTTTTTTGTAAACGTACCTATATGGCCTGGCAGGGACTTTTTCACCAAACTACGGTCAATGATAGTGACCTTCCTCTGGAACGGGAAAATGGCCAGAATAGGGTGGGAAAAAATGACGGAACCCTACTGTACCGGAGGTATAGCTGCCCCGGATTTTGAGCTCTACTACCTGGTCGCCCAGGCACAGTTTGCGAAGTATTGGTACGAAGAGGCTGACGGAGCACCACACACGTGGGTACAAACACATACCACAACCCCGACAGACATTAAGTCAGTTATATTCAACTCACGACACAAAGACACATGCGAATATGATCCAGTTAGCTGTACTGTCCGGGCCTGGGGCGTAATATTTAAAAGATTGAAGCTGGAGACACCTTACAACCCAGAGGTACCCTTGTGGAAATTTCCGGGTATCCCCCTGACATTCAATACAAGTATACAGGAGGCCTGGGATCCCGATATGGAAATGAGGGTGGGTGATGTGTTTATAAATGGTAAATTTGCAACCCTGGAGGACTTCACAAGCGCATTGGCCGGTGGGCCACTCAAAACACTACAATACTATAGGATGAGAGCTGCATTCCAGGAAAAGTGACCGCTCTTCCCCGACGAGCCCCCCCCCCCACATCCCTGTTCGCAACTCATCACCACAAAGGGAGGGCTGGGTATTTCTAAATTGTATATGTCAGTACAAACCCACACCCCCACAAGGAACCGGGTTAAAGACAAATGGGAAACAGACCTGCAGATGCCAATCCAGAGGATAAATGGAATAGATATTGTGCACTTACGAAAAAAGTTTCATTAAATGCTGGGTTGCGCCTGATCCAATTCAAAATACTAAATAGACTACACTACACACCGGCTAAGATGGCCAAATTTGTAACGGATTGCACTGGTAAGTGCCCCAAATGCGGGTCCCCACGGGTGGGCTCATTTCACATGTACTGGGGGTGTCCAGCACTGGTGGGATTCTGGGGAAAGGTGGCCAAGATGCTGACGGAAATCACACAGATACCCCCACAGCTGACTCCTCAAAAATATTTATTCGGAGACATTGGTAAGTGCTCCGAGAAAACCAGAAGATTATTCAACGTCTCATGTGCAGTGGCTAAGAAGTGCATCCTACAGGCCTGGAAAAGTGCTACACCAGCAAGCATGACCACTTTCCTTCGTGAATTGACTTATGTTAATGAGTGCGAGGAGCAATACGTTTTGACCCAGCCCGGGGCAAGTAGACCAAAGGACATTTGGGGTCCCTTCCGCATGTATTTGTGTGAAATGCTCTCTGATGACGAAACCTCGATGTAACAATGTATGGAAGAGATGAATCTGGTAGATGACGAGTATATTATGGGAATGAAGCTGCTGTAACTGTCGAAACCACTGTTAATCAATAAAAAGAGTTTTTAAAAAAAATGTATCAACTTTCTACTACTTGATACTAAAAAGAAAGCATTTCTTCCTATGCTGTTCAAAGAGAAATGCCTTCTACAGCGTGTAAAAGACTCTGTATATGTTCTGACTGGTTCATAGTGATTGCATCGATAGCCAAACCGTCGACAGCCATACCATTGACATAAATGCATTGAAAAAAAAGCATTGAATGCATTTGACAATTATTTTTTAATGCAGGGTTCACCCCCAAATCCCCCTTTTTTAACCTTTCAAACCCATTTTTATTAAAGTAAACACTTTACCATTTAAAAAAATGCATGCATTTTTTTCAATGGTACGGCTGTTGATGGAAAGACTGTTCCAGTCCGGAAAACCTTTCACTCTTTGCCGTCGAAGTGTCCGCTGTAGATATTTTATTTGACGTGAAACAGACCTCTGATCCATTCAGAAGTCCTTCAAAAATTGGAAAAAAAGATCATCATCGCCACACGAAGTGCGCATGAATCACAGTTCCCACGTTGGAAGGGTCCATATCAGGTATTACTACCGTTGACATGGCGGGATGACTATATATGAACACAAACTTTCCTCAATGATAGGATTGCATTAGAAACGCATATTCGAACTGTATATTCAGCAGAGTCACACTATCTAAAACTCATTACTTGCTAAGAATATGGTGAATGTATTGAGAAGAAAATACATTTAAAAGGTGGTGTCGCTCTTTGGAGGATTGTGGGTATGCAGATTACTCCCTTTTGATCTCTGATTGGCTAGGTACAGCCCTACGTGCCCAGCACAGTCTCCTCTGCTAAATTGTGACAGACAAAAGCAGCAGAGTGCCGAGCTGCGCTTCGTTGTGGTAAATGAAGACACTCTTCATCATGCTGAGAGAAAGCTTTGCGTTAATAATGGCCTCTTCGGTGACGGCTTCGTATTAAAACCAGAAGTTACGCTTGATGACACTCCTCCTATTTTAATGAAAGGCCACAGCCTCGTTTATAACATGTTCTTTAGTTACCATTTATGGACCGCTTGGTGAGGCTTGCATTTGAGCTGCGCCATCGTGGTAATGGATGACGCACCTTTCGAGAAAGCTTCCTTTGAACAACTTCCAGAGAGTATTTTTTGTTTCAGGTAAAACTGAACAATTTGAAATCCTAAACACAATACTCCCCACCAATGCTTGTTCTTAGGCAGGCCCTCCTTTTCAAGCCGACATAATAAATGCCATTCTGCAGATTGTCACCCAGTCTTGATTTTGTTTGCAACTTAGGAATCCTTTGTTCCGCCTGTTATAATAACAAACGGCAAGGCCAGAATGCAAATACAAATTTAGAACAGGATGAGCAGCTTCCGAATGGCATATATGTTTTACTGTCCATTCCGGATCAATCAAGCATTGCACCTTAAAACTGCTCTTGCCCACCTCCGCTGGTGGTAAATCTGCCAAAATTATAATTTGGCGGTGCTGGCAACATAGCTCTCAACCATTTGTGCTGCAAAGGCGGGTGAAATCACCCGATTTTGTTTTTGGAGGGTGAAACGCCCATTGGAATGAATGGGCGTGCAGAAGGCTTGGCGGGTTATTCAGCCCTTTACAAGGCGGGTGGCACCCGCCAAAAGCGTGTGAGTTGAGAGCTATGTGGCAAATCGTCGGATTCTATTTATTCCTAAAAAAAGTGGTGGCAAAGGAATCACCGCCAGTTTTTTCCCCCACAGCCAAACTTGTAATGAGGCCCTTTATGTTGATGCAAAACTGAAAATGCAAAGGTAGAAAGTATAGTCCAGAGCCTTAGAAAAGGCAAATTGGTAGGCGACCAGGGGGCGCACAAATGGTGGAAGCCTAAAGGGCCAAATTATCGGCTCTGAAAATAGGGTACTTGCGCACGCAACTGTGCGCAAATCTCCCTTTGTCGATTAATGGAATCAAATGCACTGTACTTTTCCTGGACTTGCGTGGAGTTCGCGCTGGCTTAGCACATCTGTGTGAACCATCAATGGCCTTGCGCGAGACTCCAAGCAGAGCGTGGTCGTGGCTTGTGCAGAGGGCTGGGAAGGGGCAGAGCACCAAAAATGGGATAGAACTTGCAAAAAAGTGGGCATTCCGAGGGACGACCTGCAAGCAGTCCCTCCCAAGCCCACAACTGCGCGGCACGAGACGTATGCATGATTTCGATAGAGCAACGTCTCAGCTGGAAAATGGCCACGCAAGTCCTTCATACGATCCGCCATCCGAAGGCAGGTGTAAGTACACTTGCGCGTAGGATTTTCAGCATGCAGACGGGCTTGCATGTCGAATTTTGAGGGTGCATGTACTCAATCGGGGTTCCGATGTAATTTAGGGTGCGCATAAGCAGTGTTGCAGGTTGCAGGAACGTGTTACGTGTGTTCGCACGCAGATTTCCCGAGTTATTGCTGAGTTATGATTACTGGGACCCGCTTAACGAGCTACACAAGCCTTACTGTGCAGCTGAGCGAAGTCGGTAACCTGAGATGTGGGGCTGTTCGAGGCATGGGAAATGTGCCTTTTCTCTCGCTTCATTTAGACATTTTTCTGGCGCAAAAAGCCTACAGTATCCTTAGTCCGGCACACCACTGAAAGCTTGCAGATTAGAGCCAATCTTCCAGCAAAGCAAGCTGTGACCCGCTGTTCTAGACATAAAGAGCCTTCACTCAAATCGGGAGCCGCAAGGGCAGTTTTTCAGGCATCTGCCCATTCCAAAAAGAGGGGGTAGCGATCCTGGTCTCGAGCAATCTTGGTATGGACTCCATCTGGACTCCCCGGACTCTAACAGGACCTTTACGCAAACTCTGCGACTCCTTCTCTCTATCCATTCTACTCTCTGGGCCGACTCACACTGGAGGCCACACCTTGGATGCTCTGATCTCCACTGACAACCCTCTCTCTAACCCTCTTACTACAGCACTCTCCTGAGCCGATCACTCTCTTCTCTCTTCCCAAATTACGCTCTTGTCTCCTCTAGCACTGGCATTCCCCACACTGCCTCCCGTCTTAAAGTCCACCCGTCCCATGAAAAGCGTGACAGTGGCTGCCTTTCCACCCTCCTACTCTCCGCCCCCTACTCTTGCGGCTGGCTCCCACCCTGACACAGCCCTCTCTAACTTTCATCTCTCCATTTCCAACACTCTTGACATCCTTGCCCCTGTCATTAGGGTGTGCATGAATCCTTCCTAAAAGTGCAATTCCTGGTACGACTCTGATCTGGCTGCTCTCAAACACAAGTGTAGAGCAGCAGAACAGAAATGGGTGGCCTCAGGTGCACCCTCTGACAAACTGGCCTGTTGCCTTTTCCAAAGGCAATAGAGACTCTGCATCCAGTCCAGGAAATCAGTCCATATTCAAGCCCTCATCTCTGCGGCATCTAACAATGCAGCCAAACTTTTCAAAGTCTGCAAGGAATTGGCAAACCCTTCTGCAGCCTCATCTTCCGCTGCGCCCAGCCAGGCCTTCTACTCAGCATTGGCAGCAGATTTCACCAACAAAACCTTGGACATCCTCCCTCTCACTCCTTCACCCACACATGCACCAACATTCCTCTGAGCCCTCTTCGGCCTGTCACACTCTTCCCCCTCTCCCTTTTCCTGCTTTTTCCCCGTCTCACATGAGGAGGCCACAAGGCTAGTCCAGTCTATGAAAGCCTCATCCAAACATGTGGATCCATGCCCTTCCAAAACTATCAAGGACAACATTGACACTCTAGTTCCAGCCTTGGCGTACCTATGCAACCTCACTTTCGCCTCTGGAGTTTTCCCCTCCTCTCTCAAACACTCTCTGGTGCATCCACTACTCAAAAAACCTTCTGCCGACCCGTCTATCCTGGTGAAACTATCGCCCTTTTTCTATCGCTCATTTCCTGGGAAAACTACTGGTGAAATTGGCTATCTCTCAGCTTACTCCCCACACTGAATCTGTTGGATGTCTCCACGATCATCAGTCTGACTTCAGAGCATCCAGAGGCACAGAAACTGCTCTCCTGAACACCCGTGAAGACCTGCTCTCAAATCTTGACTCTAACTCTCCTTCTGTCCTCATTCTCCTTGACCTCTCTTCCGCTTTTGATACAGTGAACCATAAAACCCTGATCAATCGTCTCCGTGATACCCTGGGCATCACTGTTCAGGGCCTGGCGTGGCTTACCTCCTTTCTCTTCAACCGTCCATCCCAGGTGGAACTAGGGCCCTTTTGTCTCCACTATCACACTCTCTACTTGCAAGATCCCTTAGGGATCTAACCTATCCCCCTGGTTCTTCAATATCTACATGACCCCCTTGACCCACTCGATCTCTTGCTTCACTTCCAACTTTCAGTGTTATGGGGATGATACTCAGCTCTCCTTCCAGCTACTCTCAGCTTCTTCTTCTTCCTCGCTCATTCATGACTGTCTGTGCAAATTCAGTCCTGGTGTGCAGCTAACGACCTCTGCCGTAATGCCAGTAAAACAGAGATTCTTCTCATTGGGACCCCAGCTCCTGTTTTCCCACTTTCACTCTGGCCGGCCTCCCTGGGCCCTGCACCCACCAGTAAGGCAACAAACCTGGGGGTCATCTTCGAATCAACTCTGTCCTTATCCTCACACATCTCAGATATATCCAAAAAATCTCACTACCAGCAGCACCTCCTCCGAGGTATCCTACCTTTTCTCACTTTCCCCCAGAGAGTCATTGTCTCCAGAGCTCTGGTTCTCTCTAGACTTGACTACTGCAACAGTCGCTTTCTCAGTCTCCCTTGTTCTCACTCAGACCTTTACAACTCATCCAGAACAGAACTGCGAGACCTATCCTTGGCCTCAAGCCCAGGAACTGCATCTCTCCGCCATTGAAATCCCTCCACTGGCTTCCTGTGGCTGCAAGGATCAAGTACCAGACCCTCTGCATAGTTCACAAGGCCTCCTGGAGCCGGGGGCCTGCAGTACTTACAACACACTCTTCCCAAATATACACCCTCTAGAGCACTGCGCTCATCCTCCTCCAAATCTCTGAGAGTGAGACGTTTTTCCAAACAGAGACTTGGGGGTAGATCCTTATCGTTTGCAGGGGCCATCCTCTGGAACAGTCTCCTTGCCTCTCTCCGTCTCGAGCCGGATCTCCTTAAATGCCAATAACTCCTCAAGACCTTCTCCTTCTCTCTACCCCTCTACTGCTAACCTCTGTTTTCTACCTGCTACCACCACCTTCTGCTCAGCTTGCTGAATGGTCGCCTGACTCACTTCGGAACCTTACAGGCCCCAGGCACCCACATCAGTCCCTGCACTTGCCTCCAGGCCCCTGCACTACTTCCAGCATTACGGACTTCCCTGCAAGATAACCCTCGGCACTAACCCAGCCCTCCTTGACCAGGCGCAATTCCCTGTGCCCATCACTCGCACTTACACAATCTGAATGCAACTTACCCAGTAAGTTTGTTGTCTGTCGGTTTCTTTGTCTCCCCTTGCCCCCTTGCATTGAAAGCCCAAAATTCCTACTGAAAATGGGAATATTTTACATTTAAAATGATGCCGCACTGATGCTATTTGTCCCTGTTCTTCATCACACTACCTTTATCAAAAAGACCCTGTCATGCCCAGCCATATTCACATAGTGTTCCATCAGAAAAGAGCCTTATTCCTGAATGACAGGCTCTGCCAACCAAATCTGAGAAAATCAGCAAAAGTTTTCCTTCAGCTACACGGGAAACGCTTATATTTTGCTACGAAATGTCAAAAATCACTGCTTGAAAAGAGAATCGTAGCTTTCTGTGCACATGTGAATTTCATGAAGACTTTGCCTGGTACAGACTGTTGTGTAAAACAAGCTGACTACAGCTACAGAACAATATTGGGAGGTAGATGGAAGAACAATCCCAGCAGCAGTCACCACATGTGTCAAAATGGGCTTTTACAAACCAGAGAAAAGAAATGCCTGTTTTAAAAAGTACAATGTTGAATGAAAGCTTGTCCGTGCCTAGCATTGTAAAGGGGTTTGTTGCTGGGGAAACATATATGGGCTGTTTTATTCAACAGGTTTTTTTGATTCAGGACAAAATAAAAGAAAAAGAAAACTATTAAACTGCATTGGCTGAATTTTGCAAGATCCAGCACTGGTTTTCCCTGTTGGTAGAGCAAAGGCTTCCCCCAAAAGGGAACCACCATAAACTTCCAGGACACGGAAGTGGTAATTGCTAGGAAAACTTTGACTGACCAAGACAAAGAAACTTCACATACTCATCAGACTTGGGTCTGGGCTAAGCCATCTTACAATGGAACTTCTAGGAGACGGATGTGCGAAGTAGATAAGGGGCAATAAACCTCCAATCAAGATGGGAAAACCCCATCCTCCTTCGGGGGAAGTGACCGATGGTGGTAGCTGAAGAGAATAAAAAATGGGCCAGTGTAGGACAAAAGCCAGTCCATTTGTTTCAAAAGACTATTTTATTGAGAAACTTTAAAGATGTTTTTTTTTCAGCAGAAATTCACAAAAATGTAAAAAGTTAACAGTTTTAATGTAATTTTGTGGGGTATAATTTAAGACATTGTAGCAATCACTGACACCTTGGCAATAGAAATGGCGGTGAATTGCGTATTCCGAGGAAAGTGTACCTGATACCAATGTAAAATTTAATGCTGAAATGCCTGATGATAATCCAGACACACGTGTAAAGTTACCGAATGTTAAGCCGAATATTTCATACTCAAAAGGACTAAAATGTCTGTATAAAATATGTAACCTACTTATGTAACCTGCTTATGTAATTTGTTAAAACACTTCAACTGTATAAATGCACCTTTTGTGGCCAAATTGGATTTGAGCTAAAGTAACTGTGGGAGGTTTTGAACATTGTAAAGCTCCCATCATAAATCTGACTATCACCCCTGACCAATCCAGTGGTTTAGAGGCATGCTTTGCTAGGCCTGCTCTACCATATACTTCTATGATGACACTATGCATTATAAATAAGAGTCCCTGACAGGACTCTAGACACACACTCGCTCCTGAATTTCCAGCGCCTGAGTTCCTGATCTTCCACATTCATCCTACCAGACTCCAGATTCCACAACAAGGCCAAAGCACAGCTGACCAGATTTTACTGCCAGGACAAAGCATAGCTGACTCTACTCCAGCAAAGGCTTAAATTAAGAAAATCCCACTAAAATCAAATTAAAAAGGGGAAAGGCTGTGTTACCTTAGCATCCTGAGACCAGACCGGCTTGCCCACTAACTGCATGCCAGCTGCAACCCTGCCATCCAGCTGTCCTTGCCATCCGGTGACCAGAATTGCCCAGCTGTTTGCTGTAATGCGCACCCGCCATGTGGTGACCAGACCCAGTTGGCTGTTCCAAAATTCCAAACCTAAGCGTGGAATGTGAGTATCTCCCCATCACAGAGAAACACATAGTCTCCCCACCGTGACCCTTTTGTATTTATTTATTATTTAATATTTATAAAGCACATATCAGCCCAGGGGCATCGTGGCACTGTTACAGACAGTTGAACTTAGTTGCAATACACATACAAATGTATATGTTATGATACATTTTTACATGGTACAGATATGGTTTCTGGATTGAGGGGGCAGTGGTAGGTGAATAGGGTGGTTTTGAGAGATTTGCGGGAATGCTGTGAGTGAGGTTTCTGCTCTGAGTGTGTTCGGGATTGAGTTCCAAAGTTTAGGGGCAATGTGTGGGAAACCAATACCTCCTGCTTTTGCCATGTGGATGTGAGGGAGGCGCAGTTTGTTGGTGTTGTTGATTCTTTTGGGGCGAGATGATGTGTATCTAAAGATGGTTTCTGAGAGATATGTTGGGGCTGAGAGGTTAAGGAATTTGTGCGTTAGTGTGAGTGTCTTCATTGTAATCCTTTCTCTAATGGGAAGCCAGTAGGCATCTCTTCTGGCCTGTGAGATGTGGTCTCTTTTTGGCATTCTGAGGGCTGCTCTGAGAGCGTTATTTTGGACAGTTTGGAGGCGGTTGAGGTTTTTGATTAAGGTACCTGCTAGGAGAACATTGCAGTAATCTAGTCGGGCCCCTATTGTAGCTCTAGCTATGGATAGGAAGTTTTGGTTTGATAGGAAAGGTGAGACTGCGGATATGAGTTTGGTAGTGTGGGCAGATGCCGAAGCTATGGCGCTGACTTGTCTTGTCATGAATAGCGTGGAGTCTAGATAGACCCCTAATGTTTTGACTGAGGAGGAGACGGGATGGAGGTGTTATCTATGGAAAAGTTGCAGTATCGTTGGTTGAGTTTGCCCAGTGTTTCTTTTGGGCCCATGATGATGGTTTCCGTTTTTTCCCCATTTAGGCACAGACCATTGGCTGCCATCCAAGCTTGG
The DNA here is from genome assembly GCF_040938575.1 of Ambystoma mexicanum. Taxonomy (NCBI): domain Eukaryota; kingdom Metazoa; phylum Chordata; class Amphibia; order Caudata; family Ambystomatidae; genus Ambystoma; species Ambystoma mexicanum. Next base: position 1,479,444,736 of record NC_090922.1, read on the forward strand.
ATGATGGAGTAAATCCTTGTGAGGGCTGCTCCGTCCTTGTCATATGTGCCTGTTAGGGGCAGAAGTACCTGTGTGTCATCGACATAGTTTGTGTAGGCTGTGCCGAAGGAGTCAAGTTAATCAAAAAGAGGTTTAGTAAATAGGTTGTAGAGAGTGGGGGTGGTGCAGGAGCCTTGTGGGACTCCACAGTGGATGGTAGATGGGTCTGCATTGGCTTGGTCTGAGAAAACTTTCATCGCTCTGCCTTCATGGAAAGATGTTATCCAGGAGGAGGCATTGTTAGAGAAGTGGGCTGCCTAGGTGAGGTGTGTAGTAAGGGTTTTGTGATCTACAGGATCAAAGGTGTCAGAGAGGTCTAGGAGTAGGAGAAGGGCAGGTTTGCCCTTATCCACGATGGAAGTTATTTGGTTTTTGAGGGCCAGGAGTGCGGTTTCTACACCATGGCCTTTACGGAAACCAGATTGTCTTTTCCCTAGAATGGTGTTTGTTTCTAGGAAGTGCTGGATTTGGTTGTGGGCTGCTTTGTCCAGAATTATTAGAAGGAAGGATACGGTGGTGTTGGGTCGGTAGTTGGTAGGGGATGATGAAAGAAGTGGGCTTACCCAGGCTTCATTAAGGCTAGGGTGAACAATATTTGTAGAGAAGTGTTACGCTCACCTGGTATCCACAAGGACGCCACCCAGCCTTGGTTGGATGATTTGCACTCTCGAACCCTCTCCCGGTCCCTTGGTAAGGCCTCTGGTTAAAGATGAGTCTGCAATATAGGAGAGCTGGATTCAATACCAGATTGTCTTTATGTTTTCCCACCTCCCTTGGCCTCAACTCCTTCCTCCCCCTTGGGCCTTCTCCTCACCTTAATATTGTAAAAGGTGGATTCTCCGTCCTGCTCCTCGTCGCAGGGGCGCATAGATGTGGGGGGCGAGCAGCGACCAAGTTACTTCACTGGTGCAAGCCCCCCTGTGGGAATCCAGGCCTGCTGCGACTCCGTAGGTTTGCTGCTTTACAGTCTTTATATGCAGTTCTTATGTTCCTCTTAGTTCGAATAATAATATCTTGCTTCTTTCCTTTTAGGTATGGAAAGGTATTTTGGTGTTGTCATGCAGTTTGAAGATGAGCATGGGCCGGTAGGCGAAAGCGCGGTGTGCGGGATGCTGTCCGGTGAGTAATGCGTGATGTGCTGCGCTGTTTCGCCTTTTATATTGCTAACCTGTGTCTTTTCTCTCCTTGCAGGTGGCGATGTTCCTCGCCGAGCGCCGTAATGTTCCAGCGATGATACTGACCAGGAGATGACTACCCAGGTAAGAATTGTGTGGCTTTCTTCGTTTGGGAGGAAACGTGAGTAAACGCTTACTAATGCTGTCTTTCTTTCTCCTCTTTCCAGGTTATGGTATTCCAGGATGCATGCAGTGCCGTATGATGGAGTTTGTACCTTCAGTTGAGTGGAACTGAAGTCGGCGATGGATTGAAGACAAGATACTGTTCCAGGTAAGTTTCGTAGTGTTCTTTCTCTCTCTGCAGGTCCTTGGTTTCAGGTAAGCTGGCATCAAAGAACTGGACACGGTGAGCGTTACGCTGCCCACAGCAGAATAACGCAAAGCATGTTTTGCTGATTGGGTGCGGTTTAAATAGTCTCAGGTAAAGTAGTCCAGGTAAAATAGTCCCAGGCCTGCCACACCCAAAGTAGTCCAGGTAAAGTAGTCCCAGGCCTGCTATAGCTCAGTGTGCCTCCATGTTGGCTGAACCCCTCCAAGTTAAATAGTCCCAAGTAAATAGTCCCATTCTAATGTTCATGATGGTTATGAGCCTGGCGCCAAATGCGCCAGGACTGACTCCAAGAGAGTCTTGGATGAGGTTTTAAGGCCTTTGACCTGGCCCTAACTGGAAGTCTGACTTGCCAGTGAGGGCCATGGGTAAGGGTCATGACAAGAAGGACGCATTAATGAAAGCAGTTAGTAGGGGAGCCAAGGAGTCGGCACAGTCTTTAATGATTGATGGGGGGCAGATGTCTGCCTTGCAAGTGGTTGGCTTGAGGTGGATAAGGAGATCACAGACTTCCTTTTCTCTGATGTCACGGAATGAGAAGGTAGGTTCAGTTTGGGTGGGAGTGGGGGTTTGGCTGAGACTGTGGGATGGCCGTAGTTAGAGCGCTTGTATTGTTTGTTGGAGGAGTTAGATTTTGTTGAGTAGGGCTGCTTGGATACTAATGCACCATGTCTTTGACTATCTCGTCTGGGCTGGTGGGGGGGTAATGAGGTCACAGAAGATGGTGAACATTTCTTTGGATTGAGAGTTGGCCTTGGTGATTCGTGAGCTGAACGAGTTAGATTTAGCCATAAATATGGCGTGTTTGTATTGGTTGGAAAGGTTTTTGAATTCTGATTTAGTGAAGTCATTTAGGTTGGATTGCCAAATGGATAGTGCTGCATGGTTGCTTGAGCGTAATGCCTGTAGTTCGTCTGTAAACCAGGAGTAGTATGCAGGGACTTTATTTCTTTTTTGTTTTCTAGTGGGGCAATGGCGTGCACAGCTTTGGTGAGAGTTTCGGTGTAAATATTGGCGAGAGTGCTGAGGTCATTGGAGAATGGGGGTCTGAGTTCAGGGATTTTAAGGAAATGTCTGATGTTTTCTTTAGTTTGTTTTTTCGAGCTTCTGACTTGAGCTGGGGGAGCATAGGTGAGGGCTCTGGAGGTGTGTGTGGTAGGGATGGTGAATTGGATGCAGTTGTGGTTGGTCCATGGGAAGGCAGAGTTGGAGTTGATGGAGATGGAAAAGTTGTGGTCAGCCACCCAGTCGAGGGTGCGGCCCTTGCAGTGTGTTAGATCGGTGACTTTTTGCGTGAAGCTAAGGTCTTTCAGTTCCTTTGCTAGGGTAGCGGCTGCTTTGTCTTTGGGGTTGCCCAGACTTAAGTTGAGGTTGCCCAATAGGAGAGTTTTTGTGGAGCTTTTGAGATTGTTGCTGAGTACGTGAAGGAGTTGTCCGTGGAAATCGTTTGGTGAGCCCGGTGGTCTATAGGTGAGGTGTATGTTGATTTTGCAGTTGGGAGATAAGGCAAGTTTGGCTGAGAGAAGGTCAGTGTTTCCCTTCCATGGGTGGTGGCATTGTCTTATAGAGAGGGAATCTCTTGTGATGAGGGCTTCTCCACCTCCTTTGGAGAGGAGTCTGTTGTAGCGGAGAATCGAGAATCCATGGGGTAGGGTTAAGGAGATGGCAGGGCCGGAAGCTTTGTGGAGCCATGTCTCGGTGATGGCTTTGTTTGGTTCTTTGGCTGGTTTGTCTGTATTACACTCTCTAAGCAATCCTATTTATACCCTTTTAAATTGTTGAAACTGTTAGATTTATCCGTGCACCCGTCCTTGATTTCTAAGTGCTGGCGCTATCTCTTTATTAATTTTGTCTTGTGTAAATCCTAAACCCATAGTCATATTTTGAGTAATCAAACTAATTTCCAGTTAAAGTTGAGTGCTGGGGTCACAAGGTTGACCTCGCGAATCAACCTTGGCGCTTACTGTGTTCCTCTATAACAATATAGTCTAGATAATTTAGTTTAAGTCAAATTTGCCTTTCTTTCAAAACCGAAGTTTTCATTTTAACTACTCTATTTTTCTAAAACTGAACCCCATTCCACCCTGAAAATGTCATCCAAATCTTCAGCTACTACCATCCTTTCACTTTGATATTGTTCCTCTGATATACATCTGGGCCCCAGACCAAAGACCGCATTGCAATTTTCAGTATGTCATCCGTTTTTATAAAACAAGTTTGGGTCATTTTAAACGGGAATTGAAAAGAAATGCAATTTTCTCACGTGTCATTCAGCTGCAGCATGTTTTAACTTTCCACTCATTTTCGAATTGTATGCTCCTTGTTGATCCACTGCATTGTGAATGTTAGTATTTATGCATGGTTGCCATTGTGGAAAATCATATTTGCCTCACACATATAACTGCACAGTAATTATTTATTTTTCCATATCCGAGGGTCATTTCATGCCATTGCAAAGGGTTCAAAATCCGCCTCTCAGATTTTGATACTTTTTACTGCTCCTTATTCCTGACTACCTGCTGCTTCTTTCTATCCACTCAGAATCCGATTATTTGTGGGTTGAGGGAACATTGCAGGAGAAAATCCTAACTTGGGTGCTATCTATCCTAATTCAAAAAGTGCTCCTATTCACGTGTGCCTTGTATATGTTCTAGGAGAAGGTTAATTAAATGCATTGCTTCCATTTTCATTGTAATTATCACCCCATATTAAAATTGTCTGATTTCCTTTGAATTTCTAAAATAAATAAAATATTGCATTTTCACCAACCTCCCTGGTTCATGGTCCATGTGACCCGGGGTATTTGAAAAAGGGGTTGTGAGACAAGTTGTGTACCATCGCAAATTGAATCCTCATAAAATAAAGAAAAAGGCATCTCAGTTGAGCACTACATCCTAGGCAGAACCCAAGGTGTGTGTCGCCTGATTGAAATCCTTAATAATTAGCCAAAATGTTGTCAGGCTTAGTATGCTTATTATTATTGTATATCATTCTGTTATTTCCAAGGCTTGATTGTATCCCATGTTCCCCTCCTGTCTTGGAGCACTTTGTAGCACTCGTTTTGTGTGTAAGCGCTTTATAAATAAACAATACAATACAAACCAATATGGTGGTAGACAAAGAACTAACAGACAGGGAGGGAGGTTTATTTTCCTGAGGGGTCTATTGAAGGAAAGGATATCACTCTGCAATTGGTTTAATGCTCTAACAAGGGTTAAATAGCGCTCTGGGAGTCTGTTAAGAAGAAGATCCAGCTATTTGCAGTTGGTCCACTATTGATAGGGGGAGATTTTAACATGATTCTTTACTCTTTTAAAGATAGAATAAAGCCCCCCAGGAAGGGACCACTCCGCAAATACGGGAAGTGCACTTCCTTGATGGGTTCCTCATCCCAGGCATCTCTCGGGAAGAGACTGCCACACTAGAGGTTTTGGTGACCGCCGAGGTATTGATCCAAATGATAAAGAACATGAAAGGATGACCCCATGGCAGTATGGAATCTCAGTACAGTTTTTCAAAATGTACCGTTCAACCACTGCACCCTATTTACGAAAGAGTTTAATGCTGTGCTTGAAGGTGGGGGAATCTGCCGAATACCATGATGGGGGCCATACGTGTGGTCATCCCAATGGAGGTCAAAGAATCTGAACTCTGTTCTTCATATAGACCGATCTCCTTACTAAACACTGACGTAAAACTCTTGGCTAAGCTGCTGAGCAATAGGTGATGCAGGCTGGTTCGTACGTACAGTGAGTCCCCAAGCCCCCACACACTATGTTAGGTGATAACTAGCTTCTTTATATACAATGAGGTTCAGATAAATGTATACATATAAATAATACACTTTGCACTCAGGTAACACTATTCTAATAATGGAAATACTATATATATACTCTATGTGGTACCATACAATACTTAGATTCATTAATATGCACCAACTGCAGACAGTTTCTAAAAATCATAGCAATCAAAAGCAAGGTGTAACTTCATAGATCAAAAATGATACTGTGTCAGGATCCCCCCCCACCTGCGCAACCTGTAAAGGAAAAGTCCAGGTGTACTTTATCTTGTGTATTACAGCCCGATCCAAATAAGTTCAGTAATGCTCTTCTCTTCTTTCTATAGGTTCCACCACCACAAAGTACCTGAAATGCCACAGTAGAACAGGATCCACGATGAATCTGGGGCCCCTGGATGATTCCTGAGGCTGGAAGGTGCTGTTTCTTGCCACAGTACCTTTGGTGCCTTGGCAGGCGAAGTGGTGGAGTTTCTTGGCTTCACTTGACAGGACCCCTCAAGGATGGACCCCCTTTGCAAGAAGGTATAACTGGGAGATTGAGGCCAAGAGTGGTCGCAGTGGTCTCAGTTAGTAGGTCGTTACTCTGGCTGTGGATGTCCAATGAAGGTGAAACTTGCTGTGGACTCCAAAAAGGCCTGTTTGAAGAGGATAAGACCCTTGTGGGCCTTGGATGCCTTTCGGTCAAGACAGGGGCAGTGGCAGAAGTAGATGTCAGGTTTCAGTATTCCGTGGTTTACTGACTTTTGGTTCTTCGGTGCTGCAGCCACAGCCCAGAAATCTTGATGGCTTCTGGCAACCTCGACTCGACCCTGAGACTGGACTAAAGACCCTCACCAAGGCTGGACCCTCGGGACCTCAGTTTTGCTGGTGGGAAAGACACTGGCAGTCCCTCCTCTGCACATAGCAAACTGGGAACTTCTTTGGTGGGAAAAAGTGGTCAGATCTCATGTCAGGGATGTTCCTTGAAAGATTCCTTGATCAAGTGGAAATATTGCAGCAAGATGCACTATGCCAGGGTTCCCTCTCTTCTAGGCAGTACGTAGCAATCTGGCTTCCAGCAGTCACGAACACTTCTCCGCACCTTGGGTGACACAACTGTACTTCTTCGGATCGAGATGTCCAAGCACTCCTCTTCTGGACCCACAAAAACCCATTCTCCTGATGTCAGGCACACCTGGCTGGCTTCCAGGGTACTTCAGGAAAAAGGCCAGCAGGTGCACAATGGTCCCACGTAACTCGGAAAGAGGTTGTCTATACAGGTCCTCTCTTGATTCAGTCCTCGGAAGAACCCAGCAGCTTTCGGATTACTTGAAGAAAAGGCAGCAGCAGACTTCTTCCTCCAGCAGGGCTTCAAGGAACAGCTTCTTCTTGCTTCAGATTGTACTTCAGCTTCTGAACTTAGCTTCTGAACTTATCCTCTGAACATCAGTTTCATGATTTGGTTTCTGAATAAATTGGCGAGTGATGGGTCCCCTGATATACACATTTGTTTCCTATTCACTCAGGCGTAGCCAGGCTTAGGGAGTCAATAATTCATGAGTGCATTCATGCAGGCAGGAAGGCAATCAAGCTCACAGGCATTCAGGCCATTTACCCAAACCAGACACCCGTAATGCAGAACGTGGATTGGAGTTCAGGCCTGTTCCCTGGTGGACTCCGTGGACTCTTCACGGCTGCAAACTCCTCCTCAGCTTCCTCCTTTGTACGCCAGTTGTACTCTGCGGTGCCTTACGGGCCTTATAGCAGCACAGCCCCCTGTAAATCAGTCCCACCCCAAAAGCCACGTCTGGTGGTACTTGTATCCCGCCCGAGATGGGAGTCACAGGTACGGTAGCTGAGGTGGTCACCATGCCTATGCAGGCACTGACAGGGACACAGGCAATGGAGGGACAGCAGGCAATGCATAGCAGTGCAGGTGCCGTACACCCCTGATGAAGATCATCAGGTCAGAGGGCATACCAAGGCAGTGTGCACAGGGCTCAGTGACAGCAGGTGGCAACTAGGAGGAGGTGGAGTGTTGCAAGGCATTCCACGACAAGGAAGCAGATGGCTACTTCGAGGTAGGAGGACCATGTGGCAGCGTGCAACGCTGTCTTCTGTGTTCTGTGATTACGAGAGGCAGCTGCTGGCAGATAGGCAGCGGGCACTGGAGGCACTGGTGATGGTAGGTAGGGCTGAGGTTGCGCTGCATCGAGCGAGGAGGCGAGCTGCCATGCTGGAGGCCACTTGCAGGGCAGTGTGGGATGCCGAACTGCATATGCTTTCCACCCTGCAAGCCCTCCAGGATTCAATGGTGGCCGTCCTGATGAAGGAGGACATGGCATGTGACTCTGCCCCGGTCTACAGTTTGGGTAACATTTAGAATGAGGACTAGCCCACTGCCTTTATATATAGTTGTTTAGGTATAGGTTCAATGTATTATTATCTTTCTTTTCCCCCGGATTGTGGTGACTTTCCATCGCTGTTTTTCATGTATATTGTTATTTAGGTACAGGGATAATTTCATTTTTCATGATTTGCCACAGACATCTTGTACCTTCCTTCCCTGATGTAGTTGTATATAGTTATGTTTATTACAGGTTTTAAATGGTTCCATTCCATGCTTCATGCATTTCATTAGTGTGTCTGCAACTTTCATTGTTGACATTTCACACAATGCATATCACCATTGTAGGTCATGTGTATTGTGGCGTGCCTGTGTGTGATGTTGTTGCTATGATGGTTGTGGGTGGAAGCTTGCACATGTGCCGACATGTGGGGTTGGGTCCATCAGACAACTAGGTGTTGTACTGGGTGCTTTGAATTACAAGTACATGTGCAGCTTCCCTGCGTGTTTGGCCGGAGTGTGGTTGTGGAGGGGGGTTCTAGTGTGTGTGTGTGAGATGATGGACATCCGGGTATGGTTGCATTGATGTGTGGATGTGCTTTTTATTTTTTATTTGACTCTTATTGTGGATGCAATGCCACCTGTTCCTGTGTGTTTGTACAATTTCACATTGGTTTCATTTCATGTCCTCTATTGTTCATGTGTCCCTATTGCACATGCTTGGAATAGTGTATGTGACCACGTGTTCACTGCATTGTTTATTTTTCATTGTGGTTGCTGCGATGGGAGGTGGTCTCACTGTGGATGAGTGGCCTGGTCACGCCACTTGCACATTGGTTTATCATTGCTGTTTCACTCCCATGTCATACACACACACACCCACCAGCATGTGCAGTCACACACTGCCTGCTCTCATCGTTTGCTCCACCACACTGCCACGGGAATGCTGTTGTGATGGCACACATTTCCTGACTCAGTGACTCATGCACTCTCTGACTGCCCTCACATTACCCATGCACAGGCAGGTCATGTTGTGGCCCTGACAGGGACTTTGCCACCCCTTCCACCCGTCTCACTTATGCTCAGGCTGTAACATGCTAGGTCATTATTTGGTGTTCTGGTCAATGTTCCAATGGGCTTACTCCTGTCCTGAGGTCACATTCACTTGATGTGCCTTGGTGCCTTTGCAGTGAACCATGGCCAACATGCACATGCCACTTTGCATTGCATTCACTTGTCAAATGTGGATGGGTGCCAACTGTGTTGTTGGTGCAATATGGTGCTGTCTGGCTGGGGTGCTGCAGATTCAGGTCTTCCAGGGAGTGACAGCGGATGGTCCAGTCCTGGAATGGTGTTCAGTGCTTCCTGTTGATTGTGTTGGCGGTGGACATGTTGGGGCTTAGGGAGACAGACCACAGAGATTCAGGTGAGTTGCAGCCATGCATTTGAATTGTTTTGTTGGAGACTGTCAGGGGGATGCCTGGGGTGGTGTCGGAGGTAAGGACAGTGTGGGGAGGGGAGTTTACCATGAGGGGGCTGGCTAGGGTAGAGTCAGGGTTTTAGGGGGCTGGTGGGTAGTGTCTGGACCTGAGGGTGTGGCTGGGGTAGTGTTGGAGGTGAAGGAGGCTGTGGGTAGTGTATGGACTTGAGGGGGCTGCATGGGGGAGTATCAGATGGGAGGGCAGTGTGGGCAGGGGAGTGTACTGTCAGGGCACTGGCAGGGTAGTGTCGGAGGTGAGGGGGTTGGTGGGAGGGGAGTGTACTGTCAGGGGTCTGTTGGGGTAGTGTCAGGGGTGAGGCAGGCTGGTGGCTGGTATCTGGATTTAGGGGACTGGCTGGGGTAGTATCTGAGGTGAGGGGGGCTGGTGGGTAGTGTTTGGACTTGAGAAGGCTGCCTGGGGGTAGTGTCAGAGGTGAGGGCAGTGTGAGCAGTGGAGTGTACTATCGGGGGACGGGCTGGGGTAGTGTTGTAGGTGAGCGGGGTTGTCGGGAGGGGAGTTTACTGTCAGGAGGCTGGCTGCAGTAGTGTCAGGGGTTGGAGGAATGGTGGGTGGTGTCTGGACTTGAAGGGGCTAGCTGGGGTAGTGTCGGAGGTGAGGAGGTCTGGTGAGTCGTGTCCTGACTTGAGAAGGCTGCCTGGAGGGAGTGTCAGAGATGAGGGCAGTGTGGGGAGGGTAGTGTACTGTCAGTGGGCTGGCTGGGGTAGTGTCGGAGGTCAGGAGGTCTGGTGAGTCGTGTCTTGACTTGAGGGGGCTGCCTGGGGGGAGTGTCAGATGTGAGGGCGGTGTGGGGAGGGTAGTGTACTGTCAGTGGGCTGGCTGGGGTAGTGTCAGAGGTGAGGAGGTCTGGTGAATCGTGTCTTGACTTGAGGTGGCTGCCTGGGGGGAGTGTCAGAGGTGAGGGCAGTGTGGGGAGGGTAGTGTACTGTCAGTGGGCTGGCTGGGGTAGTGTCGGAGGTGAGGAGGTCTGGTGAGTCGTGTCCTGACTTGAGAAGGCTGCCTGGGGGAGTGTCAGAGGTGAGGGCAGTGTGGGGAGGATAGTGTACTGTCAGTGGGCTGGCTGGGGTAGTGTCGGAGGTGAGGAGGTCTGGTGAGTCTTGTCCTGACTTGAGGGGGCTGCCTGGGGGGAGTGTCAGAGGTGAGGGCAGTGTGGGGAGGATAGTGTACTGTCAGTGGGCTGGCTGGGGTAGTGTCGGAGGTGAGGAGGTCTGGTGAGTCGTGTCCTGACTTGAGAAGGCTGCCTGGGGGAGTGTCAGAGGTGAGGGCAGTGTGGGGAGGATAGTGTACTGTCAGTGGGCTGGCTGGGGTAGTGTCGGAGGTGAGGAGGTCTGGTGAGTCGTGTCCTGACTTGAGGGGGCTGCCTGGGGGGAGTGTCAGTGGTGAGGGCAGTGTGGGGAGGATAGTGTACTGTCAGTGGGCTGGCTGGGGTCGCGCCGTAGGTGAAGGGGGCTGATGGGTAGTGTCTGGACTTGAGGGGGCTGCCTGGGGGTAGTGTCAGAGGTGAGGCTGTATGGGGAGGGGAGTGTACTGTCTGGGGGATGGCTGGGGTAGTGCCAGAGGTGATGGGGCCGGTGGGTGGTGTCTGGATTTGAAGGGGCTGCCTGGGGGTAGTGTCAGAGGTGAGGCTGTATGGGGAGGGGAGTGTACTGTCAGGGGTTGGCTGGGGTAGTGCCAGAGGTGATGGGGCCAGTGGGGGGTGTCTGGACTTGAAGGGGTTGCCTGGATGGAGTGACAGAGGTGAGGGCAGTGAGGGGAGGGGAGTGTAATGTCAGGAGGCTGGCTGGCGTAATGCCAGAGGTGAGGGGGGCTAGTGGGTGGTATCTGGACTTGAGGGGGCTGGCTGTGGTAGTGTCGGAGGTGAGGGGGCTAGTGGGTGGTATCTGGACTTGAGGGGGCTGGCTGGGGTAGTGTCAGTGGTGAGGGGGGCTGGTGGGTGGTATCTGGACTTGAGGGGGCTGGCTGGGGTAGTGTCAGTGGTGAGGGGGGCTGGTGGGTGGTGTCTGGACGTGTGGGGGCTGTCTGGGCAGAGTGTCAGAGGTTAAGGGGCTGGAGGTAAGTGTCTGGACTTGAGGGGGTGGCCTGGGGGGAGTGTCAGAGATGAGAGGGGCTGGTGGGTAGTGTCTGGACTTGAAGGGGCTGCCTGGGGGGAGTGTCTGAGGTGAGCGCAGTGTGGGGAGTGGAGTGTACTGCAGGGGGCTGGCTATGGTAGCGTCAGAGGTGAGGGGGGGTGGTGGCTGGTATCCACCAGGGATGCCTAGGGTGTAGGAAGATGGATTCACAGTTTTACAGGGGTACCGCCTTGATTTACGAGGGAGACTGTACGGTTTTGTAGGGGTTTAGCCTAGACTTAGGAGGAAGTTCTCGCATTTTCACAGGGGGTTCCGCATTGACTTACATGGAAGCCCAGGCATTTTTGCAGGGGCGCAGCCTCGACGTATGATGGACCTCTCATGTTTTCATAGTGGTGCTGCATTGACTTGCGAGGAAGGCTGCGCGCATTTGCAGGGTTGCAGCCTCGACTATTTTTGCATAGGGTGCTGCATTGACTTGCGAAAAAGGTTGCGTGCTTTTGAAGGGGTGTAGCCTCGACTTGCGAGTGAGCTCTCTCTTTTTTGCAGGGTTGCTGGATGGTGGATCAGTGTCATTCTCTGGCGCGTGACCCTTGCCGGATTATTGTGCTCTTTTCCATGAATCAGGCCCACAGTGTCAAACTCTTCTTTGCACAGACCAAGAAAATGAAAGAAGGAGGCTTAATTTCTCACCAATAAACCTAAATTATTCAAGAAATAACCCATTAAACAGCAGATGGTCGTGTGTTATAAGAAGGGAATCTTCCAAGCTCTGCAAAGCATCAGAATAGTATTCCCAACAGAAACCTCATAAGTTACTTCATCCCCAACAATTCAGACCTTTGAGCATTGACTCATTACAGTGAACAGCACTATCCTGAAATTTGGACAGAGGCTCATATCGCACTGAACCATGATGCATCTGCACTCTTGCAATCTCCGGTCAGGGTAAAATGGCGCACACTATCATAGAAGGGGCCATGGCGTCCTTGCTGTCATAAGAGCATGCACCACACCACAGGAAGCCCAGGAAATTGAAACGTACCCCGCACCGAGCACGCCGGAGACCAGCGAACCACAACAGTTGGGTCCCCGGTCTAACACTGAGGATCCAGAGATTAAAAATGTAGAAAAACAGGAGAAAGAGGAGGCTCAATAAGACCCCCACACCATGCAGGGGCCATCTAAAAAAGAAACTTAGCACCAGCGACAGCTTCAACCCACTGGGAGATGAGCCAGCGCAAGATGAAATGGAGGTGATAGGTGACCTAGTCACTATGGTCCTGCAGGAAATGAGGGTCTTGGCGGATCAAATGGCCTCATCCCCCTCCCACAGGAAGCAGAAGAAGCAGAGGACATGGAAAGCAAGGTCAAACAAGCCAAGAATCGAGGCACCCAGGCAGAGACGCCTGCAGCCGGGCACCCTGCCAGACCTGACAGAGAGCACAAAGAGCACTGAAATGACGCAGACGGGCGAAGCAGCTCCAGAGCAGCACCACACAGCAACCGCAGAGGGACTGTCCCGGAGCCGCAGCGAGAGAGCGGGCAGCCTGGTATGTAGCCCGGCTGTGTGAATAAGACCAACATGCCATGAACTGACTTGTATTAGTTTAAGTTAAACTTATAAATAATAATATGGCTTTTTCATTATTTTCCGTAAATGTGAGTGAATAAGTGTTAAGGACAAGATCAGATGTGCTAGCACCCTGAGTTTTTTGGCCACCAAGAATAGTGATGTTTATTTTCTACAGGAATGCGCCATCCCTTATTCCCAGTCCTACAGACACCTGGAGGACCAGTGGACTCTAGGCTCCTCATATTGGTCAGGGGGGAACAGCAGTAGGTCTACAGGTGTAGCCATCTTAGTCAGAGGGAGGCGGTTCACGGCCGACTCCGTCACTGAGCTTGAATGCGGCAGAGCCCTTATTGTTGATGGCTTGTGGGCAGGGGAGCCAGTGAGGCTCATAGCTGTGTTTGCCCCCTCTGACGTGGCTGAGCGGGTGGAACTTTTGCAGCGGTCAGGCCACTGCTGTTCACCACCAGAACAATATTGATGGGTGGGGATATTAACTGCATCTTGGAAGAGGGTGTACGCATAGGCCTGAGGGCGGGCTCTGGGTGGATGGATGCTGCGGCAAAGCTCCTGGCGGAGATGGTGTACGAGGCATCCTTGACGGATATAATAATGTCAATGGGGATTAATGCCAGGAACTTCTCTTGGAGCTCCCCAGATGGATTCTGCACTCTAGGATAGACTTTGTCTTTGCCTCACAAACAGTGAGCGGGAGACAGAGTATTATGATACCTGTTCACTGACCATCGAGCTGTCCACTTCCAGGGTGAACTGACGGGCAAGTCCGTAGCAGGACCAGGATCCTGGAAGTTGCACAGCTCCCTGCTGAGAGAAGAGAGATTGGAGGCTCACCTAAGGGAGATGTACAGGTTGTGGCAGGAAATTAAGGATGGCATGCAGTCGGGAATGGGTCAAAGGAAGGGTCCAGGACTTTTTTAAGAATGCAGGAAGGAGGAAAGCCCAGGGGAGGAAGAGGGAGTGCAAATGACTGAACCGAGAGCTGCAGAAATTGCACAATCTCCAACTCAGGGGATGGGACGTAAGAGGTCCCTTGGAGAAAGTCAAGAAAGAGCTGAGCCAGCACTTTCAGAATGAATCCAGGGCATCATCTTCCTTTCCCAAGTGGAGAACCTGGAGAAGGGGGAGAAATGCAACTCCTTCTTCAGGAAAATCTACGCTGTGCATACCCCTATGGTTGAACTGCGTGATAAGGAGGGGAACCTCTGTAACTCAAGGGATGGCATAATGAGGGTGGCATTTGACTTAAATGGGGATCTCTATGCAGAGAAGTGGTCAGTGGCACACCAGGCAGAACGTTTCTGTCAGGCATCACAAGAACTGTCTCCCCAACAGCTCAAGCATCACTGAATGCCACTCTCAAGCTGCAGGAGCTGCACCTTGCGACCAAATCCTTCAAGGCAGGAAAAACACCGGGAAGTGACAGCCTCCGGGCTGAATTCTACATCACTTCGTGGGACATAGTAGGACCAGACCTACTCGAGGTGTACAGAGAGACGGTAGCAGGTGGTAGCTTGCCTCAGTCTACAAGGAAAGTATCATCATGCTCTTGTACAAACGGGAGGTTTGAGACCTCAAGAACTGGAGGCCCATCTCTCTCCTGAACATGGACTACAAGATTCTAGAAAAGACAATGGCGACTAGACTCAGAGGTGCTATCGGTGAGATTGTCCACCCTGACCAGACCTGTGGGACCCTGGACGTTGGGTTGCTGATGGCCTCGCCCTGATTAGGGACACAATCCAGTATGTCACACACTGCAAGGTCTGGGCAGCACTGGTGGGCTTTGACCAGGAGAAGGCCTTTGACCGCATCTCCCATGAATTCATGGACAGGGTCCTACATGGGTTTGGGCTAGGGGAATTATTCTGTAATTATGTTAAAATAATGTACAAAAACATATTCAGTTCAGTCATGGTAAATGGTTGGAAAACAGAGCTCTTTCCAGTAAAGTCTGGGGTCAGGCAGGGCTGTCGTCCCTCACCCCCTCTGTGTGTTTGCATCATAGAGCTCTTGGTGGAGTATATTAAGAACAACCCATACATCAGAGGCATCCCGGCACCAGGAGACTCAAGAAAAGAGGTGAAATGTATGCTCTACATGGATGACGTTATCCTCTTCTGCGCAGACGGTCGGTCGGTGTCAGAGATTCTGAGGACCTGTGAAGACTTTGGCCAGGCATCAGGTGCTAGACCATGCTGTTTGGCAAATGGGATACCAACCAGGAGCCCTTTCCCTTCCCAATCGAAAAAAGGATTTCATCAAGATCCTTGGGGTCTGGTATGGGAATGAGGGGGCAGCGCTGAAAAGTTGGAATGAGCCCCTGGCCAAGGTTAAGCAGAACTGGGTCTCTGGAGTCTCCGCTAAATGAGCATGGAGGGGAAAGCTCTGGTGCTCAGCAATGATGCCCTGCCCCTGCTACAGTATGTGGCCCAAGCTTTGTTTTTCGTTTTGTTTGGAGCTCAAGGATGGCCCAGGTGAAAAGGACAAGCATGCTCAAGGAGCCACGCAAGAGGGGCAAAGGAATCCCCGACCTCCCTACTATTCTCTGAGCTGTCTATGCATGCACCTGTGTAAGGATTTCCCTGGGTAACACTAACAAGACACATACCTTCTTTTCTGTTTTTTCCTCGCACCAGCATGGAGAAGGCTGGGCTGGAGTAAGTGGGATAACTCCCTCCCGTACAACTGGTCCCTCCCCTGGTACTACAGGGAGATGGAAAAGGTGGTGGGGGAATTCAGCCTTCAGTGCGTGGTGCTGGTGTTGTGGACCCCAAGAACAATCCACAACCTGATCAGGTCAAAGGACACCACAGACCCCATTGAGGACCTGCCAGCAGCCACAGTCACCCACGTCTGGTAGAATGTGGCATCGGACGAACCTTTGAACACCCATAAAGACATTGCCTGGCTGGCGGTGAAGCGGGGTACTACCTGTGCGCCCTTTCATGCACAGACGTGGTCTCTGCCTGCACAGGGACTGCCCAAGCGGGTGCCCGGCAGAAGAGACAGTGCATCACCTGTTCTGGGCGTGCGCCTTTGCCAGGAAACT
This sequence comes from Ambystoma mexicanum, assembly GCF_040938575.1. Lineage (NCBI taxonomy): Eukaryota > Metazoa > Chordata > Amphibia > Caudata > Ambystomatidae > Ambystoma > Ambystoma mexicanum. Next base: position 1,479,460,614 of record NC_090922.1, read on the forward strand.
GTGGCGGGCCCTGAACACTGAACTGATGGCTCACATCCCTCTACAAAACATTACCCAACTGTCTGTACCGTATGGACTTTTCCCACAGACCCACACAGTGGGGCCAATCCAGGACTGCTGGCAGATCCTCTGCTGCAATAAGGATACTCTTGTTTGCAAGGACTGGCCTGGTTCTCAATGGGGAGCTGCTGACTACAGAGGCCTGCCGCAGGATAATCCATGGCCTGCTAAGGGACTATGCTATCAAAGACGGCCTGGAAGATGGGGGATCTGAGTAAAACCCCCATCCCAGGCAAACTTCCTAAGGAAGACTTTGCACCTACCCAGGCAAAAATATGAACTTTGCACAAACCACAGAAATTCGGGTATGAAAATATACATACCCACAGCCCAAATACATTGAAACCACCCCTTCTGCTTTGAAGGGAGAATGTGAACGTCCCAAAGTTCTGGCACGTGTTGATAGTTCATCAGAAAAGGGCAAAGATATAATGGCCTTGGGGACAGGATAGAGGTTGTGCTGCTCCACGAGGAGACCAGGAAGCCTTTGCCTACAACACTGTGTGATTTATTGTGATGTCCTGTGAATGTGTTGACAATCTGTAGAATTGCAGCTTTTCAGAAAAAAACAAGATAGACAAAATGGAGAAAAGGCTGCAGTACCGCTGACAACATACAGATTTCCTCACAAGAAGTCGGGTAATGCTCAATGGAAGCATTTGGGATAATTCCCTGGCCCAATAGAGCATTTAATAGCATGTTAAAAATCATGAATGAAGTTTTTAAAGGCATGTTAAAAGTAATTATACTCACTGCTTCCTTTACCGCATCCTTCCCTCCATGACTTGTAAAGCACTGCACTGCTTCCCGAAGATATTTCAGCAATAAATTAATACAATAATAATATTTATACAGATTATAATGATGCAGATGGGCTCATCGAATCTATGAGACTTCTGCCTCCCAACTCATCAAATCCTATTTCATTGCATTTCGTACTTACTTTTTGACTGCACAATGCAGGAAGAGACCCCCGGCACTCACTCTCCCCTCACCCCACATGTTCATTTCTATATGCCTAACCCCAACCCACCATCTACATATTTGCAATAAAAAAACACTAATCAACATACAGTAAAATGGGATTTGATGAGTGGTGATGTGATCAAAGTGGCTGGTTCTGGTTCATTTGAGTCAATTTGGATTGTTTGGCATAGTGTGTCCTCAGGGCTTTTCATGATGAGTGTAAAGAGTCTGTTGTGCCATTAGGCCTGTGGAGGTAGGAACCAAGGACACGTACTACTGTCTTACTTCAACCACTAACTTTATTTTACTGCCGCCTCTTCCTCTCTGAGGCTCCTCCTCTTCCTCCTCCTACAGCCTTCCTCCTTAATCCTTAAAGGTACAGGCGCTTCCCTCGCAACACCTCCCCTTCACATATCTACTTACGTCCATGTTACGCCTCTTCGATGAGTCTGCAGGGCCTTTTGATAATCTGTCTAGGCCACCCCTCTTGGTCGGTTTCTTCTCTCCTGCTGGTACGGGGGTGACACCTGCACTCTCTCCTTCTCCTTCGTCTGGCATCCTTAATTCTTGGCCTGGGTCGTTCTCTGTACCGCGGTCACCATCTGGCACAAAATGTTTAAAGAAGGATGCATTCCTGGTGACTGCCCTATGAGGGTTGGAGGCTGTAACCATTGTCCCCTTTACATCAGTTACTCTGAGAGGTGTGCTGTCATACCTCGCGTCCATCTTCCTCTGTATTCGCTGATTTACAAGCACTTCTTCTCCTTCTTCGAACACTGTGACCCTTGCCTTTCAGGCCCGGTCAGTTCTTTCTTTGGTTACTTCCTTTGCTCTCACATCTCTCTCTCTCACCTTCCTCTAGGAGGTCTCGGTCTTCTGGTTGTCTCTGGGGTCCATGAGTCCCCTGAGGAAGGCCTGTCTTGGGTTGGTACGCTCTCATTAGGTCCCCAGGCGGTACTTCTGTAACAAAGTGCTGTGTGTTTCTGTAGTGTCGTAGCATGCGGCACAGGGCTTGCTGGGTCGACATGCCCTTGATGGTCGCCTTCTGGATGGTCCTTTTTATGGATGACATAAATCGTTCTGCCATGCCGTCGGCTTGTGGCCATAGTGGGGTTATCCTCTGATGCATGAATCCCATGTACTTTGTGAATCGATAGAAATCCTGGCCCGTTTTCCGTCTTGACTGTGGCGGGGATGCCCCACTCACTGAAGACTTTGTCTACGACCCCGACTACCTGGGTGAATGCTGTGGACGATGTGTGCTTGATAAATGATAATAACAATAATAATAATAATAATAATAATAATAATAATAATAATAATAATATAGTGCTTGATGATGTGTGTTTGACGATGGGAAATCTGGAGAATTACCAGGAGGTGGTCCCCTTACTCTAGTGGCCCATAAAAGTCAATTGCAACTCCTTGCTATACCTTTTCGGGGATGTGTGTTGATTGCGGGTGGAGTAGTGGCTAGCTTCCAATTGCTCACTGGCATGGTAGGCAGCTTCTGACTGCTTCCTCCACCGTGGCGTCCATGAGCGGGAGCCATGCCGTCTGTCAAAGCAGTTTATTGGTTGCTTCCACTCTCAGGTGTCCCTTGTGCACCAGCATCACCAGCCACCCTCCGCAGGGACAATGGGATGACAATGCGGCAGCCTCTCAACAGTATTCCATGTTCTGACACTGGGCTGATCTTCGCCAAACCTTCCAGTTATTGCCTATTCACTCCCTCCTGATGATATTATGATGTGAGAGTCTCTTGTAGTCTCTCTACTTGTTGGAGCCTGTGAGCTCCTTGGCACATCTGGTGGATGGGTTGGCCTGTGTTGCTCTGGCCAGGTCCTCGATGGTGAGAACGGGGGGTAAGGCATGTCTGTGATGTAGCATAGGTATTCCGCGTCTCCTTCCCTCGGTGGCTGGTCCTCTATCGTCGGGTGCCGTTGAGATGTAGTCAGCGGGGTTGCTGTATCCCCCTGGGTATGCTCGACCTTTCTATCCTCTGCGGTATCTTGATCCTACGGTTGCTAAATTGTGACAGGCGGGCCTGGTGGTCGATTACAAGGATGAATCTCTTTCCGATCATGAAGTGGTGGAAGTATTCACAGGCCCACAGTGCTGCCAAACTCTCCTTCTCTGCCTGTGAGTATGCGCTCTCCGTCTGGGACAGGGAACTGCCCACGTATGCCACCACGCAGCCTGCGGGCATGTCCAGTCTCTCCGGTTGCACCAAGATGGCCCCTAGGTCGACCGGGTTGTCGTCGCAACCATTTCTGTGTGCCAGAGTGGATTAAAATAGGCAAGGGGTGTTTCGCTTGCTAGTTCAGACTTGATGGTGTCGAAAGTTTACTGGGAGTCTCGCAACCAGTTGAATGTCTCGTCTTTCCTTTTCCTATCTTCAAAAAGCAATTGAAGACCTTCCTGTTTGACAAAGGATAGGTCTCTTCTGTCTTTTTAGCATAGCCCTCTCGGTATTGAAATCAGTCTTCCGCTATCTTTTCCTCATTCTGCTGGTCTTTGTGAGGTTTGGGTTCACCAAGTCTCCATGTCTCTTTGTTTTCCCTGTCTGACATTGTTTTTTTGTTGTCTGTCCCTTTCCTCCTTTTGTGTGCGCCCTGAGACCTATTGGTTAGTGGCGCAATACAAGAACACAGATAGATAGATAGATAGTGGTCTTAGCGGTTGAGTGGTAATGGTGTACCGTTGCAGGTATCGAGCACAGTAATCGGCCATACCCAGGAATGATCTGACTTCCACCATGTGGATGGGGACCTGCAGTTCGTTCATGGTGCAAACTTTCTCTGGGTCCCTTTCCCCGTAAAGATTTGGCTGTAGAACCTCAACCTGTCTTTGCTGATTTTGCATTTTTCGTAGTTTAGGATGAGCCCAGCTTCTTTCAGGACGTTACAAACATCTATGAGGGCTTGGTCATGTTCCTGCTGAGTGGTGCCGTACACTAGAATGTCATTGGTATAGTTAAAAGCCGACTTGACTGGAAGGAGCAGGTGTCTAATGGTCGCCTGAAAAATCTCTACAGCAGAGGAGATTCCGAAATTCAGCCGCTTTTAACAAAATAAGCCGTCGTGCATGGCAAAGGTGGTGATTCCCCTGGTGTTGGGGTGCAGTTCCAGCTGATGGTACTCCTGGTTGAGGTCTAACTTGGAACATTTTGTTGCACAGTTCGATTGGACGATCATGTCCTCTATCTTTGGGCTTGGATGTCGCTCTCTCTCAATCGCTGTATTTGCCACTCTCATGATGATGCATAGTCTGCTTCCATCTTTGGGTACCACTACCAGGGGTAAGATCCACGGCATGGGCCCAGTTGCGTTCTCTATGATGTCATTTTACAGATATTGCTGCAGTTCTCGTGACACGGCTTCCTGCAGATGAAAACCCTCACTTCTTGGGTGTTGTGGGACGGGCTTTATTTTTTCATTGACATGTAGGCGGATCACTTTGTCTTTCAATTTTCCCATGCCCTTAGAGTTCAGGAAACATTGTCCTGATCATTGTCCTGAACATTGGCCTGATCATCTCCTTGTTCACTTGGGCTTCCTTCATGTGGCATATGATTTTGTTTCCGCTCTGGTCTCCTCTGCATAACACTATGGGCCTCATTCCGAGTACGGCGCTAACCAATGGCGCTATTAACGCCTTGGTTGACGCCGTACCCGGACCGGCAGCGCCTTGGTGGTTGGCGGAATTACCGCCCCATTCCAAGGTTGGCGGGGCGGTAATTCCCCAATCCCCATTTACCCTTCCCCATTCCCATTCTTGCCCCATAGGGCATAATGGGAGTGGGGAAGGCGTCAATTACGCCACCGTAAATTACGGTGGCGTAATTAACATCAAGGTCCCTTAGCGCCATGGTATTTAACGCCTGCTAAAAGCAGGTGTTAAAAGCACCATGGCGCTAAGGGAACTCGGAGTATGGCGGTAAGGGATTACCGCCACCGCTCTCGTTAGCGGTGGCCGCTATCCCTTACCGCCATACTCGGAATGAGGCCCTATGTCTTTGTCCTATCAGGCCGAGCACTTTCACAGTGTGTTAGCTAAGCAGATATTGTCCACTGACTGGGCTCCTAAGTACATGAATGACGGTATCAGTTGTCGTCCCATTAGATGATAGTGTCTTTCTGAATTGTCCCAGCGAAGGCAGTGGCACTCTGGCTCCCCATTCGAAAATTATTGCTCTCAATGGTACAAGGTCCCATCTGTTTCCTGATAGAGCTGGCCACACTAGTAGCATAGCCTGTGTGGGCGTGACCCTGGTCTTGTCTGTGAGTATCCTTCTCTTTGCAGTCTTCTGAGCGGGGTATGGTAGTCGGGTGCTCCCCTTTCTGCGTCCCTGATGCTGGTGAGGGCCGCCACTGAGTCGTCTTTTTCTGTCTTTTTTGGGGCGTCTCCACAGCGTTTCCTCGGATCTCCACCCTCTCATGGAGTGGTGCCGTTTCAATGACTTCATCGTGACCCTGGTCTTGTCTGTGAGTATCCTTCTCTTTGCAGTCTTCTCAGTGGGGTATGGTAGTCGGGTGCTCCTCTTCATGCGGCTCTGATGCTGGTGAGGGGCGCCACTGAGTCATCTTTTTCTATGTTTTTTTGGAGCGTCTCCATGGCGTATCCTCGGATCCCCACCATCCCATGGACTTGTGCCGTTTCGATGACTTCATCGATCATCAGGGGTTTCTTCAAGAGCTGTTTGCGCAGTACAGATGACGTGCAACCCTTGATAACACAGTCAGATTGCTTCATCGTCCGAAAAGGCAGAGAATTGGCAGTGGACACATTTTTGGCAAAGGCGCATGATGTATTCCTCCACTGTCTCATGGGACGTCTGTTGGCATTGATTAAACACATGCCGTTCGTAGTCTCTGTTTGGCTGTATGACCAGTTTCTTATCTAGGGCAGTCACAAGAGCATTGTAGGTGGTCCTGCCTTCTGCTGGGATGGTTTGAATGATGCCATTGATTTCCATTCCTGCCAGGTTTGTGAAGATGTCCTTAAGTACCAGTGATTTTTCCTCCCCTCCAGCCTTGATAAAACCGACAAAATCCTTGACCCACGCGGTCCATCTGGGAACTCTTTCTAACTGTGGTTGGAGGCTGAATGGGCATGGCTTCCTTATGAATGCAATGTTACTTGTGTTTTGTTGTGCTGCTCCCTGCTCCCCTGCTGGGTCCACGATGGTGGTCGGTGTGTTGGTCTCTTGTGTCAAGTAGGGCTTGTGGTGGGGGAACTGGTCTCCTGGTGTGGGGCACTTTTCCGTACGATCGCTCTGTGCTGCTGGAGGGTGCTGTGCTCACCTTGTGCTGGTGCCAGGCCTGTGTGTGTGGGCAGTCTGGTGGTGGGAGCCGTGCTCTCCTTCTCTGTGTTGATTTCCTCTCTTGCTTCCCTGGATCATGAGGCTTTCTCCCTCTTTGTGCGTCTTGGTTCACTTCCTGTTTAGTATTAAGTGTATTTTATTTTTTTCTAGACACACGCCTGTGCCGGGCCTCCCGACATTTTGTGAGGCAGGCAGGGAGACGTGCCCAGACAGAGCCAGGCCTCATCTCGAACTTGATGTGGGCTGTGGGCATGTGGAAGTCATGGCTCCTACGCCGGCGAAGGATGAATGGACCACTCGGGGTGGGGGGTACTCTGGCTTTCTGCAGGCAGTCCCTGTGGTGCACCCCTCTCCTGACGCAAAGGACGCTGGCCCCTCCGTGCAGCAAGGATGCCTGGATCTCGGTGATGGGCCTCTACGTGCCCAACAGAAGAACGCTGGGATCTCGGCGGGTGGGCCTCCCTGCCATGCGGCCCACAGAAGGATGGCTGCTCTGCACGCGGCAATGATGACAGGTTTATCCTCGTTCGCCAGTTGTTGTGCGGTTAGGCATATGGAGGTAGGAACAGATGACACCTACCACCATCTTACTTCAAACACTAACTTTGTTTTATTGCCACCTCTTCCACCCTAAGGATCCTCCTCTTCGTCCTCCTACAGCCTTGCCCCTTTACAGGTGTTTCCCTCACAACAGAGTCCTCATATGTTTAAAGTTATTCCAAGACAGGTGTGGCTTGTGGCGTCATCTAGACTTTCACCTTTCACTCTGCCTTCCACTCCTCCTTCTCCCCTATCAAATTGGATGAGGTCTCTAGGGTTGTCTGCGCTATGAGGGTTTCTTCCAAACTGGTCCTACCCTGTTCTTCCAGAACCATTAAGGACAACATCCGCTCCCTTGCCCCTGTACTTACTAATTTCTGCAATCACTCTCTTGCCACTGGGTACTTCCCATCTTTCCCAAAGCACTCTCTTGTGCGCTCCCTCCTAAAAAAGCCTTCTGCAAACCCCTCATGCCCGGTGAACTATCGCCCCATCTCTATTACCCCCTTCCTTGGGAAACACTTGGAATTGGTCCTCACACAACAGACTCAGCATACTGAGCTTGTTGGTTGCCTACACGACCATCAATCTGGATTCTGAGCATCCATAAGCACGGGAACTGCTCTCCTGAAAAACAGTGAAGAATTGCTTGCATCTCTGCACGCCAACCTCCCGGCCGTTCTCATTCTCTCCTCTGCATTTGACACGTCAACCCTTTCATTCTCATAAAAATACTCCATGATACCCTTGGTATCTCGGACAGGCACTGGACTGGCTGACCTCCTTCCTCACCGACCGTCCCTCCCAGGTGATCTTGGGCTCTTTCTCCTCTCCCACCTCTATCTCCACCTGTGGCATCCCCTAGGGCTCCAACCTCTCACCCTGGATCTTTAACGTCTATCTCACCCCACTTGCTCACCTTATTTCTACTTTCTCCCCCCACTTCAGTGTTATGCAGATGACACCCACTCCTTCTTCAAACTCCCTTGTGACACTCTTGCTACTTCCTCCACCATTGCTTACTGCCTCTCTGTATCCAATCCTGATGTGCTTCTAATGACCTCTGCCTCAATGCCAACAAGACTGAGATCCTTCCTACCGGGTTTCCTGCTCCCACTTTCCCCCTTCTATTTGGCCACCCTCCATGGGCACCCCCCCACTTCCTTCTACAGAAGCCAGAAACCTCAGAGTCATCTTCAACCCCTCTCTTTCCTTCCTCCCTCACATTATGGACCTTGCCAAGAAGACCCATTTCCAACTCCACCTCCTCAGAGCCATCCTTCCTTTCCTCACATTTCCCTATAGGCTCAATGTCTTTGGAGCCCTGTTCCTCCCTAGGCTAGAATACTGCAGCAGCATCTTCCTTAATCTACCCACCCCCTCCGTCTTATCCAGAAAAGGCCTACAAGACTTATCCTTGGCCTCAAGCCCAGGGACCGCAACTCTCCAGCCATAAAATCTCTCCATTGGCTCCCGGGTGCTGCAATGATCAAATTCAAATCCATCTGCATCATCCATAAGGCTCTCTGAGGCCAGGGACCATGCTGTCTACAATCTGCTCTCACCAAATACTCTCCCTCCAGATCCTTCCGGCTCCAATTCTCTGTGTGTCAAGAACTTCTCTAAGCAGCGAGCTGGAGGCCGATACCTTTCCTCGGCTGGCTCCCTCCTCTGGAACAGTCTTCCTCCCCCCTCTCTGTCGTGAGCAGGATCTCCTCAAATTCCAGAAGTGCCTTAGGCTTTTCCTCTTCACCTCCTTGTTCCCTCTTCCCCTCACGTGCTAAATCCCTCAGTCGCTGAGATTGGTGGTCCTGGCCCTTATGTGTCCTCCGGGGCCATGGCCATTTTACCAATCACCTGCAACCCCTCCTGCTCCTAGCACTTGTCCTTGAACACCCACTGGTCTGTGCCCCCCTCCCGCTCTCTGTGCACATTCCTGATCCGAATGCTCACAAGGCCTAGTAGGACCACCTCTATCCTGTTCATGATTGTATTCTACTGCCTTTGTCCCATGTTCTCTCCCTTTTCCCTGTGGGCGCTTTGAAACATATGTCTTGCTGTATAAGCGCCTTACAAATGCACAATAAAATAAATAAAAATAAAATAAAGATAAAGGCTATATTGTTTACCGATGTCACTGGCTCTTTATTGGGAGTTAATCACTATGTTTTCTTTTCATTTTGCTTATCTTTATGCGCCATGAGCTATATGGTGTAGTACCACAGATTGGTAATTGACGTCTCTGTGGAGTTAGGCACCACAATCGGCCTCGGTAGAGTTAGGCACAGCACTGGTGATGTATGAAAATGCAGCCTCACAACCCATTACTAGACATCTCTCTGAGTCAGACGCTGCATTGGAGAGTCACCAGGTTGCAATGTCACAGCACATTACTAGAAGTCTCTCTGAGTCAGACGCTGCACTGGAGAGTCACCAGGTCGCAGTGTCACGGCACATTACAAGAAGTCTCTGAGTTAGACACTGCACTGGAGAGTCACCAGGTTGCACTGTCACAACACATTTCTAGAAGTCCCTCTGAGTTAGATGCTGCACTGGAAATTCCCAGGGTGCAGTCCCACACACATTACTAGAAGTCTCTCTGAGTCAGAAGCTGTACTGGAGAGTCACCAGGTTGCAATGTCACAGCACATTTCTAGAAGTCTCTCTGAGTCAGAAGCTGTACTGGAGAGTCACCAGGTTGCAATGTCACAGCACATTACTAAAAGTCTCTCTGAGTCAGGTGCTGCACTGGAGAGTCACCAGGTCGCAGTGTCACGGCACATTACAAGAAGTCTCTTTGAGTTAGACACTGCACTGGAGAGTCACCAGGTTGCACTGTCACAACAAATTTCTAGAAGTCCCTCTGAGTTAGATGCTGCACTGGAAATTCCCAGGGTGCAGTCCCACACACATTACTAGAAGTCTCTCTGAGTCAGAAGCTGTACTGGAGAGTCACCAGGTTGCAATGTCACAGCACATTTCTAGAAGTCCCTCTGAGTTAGATGCTGCACTGGAAATTCCCAGGGTGCAGTCCCACACACATTACTAGAAGTCTCTCTGAGTCAGAAGCTGTACTGGAGAGTCACCAGGTTGCAATGTCACAGCACATTTCTAGAAGTCCCTCTGAGTTAGATGCTGCACTGGAAATTCCCAGGGTGCAGTCCCACACACATTACTAGAACTCTCTCTGAGTCAGAAGCTGTACTGGAGAGTCACCAGGTTGCAATGTCACAGCACATTACTAAAAATCTCTCTGAGTCAGATGCTGCACTGGAGAGTCACCAGGTCGCAGTGTCACGGCACATTACAAGAAGTCTCTTTGAGTTAGACACTGCACTGGAGAGTCACCAGGTTGCACTGTCACAACACATTTCTAGAAGTCCCTCTGAGTTAGATGCTGCACTGGAAATTCCCAGGGTGCAGTCCCACACACATTACTAGAAGTCTCTCTGAGTCAGAAGCTGTACTGGAGAGTCACCAGGTTGCAATGTCACAGCACATTTCTAGAAGTCTCTCTTAGAAGCTGTACTGGAGAGTCACCAGGTTGCAATGTCACAGCACATTACTAAAAGTCTCTCTGAGTTAGATGCTGCACTGGAGAGTCACCAGGTCGCAGTGTCACGGCACATTACAAGAAGTCTCTTTGAGTTAGACACTGCCCTGGAGAGTCACAAGGTTGCACTGTCACAACACATTTCTAGAAGTCCCTCTGAGTTAGATGCTGCACTGGAAATTCCCAGGGTGCAGTCCCACACACATTACTAGAAGTCTCTCTGAGTCAGAAGCTGTACTGGAGAGTCACCAGGTTGCAATGTCACAGCACATTTCTAGAAGTCCCTCTGAGTTAGATGCTGCACTGGAAATTCCCAGGGTGCAGTCCCACATACATTACTAGAAGTCTCTTTGAGTTAGACGCTGCACTGGAGAGTCACCAGGTTGCACTGTCACAGCACATTACTAGAAGTCTCTCTGAGTCAGACGCTGCACTGGAGAGTCACCAGGTTGCAATTTCACAGCACATTACTAGCAGTCTCTCTGAGTCAGACGCTGCACTGGAGAGTCACCAGGTTGCAATGTCACAGCACATTACTAGCAGTCTCTCTGAGTCAGACGCTGCACTGGAGAGTCACCAGGTTGCAATGTCACAGCACATTACTAGCAGTCTCTCTGAGTCAGACGCTGCACTGGAGAGTCACCAGGTTGCAATGTCACAGCACATTACTAGCAGTCTCTCTGAGTCAGACGCTGCACTGGAGAGTCACCAGGTTGCAGTGTCACAGCACATTACTAGCAGTCTCTCTGAGTCAGACGCTGCACTGGAGAATCACAAGGTTGCAATGTCACAGCCCATTACTAGAAGTCTCTCTGAGTTAGATGCTGCACTGGAGAGTCACCAGGTTGCAGTGTCACGGAACATTACAAGAAGTCTCTTTGAGTAAGACACTGCACTGGACAGTCACCAGGTTGCAATGTCACAGCACATTACTAGCAGTCTCTCTGAGTCAGACGCTGCACTGGAGAGTCGCCAGGTTGCAATGTCACAGCACATTACTAGCAGTCTCTCTGAGTCAGACGCTGCACTGGAGAGTCACCAGGTTGCACTGTCACAGCACATTACTAGAAGTCTCTCTGAGTCAGACGCTGCACTTGAGAGTCTCCGGTGTGCAGTCCCACACACATTAATTGGAGCCTCTCTGAGTCAGACACTGCACTGGAGAGTCACCTCGGTGCAGTGCCACAGCACAATACTAGAAGTCTCTCTGAGTTAGACGCTGCACTGGAGAGTCACCACGGTGCAGTGCCACAGCACAAAAGCACAAAACTAGAAGTCTCTCTGAGTCAGACACTGCACTGGAAAGTAACCGGTGTGTAGTCCCACACACATTAATTGGAGTCTCTCTGAGTCAGACACTGCACTGGAGAGTCACCACGGGACAGTGCCACAGCACAATACTAGAAGTCTCTCTGAGTCAGACGCTGCACTTGAGAGTCTCCGGTGTGCAGTCCCACACACATTAATTGGAGTCTCTCTGAGTCAGACACTGCACTGGAGAGTCACCACGGTGCAGTGCCACAGCACAATACTAGAAGTCTCCCTGAGTTAGACGCTGCACTGGAGAGTCACCACGGTGCAGTGCCACAGCACAAAACTAGAAGTCTCTCTGAGTCAGACGCTGCACTGGAAAGTAACCGGTGTGTAGTCCCACACACATTAATTGGAGTCTCTCTGAGTCAGATACTGCACTGGAGAGTCACCACGGTGCAGTGCCACAGCACGATACTAGAAGTCTCTCTGAGTCAGACGCTGCACTGGAGAGTAACCGGTGTGCAGTACCAGCACATTACTAGCTGTAATGTGAAGATGAACAATATTTGACCAGGAATGAGGCGTGAGACAAGGGCGCCACCTCAGCCTAACCCTGTGCAATCTTCATATCAATTACATTCCTACACTGCAAGAGGAATCCCAGGCCACAGGCTTCAGACCGAATGGCTCAGCAATAAAATGCCTGCTTTATGTGGATGGCCTGGTCATAATGACACCCACTAAGGAGAGACTCCAATACATCTTAATATCCGCAAAGAAAACTGCAAGACCTCGCCCTAGAGGTTAACCTAAAAAGACCAAAATCATGGTTATTCCAGAATCAAGCAAAGAACAACATCAACAAATTCAAGCTAGTCCTTAATGGCACAGAGGTTCAGCATGTTACATGTTACATTTACCTGGTAATAAGAACACATCAAGAAAAAGTAATCTGTTCTTCTACACCATCAAGCTGCAGCTACCATGATTCAATCCACCTGTAAAATACATGCTAAAACTACTTGACACCGCCATTAACCCTATCATACTTTACAAGAGTTAGGTGTTGGGTACAAAAATAAAAAAAAGATATTTCAGCATGGGAGAAATACCCTACATGCATTCTACATCTCCCACTCTGCAAACAGGTACTTCCTGTGCACATAGACTGCCTAGACCAAGGGTGCAGAGCAGAACAAGGGAGACTCCTTCCATCCAAAAGCACATTTTAAAATTCCGGGTCCATAGTAACCCAAAGCCCCTCGACTACCAAGCACCGCAAGACCATACAGCAACACACTTGAAAGAGTCCCTTGGTCAACGTATAACATCATTTAATGTTGGTCATTTAGTAGCAGTACTCCACAGTTTGACATCGCATGAAACCAAAGACAGGAGGAGAAACTGTCCAAGGACTTAGAACCGGCCCCACAGAAGCAATACACAATGTGCTGGAACACAGAACTAGGATAGCACAACATGCTAAAATGCTACAGGTCATTGGGGTAAAACTTAAAACTTTCAGATTACATAATTTCACGGACTAGTGACAACAGTCTGGAAATAGGGACTGGCCGGCACAGCTCAAACAAGACGCTCAGGGAGTACAGAACCGGCCAGCAATGAGAATTAGGAGAAGTGGAAAACGAGAGACCCTTTCTCCTGCACCGACCCTCATACAGAGACACTTGAGGCACTTATTTACCACATTTTGCGAGAATAGGGATGTCTTGGCAAGTTAATCTGGTCAGGAACAGCTCTGCTTCATCCTTGGACACAGGGGTGTTGCTAGGTCTGGAAAAGACCCGGGGCTATGCTAATGTCAGAACTGTCGGGACTGGGGGCTAGCTAGCCTTTTGGCTGTAGCTCCTGATATTCTATCCGGGGCTACAACCAAAAGACCAGGGGCTATAGCCCCCTTAGCCCCCCCCTAGAAACGCCTCTGCTTGGACACATGCCAGCATTAGCAGAGTGCGTGCCAGAATTAGCAGAGTGAACAGCAACATATGTGCATGCCGGCCACCAGAGAAGACAAAGGGCCACATTAGGAGTTTGGCAGGTTGACTTGCCGGTAAAACCGGCAGGCTGCCGGCAAACTCCCGAAAATATCTGGCACCCGCGAATGGGCAATAACCGGGGTATTCCGTACCCGCCGGACCGGTAATGGCCCTTTCGCGGGTGCCGGAATTGGGTGATCCCCATTCCCATTTGAGCCTCATAGGGCTAAATGGGAATGGGGATGCCTGTGCCGTGCCGGTGGTACAGGCATGCTGTGCTCACGGGTGCCTTTCATTCCGCCAGGTCAGAGCTGGCTGAATGAAAGGCACCCGCGAGCACAACTTGGAGTTGGTCCAGATACAACGGTAGCGCCAGACCGCAAGCTTGTAATGAGGCCCTTAAAGTGTCAGATTCTCAAAAAAGTGAAAAAAGCACAGATAATGCACTTTTTTCATTCACGCTCATTGCTGAAATGCACAGGTCAACTTATTCTTAAAGCTGACGTGCGCATATTTGGAGGGGCTGGACACTGGGGCAAATGAGCACTGTCCATCCCCCTTGCACACATTAGTGTTGGGAGTGTGATCCTAAAACTATTGTATGACAGGCTCCCAGCAACCACGTGGGCACTGGTACGCATATGACTGAGATGGGCCGTTAAAGCGCCCATCTCGGCAAAATGCCGGAGAAACCAAAATAGCATTTACATCCCTAATTGGGGGAGTGAAATTTAAGTGCGTCACATGTGGTGAAACCAGGCTGTCACACTTACCAAATAAATCATGACACTGTCAGAAATGACACGGGCCTCATTAGGAGTGTGACGTCCGGGAACTACGGTACCGGTTCCCGGAATGGCAAACTACGAGTTGTGCTTGTGGGTGCCTTTCTGGCCGGCAGATCGGCACCCGCGAGCACAGCATGTCCGATGCACTGGTATTGTTATAAAAGCTGCCGGAGCATCCAACCTCCCCTTTCCCATCAAATGAGAATGGGGAGTCATGGATTCCGGCCCCTGCCAATGGGGACATCCAGGGTTCTCCAAGGTCGGAATGGCCCTGTACGTACCGCCAGGGTTGTAATAATGCCCCATTTGTTACTCAACCTGCGGCTGTCCTGAACAGGCGCAAGAGGAGGACCCTCTTTTCAGGAATTTAACAGTGTATCCCGTCTGTGAATTCGGGATGGCTTTTAAAAGCCCTGATATGCCCCCTTATTTGCGTAAATGCGGGGAAAGTGCATCTGAATGAGCGCATCTAAGAGGTGCACAAGTTTTGGGAATCTTGCCCAAAGTGTCTGAGGCAGTATGGACTTGTGAAAACCGCAATGATCGCTGCTGAAGAGACTGCAACCTCATGTATTAACCTTGGCAATATGTGTCATGCCAATAAACCACCTTGTTATATTGTATATGTTAGAGGTCCATGGGCCTCATTAGGACCCAGGCGGTAAGGGGTTTACGGCGGCGTAAACAGCGCCGACCCTTACCGCCTGATTCCGAGGTCCCTTAGCGCCATGGAGGATTTAACACCTGCTTTTAGGAGGTGTTAAAATCCATGGCGCTAAGGGACCTTGTTGTTAATTACGCCACCGTAATTTACGGTGGCGTAATTAACGCCTTCCCCACTCCCATTATGCCCTATGGGGCAAAAATGGGAATGGGGAAGGGTAAATGGGGATTGGGGACTTACCGCCCCGCCAACCTCGGAATGGGGCGGTAAGTCCGCCAACCACCATGGCGTAAACATAGTTTACGCCATGGTGGTAAAGGTACGACCCAGGCGGTAACTTACCGCCTGGGTCGTAATGAGGCCCCATGTGTGTCAAAAAGAAAGCTGGCGATATAGGGTCCAATACCACTGGACGTTCATTACTAGAGGTCTGTGGGAGTCAGAAACAACACTGGATGTACCAGGATGCAGTACCACAGACTGTCCCTAGAGGTCCCCGTGCAAACTAAAGCAGCATATCTACTCTGGTTGCGGACCTTTGGAGATAGACCTAGAAATGGATTTGTAGGGTAGGGGGCAGAGTTTCAGGGGGGTTGGGGAGTATGTGGTTTGTAAGTGGCCAAGCACCAACACCATCTATTATGCTTGAATATATTCAGGAAATATATTTCATACTGACACTTAGGGCCTCATTACACGGATGGCGGAGAACCATGGCGCTAATCATGCCGGTAAAATACCGGCACCGCCTTGGCGGAAAGGGGAATTACCGCCCCATTCCAAGGTTGGCGGGGCGGTAATTCCCCCTTCCACCATTGCCCTTCCCCATTCCCATTTTTGCCCCATAGGGCTCAATGGGAATGTGGAAGGCGCTAATTACGGTACCGCAAATTGTGGTACCGTAATTAGCTCCCTGGGTCCCTTTGCGGGTTGGTTTTTAATGCCTGCAAAAAGCAGGCGTTAAATCCCCCAACCCGCAAAGGGACCTCGTAGTAAGGCGGTAAGGATTTACCGGTACCGGTAAATCCTTACCGCCATCCGTGTAATGAGGCCCTTAGGCTCACCATCATTGCAGAAAAGGGTGTTGTAATGCCCTCACAGTCTATTCTTGTGTATATGTGTTTGTGTGTATACACTGTCTCTATCTGTGGGTTTATAGGTGTGTGTATTCATTATATATCATAATGCCCTGACAAAACAGTTCCGTCAGCATCTCTGCCACCAGTCTACTCTCCTGCGCTTTCCTTTCTTCCCTGTCTTTGCCATTCTCCACATCTGAATGTAATCTTTGCATCACTTTTAATGCTACTCTTTCCTTCTGTTCACATTTCTAATACGGCTTTTTCCACCTTTACACCCTCTGCAGAGCTCTTCCCTTTCTTTCTTTTAATGCCTCTAAGCTTCTCATCTCTTCTCTTATTTCTTCCCAACTTGATGACTGCTCCGCTCTATTAGTCGGGTCTGTGCTTCTCACCTCGTCCCTCTTCTGCTCTGCTGTTAGTCTTCTATTTTTCTCTTCCCCTTCATAACCCTGTGACTCCCGACCTTCTCTCAAACGAATGGCTCCCCTTTTACTCCCATCTCCTTTTCCATTTCTTGAGCATTGTTTATGTGAGGTTTTACAGGACCCCAGAACCGTTATCTGAACACGCGGGAGCCGGAGTGCCTGTCAACCTGCATTTATTTTAACATGGCAGTAACCCATCGACCCCCCCCCCCTCCCTAGCCCAACGTCACTTCCCTCATTCGGCAAAAAGACCACAACGGTGGTCCACCCACATAACGATGTGGGCGGGCAATGTGTCGGTCACGGCGACCTAACATCTCCCCCTTTTTTAACATACAAGGTCCTTGCCTCTTCTCACTCCATCTCTTCAATGAGTCTGTGAGGTTTTATGCGACTCCTTTGTGGTCTTCCTCAATTTCTAGGGGTACTCTCAGTCTCTACATAGTGCATCCTGCTGACCTCGCCCTCAGAGGCCTCACTGTCCCCTAAGTAGGGTTCGTCCCGTGGTCTTCCTTCGTCGCTGTCTTCATTTCTGTCCTATGTGCTTTCAGGGTTGGTCGTCATGCGTTTGAAATGTGAGACGTTGCGGGTTACTGAGTAATGGTCCTTTCTCTGTGCCGTGATCATTGTTCCTTTCTTCTGCGTCACTGTCAGCGGTTCCTTTGCAAATGTGGCATCCACCTTTCGTTGTTTTGGTTGAGGCATCCACACCTGGTCTCCTAGTTCCACGGTTGATTCCTGCGCTCTCCTTTTGTGATCTGCCGTATCTTTCATCTTGGCTTTCGCGGCTTTGTCTCTTTCTCTGGCCTCCTGTTCTAGTGGTGTTGCACCGCTAGGGCTGGGGTCTTCGGGTAGCCGTGTTTCGACTGGTCTTCTGAACATCAAGTCGGCCGGGCATATCCCCGTCGTGCTGTGATGGGTATGTTGGTAGTCCCCCAAGAATTGGTAGAGGGCCAGTTCAAATGGCTTGTTGAGGATGGTAGCTATTTGTAGTGTTCTTTTGACGTTGGCCATGAATCTTTCAACTATGCCATTTGCCTGTGGCCATCGAGGCGTTATTTTTCTGTGTTGAAACCCCATGTATCTGAAGAAGTTCTCAAAATCCTGGCTTATGAATGGTGGCCCGTTGTCAGACTTTATCAGTCATGGAATTCCTTAGGTGGACAGCATGCGGTCAAGGGCAGGGATGATGCTTGAGGTGGCTGTGCTGTCCACGATTTGTGCCTCAGGGAATCGTGAGTGCTTGTCTATTAGTACCAGCATGTACATGCCGTCTCTCAACGGTCCAAAGAAGTCCACCGCTAGTTCCTCCCATAAATGTCCGGGTAGGGGTGACATCTGGAGCGGGTTTGGGTGTGGGGGTGGCGCTATTTGTTCAAACGTCGTGCAATTACCCACTACTTCTTCCACCATGGCGTCTAGCCTTGGGAACCACACTTTTTGTCTTAGTAATCGCTTGGTGACAACCACTCCTCAGTGACTTTCATGTGCCATGTGTATTGTTTTTGCTCGCAGCGATTTCGGGATGAGTACCTTGCATCCTTTTAGTACGACTTGTTCATCAACTATGGAGAGTTCATCTCAGATGTGGTCTATCCATTTCATGTCTTGTTGAACCTCCTCCGGTTCCTGTTTTGCCTGTTGTCTCATGTGCGCTCTCCTTTCCTCCTGTAAGCAGTGGCGGACGATCCTGAGGGGCGGGTCTAGTTCTGATTGCGTGATGATATCTGCTCACCCAACTGGCAGGGGTTGCAGGTGATGGACCACGTAGTTGAGGTACTCACCCTCTATGGATGGCTGGGGGCTTGCTGGTCCTGTTGGGTGGCGAGACAGGTAGTCTGCCGGGTTGTCTTCTTTTCCCAGGCGGTGTTTGATGACGAACTTGTAGTCTTTCAGGCGCAAACCCCACCTGGCTATCCGCGGGGGCATTCTCGCCTTGAGGTCTCCATATATTGTGAGCATGGCTTGATGGTCCGTCGTTATTGTGAACTCCTTCCCGTACCGAAATAAATGAAAGTACTCACACGCCCATACCACCGCCAAGCTTTCTTTTTCTGCTTGGGAATAAGCCTGTTCTGTAGGGGTTAGGCTTCTGCTGGCGTATGCCACTATGTAGACATTTGTGGGTACCTAGGGGTTCCTTTGCGTTAGTATGGCTCCCAGCCCAATAGGGCTGGCGTTGACTATTACCTCTGTGTCTCGTTAAGTGTCAAAATTAGCCATGTCCTCCGCTTTCGCGATGGCGTTGCGTATCGCTTCAAATGCTTTCTGGCAGTCCTCCGACCAGGTGTATGGTTGATCTTTGCGCGTTAGCAAGCGCAGTGGGTTGCTGACCGTGGCATAGTCCTTTAAATATCGGGAGCAGTAGCTGGCCAAACCGAGGAACAAGCTCAGTTCTGTTGCGGTTTTTGGGGGCGAGGCTGCATTGAGGGCAGCCACCTTGTCGGGGTCCGGCCGTATGCCTTTGTTGGAGAAAATATGTCCAAAGAAGCGTAGGGAGCCTTTTCCAAATTCGCATTTGGCCTTGTTGAGTGTCAGTCCTGCTGCTTCCAGTACCGCACACACTCTGTGAAGTGCGGTGTCATGTTCCTCCTTGGTTTTCCCGAAGACCAGGCTGTTGTCTGAATAGTTTAGGCAGTTTGGTACGTGCCTGATGACTCTGTGAATTTCATCCTGGAAGATCTCGGCTGCGAATGAAATTCCGAAACTGAGCCTCTTGTACTGGAACAGCTTCAGATGGGTTACGAACGTTGTTATGTATCTTGATTCAGGGGCTCTCTCGATTTGATGGTTCCCTTTTGTGAGGTCCAGCTTTGAGAAGACTTTCGCTCTGTGGAGAAGATGGATCATGTCAGTGATCCTGGGTGCTTGATGCCTCTCCCTTTCGATTGCTGCATTGTCCTTCTCATATCTACGCACAGACGTATTGATCCATCCAGGGATTTCTTGGGGACGGGAACTATGGGAGATACCCATGGGGTGGATCCCGAGGCGGGTTCAATGACGTTGAGTTTGATGAGCTTGTCTAGTTCTTCCTCTACTTGTTGTTGGATGTTCACGGGTATTCCGCTATCGTGTTGAGCGACTGGTGGGACTTCTGGGTTGATGTGAAGCTGTACTTTCCTGTGTTTCAGTTTCAGTTTTCCCAAGCCTTTGAAGAGGTTTGGAAAGGCTTGTTCTACCGAGTCAGGCCAGGCAAAATATTTGTGGGCCATTAGTTTATATAGTATGTGGACCAAACCCATTTCTACTGCCGTCTTGAAGCTTAAAATGCATCCGCGGTTGGCTTCTGTTTTTAGTATGTGTAGGGGAATCTTCGTAGCGTGAGATTTGTGTACACACCATGCTGAGATTGTCCCTTTGCAGGGTAGCGGAGTCGTCGCTCCGTATGGGTAGATGTCTACCGTTGCCTTGCTCACTTATGATGCTGACTATCGCCCCCATGTCTATGAGGAATTCTAGCAGGGTATTGTTGACTTGTAGCGTGAGGGTGGGGCTGTGCTGGGTGGCCGTGGCGTTGTTGAGAGCCCACACGTAGCCTTTTTTTCTCTGGTCGTCTTCTGATGACTGGGATTCACTGCTGGATGGGGAGCGCATCTCGATGTATCTGACGAATCTCCTCCTCTGGGACCGTCTTGAGCCGTCCGATGGCCTCTTGTCTTCCCGTGCATATGAGCTACTTCGGGCTCTGTCCTCCCTTCTTGGTACCGCCTGTTCTCCGTCACCTCTGCCGGCCAGTGGGCTAAGTCGTGAGCCTCTCCGTCTCTCCTGGTGTCTCTGCCTGCTGGGTGCTGGTCCTGGTGAGTTCTTGCAGACAGCTCTGTAGTGGTCCATTCCGCACAGGCAGCGCATTGTTGACCGACTGCGGGGCATTCTCCCGTGTGTGGATATTCGTACCGACAGCGATAGCATGTGGCATCTGCGCGTTTTCCGCCTTGCCTGGGAGCGGCGTATAGCTTGTTGATCGTGTCCGTGTTAGAGGTCTGCTGTTGAGTGATGACTTTTCCCAGACTGTCTAGCTGCGATTCTACTGCCGCTTCCATCCTGGCTAGTGCAAGAATTTCCTCTAGTGACCTTTGCTTTTGGAGCAGTTGTTTTCTAAAAGGTTGAGACATGCAGCCTGCGATGACTTGGGATGTCAGCACCTCTTCATTTGAGTATTTGTGAAATTCGCAAAATTTTAGCTTGATGCGTAGGCAAATCACGAAGTTGTCCATCGATTCCCCTTTGTCTTGTCTCGTGGTGTGGAATACGTGACGCTCAGAGTCTATATTGGTGTGGGGGGCGAAGTATTCTGATAGTTTGCCATGAAGTTCTCTGTAGGTTACCGTGTCTATGTTTAGCAGTTCACCTGCGATGTCTCTGACGGCTGGGCCTACTGCCATGAACAACGTGTTTTTGAGCCTTGCATCGTCTGTTAGGCCAATCGCTCCACCGTAAAATTTGAAGTCGCATACCCATATGACCCACCTGGGCCCTAAGTTGGAGGTGTCTCTGAGGTCAAACGGGCCTGGCATGGGCATGTTCTGTGAGGCGCTTCCTGCACCTTGCGCCTGTTGTGTGTCATCAGCCGCTGTTTCTGCTGCCCCAGAGGAGGATGCCACCGGGCTTGATGGGTTTGACATGGTGACTGGCACCTCTGTTGTTGGGTGTTCTTATTTCTTTCTTCCCGTATGGTAAGTCGCACCCTGGCAGCATGGTAGTCCTGCGGCACGTGCCTCCTGTGCCTTTATTAGGTAGGTGTGTGAGTCCTGTGGGCCGACGTGTGCTATGCCATGTTGGGGCGAGTGCTGGCCGCCTCTGCGGGCTGGCGTGGTGTGTGTGCACTTGACAGGGCCTTCCTAAGACGCTGTGGAGCCTATTTGGCAGGGCCTCCCAGGGCCGTTGTGGTGCTCACGTGGCAGGGCCTTCCTAGGCCGTGGCAGGGCTTTCCTAGGCTGACGGGAAACCCACGTGGCAGGGCCTTCCTGGGCCATAGCAGGGCCTTCCTGGGCCGCTGTGTGGCCCGCTTGGCCTGCGGGTTGCTGTGTGGGGCAGGGCTGCTGCCAACGCTTGATAAATAATAAATAATAATAATAATTAGGCTTTTATATAGCGCTACAAACCCTCAGGTATCTGAGCGCTGCTTATTATTACCCACGGTGTGTGGTGCTCATTTATCGACCTCGGAAGGATGAAAGGCTGAGTTTGGCCCCGCCGGGATTCGAACCTGCGTTAACAGGCTCTGCACGGGTGTCAAAGCGGGCGCTCTACTCGCTGTGCCACTTGACCGGCAATTTGATGCGTGCAGCCGGCAATTCTCTGGGGCTGGGCGGGTCCTCTCACCTGACGTTAGCTGGGTGGAGGTGCGCTGCCGCGCCAAGCCGCTCGACCGCGGTCCTCTGCGTGCTCTGAGTGCCTCAGGGGGTCGAGGTGCACCGATGCGCAAAACCACTCGACCGCGGGCCTCTGACTGGCACGGGTAGGTGTCGGACACCCCTCGTCGCCAACTGTGAAGTTTTACACGGACCTCAGAACTGTTATCTGAACACAGTATGCGGGAGCCAGAGTGCCTGTCAACCTGCATTATTTTAACATGGCAGTAGCTGCCGGAAAACCCCTTGTCCCCCTCCCTAGCCCAACGTCACTTCCCTCATTCGGGAACAGGAACGCAACGGCGGTCCACCCACATAACGATGTGGGCGGGCGAAGTGTCGGTCAGGGCGACCTGACAGTTTATAAGAGCCCCCATGGCCTCTCCCCTTGTTCCCCTCCTACCGACATTTGCATCCACTTACCTCTCAATCACAAATTCTCTTCTCTGCACCCAAGCGCCCAGTGCCCATAACCGCTTCCGCTCCTTTTCTCTTCTTGCTCCCAATCTCTGGAACCCTTTGCCTCTTCCTGTCACATGCTCCCTGGCCTTCACACATAACCGCTTCTGCTCCTTTTCTCTTCTTGCTCCCAATCTCTGCAACCCTTTGCCTCTTCCTGTCACATGCTCCCTGGCCCAGCTCCCATTACTGCTCCTTTTCTCTTCTTGCTCCCAATCTCTGGAACCCTTTGCCTCTTCTTGTCACATGCTCCCTGACCCTGCACCCATAACCGCTTCCGCTCCTTTTCTCTTCTTGCTCCCAATCTCTGGAACCCTTTGTCTCTTCCTGTCACATGCTCCCTGGCCCTGCGCTGTGGGATGTTTTTATCCACACATCCAAGCCCTACCTCAAAACTGTGCAGTACTGACATGGAAAACATCATGATGGCCAGAGATTCCCAGAAAATGCCCAGGGAAGTGCATGAAGAATAGGCTGCCACCCATTTTGCCGATGTTATGGGCACAGAAGGGCACTGCCTAAAACCACCATTGGACTACCCACACAGTAGCCTGAAACCATTGGGAATGGCAATGCTGATTGCCAAAAGCAACCTAGAATTGTGGGGAATTCATTTTCTTAAATCCCAAAAATGGGTGCAGTACCAGTACTCACCACTATCAGAAAGCCGGCGTTTTAAAACAACACCAGATTTTTTTTTTGTGTAAAACTGAATAAATGAACCCAAAGCAGGCCAAAGAAAGACTTACAGAGAGGTGGATCCAATGTAAAGTTATATTCTGAAGTGACTTGAAGGTTTATAACAAGACTGGCTGAGCTGTGGATTTCAGCAGTTTAAGTAAATTTGGACTGAAAGACACTAAAAACCTAAATGTTTAAAAGAAATGAGTGACCTACTTTTGAGTGTCACATAGGTTGCAATTGTTTAAATGTCATAGTTTTAAACTTAGAATCAGAATTCTAGCTGCATATGTAAAAATGGTTAGTTTTATTTGAATGCAGAAAACTGGGTAACTAAAAGTGACATTAGCTGGGGCCTGGCTTAAGGAACTGAATTCTGCCCACCAGCTACCCCCGACAGGAGATGAGACTTGCACTACAGCTGTGTTCCCAGGCGAGCTGCCTTTTGCTGTTCCCACCAAAAGGGATCTGACACTTCTCTGATTGAATTATCAAGGGACTGCTAGAGACTAAACATAGGACCCAGGCAGAGGGTTTATTGAAGTGGCCATAAATGGCTTCCTCTTGAACAATGGGCCTTCCAGGGCCCAGGCAAATGTTTTATTATGGGGGCCGTAAAAGTGGTTTCCTCCTGGAAGGAAAGGGGAGGAGCACTGCATGTGAGAGCAAGCTGGCTTGGCAGAAACTGGGAGGGGGAGAAACTGGAGACAGAGGCTGAGCTTGAAGAAAGTGGAAAGACTGGTTTCTGTACCATGTGACCTGAAACCACACCCCTCTGTAGCCAGAATATGGTCTTAGAAAAAGATGAATAACTCATAGTACAGACTTGTCATGATTATTTAAATGATACCATAATTCTTGTGATTTTTCTGCCCACATTTTAAGAGGTTTTTAGAACTAGTGGCATGATCTGGGGGCAAGCTAGCAGCTAAGAGGGTATTACTTAAAATGTATGCATGTTAAAAGTCTGATACTTCATCAATTAATGCCTGCATGCCTTGCACACATTTGGGTAAATTTGAGTAAGAATCTGATATTGGTAACCTGACCAAAAAGTGAAATATGTTGCCATTTCTCAATGCAAGCTCCCAGGAAGAGCAGATTTGGACAGGGTATACCTCCTGTGATATGTGATGGGTGCATGTAATTTTAAACAAATGTGTACCTGTGCAAATATGTCTTTTGGGTCAAAATATAGATTGTGTGTAATTTGACAGGGGTGGGTTCTCTGTACCATAAACAGACCTCATCATGATGACACTTCATTTCATTCCCCCAATCAAGGGGAAGAGGAGGAAGTGGCCAATGACAACTGGAGAGGGGTAGGACCTAGGATGCTAGCCTTTCCACCCATTTTCAAAACACATAAAAGCAGACAGTCAGGAAATATAGGGACATTCAATTCCATTTGCTGCGGAGCATGCTGCCGGACCATACAACATCCAGAGATCCAGACTTCAAATCGATCAATCTCCAGAATCCAGAGAGGCTAGACCAGCAGAGCAGAGCTGACCCAGACCGCTGTTAGCAGAACCAGAGAGCTGACCCAGATCACTGTGAAGACCAAGACCAGACCGGAGTCCAGTCCAAAACCTGACAAGATCCGTGGCGAGGCCTAATTCAAAAATATATTGTGAGTACCTAGCAGAACTGTGCAGAACCAATCTCTTAGTTAAAATAATATAATTCAATCTATTTTAATCTAAGTAGAACTGCCTAAAAGCTGTCACCTGTCATTTCTAGTTGCTAGCTGTCATTTGACCTTTACCATATTGCTCATATCTCCGTGACCGTTTGTCTTAGAGACTTGCAGTAACTTTCCTCTGAAAGCTGGGAATCTTGGCTTTTTCAACGAACCTAGAACCGCATTCCTATTCCATACACTATTGCCGCAATCGCGAAAAACGCACTCGCGAATTTTGCCGCGATTTGCAAATTTCTCCACGTGTGAAAACAACAGTTTCCTTGCTTTCCTTGCTAAAAATTCGTTTGCCTCTTAAGAACCATCCATGAATCATTGCTAGAGTGAGCCTGGACTAATATTAACTAGATACCACTCACCCTGAACCTCCAGCGGGAATTAAAATCATTTTAGCACATTTTCCAATATATTGCCAGCACATATAAAAGCATTTTGGGCCTGTGTTTCAAACTTCTGTAGTCTAAGCTTGCTGGGGTGAACTGAATTACATTTGATTGCATTTCTGAGAACTGTGTGCTTTCCTTCCATTTCCTTGCATTGCATAAAGGGGGGAGGGGATTGCCAGAGAAAAGTGATTACATTGTTTTGTTGAAATCATATTGAGTATTTTCTGTATTGCATTTTCATTCAACATTACATCCATCTGAACTTATATAAAGCATTCTCTACCACCTTATTCTTCTGTTCCTATTCACAAGTGTGCTAGTGCCAGACTATCCATTATTGATTACTGCTCAGATTCAGTGTGATATTCAATTATTAGTTTATTATAAAGCGTGATATATATATATATTGTTTAAATTATCAAATAAACCTTTAAACTTGCAAAACAGAACTACTTCTTGGCTCAGTGGGGTCAGGGGGATTCCAAGAGAGGGGTGTTATATAGGGGTAGTCATCCAGAATGCATGAACTGGACATAAATATATATCAATAAGGGTTTCCATTCAGTATCCCAGACTAGGCATTGACTTAGCTGTAGTGTTGAATTGAATCCTCTTACAAATTGGGGGCTCGAGCGGGACGTTTGGGTTAGATCTATCACTTGTGCAGATTAATACAGTGTGCCAGCTGACCAGATACACATATCCGGTCGGATCACCACGCTGTGTTACGCTGTAAAGCACTCCTCAAAGGAACGCTCTAAGGAAAAGGTCTGTTTTGCAAAAATAAAATACAAACTTCTGTAAGTCAGGAAGGAACTCAAATCTCTAGAATGACGACCTTAGTAGACATGAAAATAACCAGAGAGCACTTCTTACATAAGTTATTTGTGAGAGGTGAGTGGACTCATCAGGACCAGACGGTCTGGTTGCAAGCAATCGCACCCCAGATCACGGAAACAGGGTCAGATATATGGAGAGACCAGGGTCCCTTACATGTGGCCCTGAGTGAACTATATATGTCCTCTAAGGCCAAGGATGAGCACAAAAAGATTGCCAGGGTAGCGGCATATTTATATTTACATATGGGAGCCATGCAGGACAAATGTGCTGATGGCCAAGATCTGGCGAGTAGGCAACTGCTGGCATTACAGAAGGCCCAATCTGATCTGGACTCTTCTGAGCAGAGGCTGCAGAGGAGCCAGGAGTCAGAAAATGATAGTAGGCAGTATATCATTAAAATAAAGGAGGACATGGATATACTGCAACAGGAAAAGGCTGACCAGGATACTAGATTTCTGGCCCTGCAGAAGGAGCACCAAGACAGTTTGGACTCCTTACTGCAGAGCCAGAAAAAGCTGGAGCAACAATTAGACTTTAACAGGGCATGCACGGAGCAGGTAGCCACCCTGCAAAGTCATCTAGATAGAGTGAAGGCAGAGAGCAACAAGCTGATTTTGAAAGACCTGGATACCCAGCCAGAGTTTGATGAAGAACGCCAGAAAGCTGGTGCCTTTCAAAGGCAGAGGGACGACCTGGCGGCACAAATGCAGGCTCTTAGCCAGGAAAGAGACGCCTTAGGTCAGGAAGTCTGCCATTTAAAAAGAAAAACAGAAGAAAATCTCTTGGCCCTCCAGGGGCTGGGTGACCTCCAAAAAGAACACCAGAACTTGTTAGAACACACTAGGAGGGTGGAGGATGCTCTGGCAAGAAAGGAGCAGGCCAATAGGGACACAGCTCAGGAGGTAACCCTCCTGCAGCAAAGACTGGCTCAGTGCTCCAGGACCAATCAGGAGGCACAGAGAGAGAATGAGGCTCTCTGCCAGCACAATGATAGACTCCAACAACAGGTAGCGATGCAGGAGAGACTGATAGAGTCTAGTAAGGCCTTAACTGAGGAACTGAAGGCGTCGGCTCTTGCATTGCAACAGGGAGCAGGGGCGGATAGAGACCAGGTTCGCTGGGAAAGGGAAACTCCTGAGCATAACCTCAGGAGCCCTAGTACCAGAGGCCTTTATCTCTCTCAGTCCCTGGACTCTGCCACCCCCAGGTCCCCTGGCGCTCATGAGCACCGGGCCACAGGGATGGCAGATTACCATCCAGCCAGAAGCATGGGGCTCATAGGCCAGTACCTCGCAGGAATGGATGGGCGGGCATCCGGGTATGGGCACCCAAGCACAGTGCAATTTAGTGGGGAACCCCAGGAGAGTAGGCCCGTTAAGGGCATCCTGAAAACCTCTGCCCAGTTAGGTCAGTGGGGGGGTACCCATCAAATCCTGGCAGCAAAGAGGAATCTGAAGACTCCTCTGAACGGTACAGGACACAGGAGACCAGGTCCCCACATTCTGCCAGCCATTCCCAGGCTCGCAGAATCCGGGAAAACCTGGAAGAACAGACGGGAACCTCTGGGAGCAGTGCCTCTGAGTCAGAAGATGAATGGACCAGGGTTACCTGGACCAAAAGGGCCAATAAGACAAAAAGGGCCTTGCTTAAGGACCCCTTAAAGCAGATTAAGGCAATCAGGAGCGTCATAACGCCTTATCATAAGAACGCCAAGTATTCTGTTTGGGAGCACTTAGAGTTGTTTGAGCAAATGATGGAGACTTTCCATTTGAAGGACAGCCAAAGCTGTATTCAATATGTAAAGTGGTCCTTCTCCCTGGAATACTCCAGTTTCTTTGCGGGGCTGGAGGACCAAAATCATTTAAGATGGTCCACCTATAAGGCGGCCATCTTGAAACATTTTTCTACTCATAGAAATCCTCAAGAGGCTCGCAAGGCAGCCTACAATTTACAATGTGGGGAGGATCAGGCCCCACAAGAGTTTGTGCAGGAGTTAAAGCGTGCTTTTGCACAGACCACAAGAAGGGTGCGCACGGATAGCAGAGAATTTATTAATACGTTTTTCCATGCCTTGCCCAAATACATAATGACCCAGCTCGTGAGGGATTTTCACGAGAAGAGATCTTTAGACTGGGTCATTGAACAGGCGACCAGGATCTATGAGGTGCAGAAGCCAATAGAAAATAAAAATAATGCGCCCAAAAACCCCAAAGCCAACAACACCCCTGCTGCTGCCAAGGTGGCAGAGGTAAAGGTCACCCCCGTTTTAGAGTTGGAGATGGGGGGGCCTAAAAACCTACCTGCACCTAATAATGCTGGGCCCAGAAGGTCCTCGGGCCAGTCACAGACAGGGAGCCAGGGAGGCAGCCCCACAAATGGGGTCCCTCGCTCTCCTGATTATGTAAGCCCCCGGTACAAGGGAAACAGACCCATCCTGGGTTATGTGTGGACTCCTCCAGCCCAAGGGGGGGGATCCAACCAAGCACCTAACCCAGAGAACTTCCCTCCCAACTTCTCACAGGAGGGCAGAAACTCACCCAACCCTGGGCAGAACTTCTTCCCCAGGTATCCACCCAACTTCCAGCCCCAAAATCCTCCACCCTTCTTTCCCCAATTCCCTGAGCCCAGACAACCTAATCCGGGAGAGGGGAGGCCAAGGGTGGAGGGGTACCAAAATCTTCCCAACCAGGGGTACTACCAGAGAAGGGATAGCTACCCTTCCCGGGATCAGCCCAGGGGAGAAAATAGAGCCCCGTATCAGCCTGAGCGGGTTTCCCAGTTAGAGCGCCAGGTCCAAAATATGGCACGGGATCTGGGTCAAATACTGAGGGCACAGCAGAACCCTCAGATGGGCATGCCGGCACAGAATGCCCCAAACTCTGGACCTGGTACTCCAGAGCAATGATGGGGTCAGCACCCCGATAACTCACCCGTTCCCAGGGAGGAGGCACAAAGGGAAGGGGGGTGTAAAGCCTTGGAGGAAGCTTCCTTCCTCACTTGTAAACAGCTCCTGGAAACCCAGGAACCGGAAACAAAATCTCTTGCCTCTGAAAGTCTGCCTCCTAAGGAGTAGAGGGGGGGTAGGAGAAACAAAAGACCCAAACAGACTCAGTTTGAGGAGGAGGTACAGATCTTCCAATTTGAGGGAGAGGGATCCTCAGAGGATCCTGGGAAAAGGATCTTCTCCTTCAGAGAGGGGGGAACTCCTCCCAAAGAAAAATGGGTCCCTAGGGATGCAAATCCAGACTGGGGAGATGGGGAGACTGAGCTACCGCCGCCCACCATCTCATCCCAGAACCAACAGCAAGAAAATCCCCTGGTTCAAACCCATCCTGGTGACTGCCTCCAAAAAGGGGGGGGCGGCCCGGAACCGGAGCCAGGGGAACCCACAATGGCTCTGATCTCCAGTTGCCAATTTTTTCTTTCAGATTCCCAAGGCTCTCCACAGAATTCTGCCCAAATCTCTTTGCTAGCGATGTCCAAAACCAGAAAGTTAGCCCACCAGTTGTCCAAAAATGTGCATTATCTGTGCCCCCTTGAGGTGAAGGAGGGAAGATACTATGCCCCGGTACAAGTACAGGGGCAGGGTACAATTTTGGCACTGGTGGACACTGGATCTCAAGCTACCCTTCTGTCCAGAAGGGCCTTGGACAAACTGAATGCAGGAAGGGGAGAGAATTATCAAATTCCTCTCACCTCTCTTCCTGGAAAACTCCAGAACTTTGACGGGAAGGAAATTCCCGTCGAGGGGACGGCAGACTTGGACATTAAAATTGGGCGACACAAGTTGAAACACCCGGTCATAGTTGTGACTCCAGAGGGCACCCCTTGTTTACTAGGGAATGACCTCCTGAGGAGGTTGTCACCCTTAATAGATTGCGTAAACAAGGTCCTCTGGACCCAGACTAGCCGACCAATAAAATTAAAACAGAGTGTCAACCATGTTAGTTTAAACGGCACCTGCCACATGGTTGAACAAAAATCTGACCAAGTAGAATTTCACTTCCAGAATAGCCAAATTCCAGACGTGACAGTAATAGCAGTAGGACAACTGGTGATGGAGGGTCCTCTCTATTTCTGAAAATCAACCTTCCTTCCAGTTTAAGGTGGTATTCCACACTGGAAGGAAACACCCTGAAATTCTTTACCAATCCACAATCAGAAACTCCCACTCCTATAGTCCAGAAAGATGTGAGATCAGCTCAGAGCCTGGCTGATATTCAGCAAATTGGAGAGCAGTTGTTCATCCCTGTTCAGTTAAATGATGGGAAGGACTCTGTTCTCGCTCGAGTGTGTGTGAACAACGGTAAGAGCTTCATCAGCGAAGCCATGTTTCGCCAACTCCCAAAAGATCCAGCCATTCCCACATTCAAACTGATAGACAAATGGGAAATGGACCTGGAAGCACCTAATTCCAAACATCTCCTGCTAAGCAGGTGTATGCTCAAAATCTCCATTGGCAACAAGAGCATAGTCCACAATTGTTGGGTCGTGCGAGACGTCCCTGCCGCCTTTTACTTAGGCAGTGACATTCTCAATCGCTTTGCCATTAGTTTGGACCTAATATACTTCAAAGCTTGGTCCCGATTAGCGGATAATCCCATGGGCTTTGATGATCCAGAAAAAGCATTTAGGTCAGCTCAATTGCTACCTTATGCAGTTGAAATTCAGATCAAAGAGGAAGTCACCATCCCAGAAAGGACCCGACAATTCTCTCTGGAAGTGAAAGTTAAAAGAGGACAATATTTGCAAAACCCTGATGCTTACATACATCTAAACGCTTCTCTCCAACAGCAAGGGTTGGGGGTAAACCCAACACCATTAGTCAACATAGAACATGACACCATTCTAATAGAGGTGGATAACAGCGACTTAAAGAGTATTACTCTAGCCGCAGGTACCATTATTGGAATGGCGGTTGATGACCGACATTTTTCCATCGATTTAGGTAATGAACTGTTAGGACCAATCCCCAAGGACTGTTTTGACAGTGACAGTGAGGACAATACAACACCAGACAGGATTTTTACCCGGCATGGGGGGAACTTCCTGGTGTACACTTCTTGCCCTTATGGTAAGGAAGATGTGACTTGTGACTTCAGAAGGGATGAGGTGATTTTCCAGGTCCATGAGGATTGCCTTTCCCACCTGAAGCCTCCAGTCCAAATCAGCACTCTGACCAGGGACTTCTCCACCCAGCTGGAGGAGGCCGCTGAAATAGCCAAACCAGAAGTCTTTCCAGGCTTCAGGCAGATGGTGGAAGAGAGAGTCAACCTAGCTGATGCCTGTGTGACTCTGGAACAAAAGCAAAAGTTGAAACAAGTTTTCTTGGATTTCCAAGATCTCTTTGCGGTAGACTCATATGACTGTGGTCGCACTGACATCCACACAACAACAATCCCCACGGACCCTGGCATGACCCCAGTGTTTGTGAAGCAATATCGCTTGCCTCTCGCATCAATGGAGTCCCTTACTGAAATAATTAAGAACCTTGAGTCCCGGGGAATAATCCGTCCAGTCCACAGCACCTTCAATAATCCGGTGCTGGGAATATTGAAGCCAAACGGCCAGTGGAGACTCTGCGCCGACCTCAGGGAGCTCAACAAACGGGTCCATACTTCCCGATGGCCTCTGCCCTACATTGACCAAGGGCTGGCCCAGATCCAGGGGTCACAGGTATTCACTGCAATAGACCTGACCAATGGATACTGGACTGTGCCTGTCAGTAGGGAGGACCAATACAAGCTGGCTTTTACCTTTGGGGGCCAGCAGCACACATGGACCCGGACTCCCTTCGGATACCTTAACTCCAGTAATGAGTTCAATATTTTCCTACATAAGGCCATGCCCGACCTGGGTGCGAGGGGTAACCTGGCTTATGTAGATGATGTCCTCATCAAAAGTTCATCTGTGGAGGAACACATAGCGGAGATCCGTTATGTTCTGACGCAGTTGAGGGCCGCCGGAGCAAAACTTTCCTTTCAGAAAGCACAGTGGTGTAGAACCCGTGTTAATTTCTTGGGGCATGAGATTACTCCTCAGGGTCTCTGTCCCCAGGAAAAGAAAGTGGAAGCACTTCAGAAACTGAAAGACCCCACAACTCTGCGGGAACTAAGGAGCCTCCTTGGACTGACTAATTACAGCAGAAAGTTAATTGAGGGCTACGCAGAGATCACCAGACCCCTGATTCGTCTCCTGAAGGGGGGGGTCAAGTGGGAATGGGGTCCAGAACAAGCCGAGGCAGTAAAACAACTCAAGAGAAGCCTCTCACAAGCGCCTTGCCTAGCTTACCCTGTCAGAAACAAGGAGTTCTTCCTGGAGACGGGGTTCTCTAATACGTGCTTGACAGCAGTATTATACCAAAAGCATGACAAGGTCAATAAAGTAATCTCCTATGCGAGCAAAACTTTATCCTCTGTGGAGGAAAAATTCAACGATTGTGAGAAGGCACTCCTGGCAACGGTGTGGGCATTGAAGAATTACCGCCCGTTTATCCAGGGGGAACACATCATAGTGGAGACTCCACACCAGCCTCTGCAATATCTCCAAAGTGATAGAATCCGGGCCGGAAATGTGAGTAATTCCCGAATTACTTCCTGGATTCTGTCAATGCAAGGCTTTCCTGTGGAGGTCAGATATGGCCAAAACAAGAAGAGTCCCCTCGCGCAAGGTCTGGCTGACTTGCATGATTGTGCCAGAGAAAACTGTCTCGAGGACGAAAGTCTAAAGATCAAGGACAACACGGAGGCATACCTTAATTCCCCACACAAAGCCTTTGAAGAAGACAAGTGTGAGGGAATGCCCACTGTATATGTGGATGGATGCTCTTACCATGTTGACAACGACGGGGAGAAAGAACTGGTGGCCGGCGTAGGGAATGCATGGGTGAATGAGTTCCCAGAACCCTCCGCTGGATACAAAATTGGTCCCCGAAGTAGTCAGGTGGCAGAATTGATGGCTGTGCATCAGGCCATCCTCACTGCTGTCCAGCATCAACTCCACGAACTGGTCATAATCACAGATTCGGATTATGTACGGAACGGGTTCGTGGAGCACCTGGTTAATTGGAAAGCCAGAGGCATGTTATGTGCTAACAACAAACCCTTGAAACATGGGAAGTTGATCCAAAACATTGATGATCTGGTCACCTCGAATGAGATGACCATCTATTGGAAAAACATCAAGGGTCATTCCAAAGTAGAGGGACCAGACAAAACTGGAAATGACTTAGCTGATCAGCTGGCCAAAACCGGGGCCATCTAAGGGGATCTAATTGAGATTGAGTCCCTGTTGGGGGAAATCCAGGTCACTGCTATCACTAGGTCCCAGACAAATGCTCACAACGACCTTTCAATTGCACAATGGAGCAAGGAGACCCCTGATGCTGATTTGATTACAGCTCAGAAGGGGGAACCAATTATTGGTAAGTTTTACCAACACCTTGAGGACCCTGAGAACTTTCCCCTGACGGATACCGATTACATTGGGAAAGAGGACCTAAGGGTGTTGATGAAATGTCCAAAAATGTTCCGGATCCAAGACGGTTTGCTGGTAAGGAAATCCAAAGCTGGCCACGATCAGTGGGTGGATCCTACCTCATTCCGAAGCCTGATGTTAAGTCACGCCCATGATGCGACCACCGCCGGTCATAGGGGGTTTCACACAACATTGGAAATCTTAAGAGAGGTTGCATACTGGCCACACATGGGGCAGGACCTCGACCAATACTTGAAGGGGTGTCTTGTGTGTGCACAATTTCAGCCATCATCCCTCACGCACCGTGCGCCTCTCCAAAAGAGGGGGATGACACTGCCATGGTCAGATTTACAAATTGACTTTGTAGGCCCCGTGATTCGCTCTGCTAGGGGGAATAAGTACATGTTGACTGTGACATGCTTGTTTACCAAGTGGGTGGAATGTCTCCCAGCCCCAAACTGCAAGGCAGAAACGGCAGCCACCTTGATGATTAACCACATCTTTTCCCGTTTTGGTCTACCTCAAAGGATTGAGTCAGACAGAGGTAGCCACTTCACCAGTGAAGTGATGACAAAGATGTGGGAGATACTGGGGGTCAAAAGGAAGTTGCATATTGCTTACCGGCCAGCTTCTTCTGGGGCAGTAGAGAGATATAACCGAACCATTGTGAGCATATTAAAGAAGTTTGTGGCAGATTCTGGGCCAAGTTGGGATATCCGATTACCTCTGGTCCTAATGGCCATCAGATCTACCCCTTCATCTGCAACCAAAATGTCACCATTTGAGTTGATGACTGGGCGCAAGATGGTGCTTCCTCAGCATTTGCTCTACAGGACCCAAGAGCAGACACTGATAAATGCCTCCACAACTCATGAGTATGTGGAGAATTTAAGGAAACACCTTCAACATGCTTTTTCTTATGCTCAGCGGAATCTAGAAAGATCAGCTGATAGCATGAAGACCCACTATGACCTGAAGACTTCCAGGAAGGAATATCAGGTGGGGGACCGGGTCTATCTATACAATTTCCAAAGGAACCAGGCCAAACAGCGAAAATTTTTGCCTACATGGAAGGGACCCTTTGAGGTTATAGACAAAATCTCCCATGTGGCCTACAAGATCCGCATCCCCAAAGGCGGTTTGGCAGAGGGGGAAGACAAGTGGGTCCACATAAACCAGTTGAAGTGTTGCCATCCCAGGCACACTCTGCAACAACTGGAGGAATCCTCTGGAATCCTAGAGGGTACTGTCTCAGATTAATTCAGTTCTAACTTAAAATATCCTACATATCGCCTATCAAATTCTGAGTTTCTCAATGTGGGTGTTTTCGTTTTTTTGAATGCAAAAAGAAATGTGCATGTCCATATGTTTTGACTATAAATTTATATGCCACCCCACTATATCAATGGTGGGGGAAAAATGTCTATGAATAGGTATTGCCGCTCTTCCTTTGTCGTCCTAGGAGAAGGAAAACCTGCAGGCTGGCCAAGGAGGACGATCCGGAGACCGGGAGCAGAGACGCAAGGGGCCCAGTGTACCGCCCAATATTCCCATCAGGACTGGCGAGGAGAACCGATCGATCCGACCGGATGGAGGAAAAGATGCTGAACTGAGCCATCTATTGGAAGAAGATGAGGAAACATCCCAGGTCTTGCGAGTCCCATCAGTGAAACAGAATGGCCATCGCAAGAGGGGGGCTTGTGGGATGTTTTTATCCACGCATCCAAGCCCTACCTCAAAACTGTGCAGTACTGACATGGAAAACATCATGATGGCCAGAGATTCCCAGAAAATGCCCAGGGAAGTGCATGAAGAATAGGCTGCCACCCATTTTGCCGATGTTATGGGCACAGAAGGGCACTGCCTAAAACCACCATTGGACTACCCACACAGTAGCCTGAAACCATTGGGAATGGCAATGCTGATTGCCAAAAGCAACCTAGAATTGTGGGGAATTCATTTTCTTAAATCCCAAAAATGGGTGCAGTACCAGTACTCACCACTATCAGAAAGCCGGCGTTTTAAAACAACACCAGATTTTTTTTTGTGTAAAACTGAATAAATGAACCCAAAGCAGGCCAAAGAAAGACTTACTGAGAGGTGGATCCAATGTAAAGTTATATTCTGAAGTGACTTGAAGGTTTATAACAAGACTGGCTGAGCTGTGGATTTCAGCAGTTTAAGTAAATTTGGACTGAAAGACACTAAAAACCTAAATGTTTAAAAGAAATGAGTGACCTACTTTTGAGTGTCACATAGGTTGCAATTGTTTAAATGTCATAGTTTTAAACTTAGAATCAGAATTCTAGCTGCATATGTAAAAATGGTTAGTTTTATTTGAATGCAGAAAACTGGGTAACTAAAAGTGACATTAGCTGGGGCCTGGCTTAAGGAACTGAATTCTGCCCACCAGCTACCCCCGACAGGAGATGAGACTTGCACTACAGCTGTGTTCCCAGGCGAGCTGCCTTTTGCTGTTCCCACCAAAAGGGATCTGACACTTCTCTGATTGAATTATCAAGGGACTGCTAGAGACTAAACATAGGACCCAGGCAGAGGGTTTATTGAAGTGGCCATGAATGGTTTCCTCTTGAACAATGGGCCTTCCAGGGCCCAGGCAAATGTTTTATTATGGGGGCCGTAAAAGTGGTTTCCTCCTGGAAGGAAAGGGGAGGAGCACTGCATGTGAGAGCAAGCTGGCTTGGCAGAAACTGGGAGGGGGAGAAACTGGAGACAGAGGCTGAGCTTGAAGAAAGTGGAAAGACTGGTTTCTGTACCATGTGACCTGAAACCACACCCCTCTGTAGCCAGAATATGGTTTTAGAAAAAGATGAATAACTCATAGTACGGACTTGTCATGATTATTTAAATGATACCATAATTCTTGTGATTTTTCTGCCCACATTTTAAGAGGTTTTTAGAACCAGTGGCATGATCTGGGGGCAAGCTAGCAGTTAAGAGGGTATTACTTAAAATGTATGCATGTTAAAAGTCTGATACTTCATCAATTAATGCCCGCATGCCTTGCACACATTTGGGTAAATTTGAGTAAGAATCTGATATTGGTAACCTGACCAAAAAGTGAAATATGTTGCCATTTCTCAATGCAAGCTCCCAGGAAGAGCAGATTTGGACAGGGTATACCTCCTGTGATATGTGATGGGTGCATGTAATTTTAAACTAATGTGTACCTGTGCAAATATGTCTTTTGGGTCAAAATATAGATTGTGTGTAATTTGACAGGGGTGGGTTCTCTGTACCATAAACAGACCTCATCATGATGACACTTCATTTCATTCCCCCAATCAAGGGGAAGAGGAGGAAGTGGCCAATGACAAGTGGAGAGGAGTAGGGCCTAGGAAGCTAGCCTTTCCACCCATTTTCAAAACACATAAAAGCAGACTGTCAGGACAGATAGGGACATTCAATTCCATTTGCTGCGGAGCATGCTGCCGGACCATACAACATCCAGAGATCCAGACTTCAAATCCATCAATCTCCAGAATCCAGGGAGACTAGACCAGCAGAGCAGAGCTGACCCAGACCGCTGTTAGCAGAACCAGAGAGCTGACCCAGATCACTGTGAAGACCCAGACCAGACCGGAGTCCAGTCCAAAACCTGACAAGATCCGTGGCGAGGCCTAATTCAAAAATATATTGTGAGTACCTAGCAGAACTGTGCAGAACCAATCTCTTAGTTAAAATAATATAATTCAATCTATTTTAATCTAAGTAGAACTGCCTAAAAGCTGTCACCTGTCATTTCTAGTTGCTAGCTGTCACTTGTCACTTTGAACTTTAAAATTTCAAATCTGAAAAACGACCTTTACCATATCGCTCATATCTCAGTGACAGTTTGTCTTAGAGACTTGCAGTAACTTTCCTCTGAAAGCTGGGAATCTTGGCTTTTCAACGAACCTAGAACCGCATTCCTATTCCATACACTATTGCCGCAATCGCGAAAAACGCACTCGCGAATTTTGCCGCGATTTGCAAATTTCTCCACGTATGAAAACAACAGTTTCCTTGCTAAAAATTCGTTTGCCTCTTAAGAACCATCCCTGAATCATTGCTAGAGTGAGCCTGGACTAATATTAACTAGATACCACTCACCCTGAACCTCCAGCGGGAATTAAAATCATTTTAGCACATTTTCCAATATATTGCCAGCACATATAAAAGCATTTTGGGCCTGTGTTTCAAACTTCTGTAGTCTAAGCTTGCTGGGGTGAACTGAATTACATTTGATTGCATTTCTGAGAACTGTGTGCTTTCCTTCCATTTCCTTGCATTGCATAAAGGGGGGAGGGGATTGCCAGAGAAAAGTGATTACATTGTTTTGTTGAAATCATATTGAGTATTTTCTGTATTGCATTTTCATTCAACATTACATCCATCTGAA
This sequence comes from Ambystoma mexicanum, assembly GCF_040938575.1. Lineage (NCBI taxonomy): Eukaryota > Metazoa > Chordata > Amphibia > Caudata > Ambystomatidae > Ambystoma > Ambystoma mexicanum. Next base: position 1,479,498,569 of record NC_090922.1, read on the forward strand.
CTTATATAAAGCATTCTCTACCACCTTATTCTTCTGTTCCTATTCACAAGTGTGCTAGTGCCAGACTATCCATTATTGATTACTGCTCAGATTCAGTGATATTCAATTATTAATTTATTATAAAGCGTGATATATATATATATTGTTTAAATTATCAAATAAACCTTTAAACTTGCAAAACAGAACTACTTCTTGGCTCAGTGGGGTCAGGGGGATTCCAAGAGAGGGGTGTTATATAGGGGTAGTCATCCAGAACGCATGAACTGGACATAAAGATATATCAATAAGGGTTTCCATTGAGTATCCCAGACTAGGCATTGACTTAGCTGTAGTGTTGAATTGAATCCTCTTACAAATTGGGGGCTCGAGCGGGACGTTTGGGTTAGATCTATCACTTGTGCAGATTAATACAGTGTGCCAGCTGACCAGATACACATATCCGGTCGGATCACCACGCTGTGTTACGCTGTAAAGCACTCCTCAAAGGAACGCTCTAAGGAAAAGGTCTGTTTTGCAAAAATAAAATACAAACTTCTGTAAGTATCCCAGACTAGGCATTGACTTAGCTGTAGTGTTGAATTGAATCCTCTCACAGCGCCCATAACCGCTTCCGCTCCTTTTCTCTTCTTGCTCCCAATCTCTGGAACCCTTTGCCTCTTCCTGTCACATGCTCCCTGGCCCTGCGCCCATAACCACTTCTGCTCCTTTTCTCTTCTTGCTCCCAATCTCAGGAACCCTTTACCCCTTCCTGTCACATGCTCTCTGGCCCTGCACCCATAACTGCTTCCACTCCTTTTCTCTTCTTGCTCCCAATCTCTGGAACCCTTTGCCTCTTCCTGTCAAATGCTCCCTGGCCCTGTGCCCATACCACTTCCGCTCCTTTTCTCTTCTTGCTCTCAATCTCTGGAACCCTTTGCCTCTTCCTGTCACATGCTCTCTGGCCCTGCACCCATAACCACTTCCACTCCTTTTCTCTTCTTACTCCCAATCTCAGGAACCCTTTGCATCTTCCTGTCACATGCTCCCTGGCCCTGCGCCCATACCACTTCCGCTCCTTTTCTCTTCTTGCTCCCAATCTCTGGAACCCTTTGCATCTTCCTGTCACATGCTCCCTGGCCCTGCGCCCATACCACTTCTGCTCCTTTCTCTTCTTGCTCCCAATCTCAGGAACCCTTTACCTCTTCCTGTCACATGCTCTCTGGCCCTGCACCCATAACCGCTTCCACTCCTTTTCTCTTCTTGCTCCCAATCTCTGGAACCCTTTGCCTCTTCCTGTCACATGCTCTCTGGCCCTGCACCCATAACCGTTTCCACTCTTTTTCTCTTCTTGCTCCCAATCTCAGGAACCCTTTACCTCTTCCTGTCACATGCTCTCTGGCCCTGCATCCATAACCGCTTCTGCTCCTTTTCTCTTCTTGCTCCCAATCTCTGCAACCCTTTGCCTCTTCCTGTCACATGCTCCCTGCCCCTGCTCCCATTACTGCTCCTTTTCACTTCTTGCTCCCAATCTCTGGAACCCTTTGCCTCTTCCTGTCACATGCTCCCTGACCCTGCGCCCATAACCGCGTTCGCTCCTTTTCTCTTCTTGCTCCCAATCTCTGGAACCCTTTGCCTCTTCCTGTCACATGCTCCCTGGCCCTGCGCCCATACCACTTCCGCTCCTTTTCTCTTCTTGCTCCCAATCTCTGGAAACCTTTGCCTCTTCCTGTCACATGCTCCTTGGCCCTGCACCCATAACTGCTTCCGCTCCTTTTCGCTTCTTGCTCCCAATCTCTGGAACCCTTTGCCTCTTCCTGTCACATGCTCCCTGGCCCTGCGCCCATACCACTTCCGCTCCTTTTCTCTTCTTGCTCCCAATCTCTGGAAACCTTTGCCTCTTCCTGTCACATGCTCCTTGGCCCTGCACCCATAACTGCTTCCGCTCCTTTTCGCTTCTTGCTCCCAATCTCTGGAACCCTTTGCCTCTTCCTGTCACATGCCTTTGCCTCTTCCTGTCACATGCTCCCTGGCCCTGCGCCCTGAACCGATTCCGCTCCTTTTCTCTTTTTGCTCCCAATCTCTGGAACCCTTTGCCTCTTCCTGTCACTTGCTCCCTGGCCCTGCACCCATAACCGATTCCACTCCTTTTCTCTTCTTGCTCCCAATCTCTGGAACCCTTTGCCTCTTCCTGTCACATGCTCCCTGGCCCTGCGCCCATAACCGATTCTGATCCTTTTCTCTTCTTGCTCCCATTCTCTGGAACCCTTTGCCTCTTCCTGTCACATGCTCCCTGGCCTTGCGCCCTTAACCGCCTCCGCTCCTTTTCTCTTCTTGCTCCCAATGTCTGGAACCCTTTGCCTCTTCCTGTCACATGCTCCCTGGCCCTGCACCCATAACTGCTTCCACTCCTTTGCTCTTCTTGCTCCCAATCTCTGGAACCCTTCGCCTCTTCCTGTCACATGCTTCCTGTCCACTCCCTCTCCCTCTTCTGCAGACTCCCAAACTCGCCTTCCTCCTGCTCTCTCTGACATGTCAATCTTGGCACTTTCTGAAGGTTTGCTGCAGCGTTTGCATACCCGTAGGAATAAAGTAGGGAACATCAGGATGCACCTGTATCAGGAAATATATGTGCGACCCTGACCCATCCCGGATAAAATAATCCATAGTGAAAGCACCAGGGTTAGGTGCGACTCCAGACCGTGGAAACCCCAAATGGGACTGAGTACAAAAACCAACACTATTGGCACTAACCATGGGTAAGAAAATACAAATAAATTTTAATCAATACATATAAAAAAGCCAAACATGGCTGAAAACATACAAAAGATCATTAAATAATCACAGAGACCCTTGACCTCAGCAGTATATAAAGAAGAGTAAAGTGCATATAATCAAGATGTGCTTAATGTGCGAAAAAGACTCTCGTTCTAACGAGGTAGGAGCTGGCTGTTATATGCAAAACCTGGGTATCTTGACATAGTCAAACAGTTTAATGCCGGACATCCTAGAGTTATAATTACTCAATGAAATACCAATACATTTTACATATGCCTTTGCTATTAGCAATAGTCATTGCTCGACATGTTTCAGTTCTTAATTCCAATAATGTAGAACATTCCTCAGGATCTATCTAATAAAGTCACTTGTAATTCTGGGGTTCTGTAATGAGAAACCCCTTCTGCTCAATACAAGTATCGGAGCTACTGTCTCTTGCAACACTTGGAGTTTTCCACATTCTAAGATACCAAAGGAAAGACAAACAAATGGCCATTAGTGCTAGTCTAGTAAAAAGCAGAAGATATATGCATCCTATATCCATCCCAAAGGTAAAAATTTACCTCGGGGGATAGTGGCGTAGTTCTCATAGATGGGTCTGTGCGGGACCATGCAAACCTGTTTTCACAATTCAATGTAATCTGTGAAAACACACATGTGTTATAGAACTAAAAGAAACCTTTGTAGTGTACCTCAGATACCCTATGTAGTTCACAAGTTCATATTAAGCATTACCAGATATAGAAGACACTCACCTAGTAACCAATGTCATGCAGGAACAACAAGCCTTGCTATTAAGATGTAGCCAAGCAAGAAGTATTTCACTATTAATCCAGACCGTGATGTAAGAATGTCTTGAGATTGTTTAAGCTGAAACAAATATATAGTGAGAGAGTGCTAATGTGTACAGGAAAGCAGCAGACCCCTCCTCCAGAGGTGCTAGAGGGCTTTCCTCGCACTTAGCATCAAAGTGTAATACTGGCAACACGTCACCATGAGTTATGCTTAGGCATTGCGGTCGGCGTTGAGTGCGAAAAGTTTGAACTTTTTCTGTAAAGTAAACAGTGTGAGTGGTGGTTAGAGATCGCCAGAACAACAGGTCATGAAGTTGCATCGAATCATAATCTGTTAATGGAGGGTTCATATATAGTGGCATGCGCTTACCTAAATCCCATTGTAGTGGACTTGAGTAAGGCTTCAATGTGCTGGTTGCTTGGCAACCTCGGCTGCATGGGGAGAGAAGTTCTGTGGGCGCTATTAGAAAGGCAAAAAAACATAACGCAAATGTCCACAGGCTCCTAGTGCACCGCAGAGTACACAACTTTCTGGTAAAAACATACCAGTGCCATTGGTGCGTCTAGGTGCGGTGAAGGTCTCAAGTGCCTCCCGTGTCTCCCTTTCAATTGTATCTCCAGTGGCTATGGAAACCATATCCTTTATCGATTTCAATAAAGTAGCCTTGAAGCCAGCGGCCATATTGGAATGGAAGTGGCAATTCAGATTTTCAACACATTCATTACTGAAAGTCATAATTCTATTTAAGACACTGAGGCGAAGGATTATGCTTTCTCCAAACTTTATTGTTCAGCAACAAAGAAAACACAAACATGAAATAAGATACAAAAACTATAAAAACTACAATAACCATGAAGTTTTTGAGTTTTGTAGTTCATGTCCATAGGTCCTCAAACTGACCATGTGATTCCCGTAACCAATCAAAAAACCAAGTCCTCATATAAAAGCTCTTGTCCTCTTTCTATTCCTCCTCTTTCTTTGATCCTGCGAGGTTGTGTTCAGTACTTCTTTGAAATTCCCTCTGCATCCTAATTCAGATCCTGGATTGCTTTTTGTCCGTCGTCCCTCCTATAGAAACATAAATTAGAAAGGTGACTATAGACCGAAGAAAAAAACTTTCTGCTAAAAAAAAACAAAAATGTTTCTCTGCCTCTGCAGCTTATTCATGGTTGAAAGAGTCTAATAGAGATGAAATAAAAGAAAACAGTTCAATGCATTTCCTCTTTTTTGTTTTTTGTTTCTTTTTTTTGCTGAACATAGAAAGAGGACAAACAAAGTCAGAATGTTTGTGTTAGTAAACCTAATATCTTGAAAAATCAGCTTTTCATATAATTTGAATTTCTGGAGAAAAAAAGTGCAAACCTAATATCTTGAAAAATCTGCTTTTCATATCATTTTAATTTCTGCAAATAAAGTGCAAAGTGCAATATCACAGTATTAAAGTGCAAAATGTTATATTAACATCTTTTAAATTTAAAACCACCCGACAACGAGTATGGTCTGTAATATAATTTATTGTGTTTTGGAGTACAGCGCCACTGTATATGATCACATTACTGCTATAATGTGGCACACATGTTGCCAGCCATATGTCGCCAGTGTAACATATGGATATGCAAATGGAGACAGGCTACAGATTTAAAAGCACGCCAGGATATTTTTTTTTTTATTTGAAATGCCTCATTTACAGGAGACCACATTAGCTATCTAATTGACTGACTTAATTAACAAATACTAACACTGATACTAACTCAATAACATTATAATGTGCTCTCCATGTGGAAAAAGAGGCAGAAGAGACGTGCTCTGAGAGTCATTTTTAAACGTGCATTTAGATTTTTTTTTCCTTGCTCTCTCTGTTCACCGTGTTGCAGGAAGCAAAATCTGCATGCCAGGAAATGAGTTTAGATACAATTTCTTACTGTAAATGTCGAGCTATTGTTGAAAGAAGGAGGATACGGTCTCTTGAAATTGATTGGTGACACGTAAGAATGGGGGGATGCAACAGAGATTTGCTGGACAAGGTCTGACAGAACTGAGTTCAGATGGATTTGGCTGAGCTGCCGTGAGGTTTTTTAGACTGAGCTGCAGAGACGGAGCATCTGACACTGGCTGTGAGGCAGGTCCAGTCTCACTTGGCACCGGCTTGAGAATACCATGTTCTTGCTGTGCGCTTCAAACACAAAGAAAACCCTGGGCCCATTCATCGGAGGCGACGAGCCAAGGGAGATCGCGTGTAGGAGAGCTACAGATAGCTGGTAATTATACAAGTGGAGTGAGATTACTGTGTGCTATTGTACGAATGACCTAATATTAGGCAGGCAGAGTAGAAAAAGGGAATCCCCTGTGTTTAATTGACACGCTGTAATGTTGCAAAGTGAATATTGTTCTTTTGCTGTATATTCTTTTTTCTCTCTTTTTGTTACAGATGATGCAAAGTGAATCTCGTTCTGCTGCTGTACTTTTTTCTGTTTGTTTCTGTAAAACAAAAGGGTAAGATGGTGTTCTGGAATGCAACTGTTTATAATACACAAAATACATAAAAGCAGATGTGTAGTGTGTTTTTGTTTTTCTCTTTTCTTTGTGCATCTGGAATAGCACTTGTGATACAGGGAAGATTTTTAGGTAGTGCATTTGTGATTTTTCCCATGTAGATAAAACAACAGAAGGAATAAGTTGTCTAAAAATAAGACTTGGCAGTAATAAATAGTTGTATGAGTGTGTTCCCCAGTGCTTGCTGCCTGGTCAAAATCTAAATACAATACATAGATTACTGGGGGTCTATGAACCAGTAATGGGGCCATGGACACATAATTCACTGGTGTAGATAAATCAGTGATAACAGCCACAGGTGGCACTATATATGAAAATGTGGTGTTTCTGAATAATGCAAGTCCAAGGCTCTCTAGAGATCACACGAATAGTCTAAACAAAAATAAGGAAGGTTTTGTATGATGGGGCTATAATATAGTGAAGGAAAATCATGCTCACCACTAAGTAATTTACCACCAGAAAATACCACCAACAAAAATGTATAGCACTATGATCATGTGCACTGTAATAAGGAACGGTCCCTGAAAGGAAATAAGGCCAAACCCAATCTAAATGCAAGGAGTAGTCATTGCCAAATTACCATTATTTTTGGCGGTAAGAAAATACCACCAGGCCCCATATCTACACAAAATACCCTACATATTTATGGTGCTTTGCAGGCCGGGAAAGTGATCATAGAGCACCTGCTGGGCGTGGCAAGTGTGTCTCACACTATCAATTGTACATTAGAGGGAACCCATTTCATAATAGCAGTATGTCACTGAAAAACGAATTTCAGAATGTCTCAAATGGAAGCCACATTCCCAGAACTAGTGCAATATTTAGAGGCAAAGTTATATGCACACGTGGACATCGAACAATGCCGCAGAATGGCACGACCGTATTTGTGGTGAAGTGCAGAAAGAACCACTAGACAATATTTTTGCAGAAGCCAGCATAATTCAGGTCTGCCTTCTGAGGTTATTAAATGCAGCTGATAAACACGCAGAGAAAGATTGTCTGATACGGCTATGCGCCAAGATCAGGTTTATTTTGAATAGGTCCCTGCGAATGCAAGAAAATGATACTAAGCTGATTAACAGGTTAAAAGCTGATCTAGATGGGGCAAGTAAGAAGGAGGAAATGTTAAGAGCAGAATTGGATGTATGTCAAAAGGACATGCAGTCAAAATATAGGGATCTTGATACTCAGTTGTCCAAAAGCAAGAATCAAATTTTAGGACAGTGAAAAAGAATTGGTACACTTAAAAGCATTGATGGACCACAATAGACAAGATAAAGATGAGATTATTTCAGAAATGCAGATTTTACAAAAAGAACATTATGAAAAGGAAAGTGATCTCCAGAATGCAGAACAGGAAATGGTTAAAATGTGTCAAGTAAGGGACAAGAGAAACAAAGAATTCAATGAATGCCAAATGCAAATGTGCGACTTGCAGGAGGTAATTAATAAAATAAGTGATGAAAACAACTATTTGCAAAACGAGGCAGATAGGCTCCTTAAGAAGTGTAAGGATTTGGAACAGCAAATGTGCATTCCCAGGTCCCAGGATAGACAGCAGGGCATCAAATTTAAGGGAATTGAGGTTAATCCCATTTCTACCCAAAGAGATAGTGCTCCAGTGACTGGGCCGGTGACTGAACTTGGTTGCAGCGCCCTTGGCGGATTTGATACTCCCTTTGGGGGCCGCCACCAATCCCATACACCTGGAACCAGGATTGAGTCACCAAGTTATGCAATTCCATGCCTTGCAACAAGTAGCCCCATAAAGATAATGAAATCCATCAAAGCCCTGATCAAACCATTTAATCCATCAAAGCCCTGATCAAACCATTGATACTGGCCGTTGGAGCATCTAGAGTTAAATGAAAATACTGTCTGTATTGTTCCTTAGGTATCTGTAGTGCTTTTATGCTGCATAGAGGATCACTTAGAAGCGGTGCATGACATATTTAAAGCACTACAGATACCTAAGGAACAATACAGACAGTATTTTCATTTAACTCTATATGCTCCAACGGCCAGTATCATAAGGGGATTGAATGAACAGCAGAATATGACATGGGCAGAGTCATTGCAGGAGGCAAAGAAAGTTGCTTACACAATCACTGCTGGGCCTGATCAATCCCCTCGCCAGTTTTTACAAGACTTAAAAAGGGCATTTTCTCGTTTTGATGTATCTTTTGACCCCAATTCTAATGAATTTAAAACTGCCTACTTCTATGGGCTACAGAAAGACATCATATCACAGTTGGTCCGTGAATTTGATCGTGACAAGTCCCTTGAGTGGATTGTACACCAAAGCACAAAACTATATGTAGTACTCTATTGTCAGGGTAGAGAAGGTGATAAAATGAAAGACACTAGACCAAAAGCTAAGAAGACAGACTCCGGACAGGATATGGGCCTGATATGTCAGGTATGTCAGGTATGAATAATAATCAGAGACAAGGCCAGGATAAAAGAAATAATGTCAGAATAGATCCAATCAGGGAGAAAAAAAACAATATCGATTTAGGCCACAGAGAGAGGATTCTAGAGAGATGGAAAGATTACAGTGTCTCGAGGCCCAAGTGAAAATGTTAGCTGAGCAAGTAGGAAAGCTCTGTACAGCACAAAAACAGTCATCAAAGGAGGGGGCAGAAGGCCATAGCAATGACCGGGTGGTTTCTGAAAAGTGACTAAATACTTATGGTACCTCCAGTGCCAAGAAAATAGATTGCCCTGATGTGATTTTCCATAATGACTCTGAGATGTATAAAGATTCAAAAATAAAGATACCGGTAAATGAATATGTGACAGAGAGTGCAAATACCCTTATGAAAGAAGTTTGGTTCAATCTAGAGCTAAATAAAACATTTAACATTTGTGCAAATTAAAAGGGAAAACCTGAAATTCCAAAGGAACAAAGAGACAGATTTAAGAAAAATGACTCATGCATGGGGAATACCAGTAATCAGGGAGTAACTGGAGATGTTATAACTCTTTCCCTGGGCAATCAGAATAATAACCAAACACAGGCAGAAAAAAGAAATACTCAAAAGGAGGGTACAGGTCAATCACCTGAAGAATTCTTTGAGCCACATATTTTTGAAGAAGTTAAAAGGACTGGCACCATACCGAATAGCCACAAATGCACAGAGTTAGACAATGATAAATTGCCAAGTGATGTTGTTACACATGTTCAGTTGGAGGATTGTAATGTGACCTCTGATAATACCTGAATGGATGGGCGAACAGTGGCCACACTCCAAAAAACCTCTGAACATGGAGAAATGAATAAAGTCTCTCACACAGAAATGGGCAAAAAGGAGGGAAAAATATCTTTCCATTTACCAATGTGCTTAGCCAAAAGTGAAAAAGGCATGAGAAAGGTGAGCCCTGAAATCAGTAAGAATGTGCACTTCTTATGTGTGTTAGAGGAAGTTGGAGACAGGTAGTATGCTCCCATCACTGTAGAAGAAAAATGCAATACATTTGCAATGATTGACACTGGCGCACAGGCCACAATTATGTCTAAAGAATTGGTAAAGAGTATTAATGAAGGGAGATCCCCACGGAATCAGATCACAGTGAAGGAAAATCAAGGTCCAGTGCATAATTTTAATGGGGAGAAGGTACCCATTATAGGTGTCACCAAGGCTGACATAAAGATAGGAAAACACAGGATGAAACAAGAGGTATTGATCACATCTATTTGTGAAATTCCATTTCTGATGGGAACAGATTGCCTGAAAAGATTGTCCCCGCTCATATATGGGGTGAATGGAGTACTGTGGTCCTTAACCAAAAAACCATTGAGACCTAAGAAACTAAAATCACAAAACAGCAACATAAATGAATGTCACACCGTTGCCAAAACAAATGATGCAGTGGAGATATACCTCCAGGACAGCTGCATACCTAGCGTCACTGTTATCTTAATATGTCAAGACAAAATGCAGAGTGAAGATGAGAAACAATCTGTACAAATATACTTGGACCCAAGGAAAAAATGGCAAACTGCCATAGATGAACACCCATTACGTTTTTATTTAAAAGAGAAGACATACAAACAGAATACTGCTCCTAAAACAGATGCAGAAAAACACATCACCACTCTTGCTGAAATACACATTGAAGATGAGCAACCATGGGTTCACATTGGTATAAATGGCTATTCTAAAACAACAAAAGCCACTTTAGCACTTGAACAGGAAAGGAGTTTCATTAATGAGAAATTGTTGCAAAAAATAATGGAGAGGGAGGAGATACCGAAAGTAAGAATTAAAAACCAATATGTCTCTGGTTTGGACAGTCCAGACTTTGAAAAACGAATAGCAGGCAGATGCATGCGGCAAACTAATATTGGACAAAAAACAATTAACCATAATGTTTGGATAGTGAGTGGGACACAAAATGACTTTTACATGGGCAATGATATAATGCACAGAATGTGTATGGTGTTAGATTTCCTTAATCAAAAAATATGGTCACGCGTAAGTTGGCGGCACCTAAATTTGAAGATAAAAGAAGAGCTCATCGCTGGGCACAGCTGGTCCCATATGCACTTGAATTACAGTTGAGGAAGGATATTATCCCTGCATTCCCCAAGCAGTTTGCAATAACGCTGAGGTGCAAAAATGGACAGCAGATGAAGGATTCTGATGCATTTGTGTGCTTAAATGAATCCATAAAACAGCAAGGCCTGTATTATAAATATATCCCATTGATAGATGTTGGTGAAGGGTCTGTAAAAATTATGGTGAATAATAAAGGTTGTCAAGATATTCATTTAGAGGAAAACTCCTCATTAGGAATGGCTATACAAAAATCACATTATGCTACAGATCTAAATAACATGGTTATTGGAAATATACCTGAAAAGTATGTAGATGCCAAGGGTGAGTTGCCAGAATACCCGAATTCTCAGCCCAAAGGAATATTTAAAAGTCATTCTGTGTACCCTTATGATTCAAATGAGACAGTGTGTTGTCATCAAGAGGATTGCATAACATTTAACTTAAATGAAACACAAAATCAGCCCATTGAAGTGGAAGCTGATGCCAAAATATTTAAAAGTGGCAGCTTTACAGAGAGACAGAGCCACACAGTTAGAGGAACGCACAGAGATTCCTCTACTGGAAGATTTTCCAGAATTTTCAAAAAGGTAGAGGAGCAGATTTTATCAGCAGATGCATGCGACAGCGATGAGGATAGAAATGAATTGAGAAAAATATTTATGGAGTTTAAAGATATCTTTGCTAAAGATGCTTATGATTGTGGACTAACTAACTTACATGTTTACCACATTACCGGAAGGGTGTAGTAGAAGCCCAGTATTTGTGCGCCAGTATAGATTACCACTGGCATGTTTAGAGTCATTGGCAGAGATAATAAAAAATTTGGAGTTTCGGGGAATTATCAGGCCTATTCATAGCCCATCCAACACACCTACTTTAGGTGTGTTAAAGCCAAATGGTCAATGGCGGATATGTGCAGATTTGAGAGAATTTAATAAAAGAGTGCCAGTATCCAGATGGCCACTGCCATTCATTGATCAAGGCCTAGCTCAGGTACATGGTTCAAAATTGTTTACCACGTTAGATCTCACCTCTGGATATTGGTGCGTGCCATTGGCAGAGGAGATTAAGATTTTATTTTCATTTTCATTTGATAAGACTCAATATGCATGGGTTAGAGTTCCATTTGGGTATGTCAATAGTGGGAGTGAATTTGGAATATTTTTGAGAAAGGCCATGCCTGATGAAGCGAAAAGAGGTACCATAGTTTATGTGGATGAAGTACTGATAAGAAATGAGAGCCTGAAAAACCATTTTGATGAAATGAGACATTTCTTGGACAATTGCCGAAAGCAGGTGCCAAAGTATCTTTACAAAAAGCACAATGGTGCAAGAAAAAAGTGGATTTTCTAGGCCATGAAGTGACTGAACATGGACTAAACCCACAAAAGAAGAAAATAGAGGCCATACAAAAACTAAAAGACCCTAAAGATGTGAAAGGGGTAAAAAGTTTATTAGAAATGATAGGCTATAACAGGAAATTTATTGAAAATCATGCTGAAATTATTCAACCATTGACTAAACTGCTAAAGCTGAATACACCGTGGAAATGGGGAAAAGAGCAGTCTGAGGCAGTAGCTAAATTAAAGGAATGTCTTGCAAAGGCACCATGTTTAGCATACCCCATAAAGGATAGGGATTTCTTTATAAAAATAGGTTTCTTTGAACATTGTATGTCAGCAGTGTTATCACAAAAACATGATTTGAATCACAAAACCATTGCCTATGCAAGTAAGGCGTTTTCCCAAGTTGAAATTAAATTCAGTGAATGTGAAAAGGCCCTTTTGACCACTGTGTGGGCGCTACAACATTTCTGCCCCATTGTTCAGGGAGAAAAGGTGATTATTGAGACAAATCATCAACCTTTGCAGTTTCTAGAGAGTAAAAGAATTCGGTCAGGTAACCTAGCACAGTTCAGAATCACTTTATGGACACTGGCATTACAGGGTTTCCCTGTAGAAGTGAGATATGGCCAAAATAAAAGGAGCCCAGTTGCTCAAGGTTTAGCAGATCTACATGACTGTGCAGCTGAACATGTATCAAACGAAGTAGAAGTGGAATCTAGTTTACGGGAATTTGGGCAATCACCACACAAAGCTTTTGATGAAAAGACATGCAAGGATTTGCCAACTGTATATGTTGATGGTTGTGCATTCCACATTGAAAATGACAGTAATAAACAATTAGTGTCAGAAATAGGGAATGTCTAGTTGAAATGTGAAGGCGTCCCCAGTATAGGGATGCGAATTGGAATTGGCAGCCATTTATAAAGCAATTACTACTGAAGTTGATAATACATTTAGTGAAATTGTCATGGTAACTGATTCTGATTATGCACAAAATAGCTTCGTGGAATATTTACCTGGCTAGAAAGCGAGAGGCATGATTATATACAACAAGAAGCCCCTTAAACATGGAAAAATGATACAAGCCATAGACAAATTGGTGTCAGAGAATGATTTGACAATATACTGGAGAAACATTTGTGAACATTTAAAAACTCCAGGAGAGGATAAGGAGGGGAATGATAAGGCAGATCACCTGGCTAAAATTGGGGCTATGATGGGAGAATTGCTATCTATTGAAATTTACTTGGTGAAATACAAATTGATGCAGTAACACATTCTAAAACTTTAAAGGAGGTAGAACAACCAGTGGTACAGTGGAGTTATGATACACCAGATCAAGATCTGATTAAGGCACAAAAGGATGATCCAATTTTGGGAATCTATTATAATCATTTGGTAGACCCTGAACAAAACCCTTTAACAGAAAATGATTGTATGGGAAAAGAAGAGTTTAGGGTTCTATTAAAGAATAAAAATCAAATTAGACTACAGGATGGGCTCATGATTAGAGAGTCCATAACAGGACAAATACAGTGGGTGGTACCCCTTTCATTCAGAGGGCTAATGCTACACCATGCACATGATGCAATAACTGCAGGCCACAGAGGTTCACAAACAACATTGGAGATACTGAAAGATTATGCTTACTGGCCACATATGTCCCAAAATGTGGAATCATATACTAGAGGATGTCTAGTATGTGCCCAATTTAAACCTACTTCACCAATGCATAGAGCCCCATTAATGAAAAGAGGCTTAACTCTTGCATGGTCAGATTTGCAAATAGACTATGTAGGGCCTGTAAAGAGGTCGAGCAGGGGGAACCGGTATATTTCGAGTGTGGTATGTTTGATGTCAAAATGGATTGAGTGTATTCCTGCACCAGATTGTAGTGCGCAAACAGCAGCTACATTACTGGTGAATCATGTGTTTGCAAGGTTTGGGTTGCCACAAAGAATAGAATCAGACAGGGGAAGTCATTTCACAAGCGCTCTAATGAGTAAGGTATGGTAAATACTGGGAGTGAAAAGAAAATTACACATTGCATATCGAGCTGCTTCTTCTGTGGGAGTTGAACGCTGTAATAGGTCTGTTGTGGACATATTAAAGAAGTTTGTCGCAGAAGCAGGTTCCAGCTGGGATTTACGTTTACCTTTGGTTTTGATGGCAATCAGATCAACTCCTGCCAAAGCAACAGGTATTAGCCCCCATGAAGTTTTGACAGGTAGGAAGATGGTGTTGCCGCAACACCTACTATACAGAACACATGAGCAGACACTTGTAAGGGCATCTACAGTTCATGAATACATGGATGAGCTGAGGAAACATTTACAACATGCATTTGCTTTTGTGCAGCAAAATCTAGAAAGGGCTGCTGACAGTGCAAAGTCATATTATGATAAAAAGACATCAGTGAAAGAGGATTGTGTAGGGGTTCAGGTGTATAAATTTCATTTTGGAAAAGGTAAGCAGAAAAATTCTAAATTTCTGGCAGCCTGGCAAGGGCCATTTCGAAGATCTCCCGTAGTGTACAAAACTTTGAAAACTGAAGGTGAAACAGCAACAGAACAGTTTGTTCATGTAAACCAAATTAAACCATGGCACCCCAAACATGAGGTAAAGAGGCTTGAGCGCGTAGAAACAGATAAAGCCACTTAAATACATGAAAGAAAATATATGAGTCTAGTCATAGGGCAGTGACAGAGAAATACAAATAGATGTGATTGATTATTGTAATGGAACACAAATACTGTGACTTATAAATATTTTTTTAAAACGGGGGCTGAAACTAATGGAGTTATTTTACAAAATTAAAATGTGTTAAATCGTGAATGCTGCTTTATGTATGTTTGTTTTCTCTCTAACATGCGCTTAATTTCAGAAGGCGAGAGGAAGAAGGCAAAGTGATTTATAAAGTGCATGGATATGTATATATTTTTGTTTCAGAAAAGGGTGAAATTAGTATTGTGCTATATGCTTACAGGCCGATTCATGGAATTCCTCACAAAAGTGTCGCACGCGGCTGGCGCACAGCATGCCCGTGCGAATGTCTGCGCCACCGCTTGCGATAAAATCAATTCCCGCGCACAGCGTGTTCATGGATTCTCGCCTCCAAAAGCAGACGTGGCGCAGATTGGCGCAGCGACCCTGCAGCAGCGCCAGTTACGCCCCAAAGAATGCCCTTGCGCAAGGAAAAGCCATCAAGATCGCAAAACCATCGCAAAGGGCTGCGCCAACCCTGTACCAGTTTACCGGACTGGCAAACAGCAAACGCAAAGCGGGGAACGTGTATTACGGATTTCGGGAACACGTGTGCGCGAGAAGTCTCACACGCGATCTGGCCTGGGGGAGCGTGTGCGTGTATTTTAGAGGTGCGTGAGAAGTTTCACACGCGAACGGGCTGGGTGCGTGTATTTCAGGGGTGCGCGAGAAGTTCCACACGCGATTGGCCTGGGCGCGTGTATTCCAGAGGTGCGCGAGAAGTTCCACACGCGATCGGGCCTGGGGGAGCGTGTGCGTGTATTTCAGGGGTGCGCGAGAAGTTCCACACACGATTGGCCTGGGCACGTGTATTCCAGAGGTGCGCGAGAAGTTCCACACGCGATCAGGCCTGGGGGAGCGTGTGCGTGTATTTCAGGGGTGCGCGAGAAGTTCCACACGCGATTGGCCTGGGCGCGTGTATTCCAGAGGTGCGCGAGAAGTTCCACACGCGATCGGGCCTGGGGGAGCGTGTGCGTGTATTTCAGGGGTGCGCGAGAAGTTCCACACGCGATTGGCATGGGCGCGTGTATTCCAGAGGTGCGCGAGAAGTTCCACACGCGATCGGGCCTGGGGGAGCGTGTGCGTGTATTTCAGGGGTGCGCGAGAAGATCCACACGCGATTAGCCTGGGCGCGTATATTTCAGAGGTGCGCGAGAAGTTCCACACGCGATCGGGCCTGGGGGAGTGTCTGCGGGTATTTCAGGGGTGCGCGAGAAGTTCCACATGCGATTGGCCTGGGCGCGTGTATTCCAGAGGTGCGCAAAAAGTTTCATACACGATTGGCCTGTGCGCTTGTATTTCAGGGGTGTGCGAGAAGTTCCACACGCGATCGGGCCTGGGGGAGCGTGTGCGTGTATTTCAGAGGTGCGCGAGAAGTTCCACACGCGATTGGCCTGGGCGCGTATATTCCAGAGGTGCGCGAAAAGTTTCACACGCAATTGGCCTGTGCGCATGTATTTCAGGGGTGCGCGAGAAGTTCCACATGCGATCGGGCCTGGGGGAGCGTGTGCGTGTATTTCAGAGGTGCATGAGAAGTTCCACACGCGATTGGCCTGGGCGCGTGTATTTCAGAGGTGCGCGAGAAGTTCCACACGCGATTGGCCTGGGCGTGTGTATTCCAGAGGTGCGCGAGAAGTTTCACACGCGATTGGCCTGTGCGCGTGTATTTCAGGGGTGCGCGAGAAGTTCCACACGGGATCGGGCCTGGGGGAGCGTGTGCGTGTATTTCAGAGGTGCGCGAGAAGTTCCACACGCGTTTGGCCTGGGCGCGTGTATTTCAGAGGTGCGCGAGAAGTTCCACACGCGATCGGACCTGGGGGAGCGTGTGCGTGTATTTCAGAGGTGCGCGAGAAGTTCCACACACGATTGGCCTAGGCGCATGTATTCCAGAGGTGCGGGAAAAGTTTCACACGCGATTGGCCTGTGCGCTTGTATTTCAGGGGTGCGTGAGAAGTTCCACACGCGGTTGGGCCTGGGGGAGCGTGTGCGTGTATTTCAGAGGTGCGCGAGTAGTTTCACACGCAAACGGGCTGGGTGCGTGTATTTCAGGGGTGCGCGAGAAGTTCCACACGCGATTGTCCTGGGCGCGTGTATTCCAGAGGTGCGCGAGAAGTTCCACACGCGATCGGGCCTGGGGGAGCGTGTGCATGTATTTCAGGGGTGCGCGAGAAGTTCCACACGCGATTGGCCTGGGCGCGTGTATTCCAGAGGTGCGCGAGAAGATCCACACGCGATCGGGCCTGGCGGAGCGTGTGCGTGTATTTCAGGGGTGCGCGAGAAGTTCCACATGCGATTGGCCTGGCCGCGTGTATTCCAGAGGTGCGTAAGAAGTTTCACATGCGATTGGCCTGTGCGCGTGTGTTTCAGGGGTGTGCGAGAAGTTCCACACGCGATCGGGCCTGGGGGAGCGTGTGCGTGTATTTCAGAGGTGCGCGAGAAGTTCCACACGCGATTGGCCTGGGCGCATGTATTCCAGAGGTGTGCGAGAAGTTTCACACGCGATTGGCCTGTGTGCGTGTATTTCAGTGGTGCGCGAGAAGTTCCACACGCGATTGGCATGGGCGCGTGTATTCCAGAGGTGCGCGAGAAGTTCCACACGAGATCAGGCCTGGGGGAGCGTGTACATGTATTTCAGGGGTGCGCGAGAAGTTCCACACGCGATTGGCCTGGGCGCGTGTATTCCAGAGGTGCGCGAGAAGTTCCACACGCGATCGGGCCAAGGGGAGCGTGTGCGTGTATTTCAGGGGTGCGCGAGAAGTTCCACACGCGATTGGCCTGGGCACGTGTATTTCAGAGGTGCGCGAGAAGTTCCATACGCGATCGGGCCTGGGGGAGCGTGTGCGTGTATTTCAGGGGTGCGTGTGAAGTTCCACATGCGATGGGCCTGGGCGCGTGTATTCCAGAGGTGCGCGAGAAGTTTCACACGCGATTGGCCTGTGTGCGTGTATTTCAGGGTTGTGCGAGAAGTTCCACATGCGATCGGGCCTGGGGGAGCGTGTGCATGTATTTCAGAGGTGCGCGAGAAGTTCCACACGCGATTGGCCTGGGCGCGTGTATTCCAGAGGTGCGTGAGAAGTTTCACACGCGATTGGCCTGTGCGCGTGTATTTCAGGGGTGTGCGAGAAGTTCCACACCCGATCGGGCCTCGGGGAGCATGTGCGTGTATTTCAGAGGTGCACGAGAAGTTCCACATGCGATTGACCTAGGCGTGTGTATTTCAGAGGTGCGCGAGAAGTTCCACACGTGATTGGCCTGGGCGTGTGTATTCCAGAGGTGCGCGAGAAGTTTCACACGCGATTGGCCTGTGCACGTGTATTTCAGGGGTGTGCGAGAAGTTCCACACGCGATCGGGCCTGGGGGAGCGTGTGCGTGTATTTCAGAGGTGCGCGAGAAGTTCCACACGCGATTGGCCTGGGCGCGTGTATTTCAGAGGTGCGCGAGAAGTTCCACAGGCGATCGGGCCTGGGGGAGCGTGTGCGTGTATTTCAGAGGTGCGCAAGAAGTTCCACACGCGATTGGCCTGGGCGCGTGTATTCCAGAGGTGCGCAAGAAGTTTCACACGCGATTGGCCTGTGCGCGTGTATTTCAGGGGTGCGCGGGAAGTTCCACACGCGATTGGCATGGGCGCTTGTATTCCAGAGGTGCGCGAGAAGTTCCACACGAGATCGAGCCTGGGGGAGCGTGTGCATGTATTTCAGAGGTGAGCGAGAAGTTCCACACGCGATTGGCCTGGGCGCGTGTATTCCAGAGGTGCACGAGAAGTTTCACACGCGATTGGCCTGTGCGCGTGTATTTCAGGGGTGCGCGAGAAGTTCCACACGCGATCGGGCCTGGGGGAGCGTGTGCGTGTATTTCAGAGGTGCGCGAGAAGTTTCACACGCGAACGGGCTGGGTGTGTGTATTTCAGGGGTGCGCGAGAAGTTCCACACGCGATTGGCCTGGGCGCGTGTATTCCAGAGGTGCGCGAGAATTTCCACACGCGATCGGGCCTGGGGGAGCGTTTGCGTGTATTTCAAGGGTGCGCGAGAAGTTCCACACGCGATTGGCCTGGGCGCGTGTATTCCAGAGGTGCGCGAGAAGTTCCACATGTGATCGGGCCTGGGGGAGAGTGTGCGTGTATTTCAGGGGTGCACGAGAAGTTCCACACACGATCGGGCCTGGGGGAGCGTGTGCGTGTATTTCAGGGGTGCGTGAGAAGTTTCACACGCGATTGGCCTGTGCGCGTGTATTTCAGGGGTGCGCGAGAAGTTCCACACGTAATCGGGCCTGGGGGAGCGTGTGCGTGTATTTCAGAGGTGCGCAAGAAGTTCCACACACGATTGGCCTGGGCGCGTGTATTTCAGAGGTGCGCGAGAAGTTCCACACGCGATCGGACCTGGGGGAGCGTGTGCGTGTATTTCAGAGGTGCGTGAGAAGTTCCACACGCGATTGGCCTAGGCGCATGTATTCCAGAGGTGCGGGAAAATGTTCACATGCGATTGGCCTGTGCGCGTGTATTTCAGGGGTGCGTGAGAAGTTCCACACGCGATTGGGCCTGGGGGAGCGTGTGCGTGTATTTCAGAGGTGCGCGAGTAGTTTCACACGCAAACGGGCTGGGTGCGTGTATTTCAGGGGTGCGCGAGAAGTTCCACACGCGATTGGCCTGGGCGCGTGTATTCCAGAGGTGCGCGAGAAGTTCCACACGCGATCGGGCCTGGGGGAGCGTGTGCATGTATTTCAGGGGTGCGCGAGAAGTTGCACACGCGATTGGCCTGGGCGCGTGTATTCCAGAGGTGCGCGAGAAGTTCCACACGCGATCGGGCCTGGCGGAGCGTGTGCGTGTATTTCAGGGGTGCGCGAGAAGTTCCACATGCGATTGGCCTGGGCGCGTGTATTCCAGAGGTGCGTAAGAAGTTTCACACGCGATTGGCCTGTGCGCGTGTATTTCAGGGGTGTGCGAGAAGTTCCACACGCAATCGGGCCTGGGGGAGCGTGGGCGTGTATTTCAGAGGTGCGCGAGAAGTTCCACACGCGATTGGCCTGGGCGCATGTATTTCAGAGGTGTGCGAGAAGTTTCACACGCGATTGGCCTGTGTGCGTGTATTTCAGGGGTGCGCGAGAAGTTCCACACGCGATTGGCATGGGCGCGTGTATTCCAGAGGTGCCGAGAAGTTCCACACGAGATCAGGCCTGGGGGAGCGGGTGCATGTATTTCAGGGGTGCGCGAGAAGTTCCACACGCGATTGGCCTGGGCGCGTGTATTCCAGAGGTGCGCGAGAAGTTCCACACGCGATCGGGCCTGGGCACGTGTATTTCAGAGGTGCGCGAGAAGTTCCATACGCGATCGGGCCTGGGGGAGCGTGTGCGTGTATTTCAGGGGTGCGTGTGAAGTTCCACATGCGATGGGCCTGGGCGCGTGTATTCCAGAGGTGCGCGAGAAGTTTCACACGCGATTGGCCTGTGCGCGTGTATTTCAGGGGTGTGCGAGAAGTTCCACACGCGATCGGGCCTGGGGGAGCGTGTGCATGTATTTCAGAGGTGCGCGAGAAGTTCCACACGCGATTGGCCTAGGCGCGTGTATTCCAGAGGTGCGTGAGAAGTTTCACACGCGATTGGCCTGTGCGCGTGTATTTCAGGGGTGTGCGAGAAGTTCCACACGCGATCGGGCCTGGGGGAGCATGTGCGTGTATTTCAGAGGTGCACGAGAAGTTCCACATGCGATTGACCTAGGCGTGTGTATTTCAGATGTGCGTGAGAAGTTCCACACGTGATTGGCCTGGGCGTGTGTATTCCAGAGGTGCGCGAGAAGTTTCACACGCGATTGGCCTGTGCACGTGTATTTCAGGGGTGTGCGAGAAGTTCCACACGCGATCGGGCCTGGGGGAGCGTGTGCGTGTATTTCAGAGGTGCGTGAGAAGTTCCACATGCGATTGGCCTGTGCGCGTGTATTTCAGGGGTGCGCGAGAAGTTCCACACGTGATCGGTCCTGGGGGAGCGTGTGCGTGTATTTCAGAAGTGCGCGAGAAGTTCCACCCGCGATTGGCCTGGGCGCGTGTATTTCAGAGGTGCGTGAGAAGTTCCACACGCGATTGGCCTGGGTGCGTGTATTCCAGAGGTGCGCGAGAAGTTTCACACGCGATTGCCCTGTGCACGTGTATTTCAGGGGTGTGCGAGAAGTTCCACACGCGATCGGGCCTGGGGGAGCGTGTGCGTGTATTCCAGAGGTGCGCGAGAAGTTTCACACGCGATTGCCCTGTGCACGTGTATTTCAGGGGTGTGCGAGAAGTTCCACACGCGATCGGGCCTGGGGGAGCATGTGCGTGTATTTCAGGGGTGCGCGAGAAGTTCCACACGCGATTGGCCTGGGCACGTGTATTTCAGAGGTGCGCGAGAAGTTCCATACGCGATCGGGCCTGGGGGAGCGTGTGCGTGTATTTCAGGGGTGCGTGTGAAGTTCCACATGCGAGGGGCCTGGGCGCGTGTATTCCAGAGGTGCGCGAGAAGTTTCACACGCGATTGGCCTCTGCGCGTGTATTTCAGGGGTGTGCGAGAAGTTCCACACGCGATCGGGCCTGGGGGAGCGTGTGCATGTATTTCAGAGGTGCGCAAGAAGTTCCACACGCGATTGGCCTGGGCGCGTGTATTCCAGAGGTGCGTGAGAAGTTTCACACGCGATTGGCCTGTGCGCGTGTATTTCAGGGGTGTGCGAGAAGTTCCACACGCGATCGGGCCTGGGGGAGCATATGCATGTATTTCAGAGGTGCACGAGAAGTTCCACATGCGATTGACCTAGGCGTGTGTATTTCAGAGGTGCGCGAGAAGTTCCACACGTGATTGGCCTGGGCGTGTGTATTCCAGAGGTGCGCGAGAAGTTTCACACGCGATTGGCCTGTGCACGTGTATTTCAGGGGTGTGCGAGAAGTTCCACAGGCGACCGGGCCTGGGGGAGCGTGTGCGTGTATTTCAGAGGTGCGCGAGAAGTTCCACACGCGATTGGCCTGGGCGCGTGTATTTCAGAGGTGCGCGAGAAGTTCCACAGGCGACCGGGCCTGGGGGAGCGTGTGCGTGTATTTCAGAGGTGCGCGAGAAGTTCCACACGCGATTGGCCTGGGTGCGTGTATTCCAGAGGTGCGCAAGAAGTTTCACACGCGATTGGCCTGTGCGCGTGTATTTCAGGGGTGCGCGGGAAGTTCCACACGCGATTGGCATGGGCGCGTGTATTCCAGAGGTGCGCGAGAAGTTCCACACGAGATCGAGCCTGGGGGAGCGTGTGCATGTATTTCAGAGGTGAGCGAGAAGTTCCACACGCGATTGGCCTGGGCGCGTGTATTCCAGAGGTGCACGAGAAGTTTCACACGCGATTGGCCTGTGCGCGTGTATTTCAGGGGTGCGCGAGAAGTTCCACACGTGATCGGGCCTGGGGGAGCGTGTGCATGTATTTCAGAGGTGCGCGAGAAGTTTCACACGCGAACGGGCTGGGTGCGTGTATTTCAGGGGTGCGCGAGAAGTTCCACACGCGATTGGCCTGGGCGCGTGTATTCCAGAGGTGCGCAAGAATTTCCACACGCGATCGGGCCTGGGGGAGCGTGTGCGTGTATTTCAAGGGTGCGCGAGAAGTTCCACA
Source organism: Ambystoma mexicanum (assembly GCF_040938575.1). Taxonomy (NCBI): domain Eukaryota; kingdom Metazoa; phylum Chordata; class Amphibia; order Caudata; family Ambystomatidae; genus Ambystoma; species Ambystoma mexicanum. Next base: position 1,479,520,945 of record NC_090922.1, read on the forward strand.
CGCGATTGGCCTGGGCGCGTGTATTCCAGAGGTGCGCGAGAAGTTCCACACGCGATCGGGCCTGGGGGAGAGTGTGCGTGTATTTCAGGGGTGCACGAGAAGTTCCACACACGAACGGGCCTGGGGGAGCATGTGCGTGTATTTCAGAGGTGCACGAGAAGTTCCACATGCGATTGACCTAGGCGTGTGTATTTCAGAGGTGCGCGAGAAGTTCCACACGTGATTGGCCTGGGCGTGTGTATTCCAGAGGTGCGCGAGAAGTTTCACACGCGATTGGCCTGTGCACGTGTATTTCAGGGGTGTGCGAGAAGTTCCACATGCGATCGGGCCTGGGGGAGCGTGTGCGTGTATTTCAGAGGTGCGCGAGAAGTTCCACACGCGATTGGCCTGGGCGCGTGTATTTCAGAGGTGCGCGAGAAGTTCCACAGGCGATCGGGCCTGGGGGAGCGTGTGCGTGTATTTCAGAGGTGCACGAGAAGTTCCACACGCGATTGGCCTGGGCGCGTGTATTCCAGAGGTGCGCAAGAAGTTTCACACGCGATTGACCTGTGCGCGTGTATTTCAGGGGTGCGCGGGAAGTTCCACACACGATTGGCATGGGCGCGTGTATTCCAGAGGTGCGCGAGAAGTTCCACACGAGATCGAGCCTGGGGGAGCGTGTGCATGTATTTCAGAGGTGAGCGAGAAGTTCCACACGCGATTGGCCTGGGCGCGTGTATTCCAGAGGTGCACGAGAAGTTTCACACGCGATTGGCCTGTGCGCGTGTATTTCAGGGGTGCGCGAGAAGTTCCACACGCGAACGGGCCTGGGGGAGCGTGTGCGTGTATTTCAGAGGTGCGCGAGAAGTTTCACACGCGAACGGGCTGGGTGCGTGTATTTCAGGGGTGCGCGAGAAGTTCCACACGCGATTGGCCTGGGCGCGTGTATTCCAGAGGTGCGCGAGAATTTCCACACGCGATCGGGCCTGGGGGAGCGTGTGCGTGTATTTCAAGGGTGCGCGAGAAGTTCCACACGCGATTGGCCTGGGCCCGTGTATTCCAGAGGTGCGCGAGAAGTTCCACACGCGATCGGGCCTGGGGGAGAGTGTGCGTGTATTTCAGGGGTGCACGAGAAGTTCCACACACGATCGGGCCTGGGGGAGCATGTGCGTGTATTTCAGAGGTGCACGAGAAGTTCCACATGCGATTGACCTAGGCGTGTGTATTTCAGAGGTGCGCGAGAAGTTCCACACGTGATTGGCCTGGGCGTGTGTATTCCAGAGGTGCGCGAGAAGTTTCACACGCGATTGGCCTGTGCACGTGTATTTCAGGGGTGTGCGAGAAGTTCCACACGCGATCGGGCCTGGGGGAGCGTGTGCGTGTATTTCAGAGGTGCGCGAGAAGTTCCACACGCGATTGGCCTGGGCGCGTGTATTTCAGAGGTGCGCGAGAAGTTCCACAGGCGATCGGGCCTGGGGGAGCGTGTGCGTGTATTTCAGAGGTGCGCGAGAAGTTCCACACGCGATTGGCCTGGGCGCGTGTATTCCAGAGGTGCGCAAGAAGTTTCACACGCGATTGGCCTGTGCGCGTGTATTTCAGGGGTGCGCGGGAAGTTCCACACACGATTGGCATGGGCGCGTGTATTCCAGAGGTGCGCGAGAAGTTCCACACGAGATCGAGCCTGGGGGAGCGTGTGCATGTATTTCAGAGGTGAGCGAGAAGTTCCACACGCGATTGGCCTGGGCGCGTGTATTCCAGAGGTGCACGAGAAGTTTCACACGCGATTGGCCTGTGCGCGTGTATTTCAGGGGTGCGCGAGAAGTTCCACACGCGAACGGGCCTGGGGGAGCGTGTGCGTGTATTTCAGAGGTGCGCGAGAAGTTTCACACGCGAACGGGCTGGGTGCGTGTATTTCAGGGGTGCGCGAGAAGTTCCACACGCGATTGGCCTAGGCGCGTGTATTCCAGAGGTGCGCGAGAATTTCCACATGTGATCGGGCCTGGGGGAGCGTGTGCGTGTATTTCAAGGGTGCGCGAGAAGTTCCACACGCGATTGGCCTGGGCGCGTGTATTCCAGAGGTGCGCGAGAAGTTCCACACGCGATCGGGCCTGGGGGAGAGTGTGCGTGTATTTCAGGGGTGCACGAGAAGTTCCACACACGATCGGGCCTGGGGGAGCGTGTGCGTGTATTTCAGGGGTGCGCGAGAAGTTCCACATGCGATTGGCCTGGGCGCGTGTATTCCAGAGGTGCGTGAGAAGTTTCACACGCGATTGGCCTGTGCGCGTGTATTTCAGGGGTGTGCGAGAAGTTCCACATGCGATCGGGCCTGGGGGAGCGTGTGCGTGTAATTTCAGAGGTACGCGAGAAGTTCCACATGCGATTGGCCTGGGCGCATGTATTCCAGAGGTGCGCGAGAAGTTTCACACGCGATTGGCATGTGCGCATGTATTTCAGGGGTGCGCGAGAAGTTCCACATGCGATCGGGCCTGGGGGAGCATGTGCGTGTATTTCAGAGGTGCGCGAGAAGTTCCACACGCGATTGGCCTGGGCGCGTGTATTTCAGAGGTGCGCGAGAAGTTCAACATGCGATCGGGCCTGGGGGAGCGTGTGCGTGTATTTCAGGGGTGCGCGAGAAGTTCCACATGCGATTGGCCTGGGCGCGTGTATTCCAGAGGTGCGTGAGAAGTTTCACATGCGATTGGCCTGTGCGTGTATATTTCAGGGGTGCACGAGAAGTTCCACACGCGATCGGGCCTGGGGGAGCGTGTGCGTGTATTTCAGAGGTGCGCAAGAAGTTCCACACGCGATTGGTCTGGGCGCGTGTATTTCAGAGGGGCGCGAGAAGTTCCACGTGCGATCGGGCCTGGAGGAGCGTGTGCGTGTATTTCAGAGGTGCATGAGAAGTTCCACACGCGATTGGCCTGGGCGCGTGTATTCCAGAGGTGCGCAAGAAGTTTCACACACGATTGGCCTGTGCGCGTGTATTTCAGGGGTGCGCGAGAAGTTCCACACGTGATCGGGCCTGGGGGAGCGTGTATTTCAGAGGTGCGCGAGAAGTTTCACACGAGAACGGGCTGGGTGCGTGTATTTCAGGGGTGCGCGAGAAGTTCCACACGCGATTGGCCTGGGCACGTGTATTGAAGAGGTGCGCGAGAAGTTCCACACACGATCGGGACTGGGGGAGCATGTGCGTGTATTTCAGGGGTGCGCGAGAAGTTCCACATGCGATTGGCCTGGGCGCGTGTATTCCAGAGGTGCGCGACAAGTTCCAAATGCGATTGGCCTGGGCGCGTGTATTCCAGAGGTGCGCGAGAAGTTTCACACGCGATTGGCCTGTGCGTGTGTATTTCAGGGGTGCGCAAGAAGTTCCACACGCGATCGGGCCTGGGGGAGCGTGTGCGTGTATTTCAGAGGTGCGCGAGAAGTTTCACACGCGAACGGGCTGGGTGCGTGTATTTCAGGGGTGCGCAAGAAGTTCCACACGCGATTGGCCTGGGCTCGTGAATTCCAGAGGTGCGTGAGAAGTTCCACACGCGATCGGGCCTGGGGGAGCATGTGCGTGTATTTCAGGGGTGCGTGAGAAGTTCCACACGCGATTGGCCTGGGCGCGTGTATTCCAGAGGTGCGCGAGAAGTTCCACACGCGATCGGGCCTGGGGGAGCGTGTGCGTGTATTTCAGGGGTGCACGAGAAGTTCCACACGCGATTGGCCTGGGCGCGTGTATTTCAGAGGTGCGCGAGAAGTTCCACACGCGATCGGGCCTGGCGGAGCGTGTGCGTGTATTTCAGGGGTGCGCGAGAAGTTCCACATGCGATTGGCCTGGGCGCGTGTATTCCAGAGGTGCGTAAGAAGTTTCACACGCGATTGGCCTGTGCGTGTGTATTTCAGGGGTGTGCAAGAAGTTCCACACGCGATCGGGCCTGGGGGAGCGTGTGCGTGTATTTCAGAGGTGCGCGAGAAGTTCCACACGCGATTGGCCTGGGCGCATGTATTCCAGAGGTGTGCGAGAAGTTTCACACGCGATTGGCCTGTGTGCGTGTATTTCAGGGGTGCGCGAGAAGTTCCACACGCGATTGGCCTGGGCGCGTGTATTCCAGAGGTGCGTGAGAATTTCCACACGCGATCGGGCCTGGGGGAGCGTGTGCGTGTATTTCAAGGGTGCGCGAGAAGTTCCACACGCGATTGGCCTGGGCGCGTGTATTCCAGAGGTGCGCGAGAAGTTCCACACGCGATCGGGCCTGGGGGAGAGTGTGCGTGTATTTCAGGGGTGCACGAGAAGTTCCACACACGATCGGGCCTGGGGGAGCATGTGCGTGTATTTCAGAGGTGCACGAGAAGTTCCACATGCGATTGACCTAGGCGTGTGTATTTCAGAGGTGCGCGAGAAGTTCCACACGTGATTGGCCTGGGCGTGTGTATTCCAGAGGTGCGCGAGAAGTTTCACACGCGATTGGCCTGTGCACGTGTATTTCAGGGGTGTGCGAGAAGTTCCACACGCGATCGGGCCTGGGGGAGCGTGTGCGTGTATTTCAGAGGTGCGCGAGAAGTTCCACACGCGATTGGCCTGGGCGCGTGTATTTCAGAGGTGCGCGAGAAGTTCCACAGGCGATCGGGCCTGGGGGAGCGTGTGTGTGTATTTCAGAGGTGCGCGAGAAGTTCCACACGCGATTGGCCTGGGCGCGTGTATTCCAGAGGTGCGCAAGAAGTTTCACACGCGATCGGGCCTGGGGGAGCGTGTGCATGTATTTCAGAGGTGCGCGAGAAGTTCCACACGCGATTGGCCTGTGCGCGTGTATTTCAGGGGTGTGCGAGAAGTGCCACATGCGATCGGGCCTGGGGGAGCGTGTGCGTGTAATTTCAGAGGTACGCGAGAAGTTCCACATGCGATTGGCCTGGGCGCATGTTTTCCAGAGGTGCGCGAGAAGTTTCACACGCGATTGGCCTGTGCGCATGTATTTCAGGGGTGCGCGAGAAGTTCCACATGCGATCGGGCCTGGGGGAGCATGTGCGTGTATTTCAGAGGTGCGCGAGAAGTTCCACACGCGATTGGACTGGGCGCGTGTATTTCAGAGGTGCGCGAGAAGTTCAACATGCGATCGGGCCTGGGGGAGCGTGTGCGTGTATTAAAGAGGTGCGCGAGAAGTTCCACACGCGATTGGCCTGGGCACATGTATTCCAGAGGTGCGCGAGAAGTTTCACACGCGATTGGCCTGTGCGCATGTATTTCAGGGGTGCGCGAGAAGTTCCACACGCGATCGAGCCTGGGGGAGCGTGTGCGTGTATTTCAGAGGTGCGCGAGAAGTTCCACACGCGATTGGCCTGGGCGCGTGTATTTCAGAGGTGCGTGAGAAGTTCCACATGCGATCGGGCCTGGGGGAGCATGTGCGTGTATTTCAGGGGTGCGCGAGAAGTTCCACATGCGATTGGCCTGGGCGCGTGTATTCCAGAGGTGCGTGAGAAGTTTCACATGCGATTGGCCTGTGCGTGTGTATTTCAGGGGTGCACGAGAAGTTCCACACGCGATCGGGCCTGGGGGAGCGTGTGCGTGTATTTCAGAGGTGCGCAAGAAGTTCCACACGCGATTGGTCTGGGCGCGTGTATTTCAGAGGGGCGCGAGAAGTTCCACGCGCGATCGGGCCTGGAGGAGCGTGTGCGTGTATTTCAGAGGTGCATGAGAAGTTCCACACGCGATTGGCCTGGGCGCGTGTATTCCAGAGGTGCGCAAGAAGTTTCACACACGATTGGCCTGTGCGCGTGTATTTCAGGGGTGCGCGAGAAGTTCCACACGTGATCGGGCCTGGGGGAGCGTGTATTTCAGAGGTGCGCGAGAAGTTTCACACGAGAACGGGCTGGGTGCGTGTATTTCAGGGGTGCGCGAGAAGTTCCACACGCGATTGGCCTGGGCGCGTGTATTGAAGAGGTGCGCGAGAAGTTCCACACACGATCGGGACTGGGGGAGCGTGTGCGTGTATTTCAGGGGTGCGCGAGAAGTTCCACATGCGATTGGCCTGGGCGCGTGTATTCCAGAGGTGCGCGACAAGTTCCAAATGCGATTGGCCTGGGCGCGTGTATTCCAGAGGTGCGCGAGAAGTTTCACACGCGATTGGCCTGTGCGTGTGTATTTCAGGGGTGCGCAAGAAGTTCCACACGCGATCGGGCCTGGGGGAGCGTGTGCGTGTATTTCAGAGGTGCGCGAGAAGTTTCACACGTGAACGGGCTGGGTGCGTGTATTTCAGGGGTGCGCGAGAAGTTCCACACGCGATTGGCCTGGGCTCGTGAATTCCAGAGGTGCGTGAGAAGTTCCACACGCGATCGGGCCTGGGGGAGCATGTGCGTGTATTTCAGGGGTGCGTGAGAAGTTCCACACGCGATTGGCCTGGGCGCGTGTATTCCAGAGGTGCGCGAGAAGTTCCACACACGATCGGGCCTGGGGGAGCGTGTGCGTGTATTTCAGGGGTGCACGAGAAGTTCCACACGCGATTGGCCTGGGCGTGTGTATTTCAGAGGTGCGCGAGAAGTTCCACACGCGATCGGGCCTGGCGGAGCGTGTGCGTGTATTTCAGGGGTGCGCGAGAAGTTCCACATGCGATTGGCCTGGGCGCGTGTATTCCAGAGGTGCGTAAGAAGTTTCACACGCGATTGGCCTGTGCGTGTGTATTTCAGGGGTGTGCGAGAAGTTCCACACGCGATCGGGCCTGGGGGAGCGTGTGCGTGTATTTCAGAGGTGCGCGAGAAGTTCCACACGCGATTGGCCTGGGCGCATGTATTCCAGAGGTGTGCGAGAAGTTTCACACGCGATTGGCCTGTGTGCGTGTATTTCAGGGGTGCGTGAGAAGTTCCACACGCGATTGGCATGGGCGCGTGTATTCCAGAGGTGCGCGAGACGTTCCACACGAGATCAGGCCTGGGGGAGCGTGTGCATGTATTTCAGGGGTGCGCGAGAAGTTCCACACGCGATTGGCCTGGGCGCGTGTATTCCAGAGGTGCGCGAGAAGTTCCACACGCGATCGGGCCTGGGGGAGCGTGTGCGTGTATTTCAGGGGTGCGCGAGAAGTTCCACACGCGATTGGCCTGGGCACGTGTATTTCAGAGGTGCGCGAGAAGTTCCATACGCGATCGGGCCTGGGGGAGCGTGTGCGTGTATTTCAGGGGTGCGTGTAAAGTTCCACATGCAATGGGCCTGGGCGCGTGTATTCCAGAGGTGCGCGAGAAGTTTCACACGCGATTGGCCTGTGCGCGTGTATTTCAGGGGTGTGCGAGAAGTTCCACACGCGATCGGGCATGGGGGAGCGTGTGCATGTATTTCAGAGGTGCGCGAGAAGTTCCACACGCGATTGGCCTGGGCGCGTGTATTCCAGAGGTGCGTGAGAAGTTTCACACGCGATTGGCCTGTGCGCGTGTATTTCAGGGGTGTGCGAGAAGTTCCACACGCGATCGGTCCTGGGGGAGCATGTGCGTGTATTTCAGAGGTGCACGAGAAGTTCCACATGCGATTAACCTAGGCGTGTGTATTTCTGAGGTGCGCGAGAAGTTCCACACGTGATTGGCCTGGGCGTGTGTATTCCAGAGGTGCGCGAGAAGTTTCACACGCGATTGGCCTGTGCACGTGTATTTCAGGGGTGTGCGAGAAGTTCCACACGCGATCGGGCCTGGGGGAGCGTGTGCGTGTATTTCAGAGGTGCGCGAGAAGTTCCACACGCGATTGGCCTGGGCGCATGTATTTCAGAGGTGCGCGAGAAGTTCCAAGGCGATCGGGCCTGGGGGAGCGTGTGCGTGTATTTCAGAGGTGCGCGAGAAGTACCACACGCGATTGGCCTGGGCGCGTGTATTCCAGAGGTGCGCAAGAAGTTTCACACGCGATTGGCCTGTGCGTGTGTATTTCAGGGGTGCGCGGGAAGTTCCACACGTGATTGGCATGGGCGCGTGTATTCCAGAGGTGCGCGAGAAGTTCCACACGAGATCGAGCCTGGGGGAGCGTGTGCATGTAATTCAGAGGTGAGCGAGAAGTTCCACACGCGATTGGCCTGGGCGCGTGTATTCCAGAGGTGCACGAGAAGTTTCACACGCGATTGGCCTGTGCGCGTGTATTTCAGGGGTGCGCGAGAAGTTCCACACGCGATCGGGCCTGGGGGAGCGTGTGCGTGTATTTCAGAGGTGCGCGAGAAGTTTCACACGCGAACGGGCTGGGTGCGTGTATTTCAGGGGTGCGTGAGAAGTTCCACACGCGATTGGCCTGGGCGCGTGTATTCCAGAGGTGCGCGAGAATTTCCACACTCGATCGGACCTGGGGGAGCGTGTGCGTGTATTTCAAGGGTGCGCGAGAAGTTCCACACGCGATTGGCCTGGGCACGTGTATTCCAGAGGTGCGCGAGAAGTTCCACACGCGATCGGGCCTGGGGGAGAGTGTGCGTGTATTTCAGGGGTGCACGAGAAGTTCCACACACGATCGGGCCTGGGGGAGCGTGTGCGTGTATTTCAGGGGTGCGCGAGAAGTTCCACATGCGATTGGCCTGGGCACGTGTATTCCAGAGGTGCGTGAGAAGTGTCACACGCTATTGGCCTGTGCGCGTGTATTTCAGGGGTGCGCGAGAAGTTCCACACGGGATCGGGCCTGGGGGAGCGTGTGCGTGTATTTCAGAGGTGCGCGAGAAGTTCCACACGCGATTGGCCTGGGCGCGTGTATTTCAGAGGTGCGCGAGAAGTTCCACACGCGATCGGACCTGGGGGAGCGTGTGCGTGTATTTCAGAGGTGCGCGAGAAGTTCCACACGCGATTGGCCTAGGCGCATGTATTCCAGAGGTGCGGGAAAAGTTTCACACGCGATTGGCCTGTGCGCGTGTATTTCAGGGGTGCGTGAGAAGTTCCACACGCGATTGGGCCTGGGGGAGCGTGTGCGTGTATTTCAGAGGTGCGCGAGTAGTTCCACACGCGATTGGCCTGGGCGCGTGTATTCCAGAGGTGCGCGAGAAGTTCCACACGCGATCGGGCCTGGGGGAGCGTGTGCGTGTATTTCAGGGGTGCACGAGAAGTTCCACACGCGATTGGCCTGGGCGCGTTTATTTCAGAGGTGCGCGAGAAGTTTCACACGCGATTGGCCTGTGCGCGTGTATTTCAGGGGTGTGCGAGAAGTTCCACACGCGATCGGGCCTGGGGGAGCGTGTGCATGTATTTCAGAGGTGCGCAAGAAGTTCCACACGCGATTGGCCTGGGCGCGTGTATTCCAGAGGTGCGTGAGAAGTTTCACACGCGATTGGCCTGTGCGCATGTATTTCAGGGGTGTGCGAGAAGTTCCACACGCGATCGGGCCTGGGGGAGCATGTGCGTGTATTTCAGAGGTGCACGAGAAGTTCCACATGCGATTGACCTAGGCGTGTGTATTTCAGAGGTGCGCGAGAAGTTCCACACGTGATTGGCCTGGGCGTGTGTATTCCAGAGGTGCGCGAGAAGTTTCACACGCGATTGGCCTGTGCACGTGTATTTCAGGGGTGTGCGAGAAGTTCCACACGCGATCGGGCCTGGGGGAGCGTGTGCGTGTATTTCAGAGGTGCGCGAGTAGTTCCACACGCGATTGGCCTGGGCGCGTGTATTCCAGAGGTGCGCGAGAAGTTCCACACGCGATCGGGCCTGGGGGAGCGTGTGCGTGTATTTCAGGGGTGCACGAGAAGTTCCACACGCGATTGGCCTGGGCGCGTTTATTTCAGAGGTGCGCGAGAAGTTTCACACGCGATTGGCCTGTGCACGTGTATTTCAGGGGTGTGCGAGAAGTTCCACACGCGATCGGGCCTGGGGGAGCGTGTGCATGTATTTCAGAGGTGCGCAAGAAGTTCCACACGCGATTGGCCTGGGCGCGTGTATTCCAGAGGTGCGTGAGAAGTTTCACACGCGATTGGCCTGTGCGCGTGTATTTCAGGGGTGTGCGAGAAGTTCCACACGCGATCGGGCCTGGGGGAGCATGTGCGTGTATTTCAGAGGTGCACGAGAAGTTCCACATGCGATTGACCTAGGCGTGTGTATTTCAGAGGTGCGCGAGAAGTTCCACACGTGATTGGCCTGGGCGTGTGTATTCCAGAGGTGCGCGAGAAGTTTCACACGCGATTGGCCTGTGCACGTGTATTTCAGGGGTGTGCGAGAAGTTCCACACGCGATCGGGCCTGGGGGAGCGTGTGCGTGTATTTCAGAGGTGCGCGAGAAGTTCCACACGCGATTGGCCTGGGCGCGTGTATTTCAGAGGTGCGCGAGAAGTTCCACAGGCGATCGGGCCGTGGGGAGCGTGTGCGTGTATTTCAGAGGTGCGCGAGAAGTTCCACATGCGATTGGCCTGGGCGCGTGTATTCCAGAGGTGCGCAAGAAGTTTCACACGCGATTGGCCTGTGCGCGTGTATTTCAGGGGTGCGCGGGAAGTTCCACACGCGATTGGCATGGGCGCGTGTATTCCAGAGGTGCGCGAGAAGTTCCACACGAGATCGAGCCTGGGGGAGCGTGTGCATGTATTTCAGAGGTGAGCGAGAAGTTCCACACGCGAACGGGCTGTGTGCGTGTATTTCAGGGGTGGGCGAGAAGTTCCACACGCGATCGGGCCTGGGGGAGCGTGTGCGTGTATTTCAGAGGTGCGCGAGAAGTTTCACACGCGAACGGGCTGTGTGCGTGTATTTCAGGGGTGCGCGAGAAGTTCCACACGCGATTGGCCTGGGCGCGTGTATTCCAGAGGTGCGCAAGAATTTCCACACGCGATCGGGCCTGGGGGAGCGTGTGCGTGTATTTCAAGGGTGCGCGAGAAGTTCCACACGCGATTGGCCTGGGCGCATGTATTCCAGAGGTGCGCGAGAAGTTCCACACGCGATCGGGCCTGGGGGAGAGTGTGAGTGTATTTCAGGGGTGCACGAGAAGTTCCACACACGATCGGGCCTGGGGGAGCGTGTGCGTGTATTTCAGGGGTGCGCGAGAAGTTCCACATGCGATTGGCCTGGGCGTGTGTATTCCAGAGGTGCGTGAGAAGTTTCACACGCGATTGGCCTGTGCGCGTGTATTTCAGGGGTGTGCGAGAAGTTCCACATGCGATCGGGCCTGGGGGAGCGTGTGCGTGTATTTCAGAGGTACGCGAGAAGTTCCACATGCGATTGGCCTGGGCGCGTGTATTCCAGAGGTGCGTGAGAAGTTTCACACGCGATTGGCCTGTGCGCATGTATTTCAGGGGTGCGCGAGAAGTTCCACATGCGATCGGGCCTGGGGGAGCATGTGCGTGTATTTCAGAGGTGCGCGAGAAGTTCCACACACGATTGGACTGGGCGCGTGTATTTCAGAGGTGCGCGAGAAGTTCAACATGTGATCGGGCCTGGGGGAGCGTGTGCGTGTATTTCAGAGGTGTACGAGAAGTTCCACATGCGATTGGCCTGGGCACATGTATTCCAGAGGTGCGCGAGAAGTTTCACATGCGATTGGCCTGGGCGCGTGTATTGAAGAGGTGCGCGAGAAGTTCCACATGCGATCGGGCCTGGGGGAGCGTGTGCGTGTATTTCAGGGGTGCGCGAGAAGTTCCACACGCGACTGGCCTGGGCGCGTGTATTCCAGAGGTGCGCGAGAAGTTTCACATGCGATTGGCCTGTGCGTGTGTATTTCAGGGGTGCACGAGAAGTTCCACGCGCGATCGGGCCTGGAGGAGCGTGTGCGTGTATTTCAGAGGTGCATGAGAAGTTCCACACGCGATTGGCCTGGGCGCGTGTATTCCAGAGGTGCGCAAGAAGTTTCACACACGATTGGCCTGTGCTCGTGTATTTCAGGGGTGCGCGAGAAGTTCCACACGTGATCGTGCCTGGGGGAGCGTGTATTTCAGAGGTGCGCGAGAAGTTTCACACGAGAACGGGCTGGGTGCGTGTATTTCAGGGGTGCGCGAGAAGTTTCACACACGATTGGCCTGTGCGCGTGTATTTCAGGGGTGTGCGAGAAGTTCCACACGCGATCGGGCCTGGGGGAGCGTGTGCGTGTATTTCAGAGGTGCGCGAGAAGTTCCACACGCGATTGGCCTGGGCGCGTATATTCCAGAGGTGCGCGAGAAGTTTCACACGCGATTGGCCTGTGCGCATGTATTTCAGGGGTGCGCGAGAAGTTCCACACGCGATCGGGCCTGGGGGAGCGTGTGCGTTTATTTCAGAGGTCCATGAGAAGTTCCACACGCGATTGGCCTGGGCGCGTGTATTTCAGAGGTGCGCGAGAAGTTCCACACGCGATTGGCCTGGCCGTGTGTATTCCAGAGGTGCGGGAAAAGTTTCACACGCGATTGGCCTGTGCGCGTGTATTTCAGGGGTGCGTGAGAAGTTCCACACGGGATCGGGCCTGGGGGAGCGTGTGCGTGTATTTCAGAGGTGCGCGAGTAGTTTCACACGCAAACGGGCTGGGTGTGTGTATTTCAGGGGTGCGCGAGAAGTTCCACACGCGAATGGCCTGGGCGCGTGTATTCCAGAGGTGCGCGAGAAGTTCCACACGCGATCGGGCCTGGGGGAGCGTGTGCATGTATTTCAGGGGTGCGCGAGAAGTTCCACACGCGATTGGCCTGGGCGCGTGTATTCCAGAGGTGCGCGAGAAGTTCCACACGCGATCGGGCCTGGCGGAGCGTGTGCGTGTATTTCAGGGGTGCGCGAGAAGTTCCACATGCGATTGGCCTGGGCGCGTGTATTCCAGAGGTGCGTAAGAAGTTTCACACGCGATTGGCCTGTGCGCGTGTATTTCAGGGGTGCGCAAGAAGTTCCACACGCGATTGGGCCTCGGGGAGCGTGTGCGTGTATTTCAGAGGTGCGCAAGAAGTTCCACACGCGATTGGCCTGGGCGCGTGTATTTCAGAGGTGCGCGAGAAGTTCCACACGCGATCGGACCTGGGGGAGCGTGTGCGTGTATTTCAGAGGTGCGCGAGAAGTTCCACACGCGATTGGCCTAGGCGCATGTATTCCAGAGGTGCGGGAAAAGTTTCACACGCGATTGGCCTGTGCGCGTGTATTTCAGGGGTGCGTGAGAAGTTCCACACGCGATTGGGCCTGGGGGAGCGTGTGCGTGTATTTCAGAGGTGCGCAAGTAGTTTCACACGCAAACGGGCTGGGTGCGTGTATTTCAGGGGTGCACGAGAAGTTCCACACGCGATTGGCCTGGGCGCGTGTATTCCAGAGGTGCGCGAGAAGTTCCACACGCGATCGGGCCTGGGGGAGCATGTGCATGTATTTCAGGGGTGCGCGAGAAGTTCCACACGCGATTGGCCTGGGCGCGTGTATTCCAGAGGTGCGCGAGAAGTTCCACAAGCGATCGGGCCTGGCGGAGCGTGTGCGTGTATTTCAGGGGTGCGCGAGAAGTTCCACACGCGATTGGCCTGGGCGAGTATATTCCAGAGGTGTGCGAGAAGTTCCACACGCGATCGGGCCTGGGGGAGCGTGTGCGTGTATTTTCAGAGGTGCGCGAGAAGTTGCACACGCGATCAGGCCTGGCGGAGCGTGTGCGTGTATTTCAGGGGTGCGCGAGAAGTTCCACATGCGATTGGCCTGGGCGCGTGTATTCCAAAGGTGCGTAAGAAGTTTCACACGCGATTGGCCTGTGCGCGTGTATTTCAGGGGTGTGCGAGAAGTTCCACCCGTGATCGGGCCTGGGGGAGCGTGTGCGTGTATTTCAGAGGTGCGCGAGAAGTTCCACACGCGATTGGCCTGGGCGCATGTATTCCAGAGGTGTGCGAGAAGTTTCACACGCGATTGGCCTGTGTGCGTGTATTTCAGGGATGCGCGAGAAGTTCCACACGCGATTGGCATGGGCGCGTGTATTCCAGAGGTGCGCGAGAAGTTCCACACAAGATCAGGCCTGGGGGAGCGTGTGCATGTATTTCAGGGGTGCGCGAGAAGTTCCACACGCGATTGGCCTGGGCGCGTGTATTCCAGAGGTGCGCGAGAAGTTCCACATGCGATCGGGCCTGGGGGAGCGTGTGCGTGTATTTCAGGGGTGCGCGAGAAGTTCCACACACGATTGGCCTGGGCACGTGTATTTCAGAGGTGCGCGAGAAGTTCCATACGCGATCGGGCCTGGGGGAGCGTGTGCGTGTATTTCAGGGGTGCGTGTGAAGTTCCACATGCGATGGGCCTGGGCGCGTGTATTCCAGAGGTGCGCGAGAAGTTTCACACGCGATTGGCCTGTGCGCGTGTATTTCAGGGGTGTGCGAGAAGTTCCACACGCGATCGGGCCTGGGGGAGCGTGTGCATGTATTTCAGAGGTGCGCGAGAAGTTCCACACGCGATTGGCCTGGGCGCGTGTATTCCAGAGGTGCGTGAGAAGTTTCACACGCGATTGGCCTGTGCGCGTGTATTTCAGGGGTGTGCGAGAAGTTCCACACGCGATTGGCCTGTGCACGTGTATTTCAGGGGTGTGCGAGAAGTTCCACATGCGATTGACCTAGGCGTGTGTATTTCAGAGGTGCGCGAGAAGTTCCACACGTGATTGGCCTGGGCGTGTGTATTCCAGAGGTGCGCGAGAAGTTTCACACGTGATTGGCCTGTGCACGTGTATTTCAGGGGTGTGCGAGAAGTTCCACACGCGATCGGGCCTGGGGGAGCGTGTGCGTGTATTTCAGAGGTGCGCGAGAAGTTCCACACGCGATTGGCCTGGGCGCGTGTATTTCAGAGGTGCGCAAGAAGTTCCACAGGCGATCGGGCCTGGGGGAGCGTGTGCGTGTATTTCAGAGGTGCGCGAGAAGTTCCACACGCGATTGGCCTGGGCGCGTGTATTCCAGAGGTGCGCAAGAAGTTTCACACGCGATTGGCCTGTGCGCGTGTATTTCAGGGGTGCGCGGGAAGCTCCACACGAGATCGAGCCTGGGGGAGCGTGTGCATGTATTTCAGAGGTGAGCGAGAAGTTCCACACGCGATTGGCCTGGGCGCGTGTATTCCAGAGGTGCACGAGAAGTTTCACACGCGATTGGCCTGTGCGCGTGTATTTCAGGGGTGCGCGAGAAGTTCCACACGCGATCGGGCCTGGGGGAGCGTGTGCGTGTATTTCAGAGGTGCGCCAGAAGTTTCACACGCGAACGGGCTGGGTGCATGTATTTCAGGGGTGCGCGAGAAGTTCCACACGCGATTGGCCTGGGCGCGTGTATTCCAGAGCTGCGCGAGAATTTCCACACGCGATCGGGCGTGGGGGAGCGTGTGCGTGTATTTCAAGGGTGCGCGAGAAGTTCCACACGCGATTGGCCTGGGCGCGTGTATTCCAGAGGTGCGCGAGAAGTTCCACACGCGCTCGGGCCTGGGGGAGAGTGTGCGTGTATTTCAGGGGAGCGCGAGAAGTTCCACACGCGATTGGCCTGGGCGCGTGTATTCCAGAGGTGTGCGAGAAGTTCCACACGCGATCGGGCCTGGGGGAGTGTCTGCGGGTATTTCAGGGATGCGCGAGAAGTTCCACATGCGATTGGCCTGGGCGCGTGTATTCCAGAGGTGCGCAAAAAGTTTCACACACGATTGGCCTGTGCGCTTGTATTTCAGGGGTGTGCGAGAAGTTCCACACGCGATCGGGCCTGGGGGAGCGTGTGCGTGTATTTCAGAGGTGCGCGAGAAGTTCCACACGCGATTGGCCTGGGCGCGTATATTCCAGAGGTGCGCGAGAAGTTTCACACGCGATTGGCCTGTGCGCATGTATTTCAGGGGTGCGCGAGAAGTTCCACACGCGATCGGGCCTGGGGGAGCGTGTGCGTGTATTTCAGAGGTGCATGAGAAGTTCCACACGCGATTGGCCTGGGCGCGTGTATTTCAGAGGTGCGCGAGAAGTTCCACACGCGATTGGCCTGGGCGTGTGTATTCCAGAGGTGCGCGAGAAGTTTCACACGCGATTGGCCTGTGCGCGTGTATTTCAGGGGTGCGCGAGAAGTTCCACACGGGATCGGGCCTGGGGGAGCGTGTGCGTGTATTTCAGAGGTGCGCGAGAAGTTCCACACGCGTTTGGCCTGGGCGCGTGTATTTCAGAGGTGCGCGAGAAGTTCCACACGCGATCGGACCTGCGGGAGCGTGTGCGTGTATTTCAGAGGTGCGCGAGAAGTTCCACACACGATTGGCCTAGGCGCATGTATTACAGAGTTGCGGGAAAAGTTTCACACGCGATTGGCCTGTGCGCGTGTATTTCAGGGGTGCGTGAGAAGTTCCACACGCGATTGGGCCTGGGGGAGCGTGTGCGTGTATTTCAGAGGTGCGCGAGTAGTTTCACACGCAAACGGGCTGGGTGCGTGTATTTCAGGGGTGCGCGAGAAGTTCCACACGCGATTGGCCTGGGCGCGTGTATTCCAGAGGTGCGTGAGAAGTTCCACACGCGATCGGGCCTGGGGGAGCGTGTGCATGTATTTCAGGGGTGCGCGAGAAGTTCCACACGCGATTGGCCTGGGCGCGTGTATTCCAGAGGTGCGCGAGAAGTTCCACACGCGATCGGGCCTGGCGGAGCGTGTGCGTGTATTTCAGGGGTGCGCGAGAAGTTCCACATGCGATTGGCCTGGCCGCGTGTATTCCAGAGGTGCGTAAGAAGTTTCACACGCGATTGGCCTGTGCGCGTGTATTTCAGGGGTGTGCGAGAAGTTCCACACGCGATCGGGCCTGGGGGAGCGTGTGCGTGTATTACAGAGGTGCGCGAGAAGTTCCACACGCAATTGGCCTGGGCGCATGTATTCCAGAGGTGTGCGAGAAGTTTCACACGCGATTGGCCTGTGTGCGTGTATTTCAGTGGTGCGCGAGAAGTTCCACACGCGATTGCCATGGGCGCGTGTATTCCAGAGGTGCGCGAGAAGTTCCACACGAGATCAGGCCTGGGGGAGCGTGTGCATGTATTTCAGGGGTGCGCGAGAAGTTCCACACGCGATTGGCCTGGACGCGTGTATTCCAGAGGTGCGCGAGAAGTTCCACACGCGATCGGGCCAAGGGGAGCGTGTGCGTGTATTTCAGGGGTGCGCGAGAAGTTCCACACGCGATTGGCCTGGGCACGTGTATTTCAGAGGTGCGCGAGAAGTTCCATACGCGATCGGGCCTGGGGGAGCGTGTGCGTGTATTTCAGGGGTGTGTGTGAAGTTCCACATGCGATGGGCCTGGGCGCGTGTATTCCAGAGGTGCGCGAGAAGTTTCACACGCGATTGGCCTGTGCGCGTGTATTTCAGGGGTGTGCGAGAAGTTCCACACGCGATCGGGCCTGGGGGAGCGTGTGCATGTATTTCAGAGGTGCGCGAGAAGTTCCACACGCGATTGGCCTGGGCGCGTGTATTCCAGAGGTGCGTGAGAAGTTTCACACGCGATTGGCCTGTGCGCGTGTATTTCAGGGGTGTGCGAGAAGTTCCACACGCGATCGGGCCTGGGGGAGCATGTGCGTGTATTTCAGAGGTGCACGAGAAGTTCCACATGCGATTGACCTAGGCGTGTGTATTTCAGAGGTGCGCGAGAAGTTCCACACGTGATTGGCCTGGGCGTGTGTATTCCAGAGGTGTGCGAGAAGTTTCACACGCGATTGGCCTGTGCACGTGTATATCAGGGGTGTGCGAGAAGTTCCACACGCGATCGGGCCTGGGGGAGCGTGTGCGTGTATTTCAGAGGTGCGCGAGAAGTTCCACACGCGATTGGCCTGGGCGCGTGTATTTCAGAGGTGCGCGAGAAGTTCCACAGGCGATCGGGCCTGGGGGAGCGTGTGCATGTATTTCAGAGGTGCGCAAGAAGTTCCACACGCGATTGGCCTGGGCGCGTGTATTCCAGAGGTGCGCAAGAAGTTTCACACGCGATTGGCCTGTGCGCATGTATTTCAGGGGTGCGCGGGAAGTTCCACACGCGATTGGCATGGGCGCGTGTATTCCAGAGGTGCACGAGAAGTTTCACACGCGATTGGCCTGTGCGCGTGTATTTCAGGGGTGCGCGAGAAGTACCACACGAGATCGAGCCTGGGGGAGCGTGTGCATGTATTTCAGAGGTGAGCGAGAAGTTCCACACGCGATTGGCCTGGGCGCGTGTATTCCAGAGGTGCACGAGAAGTTTCACACGCGATTGGCCTGTGCGCGTGTATTTCAGGGGTGCGCGAGAAGTACCACACGCGATTGGACCTGGGGGAGCGTGTGCGTGTATTTCAGAGGTGCGCGAGAAGTTTCACACGCGAACGGGCTGGGTGTGTGTATTTCAGGGGTGCGCGAGAAGTTCCACACGCGATTGGCCTGGGCGCGTGTATTCCAGAGGTGCGCGAGAATTTCCACACGCGATCGGGCCTGGGGGAGCGTTTGCGTGTATTTCAAGGGTGCGCGAGAAGTTCCACACACGATCAGGCCTGGGGGAGCGTGTGCGTGTATTTCAGGGGTGCGCGAGAAGTTCCACATGCGATTGGCCTGGGCGCGTGTATTCCAGAGGTGCGTGAGAAGTTTCACACGCGATTGGCCTGTGCGCTTGTATTTCAGGGGTGCGCGAGAAGTTCCACACGGGATCGGGCCTGGGGGAGCGTGTGCGTGTATTTCAGAGGTGCGCGAGAAGTTCCACACGCGATTGGCCTGGGCGCGTGTATTTCAGAGGTGCGCGAGAAGTTCCACACACGATCGGACCTGGGGGAGCGTGTGCGTGTATTTCAGAGGTGCGCGAGAAGTTCCACACGCGATTGGCCTAAGCGCATGTATTCCAGAGGTGCAGGAAAAGTTTCACACGCGATTGGCCTGTGCGCGTGTATTTCAGGGGTGCGTGAGAAGTTCCACACGCGATTGGGCCTGGGGGAGCGTGTGCGTGTATTTCAGAGGTGCGCGAGTAGTTTCACACGCAAACGGGCTGGGTGCGTGTATTTCAGGGGTGCACGAGAAGTTCCACACGCGATTGGCCTGGGCGCGTGTATTCCAGAGGTGCGCGAGAAGTTCCACACGCGATCGGGCCTGGGGGAGCGTGTGCATGTATTTCAGGGGTGCGCGAGAAGTTCCACACGCGATTGGCCTGGGCGCGTGTATTCCAGAGGTGCGCGAGAAGTTCCACACGCGATCGGGCCTGGGGGAGCGTGTGCGTGTATTTCAGGGGTGCCCGAGAAGTTCCACATGCGATTGGCCTGGGCGCGTGTATTCCAGAGGTGCTTAAGAAGTTTCACACGCGATTGGCCTGTGCGCGTGTATTTCAGGGGTGTGCGAGAAGTTCCACACGCGATCGGGCCTGGGGGAGCGTGTGCGTATATTTCAGAGGTGCGCGAGAAGTTCCACACGTGATTGGCCTGGGCGCATGTATTCCAGAGGTGTGCGAGAAGTTTCACACGCGATTGGCCTGTGTGCGTGTATTTCAGGGGTGCGCGAGAAGTTCCACACGCGATTGGCATGGTCGCGTGTATTCCAGAGGTGCCGAGAAGTTCCACACGAGATCAGGCCTGGGGGAGCGGATGCATGTATTTCAGGGGTGCGCGAGAAGTTCCACACGCGATTGGCCTGGGCGCGTGTATTCCAGAGGTGCGTGAGAAGTTCCACACGCGATCGGGCCTGGGGGAGCGTGTGCGTGTATTTCAGGGGTGCGTGTGAAGTTCCACATGCGATGGGCCTGAGCGCGTGTATTCCAGAGGTGCGCGAGAAGTTTCACACGCGATTGGCCTGTGCGCGTGTATTTCAGGGGTGTGCGAGAAGTTCCACACGCGATCGGGCCTGGGGGAGCGTGTGCATGTATTTCAGGGGTGCGCGAGAAGTTCCACACGCGATTGGCCTGGGCGCGTGTATTCCAGAGGTGCGCGAGAAGTTCCACACGCGATCGGGCCTGGGGGAGCGTGTGCGTGTATTTCAGGGGTGCGCGAGAAGTTCCACACGCGATTGGCCTGGGCACGTGTATTTCAGAGGTGCGCGAGAAGTTCCATACGCGATCGGGCCTGGGGGAGCGTGTGCGTGTATTTCAGGGGTGCGTGTGAAGTTCCACATGCGATGGGCCTGGGCGCGTGTATTCCAGAGGTGCGCGAGAATTTACACACGCGATTGGCCTGTGCGCGTGTATTTCAGGGGTGTGCGAGAAGTTCCACACGCGATCGGGCATGGGGGAGCGTGTGCATGTATTTCAGAGGTGCGCGAGAAGTTCCACACGCGATTGGCCTGGGCGCGTGTATTCCAGAGGTGCGTGAGAAGTTTCACACGCAATTGGCCTGTGCGCGTGTATTTCAGGGGTGTGCGAGAAGTTCCACACGCGATCGGGCCTGGGGGAGCATGTGCGTGTATTTCAGAGGTGCACGAGAAGTTCCACATGCGATTAACCTAGGCGTGTGTATTTCTGAGGTGCGCGAGAAGTTCCACACGTGATTGGCCTGGGCGTGTGTATTCCAGAGGTGCGCGAGAAGTTTCACACGCGATTGGCCTGTGCACGTGTATTTCAGGGGTGTGCGAGAAGTTCCACACGCGATCGGGCCTGGGGGAGCGTGTGCGTGTATTTCAGAGGTGCGCGAGAAGTTCCACACGCGATTGGCCTGGGCGCATGTATTTCAGAGGTGCGCGAGAAGTTCCAAGGCAATCGGGCCTGGGGGAGCGTGTGCGTGTATTTCAGAGGTGCGCGAGAAGTACCACACGCGATTGGCCTGGGCGCGTGTATTCCAGAGGTGCGCAAGAAGTTTCACACGCGATTGGCCTGTGCGTGTGTATTTCAGGGGTGCGCGGGAAGTTC
The DNA here is from genome assembly GCF_040938575.1 of Ambystoma mexicanum. NCBI lineage: Eukaryota > Metazoa > Chordata > Amphibia > Caudata > Ambystomatidae > Ambystoma > Ambystoma mexicanum. The sequence goes on from NC_090922.1 coordinate 1,479,541,542, forward strand.
CACACGCGATTGGCATGGGCGCATGTATTCCAGAGGTGCGCGAGAAGTTCCACACGAGATCGAGCCTGGGGGAGCGTGTGCATGTATTTCAGAGGTGAGCGAGAAGTTCCACACGCGATTGGCCTGGGCGCGTGTATTCCAGAGGTGCACGAGAAGTTTCACACGCGATTGGCCTGTGCGCGTGTATTTCAGGGGTGCGCGAGAAGTTCCACACGCGATCGGGCCTGGGGGAGCGTGTGCGTGTATTTCAGAGGTGCGCAAGAAGTTTCACACGCGAACGGGATGGGTGCGTGTATTTCAGGGGTGCGCGAGAAGTTCCACACGCGATTGGCCTGGGCGCGTGTATTCCAGAGGTGCGCGAGAATTTCCACACGCGATCGGACCTGGGGGAGCGTGTGCGTGTATTTCAAGGGTGCGCGAGAAGTTCCACACGCGATTGGCCTGGGCACGTGTATTCCAGAGGTGCGCGAGAAGTTCCACACGCGATCGGGCCTGGGGGAGAGTGTGCGTGTATTTCAGGGGTGCACGAGAAGTTCCACACACGATCGGGCCTGGGGGAGCGTGTGCGTGTATTTCAGGGGTGCGCGAGAAGTTCCACATGCGATTGGCCTAGGCGTGTGTATTTCTGAGGTGCGCGAGAAGTTCCACACGTGATTGGCCTGGGCGTGTGTATTCCAGAGGTGCGCGAGAAGTTTCACACGCGATTGGCCTGTGCACGTGTATTTCAGGGGTGTGCGAGAAGTTCCACACGCGATCGGGCCTGGGGGAGCGTGTGCGTGTATTTCAGAGGTGCGCGAGAAGTTCCACACGCGATTGGCCTGGGCGCATGTATTTCAGAGGTGCGCGAGAAGTTCCAAGGCGATCGGGCCTGGGGGAGCGTGTGCGTGTATTTCAGAGGTGCGCGAGAAGTACCACACGCGATTGGCCTGGGCGCGTGTATTCCAGAGGTGCGCAAGAAGTTTCACACGCGATTGGCCTGTGCGTGTGTATTTCAGGGGTGCGCGGGAAGTTCCACACGCGATTGGCATGGGCGCGTGTATTCCAGAGGTGCGCGAGAAGTTCCACACGAGATCGAGCCTGGGGGAGCGTGTGCATGTATTTCAGAGGTGAGCGAGAAGTTCCACACGCGATTGGCCTGGGCGCGTGTATTCCAGAGGTGCACGAGAAGTTTCACACGCGATTGGCCTGTGCGCGTGTATTTCAGGGGTGCGCGAGAAGTTCCACACGCGATCGGGCCTGGGGGAGCGTGTGCGTGTATTTCAGAGGTGCGCAAGAAGTTTCACACGCGAACGGGCTGGGTGCGTGTATTTCAGGGGTGCATGAGAAGTTCCACACGCGATTGGCCTGGGCGCGTGTATTCCAGAGGTGCGCGAGAATTTCCACACGCGATCGGACCTGGGGGAGCGTGTGCGTGTATTTCAAGGGTGCGCGAGAAGTTCCACACGCGATTGGCCTGGGCACGTGTATTCCAGAGGTGCGCGAGAAGTTCCACACGCGATCGGGCCTGGGGGAGAGTGTGCGTGTATTTCAGGGGTGCACGAGAAGTTCCACACACGATCGGGCCTGGGGGAGCGTGTGCGTGTATTTCAGGGGTGCGCGAGAAGTTCCACATGCGATTGGCCTGGGCACGTGTATTCCAGAGGTGCGTGAGAAGTGTCACACGCTATTGGCCTGTGCGCGTGTATTTCAGGGGTGCGCGAGAAGTTCCACACGGGATCGGGCCTGGGGGAGCGTGTGCGTGTATTTCAGAGGTGCGCGAGAAGTTCCACACGCGATTGGCCTGGGCGCGTGTATTTCAGAGGTGCGCGAGAAGTTCCACACGCGATCGGACCTGGGGGAGCGTGTGCGTGTATTTCAGAGGTGCGCGAGAAGTTCCACACGCGATTGGCCTAGACGCATGTATTCCAGAGGTGCGGGAAAAGTTTCACACGCGATTGGCCTGTGCGCGTGTATTTCAGGGGTGCGTGAGAAGTTCCACACGCGATTGGGCCTGGGGGAGCGTGTGCGTGTATTTCAGAGGTGCGCGAGTAGTTCCACACGCGATTGGCCTGGGCGCGTGTATTCCAGAGGTGCGCGAGAAGTTCCACACGCGATCGGGCCTGGGGGAGCGTGTGCGTGTATTTCAGGGGTGCACGAGAAGTTCCACACGCGATTGGCCTGGGCGCGTTTATTTCAGAGGTGCGCGAGAAGTTTCACACGCGATTGGCCTGTGCGCGTGTATTTCAGGGGTGTGCGAGAAGTTCCACACGCGATCGGGCCTGGGGGAGCGTGTGCATGTATTTCAGAGGTGCGCAAGAAGTTCCACACGCGATTGGCCTGGGCGCGTGTATTCCAGAGGTGCGTGAGAAGTTTCACACGCGATTGGCCTGTGCGCATGTATTTCAGGGGTGTGCGAGAAGTTCCACACGCGATCGGGCCTGGGGGAGCATGTGCGTGTATTTCAGAGGTGCACGAGAAGTTCCACATGCGATTGACCTAGGCGTGTGTATTTCAGAGGTGCGCGAGAAGTTCCACACGTGATTGGCCTGGGCGTGTGTATTCCAGAGGTGCGCGAGAAGTTTCACACGCGATTGGCCTGTGCACGTGTATTTCAGGGGTGTGCGAGAAGTTCCACACGCGATTGGGCCTGGGGGAGCGTGTGCGTGTATTTCAGAGGTGCGCGAGTAGTTCCACACGCGATTGGCCTGGGCGCGTGTATTCCAGAGGTGCGCGAGAAGTTCCACACGCGATCGGGCCTGGGGGAGCGTGTGCGTGTATTTCAGGGGTGCACGAGAAGTCCCACACGCGATTGGCCTGGGCGCGTTTATTTCAGAGGTGCGCGAGAAGTTTCACACGCGATTGGCCTGTGCGCGTGTATTTCAGGGGTGTGCGAGAAGTTCCACACGCGATCGGGCCTGGGGGAGCGTGTGCATGTATTTCAGAGGTGCGCAAGAAGTTCCACACGCGATTGGCCTGGGCGCGTGTATTCCAGAGGTGCGTGAGAAGTTTCACACGCGATTGGCCTGTGCGCGTGTATTTCAGGGGTGTGCGAGAAGTTCCACACGCGATCGGGCCTGGGGGAGCATGTGCGTGTATTTCAGAGGTGCACGAGAAGTTCCACATGCGATTGACCTAGGCGTGTGTATTTCAGAGGTGCGCGAGAAGTTCCACACGTGATTGGCCTGGGCGTGTGTATTCCAGAGGTGCGCGAGAAGTTTCACACGCGATTGGCCTGTGCACGTGTATTTCAGGGGTGTGCGAGAAGTTCCACACGCGATCGGGCCTGGGGGAGCGTGTGCGTGTATTTCAGAGGTGCGCGAGAAGTTCCACACGCGATTGGCCTGGGCGCGTGTATTTCAGAGGTGCGCGAGAAGTTCCACAGGCGATCGGGCCGTGGGGAGCGTGTGCGTGTATTTCAGAGGTGCGCGAGAAGTTCCACATGCGATTGGCCTGGGCGCGTGTATTCCAGAGGTGCGCAAGAAGTTTCACACGCGATTGGCCTGTGCGCGTGTATTTCAGGGGTGCGCGGGAAGTTCCACACGCGATTGGCATGGGCGCGTGTATTCCAGAGGTGCGCGAGAAGTTCCACACGAGATCGAGCCTGGGGGAGCGTGTGCATGTATTTCAGAGGTGAGCGAGAAGTTCCACACGCGATTGGCCTGGGCGCGTGTATTCCAGAGGTGCACGAGAAGTTTCACACGCGATTGGCCTGTGCGCGTGTATTTCAGGGGTGGGCGAGAAGTTCCACATGCGATCGGGCCTGGGGGAGCGTGTGCGTGTATTTCAGAGGTGCGCGAGAAGTTTCACACGCGAACGGGCTGTGTGCGTGTATTTCAGGGGTGCGCGAGAAGTTCCACACGCGATTGGCCTGGGCGCGTGTATTCCAGAGGTGCGCAAGAATTTCCACACGCGATCGGGCCTGGGGGAGCGTGTGCGTGTATTTCAAGGGTGCGCGAGAAGTTCCACACGCGATTGGCCTGGGCGCATGTATTCCAGAGGTGCGCGAGAAGTTCCACACGCGATCGGGCCTGGGGGAGAGTGTGCGTGTATTTCAGGGGTGCACGAGAAGTTCCACACACGATCGGGCCTGGGGGAGCGTGTGCGTGTATTTCAGGGGTGCGCGAGAAGTTCCACATGCGATTGGCCTGGGCGCGTGTATTCCAGAGGTGCGTGAGAAGTTTCACACGCGATTGGCCTGTGCGCGTGTATTTCAGGGGTGTGCGAGAAGTTCCACATGCGATCGGGCCTGGGGGAGCGTGTGCGTGTATTTCAGAGGTACGCGAGAAGTTCCACATGCGATTGGCCTGGGCGCGTGTATTCCAGAGGTGCGTGAGAAGTTTCACACGCGATTGGCCTGTGCGCATGTATTTCAGGGGTGCGCGAGAAGTTCCACATGCGATCGGGCCTGGGGGAGCATGTGCGTGTATTTCAGAGGTGCGCGAGAAGTTCCACACACGATTGGACTGGGCGCGTGTATTTCAGAGGTGCGCGAGAAGTTCAACATGCGATCGGGCCTGGGGGAGCGTGTGCGTGTATTTCAGAGGTGCACGAGAAGTTCCACATGCGATTGGCCTGGGCACATGTATTCCAGAGGTGCGCGAGAAGTTTCACATGCGATTGGCCTGGGCGCGTGTATTGAAGAGGTGCGCGAGAAGTTCCACACGCGATCGAGCCTGGGGGAGCCTGTGCGTGTATTTCAGAGGTGCGCGAGAAGTTCCACACGCGATTGGCCTGGGCGCGTGTATTTCAGAGGTGCGTGAGAAGTTCCACATGCGATCGGGCCTGGGGGAGCGTGTGCGTGTATTTCAGGGGTGCGCGAGAAGTTCCACACGCGATTGGCCTGGGCGCGTGTATTCCAGAGGTGCGCGAGAAGTTTCACATGCGATTGGCCTGTGCGTGTGTATTTCAGGGGTGCACGAGAAGTTCCACGCGCGATCGGGCCTGGAGGAGCGTGTGCGTGTATTTCAGAGGTGCATGAGAAGTTCCACACGCGATTGGCCTGGGCGCGTGTATTCCAGAGGTGCGCAAGAAGTTTCACACACGATTGGCCTGTGCTCGTGTATTTCAGGGGTGCGCGAGAAGTTCCACACGTGATCGTGCCTGGGGGAGCGTGTATTTCAGAGGTGCGCGAGAAGTTTCACACGAGAACGGGCTGGGTGCGTGTATTTCAGGGGTGCGCGAGAAGTTTCACACACGATTGGCCTGTGCGCGTGTATTTCAGGGGTGTGCGAGAAGTTCCACACGCGATCGGGCCTGGGGGAGCGTGTGCGTGTATTTCAGAGGTGCGCGAGAAGTTCCACACGCGATTGGCCTGGGCGCGTATATTCCAGAGGTGCGCGAGAAGTTTCACACGCGATTGGCCTGTGCGCATGTATTTCAGGGGTGCGCGAGAAGTTCCACACGCGATCGGGCCTGGGGGAGCGTGTGCGTTTATTTCAGAGGTCCATGAGAAGTTCCACACGCGATTGGCCTGGGCGCGTGTATTTCAGAGGTGCGCGAGAAGTTCCACACGCGATTGGCCTGGGCGTGTGTATTCCAGAGGTGCGGGAAAAGTTTCACACGCGATTGGCCTGTGCGCGTGTATTTCAGGGGTGCATGAGAAGTTCCACACGGGATCGGGCCTGGGGGAGCGTGTGCGTGTATTTCAGAGGTGCGCGAGTAGTTTCACACGCAAACGGGCTGGGTGTGTGTATTTCAGGGGTGCGCGAGAAGTTCCACACGCGAATGGCCTGGGCGCGTGTATTCCAGAGGTGCGCGAGCAGTTCCACACGCGATCGGGCCTGGGGGAGCGTGTGCATGTATTTCAGGGGTGCGCGAGAAGTTCCACACGCGATTGGCCTGGGCGCGTGTATTCCAGAGGTGCGCGAGAAGTTCCACACGCGATTGGCCTGGGCGTGTGTATTCCAGAGGTGCGCGAGAAGTTCCACACGCGATTGGCCTGGGCGCGTATATTCCAGAGGTGCGCGAGAAGTTTCACACGCGATTGGCCTGTGCGCATGTATTTCAGGGGTGCGCGAGAAGTTCCACACGCGATCGGGCCTGGGGGAGCGTGTGCGTTTATTTCAGAGGTCCATGAGAAGTTCCACACGCGATTGGCCTGGGCGCGTGTATTTCAGAGGTGCGCGAGAAGTTCCACACGCGATTGGCCTGGGCGTGTGTATTCCAGAGGTGCGGGAAAAGTTTCACACGCGATTGGCCTGTGCGCGTGTATTTCAGGGGTGCATGAGAAGTTCCACACGGGATCGGGCCTGGGGGAGCGTGTGCGTGTATTTCAGAGGTGCGCGAGTAGTTTCACACGCAAACGGGCTGGGTGTGTGTATTTCAGGGGTGCGCGAGAAGTTCCACACGCGAATGGCCTGGGCGCGTGTATTCCAGAGGTGCGCGAGAAGTTCCACACGCGATCGGGCCTGGGGGAGCGTGTGCATGTATTTCAGGGGTGCGCGAGAAGTTCCACACGCGATTGGCCTGGGCGCGTGTATTCCAGAGGTGCGCGAGAAGTTCCACACGCGATCGGGCCTGGCGGAGCGTGTGCGTGTATTTCAGGGGTGCGCGAGAAGTTCCACATGCGATTGGCCTGGGCGCGTGTATTCCAGAGGTGCGTAAGAAGTTTCACACGCGATTGGCCTGTGCGCGTGTATTTCAGGGGTGCGCAAGAAGTTCCACACGCGATTGGGCCTGGGGGAGCGTGTGCGTGTATTTCAGAGGTGCGCAAGAAGTTCCACACGCGATTGGCCTGGGCGCGTGTATTTCAGAGGTGCGCGAGAAGTTCCACACGCGATCGGACCTGGGGGAGCGTGTGCGTGTATTTCAGAGGTGCGCGAGAAGTTCCACACGCGATTGGCCTAGGCGCATGTATTCCAGAGGTGCGGGAAAAGTTTCACACGCGATTGGCCTGTGCGCGTGTATTTCAGGGGTGCGTGAGAAGTTCCACACGCGATTGGGCCTGGGGGAGCGTGTGCGTGTATTTCAGAGGTGCGCAAGTAGTTTCACACGCAAACGGGCTGGGTGCGTGTATTTCAGGGGTGCACGAGAAGTTCCACACGCGATTGGCCTGGGCGCGTGTATTCCAGAGGTGCGCGAGAAGTTCCACACGCGATCGGGCCTGGGGGAGCATGTGCATGTATTTCAGGGGTGCGCGAGAAGTTCCACACGCGATTGGCCTGGGCGCGTGTATTCCAGAGGTGCGCGAGAAGTTCCACAAGCGATCGGGCCTGGCGGAGCGTGTGCGTGTATTTCAGGGGTGCGCGAGAAGTTCCACACGCGATTGGCCTGGGCGCGTATATTCCAGAGGTGTGCGAGAAGTTCCACACGCGATCGGGCCTGGGGGAGCGTGTGCGTGTATTTCAGGGGTGCACGAGAAGTTCCACACACGATTGGCCTGGGCGCGTGTATTTTCAGAGGTGCGCGAGAAGTTGCACACGCGATCAGGCCTGGCGGAGCGTGTGCGTGTATTTCAGGGGTGCGCGAGAAGTTCCACATGCGATTGGCCTGGGCGCGTGTATTCCAAAGGTGCGTAAGAAGTTTCACACGCGATTGGCCTGTGCGCGTGTATTTCAGGGGTGTGCGAGAAGTTCCACACGTGATCGGGCCTGGGGGAGCGTGTGCGTGTATTTCAGAGGTGCGCGAGAAGTTCCACACGCGATTGGCCTGGGCGCATGTATTCCAGAGGTGTGCGAGAAGTTTCACACGCGATTGGCCTGTGTGCGTGTATTTCAGGGATGCGCGAGAAGTTCCACACGCGATTGGCATGGGCGCGTGTATTCCAGAGGTGCGCGAGAAGTTCCACACAAGATCAGGCCTGGGGGAGCGTGTGCATGTATTTCAGGGGTGCGCGAGAAGTTCCACACGCGATTGGCCTGGGCGCGTGTATTCCAGAGGTGCGCGAGAAGTTCCACATGCGATCGGGCCTGGGGGAGCGTGTGCGTGTATTTCAGGGGTGCGCGAGAAGTTCCACACACGATTGGCCTGGGCACGTGTATTTCAGAGGTGCGCGAGAAGTTCCATACGCGATCGGGCCTGGGGGAGCGTGTGCGTGTATTTCAGGGGTGCGTGTGAAGTTCCACATGCGATGGGCCTGGGCGCGTGTATTCCAGAGGTGCGCGAGAAGTTTCACACGCGATTGGCCTGTGCGCGTGTATTTCAGGGGTGTGCGAGAAGTTCCACACGCGATCGGGCCTGGGGGAGCGTGTGCATGTATTTCAGAGGTGCGCGAGAAGTTCCACACGCGATTGGCCTGGGCGCGTGTATTCCAGAGGTGCGTGAGAAGTTTCACACGCGATTGGCCTGTGCGCGTGTATTTCAGGGGTGTGCGAGAAGTTCCACACGCGATTGGCCTGTGCACGTGTATTTCAGGGGTGTGCGAGAAGTTCCACATGCGATTGACCTAGGCGTGTGTATTTCAGAGGTGCGCGAGAAGTTCCACACGTGATTGGCCTGGGCGTGTGTATTCCAGAGGTGCGCGAGAAGTTTCACACGTGATTGGCCTGTGCACGTGTATTTCAGGGGTGTGCGAGAAGTTCCACACGCGATCGGGCCTGGGGGAGCGTGTGCGTGTATTTCAGAGGTGCGCGAGAAGTTCCACACGCGATTGGCCTGGGCGCGTGTATTTCAGAGGTGCGCGAGAAGTTCCACAGGCGATCGGGCCTGGGGGAGCGTGTGCGTGTATTTCAGAGGTGCGCGAGAAGTTCCACACGCGATTGGCCTGGGCGCGTGTATTCCAGAGGTGCGCAAGAAGTTTCACACGCGATTGGCCTGTGCGCGTGTATTTCAGGGGTGCGCGGGAAGCTCCACACGAGATCGAGCCTGGGGGAGCGTGTGCATGTATTTCAGAGGTGAGCGAGAAGTTCCACACGCGATTGGCCTGGGCGCGTGTATTCCAGAGGTGCACGAGAAGTTTCACACGCGATTGGCCTGTGCGCGTGTATTTCAGGGGTGCGCGAGAAGTTCCACACGCGATCGGGCCTGGGGGAGCGTGTGCGTGTATTTCAGAGGTGCGCGAGAAGTTTCACACGCGAACGGGCTGGGTGCATGTATTTCAGGGGTGCGCGAGAAGTTCCACACGCGATTGGCCTGGGCGCGTGTATTCCAGAGCTGCGCGAGAATTTCCACACGCGATCGGGCGTGGGGGAGCGTGTGCGTGTATTTCAAGGGTGCGCGAGAAGTTCCACACGCGATTGGCCTGGGCGCGTGTATTCCAGAGGTGCGCGAGAAGTTCCACACGCGCTCGGGCCTGGGGGAGAGTGTGCGTGTATTTCAGGGGAGCGCGAGAAGTTCCACACGCGATTGGCCTGGGCGCGTGTATTCCAGAGGTGTGCGAGAAGTTCCACACGCGATCGGGCCTGGGGGAGTGTCTGCGGGTATTTCAGGGATGCGCGAGAAGTTCCACATGCGATTGGCCTGGGCGCGTGTATTCCAGAGGTGCGCAAAAAGTTTCACACATGATTGGCCTGTGCGCTTGTATTTCAGGGGTGTGCGAGAAGTTCCACACACGATCGGGCCTGGGGGAGCGTGTGCGTGTATTTCAGAGGTGCGCGAGAAGTTCCACACGCGATTGGCCTGGGCGCGTATATTCCAGAGGTGCGCGAGAAGTTTCACACGCGATTGGCCTGTGCGCATGTATTTCAGGGGTGCGCGAGAAGTTCCACACGCGATCGGGCCTGGGGGAGCGTGTGCGTGTATTTCAGAGGTGCATGAGAAGTTCCACACGCGATTGGCCTGGGCGCGTGTATTTCAGAGGTGCGCGAGAAGTTCCACACGCGATTGGCCTGGGCGTGTGTATTCCAGAGGTGCGCGAGAAGTTTCACACGCGATTGGCCTGTGCGCGTGTATTTCAGGGGTGCGCGAGAAGTTCCACACGGGATCGGGCCTGGGGGAGCGTGTGCGTGTATTTCAGAGGTGCGCGAGAAGTTCCACACGCGTTTGGCCTGGGCGCGTGTATTTCAGAGGTGCGCGAGAAGTTCCACACGCGATCGGACCTGCGGGAGCGTGTGCGTGTATTTCAGAGGTGCGCGAGAAGTTCCACACACGATTGGCCTAGGCGCATGTATTACAGAGTTGCGGGAAAAATTTCACACGCGATTGGCCTGTGCGCGTGTATTTCAGGGGTGCGTGAGAAGTTCCACACGCGATTGGGCCTGGGGGAGCGTGTGCGTGTATTTCAGAGGTGCGCGAGTAGTTTCACACGCAAACGGGCTGGGTGCGTGTATTTCAGGGGTGCGCGAGAAGTTCCACACGCGATTGGCCTGGGCGCGTGTATTCCAGAGGTGCGTGAGAAGTTCCACACGCGATCGGGCCTGGGGGAGCGTGTGCATGTATTTCAGGGGTGCGCGAGAAGTTCCACACGCGATTGGCCTGGGCGCGTGTATTCCAGAGGTGCGCGAGAAGTTCCACACGCGATCGGGCCTGGCGGAGCGTGTGCGTGTATTTCAGGGGTGCGCGAGAAGTTCCACATGCGATTGGCCTGGCCGCGTGTATTCCAGAGGTGCGTAAGAAGTTTCACACGCGATTGGCCTGTGCGCGTGTATTTCAGGGGTGTGCGAGAAGTTCCACACGCGATCGGGCCTGGGGGAGCGTGTGCGTGTATTACAGAGGTGCGCGAGAAGTTCCACACGCAATTGGCCTGGGCGCATGTATTCCAGAGGTGTGCGAGAAGTTTCACACGCGATTGGCCTGTGTGCGTGTATTTCAGTGGTGCGCGAGAAGTTCCACACGCGATTGCCATGGGCGCGTGTATTCCAGAGGTGCGCGAGAAGTTCCACACGAGATCAGGCCTGGGGGAGCGTGTGCATGTATTTCAGGGGTGCGCGAGAAGTTCCACACGCGATTGGCCTGGACGCGTGTATTCCAGAGGTGCGCAAGAAGTTCCACACGCGATCGGGCCAAGGGGAGCGTGTGCGTGTATTTCAGGGGTGCGCGAGAAGTTCCACACGCGATTGGCCTGGGCACGTGTATTTCAGAGGTGCGCGAGAAGTTCCATACGCGATCGGGCCTGGGGGAGCGTGTGCGTGTATTTCAGGGGTGTGTGTGAAGTTCCACATGCGATGGGCCTGGGCGCGTGTATTCCAGAGGTGCGCGAGAAGTTTCACACGCGATTGGCCTGTGCGCGTGTATTTCAGGGGTGTGCGAGAAGTTCCACACGCGATCGGGCCTGGGGGAGCGTGTGCATGTATTTCAGAGGTGCGCGAGAAGTTCCACACGCGATTGGCCTGGGCGCGTGTATTCCAGAGGTGCGTGAGAAGTTTCACACGCGATTGGCCTGTGCGCGTGTATTTCAGGGGTGTGCGAGAAGTTCCACACGCGATCGGGCCTGGGGGAGCATGTGCGTGTATTTCAGAGGTGCACGAGAAGTTCCACATGCGATTGACCTAGGCTTGTGTATTTCAGAGGTGCGCGAGAAGTTCCACACGTGATTGGCCTGGGCGTGTGTATTCCAGAGGTGTGCGAGAAGTTTCACACGCGATTGGCCTGTGCACGTGTATATCAGGGGTGTGCGAGAAGTTCCACACGCGATCGGGCCTGGGGGAGCGTGTGCGTGTATTTCAGAGGTGCGCGAGAAGTTCCACACGCGATTGGCCTGGGCGCGTGTATTTCAGAGGTGCGCGAGAAGTTCCACAGTCGATCGGGCCTGGGGGAGCGTGTGCATGTATTTCAGAGGTGCGCAAGAAGTTCCACACGCGATTGGCCTGGGCGCGTGTATTCCAGAGGTGCGCAAGAAGTTTCACACGCGATTGGCCTGTGCGCATGTATTTCAGGGGTGCGCGGGAAGTTCCACACGCGATTGGCATGGGCGCGTGTATTCCAGAGGTGCACGAGAAGTTTCACACGCGATTGGCCTGTGCGCGTGTATTTCAGGGGTGCGCGAGAAGTACCACACGAGATCGAGCCTGGGGGAGCGTGTGCATGTATTTCAGAGGTGAGCAAGAAGTTCCACACGCGATTGGCCTGGGCGCGTGTATTCCAGAGGTGCACGAGAAGTTTCACACGCGATTGGCCTGTGCGCGTGTATTTCAGGGGTGCGCGAGAAGTACCACACGCGATTGGACCTGGGGGAGCGTGTGCATGTATTTCAGAGGTGCGCGAGAAGTTTCACACGCGAACGGGCTGGGTGTGTGTATTTCAGGGGTGCGCGAGAAGTTCCACACGCGATTGGCCTGGGCACGTGTATTCCAGAGGTGCGCGAGAATTTCCACACGCGATCGGGCCTGGGGGAGCGTTTGCGTGTATTTCAAGGGTGCGCGAGAAGTTCCACACACGATCAGGCCTGGGGGAGCGTGTGCGTGTATTTCAGGGGTGCGCGAGAAGTTCCACATGCGATTGGCCTGGGCGCGTGTATTCCAGAGGTGCGTGAGAAGTTTCACACGCGATTGGCCTGTGCGCTTGTATTTCAGGGGTGCGCGAGAAGTTCCACACGGGATCGGGCCTGGGGGAGCGTGTGCGTGTATTTCAGAGGTGCGCGAGAAGTTCCACACGCGATTGGCCTGGGCGCGTGTATTTCAGAGGTGCGCGAGAAGTTCCACACACGATCGGACCTGGGGGAGCGTGTGCGTGTATTTCAGAGGTGCGCGAGAAGTTCCACACGCGATTGGCCTAGGCGCATGTATTCCAGAGGTGCAGGAAAAGTTTCACACGCGATTGGCCTGTGCGCGTGTATTTCAGGGGTGCGTGAGAAGTTCCACACGCGATTGGGCCTGGGGGAGCGTGTGCGTGTATTTCAGAGGTGCGCGAGTAGTTTCACACGCAAACGGGCTGGGTGCGTGTATTTCAGGGGTGCACGAGAAGTTCCACACGCGATTGGCCTGGGCGCGTGTATTCCAGAGGTGCGCAAGAAGTTCCACACGCGATCGGGCCTGGGGGAGCGTGTGCATGTATTTCAGGGGTGCGTGAGAAGTTCCACACGCGATTGGCCTGGGCGCGTGTATTCCAGAGGTGCGCGAGAAGTTCCACACGCGATCGGGCCTGGGGGAGCGTGTGCGTGTATTTCAGGGGTGCGCGAGAAGTTCCACATGCGATTGGCCTGGGCGCGTGTATTCCAGAGGTGCGTAAGAAGTTTCACACGCGATTGGCCTGTGCGCGTGTATTTCAGGGGTGTGCGAGAAGTTCCACACGCGATCGGGCCTGGGGGAGCGTGTGCGTATATTTCAGAGGTGCGCGAGAAGTTCCACACGCGATTGGCCTGGGCGCATGTATTCCAGAGGTGTGCGAGAAGTTTCACACGCGATTGGCCTGTGTGCGTGTATTTCAGGGGTGCGCGAGAAGTTCCACACGCGATTGGCATGGTCGCGTGTATTCCAGAGGTGCCGAGAAGTTCCACACGAGATCAGGCCTGGGGGAGCGGATGCATGTATTTCAGGGGTGCGCGAGAAGTTCCACACGCGATTGGCCTGGGCGCGTGTATTCCAGAGGTGCGTGAGAAGTTCCACACGCGATCGGGCCTGGGGGAGCGTGTGCGTGTATTTCAGGGGTGCGTGTGAAGTTCCACATGCGATGGGCCTGAGCGCGTGTATTCCAGAGGTGCGCGAGAAGTTTCACACGCGATTGGCCTGTGCGCGTGTATTTCAGGGGTGTGCGAGAAGTTCCACACGCGATCGGGCCTGGGGGAGCGTGTGCATGTATTTCAGAGGTGCGCGAGAAGTTCCACACGCGATTGGCCTGGGCGCGTGTATTCCAGAGGTGCGTGAGAAGTTTCACACGCGATTGGCCTGTGCGCGTGTATTTCAGGGGTGTGCGAGAAGTTCCACACGCGATCGGGCCTGGGGGAGCATGTGCGTGTATTTCAGAGGTGCACGAGAAGTTCCACATGCGATTGACCTAGGCCTGTGTATTTCAGAGGTGCGTGAGAAGTTCCACACGTGATTGGCCTGGGCGTGTGTATTCCAGAGGTGCGCGAGAAGTTTCACACGCGATTGGCCTGTGCACGTGTATTTCAGGGGTGTGCAAGAAGTTCCACACGCGATCGGGCCTGGGGGAGCGTGTGCGTGTATTTCAGAGGTGCGCGAGAAGTTCCACACGCGATTGGCCTGGGCGCGTGTTTTCCAGAGGTGCGCAAGAAGTTTCACACGCGATTGGCCTGCGCGCGTGTATTTCAGGGGTGCGCGGGAAGTTCCACACGCGATTGGCATGGGCGCGTGTATTCCAGAGGTGCGCGAGAAGTTCCACACGAGATCGAGCCTGGGGGAGCGTGTGCATGTATTTCAGAGGTGAGCGAGAAGTTCCACACGCGATTGGCCTGGGCGCGTGTATTCCAGAGGTGCACGAGAAGTTTCACACTCGATTGGCCTGTGCGCGTGTATTTCAGGGGTGCGCGAGAAGTTCCACACGCGATCGGGCCTGGGGGAGCGTGTGCGTGTATTTCAGAGGTGCGCGAGAAGTTTCACACGCGAACGGGCTGGGTGCGTGTATTTCAGGGGTGCGCGAGAAGTTCCACACGCGATTGGCCTGGGCGCGTGTATTCCAGAGGTGCGCGAGAATTTCCACACGCGATCGGGCCTGGGGGAGCGTGTGCGTGTATTTCAAGGGTGCGCGAGAAGTTCCACACGCGATTGGCCTGGGCGCGTGTATTCCAGAGGTGCGCGAGAAGTTCCACACGCGATCGGGCCTGGGGGAGAGTGTGCGTGTATTTCAGGGGTGCACGAGAAGTTCCACACACGATCGGGCCTGGGGGAGCGTGTGCATGTATTTCAGGGGTGCGCGAGAAGTTCCACATGCGATTGGCCTGGGCGCGTGTATTCCAGAGGTGCGTGAGAAGTTTCACACGCGATTGGCCTGTGCGCGTGTATTTCAGGGGTGTGCGAGAAGTTCCACATGCGATCGGGCCTGGGGGAGCGTGTGCGTGTATTTCAGAGGTACGCGAGAAGTTCCACATGCGATTGGCCTGGGCGCGTGTATTCCAGAGGTGCGTGAGAAGTTTCACACGCGATTGGCCTGTGCGCATGTATTTCAGGGGTGCGCGAGAAGTTCCACATGCGATCGGGCCTGGGGGAGCATGTGCGTGTATTTCAGAGGTGCGCGAGAAGTTCCACACGCGATTGGACTGGGCGCGTGTATTTCAGAGGTGCGCGAGAAGTTCAACATGCGATCGGGCCTGGGGGAGCGTGTGCGTGTATTTCAGAGGTGCGCGAGAAGTTCCACACGCGATTGGCCTGGGCGCATGTATTCCAGAGGTGCGCGAGAAGTTTCACACGCGATTGGCCTGTGCGCATGTATTTCAGGGGTGCGCGAGAAGTTCCACACGCGATCGAGCCTGGGGGAGCGTGTGCGTGTATTTCAGAGGTGCGCGAGAAGTTCCACACGCGATTGGCCTGGGCGCGTGTATTTCAGAGGTGCGTGAGAAGTTCCACATGCGATCGGGCCTGGGGGAGCGTGTGCGTGTATTTCAGGGGTGCACGAGAAGTTCCACACGCGATTGGCCTGGGCGCGTGTATTCCAGAGGTGCGCGAGAAGTTTCACATGCGATTGGCCTGTGCGTGTGTATTTCAGGGGTGCACGAGAAGTTCCACACGCGATCGGGCCTGGGGGAGTGTGTGCGTGTATTTCAGAGGTGCGCAAAAGGTTCCACACGCGATTGGCCTGGGCGCGTGTATTCCAGAGGTGCGCAAGAAGTTTCACACACGATTGGCCTGTGCGCGTGTATTTCAGGGGTGTGCGAGAAGTTCCACACGTGATCGGGCCTGGGGGAGCGTGTATTTCAGAGGTGCGCGAGAAGTTTCACACGAGAACGGGCTGGGTGCGTGTATTTCAGGGGTGCGCGAGAAGTTCCACACGCGATTGGCCTGGGCGCGTGTATTCCAGAGGTGCGCGAGAATTTCCACACGCGATCGGGCCTGGGGGAGCGTGTGCGTGTATTTCAAGGGTGCGCGAGAAGTTCCACACGCGATTGGCCTGGGCGCGTGTATTCCAGAGGTGCGCGAGAAGTTCCACACGCGATCGGGCCTGGGGGAGAGTGTGCGTGTATTTCAGGGGTGCACGAGAAGTTCCACACACGATCGGGCCTGGGGGAGCGTGTGCATGTATTTCAGGGGTGCGCGAGAAGTTCCACATGCGATTGGCCTGGGCGCGTGTATTCCAGAGGTGCGTGAGAAGTTTCACACGCGATTGGCCTGTGCGCGTGTATTTCAGGGGTGTGCGAGAAGTTCCACATGCGATCGGGCCTGGGGGAGCGTGTGCGTGTATTTCAGAGGTACGCGAGAATTTCCACATGCGATTGGCCTGGGCGCGTGTATTCCAGAGGTGCGCGAGAAGTTTCACACGCGATTGGCCTGTGCGCATGTATTTCAGGGGTGCGCGAGAAGTTCCACATGCGATCGGGCCTGGGGGAGCATGTGCGTGTATTTCAGAGGTGCGCGAGAAGTTCCACACGCGATTGGACTGGGCGCGTGTATTTCAGAGGTGCGCGAGAAGTTCAACATGCGATCGGGCCTGGGGGAGCGTGTGCGTGTATTTCAGAGGTGCGCGAGAAGTTCCACACGCGATTGGCCTGGGCGCATGTATTCCAGAGGTGCGCGAGAAGTTTCACACGCGATTGGCCTGTGCGCATGTATTTCAGGGGTGCGCGAGAAGTTCCACACGCGATCGAGCCTGGGGGAGCGTGTGCGTGTATTTCAGAGGTGCGCGAGAAGTTCCACACGCGATTGGCCTGGGCGCGTGTATTTCAGGTGGTGCGTGAGAAGTTCCACATGCGATCGGGCCTGGGGGAGCGTGTGCGTGTATTTCAGGGGTGCACGAGAAGTTCCACACGCGATTGGCCTGAGCGCGTGTATTCCAGAGGTGCGTGAGAAGTTTCACATGCGATTGGCCTGTGCGTGTGTATTTCAGGGGTGCACGAGAAGTTCCACACGCGATCGGGCCTGGGGGAGTGTGTGCGTGTATTTCAGAGGTGCGCAAAAAGTTCCACACGCGATTGGCCTGGGCGCGTGTATTCCAGAGGTGCGCAAGAAGTTTCACACACGATTGGCCTGTGCGCGTGTATTTCAGGGGTGCGCGAGAAGTTCCACACGTGATCGGGCCTGGGGGAGCGTGTATTTCAGAGGTGCGCGAGAAGTTTCACACGAGAACGGGCTGGGTGCGTGTATTTCAGGGGTGCGCGAGAAGTTCCACACGCGATTGGCATGGGCGCGTGTATTGAAGAGGTGCGCGAGAAGTTCCACACGCGATCGGGCCTGGGGGAGCGTGTATTTCAGGGGTGCGCGAGAAGTTCCACATGCGATTGGCCTGGGCGCGTGTATTCCAGAGGTGCGCGACAAGTTCCAAACGCGATTGGCCTGGGCGCGTGTATTCCAGAGGTGCGCGAGAAGTTTCACACGCGATTGGCCTGTGCGTGTGTATTTCAGGGGTGCGCAAGAAGTTCCACACGCGATCGGGCCTGGGGGAGCGTGTGCGTGTATTTCAGAGGTGCGCGAGAAGTTTCACACGCGAACGGGCTGGGTGCGTGTATTTCAGGGGTGCGCGAGAAGTTCCACACGCGATTGGCCTGGGCGCGTGTATTCCAGAGGTGCGCGAGAAGTTCCACACGTGATCGGGCCTGGGGGAGCGTGTGCATGTATTTCAGGGGTGCGCGAGAAGTTCCACATGCGATTGGCCTCGGCGCGTGTATTTCAGAGGTGCGTGAGAAGTTTCAGACGCGATTGGCCTCTGCGCGTGTATTTCAGGGGTGTGCGAGAAGTTCCACACGCGATTGGGTCTGGGGGAGCATGTGCGTGTATTTCAGAGGTGCGCGAGAAGTTCCACAAGCGATTGGCCTGGGTGCATGTATTCCAGAGATGCACGAGAAGTTTCACATGCAATTGGCCTGTGCGCATGTATTTCAGGGGTGCGCGAGAAGTTCCACATGCGATCGGGCCTGGGGGAGCATGTGCGTGTATTTCAGAGGTGCGCGAGAAGTTCCACACGCGATTGGACTGGGCGCGTGTATTTCAGAGGTGCGCGAGAAGTTCAACATGCGATCGGGCCTGGGGGAGCGTGTGCGTGTATTTCAGAGGTGCGCGAGAAGTTCCACACGCGATTGGCCTGGGCGCGTGTATTCCAGAGGTGCGCGAGAAGTTTCACACGCGATTGGCCTGTGCGCATTTATTTCAGGGGTGCGCGAGAAGTTCCACACGCGATCGAGCCTGGGGGAGCGTGTGCATGTATTTCAGAGGTGCGCGAGAAGTTCCACACGCGATTGGCCTGGGCGCGTGTATTTCAGAGGTGCGTGAGAAGTTCCACATGCGATCGGGCCTGGGGGAGCGTGTGCGTGTATTTCAGGGGTGCGCAAGAAGTTCCACATGCGATTGGCCTGGGCGCGTGTATTCCAGAGGTGCGCGAGAAGTTTCACACGCGATTGGCCTGTGCGCGTGTATTTCAGGGGTGTGCGAGAAGTTCCACACGCGATCGGCCTGGGGGAGCATGTGCGTGTATTTCAGAGGTGCGCGAGAAGTTCCACACGCGATTGGCCTGGGCGCGTGTATTCCAGAGGTGCGCGAGAAGTTTCACATGCGATTGGCCTGTGCGTGTGTATTTCAGGGGTGCACGAGAAGTTCCACACGCGATCGGGCCTGGGGGAGCGTGTGCGTGTATTTCAGAGGTGCGCAAGAAGTTCCACACGCGATTGGTCTGGGCGCGTGTATTTCAGAGGTGCACGAGAAGTTCCACACACGATCGGGCCTGGGGGAGCGTGTGCGTGTATTTCAGAGGTGCGTGAGAAGTTCCACACGCGATTGGCCTGGGCGCGTGTATTCCAGAGGTGCGCAAGAAGTTTCACACATGATTGGCCTGTGCGCGTGTATTTCAGGGGTGCGCGAGAAGTTCCACACGTGATCGGGCCTGGGGGAGCGTGTATTTCAGAGGTGCGCGAGAAGTTTCACACGAGAACGGGCTGGGTGCGTGTATTTCAGGGGTGCGTGAGAAGTTCCACACGCGATTGGCCGGGGCGCGTGTATTGAAGAGGTGCGCGAGAAGTTCCACACGCGATCGGGCCTGGGGGAGCGTGTGCGCGTATTTCAGGGGTGCGCGAGAAGTTCCACATGCGATTGGCCTGGGCGCGTGTATTCCAGAGGTGGGCGACAAGTTCCAAACGCGATTGGCCTGGGCGCGTGTATTCCAGAGGTGCGCGAGAAGTTTCACACACGATTGGCCTGTGCGTGTGTTTTTCAGGGGTGCGCAAGAAGTTCCACACGCGATCGGGCCTGGGGGAGTGTGTGCGTGTATTTCAGAGAATTGTGAGAAGTTTCACATGCGAACGGGCTGGGTGCGTGTATTTCAGGGGTGCGCGAGAAGTTCCACACGCGATTGGCCTGGGTGCGTGTATTCCAGAGGTGCGTGAGAAGTTCCACACGCGATCAGGCCTGGGGGAGCATGTGCGTGTATTTCAGGGGTGCGTGAGAAGTTCCACACGCGATTGGCCTGGGCGCGTGTATTCCAGAGGTGCGCGAGAAGTTCCACACGCGATTGGCCTGTGCGCGTGTATTTCAGGGGTGTGCGAGAAGTTCCACACGCGATTGGGCCTGGGGGAGCATGTGCGTGTATTTCAGAGGTGCGCGAGAAGTTCCACAAGCGATTGGCCTGGGTGCATGTATTCCAGAGGTGCACGAGAAGTTTCACATGCGATTGGCCTGTGCGCGTGTATTTCAGGGGTGCGCGAGAAGTTCCACACGTGATCGGTCCTGGGGGAGCGTGTGCGTGTATTTCAGAAGTGCGCGAGAAGTTCCACCCGCGATTGGCCTGGGCGCGTGTATTTCAGAGGTGCGTGAGAAGTTCCACACGCGATTGGCCTGGGTGCGTGTATTCCAGAGGTGCGCGAGAAGTTTCACACGCGATTGCCCTGTGCACGTGTATTTCAGGGGTGTGCGAGAAGTTCCACACGCGATCGGGCCTGGGGGAGCGTGTGCGTGTATTTCAGGGGTGCGCGAGAAGTTCCACACGCGATTGGCCTGGGCACGTGTATTTCAGAGGTGCGCGAGAAGTTCCATA
Organism: Ambystoma mexicanum; assembly: GCF_040938575.1. NCBI lineage: Eukaryota > Metazoa > Chordata > Amphibia > Caudata > Ambystomatidae > Ambystoma > Ambystoma mexicanum. The sequence goes on from NC_090922.1 coordinate 1,479,561,462, forward strand.
CGCGATCGGGCCTGGGGGAGCGTGTGCGTGTATTTCAGGGGTGCGTGTGAAGTTCCACATGCGATGGGCCTGGGCGCGTGTATTCCAGAGGTGCGCAAGAAGTTTCACACGCGATTGGCCTGTGCGCGTGTATTTCAGGGGTGTGCGAGAAGTTCCACACGCGATCGGGCCTGGTGGAGCGTGTGCATGTATTTCAGAGGTGCGCAAGAAGTTCCACACGCGATTGGCCTGGGCGCGTGTATTCCAGAGGTGCGTGAGAAGTTTCACATGTGATTGGCCTGTGCGCGTGTATTTCAGGAGTGTGCGAGAAGTTCCACACGCGATCGGGCCTGGGGGAGCATGTGCGTGTATTTCAGAGGTGCACGAGAAGTTCCACATGCAATTGACCTAGGCATGTGTATTTCAGAGGTGCGCGAGAAGTTCCACACGTGATTGGCCTGGGCGTGTGTATTCCAGAGGTGTGCGAGAAGTTTCACTTGCGATTGGCCTGTGCACGTGTATTTCAGGGGTGTGCGAGAAGTTCCACACGCGATCGGGCCTGGGGGAGCGTGTGCGTGTATTTCAGAGGTGCGCGAGAAGTTCCACACGCGATTGGCCTGGGCGCGTGTATTTCAGAGGTGCGCGAGAAGTTCCACAGGCGATCGGGCCTGGGGGAGCGTGTGCGTGTATTTCAGAGGTGCGCGAGAAGTTCCACACGCGATTGGCCTGGGCGCGTGTATTCCAGAGGTGCGCAAGAAGTTTCACACGCGATTGTCCTGTGCGCGTGTATTTCAGGGGTGCGCGGGAAGTTCCACACGCGATTGGCATGGGCGCGTGTATTCCAGAGGTGCGCGAGAAGTTCCACACGAGATCGAGCCTGGGGGAGCGTGTGCATGTATTTCAGAGGTGAGCGAGAAATTCCAAACGCGATTGGCCTGGGCGCGTGTATTCCAGAGGTGCACGAGAAGTTTCACACGCGATTGGCCTGTGCGCGTGTATTTCAGGGGTGCGCGAGAATTTCCACACGCGATCGGGCCTGGGGGAGCGTGTGCGTGTATTTCAAGGGTGCGCGAGAAGTTCCACACGCGATTGGCCTGGGCGCGTGTATTCCAGAGGTGCGCGAGAAGTTCCACACGCGATCGGGCCTGGGGGAGAGTGTGCGTGTATTTCAGGGGTGCACGAGAAGTTCCACACACGATCGGGCCTGGGGGAGCGTGTGCGTGTATTTCAGGGGTGCGCGAGAAGTTCCACATGCGATTGGCCTGGGCGCGTGTATTCCAGAGGTGCGTGAGAAGTTTCACACGCGATTGGCCTGTGCGCGTGTATTTCAGGGGTGTGCGAGAAGTTACACATGCGATCGGGCCTGGGGGAGCGTGTGCGTGTATTTCAGAGGTACGCGAGAAGTTCCAAATGCGATTGGCCTGGGCGCATGTATTCCAGAGGTGCGCGAGAAGTTTCACACGCGATTGGCTTGTGCGCATGTATTTCAGGGGTGCGCGAGAAGTTCCACATGCGATCGGGCCTGGGGGAGCATGTGCGTGTATTTCAGAGGTGCGCGAGAAGTTCCACACACGATTGGACTGGGCGCGTGTATTTCAGAGGTGCGCGAGAAGTTCAACATGCGATCGGGCCTGGGGGAGCGTGTGCGTGTATTTCAGAGGTGCGCGAGAAGTTCCACACGCGATTGGCCTGGGCACATGTATTCCAGAGGTGCGCGAGAAGTTTCACACGCGATTGGCCTGTGCGCATGTATTTCAGGGGTGCGCGAGAAGTTCCACACGCGATCGAGCCTGGGGGAGCGTGTGCGTGTATTTCAGAGGTGCGCGAGAAGTTCCACACGCGATTGGCCTGGGTGCGTGTATTTCAGAGGTGCGTGAGAAGTTCCACATGCGATCGGGCCTGGGGGAGCAAGTGCGTGTATTTCAGGGGTGCGCGAGAAGTTCCACACGCGATTGGCCTGGGCGCGTGTATTCCAGAGGTGCGCGAGAAGTTTCACATGTTATGAGCCCGGCGCTTCCAGTGCCGGGACCAGTGATTTTGATGAGCCTGGTGCCACCGGCGCCAGGACAGGGTCCAAAAGGTCCCAATGGGGACCGGCTGGTGTCTAGGATGAAGGTTAGAGGCCTGCTTCCAAGGACGTTGGGCTGGTCCTAGCCCCTTGGAAGCAGTGATCATGACAGCGGCCTTGGGTTCCCCAAGAATAAGCAGGTGGAGTTTAGGACTTCAAAATTTTAACTTTGATGTGAGCAATTTGCCAGGAAAGAGAAATGTGGTGGCGGACTGCCTGTCCAGGCTGCCGATAAACAGTTATCTGGTGGAAGAAAAGGAGGTATAGGAGGAGTCGGTAGTGGCAGAAATACAGAGTGCAGTTAGCAAGGAAGAGTGGACACAGGAAGAAGATTTAGATGAGGATCTTAAACTTGTGAAGTGTTGGACTGTGAGGGGATGGCCAGTGAAAAAAGAATTGGATAGTAAATTCAATACCTGGTGGGAAATAAAAGACGAGTTGAATTTGTGTGACAACAGGCTAAGGAGGGGTAGGTGCATTGTTCCCCCACAATCACTCAGGTCTGTGTTGGTAAAGCTGGCACATCAGGGACATCATGGAGAAGCTGCCATGAAAAGGAAATTAAGGCAGAACTATTGGTGGCCGGGGATAGACACGAGTGCGGAAAGGTATGTCAAAGATTGCATGGCTTGCCAAACTAGTGACAAATGCAGGGTGGTGAGAGAGGCACCGTTAATACCGAGTGTGGTACCAGACCAGCCTTGGAGCAAGCTAGCAGTGGACATTATGGGTCCAGTAGCAGGTTTGGGAGATGGGTTAAAATTTGTATTTGTGGTGGTAGATTACCATTCCAAATGGTTCGAATGGGAAGCGGTGAAAGAGGTTACGGCTAAGGAATTAATTGTTTTTTTGGAGAGAGTTTTTCTTAAGGAGGGAGTACCTGTTGAAATTGTATCTGACAACGGGGTACAATTTGTATCGGTGGCAATGAAGAAATTTCTTGCAGGCTATAGCATAAAACACACGAGGACAGCATTGTATAATCCCAAGGCGAATGGTCTTGTTGAAAGAGTCAACGGGTACATAAAGGGGGCCTTACAAATGGCCATGAAATCGGGACAACCATGGAGGGAGGTATTAAAGATGTTAACCTGGAATTATGTCACTACACCGCACTCTGTGACTGGCGTATCTCCATTTGTGTCCATGAAAGGTAGGGAACCTGGAACAAGGCTATGTCCAGGATGGTTAGGCATTGCCAAGGTGGTCAATGTGGATCGGGGTCAAATAATGAAACTCATTACTTTGAGTCAAGTAAGGAATAAGAAATTGTTTGATGACAGGATGAGGGTGAAGGAACAAGAATGGAAGATTGGGGAGAGGGTGTATGTTAAAAATCCCAGAATAGTGAACAAATGTGTGGAAAGTAAGTTCCTGGGACCGAAGAAGATATGTGCCGTGAAAAGCAATGTTGTCATCTTGGAGGGAGGAGAAGTTTGGTCAAAAGGAAGATTGGCAAGGGTGGGAGACGGGAAAGAGAATAAGTTGGATGGGCAGTTGAAAGGAAGGAAAGTGAATGTGAGCAATGAAAAGAAATTGGAGGAAGAGATGAAAGAAAGAGAGGTAGTTGTGAACGATGATAATACTGGCGTGAGAGGCAATGAAGAAGGTTCGCATAGGTCTAGGTCAAAGCCTGTGTGGATGAGAGACTATGAAACTTGATATTCTGTTGTAAATGCATGTTAGATTTTAATGCACAAGGTTAGATTTTAATGCACATAATGTTTACATCTAACTTTTCTGCTTTAGCCAATTTTCTCTTATGTGACTGTGTTGGTTACATTGGTTATATATTGTTTTCTTTATTGTTCTCTTCTTATACTGCTTTTATTTAATTTCTGTAAAAGGGGGAAGATGTGTAGAGACTTCCGTAGTTAGAATGTTGTGCCTAGCTAGGTCGCGCGCGCTCTCTGGTATGCTGGTGAGCAAGAGCTGCGTGACCGGGGAGAGGCAGTTGGCAGTTTGAAAGAGGAGCGCTGGCTGGGGCTCCGAGGAGCTCCGTAATAAAGAGGAACTCAAACTCAAAACTTACTGTGTCACCGTGCCTCTTTCAGAAAGCAGACTGCAGATGCTCCTCTACCAATAGGGCGCCAGCCTAATCATCTCTGGCCTGCTGCCCATGCGTTTGCCCAGTAGCACTACAAAATGGAGGAAAACCATACCGCAGGTCCCCTGGCCATGGTACAATGTCTCATTGACATTGCGCCCTCCCACCCAGTCCCCCCTGCTCAGGGCCCTGAAACACAAAAGAAGGAGCGGCAACGAGAGACTAATGCAGAGAACCAAAACTCTTCCCTATTCTTTCGAAAATCTGTGGCTAAAGAGAGAGGAAGGAAACACCCAGCTGAGAAGGGCAGCTGTCCAGTTGTCCCCTCCCCTCCCTTGAAGGGCTCCCGATGCAGCTCTGCCCATCCCTTCAAGACCTTGGTCAACTTCTCCAGCAACCTTGAATGAGTATCTTCTTGACTGTCGACATTTACTACCGCCATAGTACTGTATGTCAACAGAAATACAGAATTGCATGACAACTGCCACAAACACACTTCCGTTGGACAAATGCCTTCTCTCCGGGGGCCAATTCATGGAATTTCTTGCACAGTTCAAAGTGGTTTTGCACTTGTGAAAAGTGACTTTGCACTGCTGACACGAGCCCTGATTAATGGAACGGTGCAAAGTGTATGTTTGCAGTGTAAATTCCGTGCAAAGTCAGTGCATAGTCATTTTTGCAGTACAAACTGACTTTGCACGGACTGTGAACTACAAAAATCCACTTTGCACAGTTCCATGAATCAGGGTTATGTCGGCAGTGCAAATTCCCTTTTCAGCAGTGCAAAGTCACTTTGAAACGTGCAAACAATTCCATGAATCGGGCCCTAAATTTGAAAAAGGACTTAGGAGGCAAGGAGATGCACTGAAGGAGTAAGAAAGTGAAAAGAGTTAAGCACGAGTAAGCAGAAGTAGTAGTGTGAAAACGAGTAAAGCAGAGATAAGATGGATTGAAGGAGTGGGAAAGAGAGAATGGCATAAAGTGGGGGTAAGAAGTACATTTGATAAAAGAGCTAAGTGGGCGAAAGTGTGATCGAAGACGGTGTTGGAAAGAGAAAAAGAGTAAGGTGAAAGGACAGTTTGAAGGAGTGAGAAGGTGGAAAAGGAGTAAAGATGGGGTAATGAGCACAATCTAAAAAGTGAGAAAAGGGGTAAAGTTGGATTGATTAAGGTGCGGGAAAGTGAAAACAGAGTGAAGCAAGATTATGAAGTAGAAGTGATAAAGGAGTAACAAAAGAATTAAGACAGATGAAAGGAGTGAGAAGGTTGAAAAGGAGTAAAGCTGGAGGAAGGAGTACAAAATAAAAGTAACGAAAGTAGTAAAGAGGACATAAGTTAGATTGATTTAGGATGGGGGAAAGTGAAAACAAAATAAAGTAGGAGTTAGCAGCACAAGGTGTAACAGTGATATAGGAGTAAAGATGAAGTACGGCAGATCGAAGGAGTGAGATGGTTAAAAAGTAGTAAAAGTTGGAGGAAAAAGAACAAAGTAAATGTGAGAAAAGGAGTAAAAAAGACATCAGCCCGATTGATCAAGTTGTTTCATGGGTAAAATGCAGTAAGATGCGCAATGTAAAAAAGACATAGGAGTACAGAAGAAGTTAGACAGATTGAAGAAACAAGAACGTGGAAAAGGAGTAAAGCTGGAGTAAGGAGCACAATATCAAAGTGAGAAAATGAGTAAAGGAGAAGTATGTTGGATTGAAGAAGGTGTTGCATAGCGGAAAATGAATTCAATCAGAAGTAAAAGGTATGCAGAAAAGGAGTAAAAACAAGGGTAAAAGGGAAGTAGGACACATTGAAGAAGTAGGCAGATGAAAAGGAGTCAAGCTGGGTGAAAGCAGAAGAAAGAGTAAAGGAGCCCAGCGTTGCAAGATTAAAGGGGAAAGGGAATAAATCAGGAGTAGGAAGTATGAGGTAAATGTTAAAAGTAATAAACAGGAAGATGTGTTAGAAGGTGAAAAGGAAGTAAAAAAGGGAGTAAAAATCATGAGGTTGGCAGAAAAAGGTGAATTGTGGAGGAGGATTGTGCCGGTCTGCAGGATAGACTAGCGCCAGGGTGGTTCATTGGCAATGCTGGAAACTGACGCACAGGATCCACAGCTTGCGCATCGTGTGCACCCGCGACTAAATCCGACTACATCGGAATAGGTGTTAATTTCTGGAAGAGTCAGATGATTATCTGACGTGTTCGGTAATTAACACCTGAGAACGGGCCCTGAACAGGTAAGTCCCACTGCCCTAAGGTTACTTTGCTGTGTTTTGCACTGTGGAGCAGGATCACCTTCTGATGGATAGACATTGCAAGCCGAAATCTCACGCAAACACACACTTCCTTCTAAGGGTGGCAGCAGTTCACAACCATGACATTAACACCAGGTAGAGACATGCATTTATTTATTTATTTCATTGTTTGTAACGTGACAGCAAGGCCCATGGGCATAAGGGCACATCAAAAATGAGGCAACACAGAAAAAACAAAACATAAACAAAGGAACCAACATCGTTTCTTTCACTTGGTTAAGGATCAGGAGAACCACCCTTGTGTCACTGCCTTCCTCTGATTGTTCTTGAATTTGCCTTGCTTCCATCTCTGCATCTATGAACCCATGAAGCCCGGCCATTGGAACTGTGCTGATTATGTTATGTTAATGTGATTTATATCACGCACCACTGCCATTTTCATGGTCTACAGGCGACCAGGCAGATCTGAATAGGTAGGGGGCTGGAATGGGTTAGTTAGTGGTATTGAGAGAGAAAAGCACAACAGAGATTTGATGCGATGTCAGTGACTTCAGTTGAGAAAAACCGGTACCGCTGTGCTGATATGTTTTTAGTTGATCGACATTGTGTGATGTTTGGTGGGTGGTTGGTTAGATGTGGCTTTTTAATGTACGTCTTGGGTGTTGTGGAGAGTCGGTAGAGGGCTTGTAGCCTGCAGTGTTTTCGTTTTTTGTTGCTACCGTATGTGTCTTGTGTCTTCAGTGTTCGTGGTGGGCGTGCAGAGTATCAGAGAGTGTTTAGTAGGGTTAGTCGGGGATAGTACATAACAGATGGGCAGGGACACTACAGAACAGGTCTGTTGTCGAAAAATACAGATGAAAAAGGTATACTTATATTCTAAAAATGTACTTGTGAATCTGGTTATAAATAAACAATAGTAATCAAATGCTTTGTTAAATTAACACTTAGAGGGGGATATGTGGAGCAAATGGCTAACACAAAACCATTTCTCAATACTAAAGTTAGTCCTCAGGAGATAACGGATGCAAAGAAACCGATTATACGAGCGATAGAAGGATCCATGTGAACGAGGCAGTACAAAATACGTTCATTTATAAAAAAAATAATAGAAACAGATGTCGGTGGCTGGGAACAGGCAGAGCCGGCCTTAGGGGGGGCGGGTCGGGTGACCGGCCGGGGCGCCATGCCCCCTCAGGACGCCATTAGCCCCCCCGCCACGTCAGGTCGGGGGAGTCTTTTAAGGGCTCCCCGAGCTGGCGTAGTGAGAAAATGTGCATCAGGTGCCCTTTTGTTATTAAATGCGGCCGCGGAAGTGGGGTGCATTTAATAACAATAGGGTGCTGATGTATTCACACGATGATTACCTCCGTGCTCCGATGCGAGAGCGAGGAGGTTTTCATTGGAATAGAGCACTTCTGCATTAGCATGCATGAGCGCCCTATTGCAGTGATTAACCCTCTACGAGGCGCCGGAGCAGGGAGGGACAAAACAAATATGGCGCTCCAATCTCCCCTCCCCCACCCGACCCCCGGCCTCTCCCCCTGTCGACCAGGAGCATGCGGGAAGGGCACCAATTCGCCCAGGGTGCCCCTGCCTCTAAGGCCGGCCCTGGGAGCAGGAATTACTACAAAAACTTCAAGCTGTATTGGTAATGGAAATAATGTTAAACATTAAATTAAAAAAAGATGGAGAAAGCGATTTGGCAAATAGAACATTATAAACACGATGCACACACATGGTTAATAAAGAGAACACGGAGAATGGCTTTGCTGATAGGTAACCTAGGCGTGGGCGTCTGCTATTTCCATGGTGACACAGATAACGTAAATTCTTGGGGAGTATGTTTTGCTTTGGCGGCTTCATGCGTCACGAGCAAGGAGGTGAGTTCCTGTTTATTGCTGCGTGGGCCCTGGACCTTCACGAGATCACATCACAGATAAAGTTATCACAAGATGCCCATGACATGCATGTGCGGGTCACATGATAAGGGCTTTGAAAGGTGACGATCTGTGAACAAATGTAAAGATTTTTTGTTGGTTTATTAAACCCTTTAAAAGAAGAAGTTATACAATACAATATATTACAAACATGTTGGCGAACATCATGCATAATGATCCTGCCTCCATCGCTTTGACAGACAAACGACTTAAGCTCTTCTATCTCATACTTCAGGCAGACTCCTGATCCGTCAGAAGCCTATCAAAAATTCGCTAAACACGAATCATTACCACACGATGTGCAAATGAAACATGAATTGCGGAGGGAAACAAGAATTGGATCGGAGCAATCTATGACCAGACAGTATTCAATATAAAACTATTTCTCTATCTAATACGGTGACTTCTAAAGTATACCGTATAGACATATACGTGGCTCGAAAATGTCGCACCCATTTATTGTTTGTTAGCCGTTGTCTGTTGAATATATTTACAAGAACAAACATGAAAATGTGATGTGGCAATGCAAAGGATTGTGGGTATGCAGATTAAGGGCACGTCCTCCTCTACGCCGGGAGATTGCAGGACTCTTAAGAGCGCGTGCAATGACTCACTGCCTTCCAGTGCTCCTTTTATCCTAGCCCCTACGCTAGGGTGACCAGATTTAAAACGGAAAAGGCCGGGCCAGAGCAACTAACATAAAAGCAGGACTAACTCATGAAAGTGAATGTCAAGCAGGGTGACCAGATTTGAAAAATAACAACCCGGGACGGCCACAAACATAAAAGAGGGACTACCATGGCAGACCCTCCTGCCCCCCCCCTTCTTCTATGTGCGCGTCCTTTTCCCAGGACTGAGCTGCTATCCTGCAAATAAACCGTGCAGTGTTTATTTTTAATGTAAACATTTGATTAACAAAGGAGCGTTTGTTTTGATTAATATTACATGCTTTTCAATCTGTGTGGTTTCCTAGTCAGTCTGTGAGACTCAAGCTGGCAATGCTATGGTGGTTACTTAAAGGTTGGGGGTTCTAGTCCAGCATGGGATATCAGAGAAACGGAATGTAAAATGCTAATTATTCTGATGTTTGCTTCAAGCTTGCTTTTTAATTGTTGACCACCATCAATTTTCAATCATTTAATACTGGTAACACTCCCTTTATCCAAAAACCGGGACAGGGACTCTCCCTTTCACAAAAATTCAAAACAACTAGTTTTTAAATTAAAAACATGTTGTGGCCTTTAAAGACGACAGGATGCTTCAGTGGGTTCTAACTGTCTTTATTACAAGACAAACAGGTGAACATAAAGTTGTCCTCATGCAGGCGGGGAAGTTACTCACAGTTCAGTTCAGGGCTTCCCAGTTGCTTCACTGGGGGCAAGGTGTGCACAAGGATGGCAAGCTGCAAGCTTCCAGGGCCCCCATGTGGCCTCCTATGGCTTTGGACTTATGCCCTGGAAGCTGGGTCATCAGGCTCTTCAGGGCCTAAGTTTTCATGGCTCCTTAACAGGAGCAGCGCTGTGGGTAGACCGCTTGGTCTGGCGCTTCGCCAACACTGGCGGGAACGTTCTCTCGCGGAGCGCGGGTTCGCAAGATCTCGTTGTGCCGAGATCTAGCGAGACCACGCTCCCGCGATCACGTGATGTCCCCACACACCTCCTTTGCTGGGAAAAGGATGAATAGTCATTCCATGACAAAGTCTGCAAACTTGCTGGGTTTCCTTCTCTCTCTCCGAGGTCTACTTAGATCTGGACATGGGGCAGGACTGCGGGAACACTCTTGGGGAGATGCGGGTGGTTCGGGTTCTCCTTGTCCTGCTCTTCGCTGTGACCCCCTGAGTGGGGTTGGAGAGTTGGGGCTTGATAACTCGTTGCCGTAGTGTGACTCCGAGGCATCTCTTTCTGGTAGGCGAGGGTTTTCGGATGTCTCCTGGTGGTCTTGATCTTCTCCGGTTTCCCAGTGCGGCTGTTCAATAGATCCTTTCCTAGGGTACATGGCCACCCTTTCTAGATTCCATTTCCTTCCGTCGCTGGTGCAAATGTGGTTTGACCCCTTCTCCAGGACTTCTATGGGACTGCTGTATCTGGAGCCAGTCGAAGTGTCTTTGTGGGGGAGGTGTATCTTTACTAGGTCGCCTTTGTTAACTGCTGTGTGGCGAGCGGCTCGGCGCAAGTCCCCTTGAGCCTTCATGGCTTCTTTGTTACGCTGCATGCGGAAAACTACATCTTCCATGTCCACGTCTTCGTTAGCTCTCACTTGATGGAGCCAAGGTGGTACCAGTGTGGATGCTGCCCTTCTTCCCCTTAGCAGATGGAATAGTGAAACACCGGTGACGGCGTTGGGGGTGATGCAGTGGGCTGCAACGGCTTCCTTGACTGTCTTGTACGGGTCTAGGCCCGAGGCATGTGGCAGTTGCAGCACCCGTTTGATGAAGCGGTTGCCCGCTCGACTAGGCCATTGGCCTGTGGGTGGTAGAGACTTGCTCTCCGCTGACGAATGTTGTTGAGTTTGAGGAATTTCTCCATTTCTCGAGAGACCAGCTGGACTCCGTTGTCCGTGACAATTTCTTCTGGGAGGCCTTCGCGCTGGAATATGGCAGTAAGTGCTTCCGATGACGGTGCTTGTGGTGATGTCTGAAGTGAAGTCAACTTCGACCCATTTGGAGAAATAGTCGACCATGACTATCCCGTATTTGTGTTCTGGGGGCATGCTGTCCAGAGGCCCAATGAAATCCAATCCTAGTTTGCGCCACACCCCTTTGGGGACTTCAGTGGGCAGCATGGGGGCTTGCCTCACGGCTAGGCGCTTGTCACTGTTGGTGCAGTCATAGCACCTTTCGACCATTTGTCGTATGTCCTGGTCCATGCCTGGCCACCAGTAGGAGTCGCGTATCCTGCGTGTGGTCATGTTGCAGATGGCCTGAGTGTGCTCTGCACAGGATCACTTTGCGAATTCCGCTGGGCGGGATAACTTGGTCGCCTCTGAGAAAGAGGCCGTTCATGGTGGTGATTTCCTCGTTCACCTTCCAGTAGGGATGAAGGCCTTCAGGGATCGCTCTTTCGTTGGGCCACCCTTCGCGGACCCAGGCTGCTACGCGCCGTAGGACATCGTCCTGCTTGAACTCCTCCTGCCAGTGGTGCTCACTCAGGTCCATGTACTTTCCGTTCCTCAAGTCACTGATGGAGGCTACAACACATTCATCTTCCAAGAATGTGGTACCAGGGGCGCTTTGGTTCAGGAGCCTGGACATGCAGTCCGCTTGTGCGTTTTTCCAGCCCGCAATGTGGGCTATCTCGTATGTATATTGTTGAAGCTTTGCGGCGATCCTGGCCAGTCTCGGGGTGGCAGTCTTGGTGCCGCCCGGGCTCAACATGTGAATGAGGGGTTTGTGGTCGGTGACCAGCCTGAATTTCGTGCCCCAAACATAAGATCTGAAGTAGTCGACGGCCCAGGCACATGCCAACATTTCTTTCTCAACGGTGGAGTAATTCTTTTCCGATGATGATAGTGCTTTTGATGCAAACGCCACGATATTTTCAGTGTCTCCCTTCTTCTGGGAAAGGGTGGCCCCCAGCCCGTATGCGCTGGCGTCTGTAGTAATACAGGTGTCCCATTCAGGGTTGAACGGTTTCAGGCATGGTGCCTGTAGAATTCTCCTTTTGATTTCACCGAAAGCTTCATTTTGCTCTGGGCCCCAGGAGTAGGCTGCCCCCTTCTTCCGAAGCTCCCTCATGGGGAACGTGGTTTCGGAGAACCTTGGGACGAATTTGGCATAGTACTCGGCTAGGCCCAGGAACAAGCGTAGTTCTTCTCTGGACATCGGGGCCGTGGCATCTGTTATGGCCTCCATAAGGTTCTTCTTGGGGCTGGCCCCTTCGCTTGAGATGCAGTAGCCAAGGTATTCTACCTTGCTCACTCCAAAAACGCATTTTTCGTGGTGTAGTTGAACGCCCGCCTCTTGTAGCTTGCTCAGGACTGCCCTGAGTGCTTCGTCATGGGTCTAATTGTCCTTGGCATACACGAGAATGTCGTCCTGAAAGAATGAAACATTTGTGAGTCCTTTAATTAGAGAGTTCATCATCCTCTGGAATGCGGACGCTGCCGACGACAATCCAAATGGCATGCGGGTATATTGAAAGGTGCCGAAAGGAGTGATGAACGCTGTCAGGGGGCATGAAGATTTGTGTAGAGGAATCTGGTGATAGGCGTCACGCATGTCCAGCTTCGAGAAGATTGCCGCCTCTTTCACCATGAGGACAATTTCGCTAATGCTGGGGAGCGGAAAGCTATCCGTAACAACCTCTAGATTCAGGCTTCTCAGGTCGATGCATATTCTGAGGTCGTTGCTGGATTTCTTTTTGACTAACACCACTGGACTCAGCCACTCTGAGGATTCCACAGTCTCGATAGTTCCGTCTTCGACCATCTTCCGAAGGTGGGCATCCAATGCAGGTCTCGCCGTGGCAGGTACTGCCCTGACTTTGTGTTTCACAGGGACCGCATTGTGTTTCAGGCAAATCTTGTGGACAAAGTTTCTCACTTTCCCTGGGTTCTCGGAAAACAGGCTCGGCAAAGTCTCCTTGAAATTTTGCGCTACTCCTGAGGAGACCATGAGTACCTGTTCCGGAGTGCTGGGATCTAGTTTAATACTGAATTTGTGTTGATCGTCCCATCCCAGCACGGCTGGGCCTTTGGGTGAGAAGTACACTTTGGTGGTGGTAGACCTCCCTTTGAATTCGATCCGGGCTCTGATGTAGCCTAGGAGGTCGACAGTTGCACCTCCGAACACCGTCGGTTTTTGCCTGGTCGTTCTGATTTCTACTTGTGCTTGTCCCATCATCTCCTTATACGTGTTGATGGGAAGGATTGTGAGGTCAGATCCCGAATATGCCATGACACGTGTTTCCATTCCGTCCACTTTAATGGTGCAGTGGGGCTTTTCCCTCCTGGCATGGGGGGCGTTGACCATGACGACCATGGGTCCGTCCTGTAGTTCGTCCTCATCGCTTGAAGCGCAGTCGCCATCGAGGCGGCAAACGGTGTTCTCCTGCCACGTACATGCCGGGGCCACGTGACCAATGCGTCCGCACTTGGAGCACTCCTTATTCCTGGCAGGGCAGTCGCCTTCATTCGCCATGTGCTTGGTGCTGGCGCATCTATAGCATTTCGGCACATTCTTCTGCCTGGGGCCTTTGTCCCTGGGGCCGTCGCGGGACTGCTTGTCTCTGCGCCCTCTCCTTTGTAGCGTTGCAAGTTCGGGCACAGGCAGGTGACTTCCTGCCTCTTTGCGTCTGCTGGAGGTTTCTTCCTCCGCCCTGGCAATTTGGATGGCCTTGTAGAGGGTGACCTCCTTTTCTTGGATGAACTTGTCCTGCACTTTCCTGGAGTTAGTGTGAACGACGAGCATGTCACAGATAACTTGTTCTGCGTTTTCGCCGAAGGCTCAAAGAGAAGCCAGCTCCCTCATCCTGGTGATGTAGTCGTCCACGGGTTCGCTCCCATCCTGTTTACGGGTGTAGAACCTCAGCCTGTGTAGCACCACATTCTCCTTATTGGTGAACCTCTTCACAATGCGGGAGTCGCCTCCTTGTAGACGTCGTCGTCGTCGTCCACTGGTATGGCTGTTAAGCTGGCAAAAATGCGCTGACCTTCAACCCCAAATGCATTCAGCAGCATCGCCCTCTTCCTGACGGGGGCATATCCCGTGCCGCCCACAGCCTCCAGATAGGTGGAGAAAAGGGACTCCCACTGCATCCACGGAATTGCCGGGGTCCCTGGTGAGGGGAGGAACGCAGGGGGCGGTGTGGCGCCTTGCAAGGTGAGCCCGTGGGTCTTTTGATATCCTCGTCGCCAATTATGTTGTGGCCTTTAAAGACGACAGGATGCTTCATTGGGTTCTAACTGTCTTTATTACAAGACAAACAGGTGAACATAAAGTTGTCCTCATGCAGGCGGGGAAGTTACTCACAGTTCAGTTCAGGGCCTCCCAGTTGCTTCACTGGGGGCAAGGTGTGCACAAGGATGGCACGCTGCAAGCTTCCAGGGCCTCCATGTGGCCTCCTATGGCTTTGGACTTATGCCCTGGAAGCTGGGTCATCAGGCTCTTTAGGGCCTCAGTTTTGATGGCTCCTTAACAGGAGCAGCGCTGTGGGTGGACCGCTTGGTCTGGCGCTTCACCAACACTGGCGGGAACGTTCTCTCGCGGAGCGCAGGTTCGCGAGATCTCGTTGTGCCGAGATCTTGCGAGACCACGCTCCCGCGATCACGTGATGTCCCCACAAAACACCCTCTAATGAGGGACAAAGGGCCTAATTCCGGGACTGTCTTACTGTCCTGGCAAAACCAGGATGTCTGGTCACCGTAATGTCAAGGCACTACACTTCAGTAGTGGTTGGAGGAGAAGGAGGTTTAAATGTTAATGGTGGAATAAATATTATAATGAATTCATCAGAAACTACCACTATCTTGTAAAACACATAATTTCTTCAGTGTGAGATTGTGCATTCCTGCCTGCCAGCTTTCAAGACCTACTACCAAAAACAGGGAGCAATGCATTTTCCAATGGAAAAAATATCTTGAGAAAAAGGACAGAGCACCCAATTCCGGGACAGTCCCTGCTGAACCGGGATGTCTGGTCACCCGACCCTACACTCGCCCGAGAGACCAGAGATTCTCTCTATTGCGCATGCACCAACTTGAAAAGCCTTGGGTGAGTCACCACCACTGCGGATCCGAGCTGTCATTGGAGCTACACACACTTTGCTTTAAGCACTCACTAATCAGCTCCATAGCACCAGAGCACAGTAGTGATAATGAGAGTTGAGCACTCACTAATCATCTCCAAAGCACAGTAGAGGCAATGATGAGAGGTGAGCACTCACTAATCAGCTCCATAGCAAAGTAGAGTTAATGATGAGAGGTGAGAGAGGCACATTAGTTCCCTTGACCTTTAAAGTGTGTTTAGCTCTTCTACTTCTGTAGCGCTCCGAAGTGACCTCAAGGTGATGTGCAGCTCCTTAAAAGAATTTGTAAATGAATATACTCTTTTTGTTCAAATTAATTAAAACTGTTGAGTCCATTACCATGACGTCTGTTCTGGTAATCACAACAAGTTGCATGTTTGTCTCAATGACTAAAAAAAGTAGGTTTCTTTATCAGAAAGGCTTGTTCGGCTTGTTTCTATTTCACTATAAATATAATCCAGAGAGCGTTTACAGACCTCTCTTGTGGTATTTGCATTTTTATTTATTATGGTATTTATTGAGCGCAGACCTGGCTTCGAGAAGCAACAGCGCGCTTTACAGAGGTAACAACAATACAGATGCTTAAGGGAGTGCTTTTTAGACATAACAACAGAACAGATATACAGCGGGGGGTATGATACAGAGGGGCATAGAGGATGGTTACAGCCATACCTGGTGATAGGAGTAGAGGGGCAGGCAGCATCTAGTGAGTTAGGTGCTGCGAGGGCCTAGGTATTGAGCCAGAGAGATTCCTTGAAGAGGTGGGTCTTGAGTTCTTTTCTGAATTGTAGGAGCGTGGGCCGAGTCTGATGTTGATGGGGAGGAGTTTCCATAGTCATGGGTCGTAGACAGAGACGGCAGGTTTTGTAGTCCTTTCCTTTTCGCAGTGGCAGATTTCAAGTCTGACTTCTGATGGTGCGCTGTCCACCAGAGATGCTGAGTTTCTCCTGAAGGTAGCTGGGTGACTTGAGGGCGACTGCCTTATAGATGATGCAGCAAGACTTGAAGGTGATTTGTGCGTGCAGTGGGAGCCAGTGAAGGTCAATGAGGGTCGGGTTGATGTGGTCATATCTGTGCAGACCCTTGATGAGGCATGCACTGCGTGTAGGACACTTCTCAGGGACACAAGAGAGGTTTATAATTTATTGTAGGATTTATTTATTCCACTATTACCTCATCACCACAGAAAGGAAAAGGGCAGGGTGGGAAACGCAGACAACAAAACCATCAAAAAGTGACAAGATTGCAGGTCAGGAAGGGCAGGAAGGCAAGCTTTGGGAACCCTGCAGAAGAGGGAAATGGACAGGAAGCCAGGGAAAGAAACAGAAGGTGTGTGTTTTGCCGGCAATCTGCATACCCACAATCCTTTGAACAGAGACGCGTTTTTTATTTATTATCCTGTCAATGCATTCACCATATCCTGATCAAGGAATGATTTTTAGATACGGTTGATTGTAGTGCAGGAAGGGGATTTGATAGCCCGGCTAGTGTGTGAGATTTCCTTTACACCTTGACTTAGGGAAGTGGAGGAGGTACCAGATCCCCAGAAGGGAAAACGTGGATTGAGCCAAACCATCTGACATTAGACACATTGCTGCAACCCAAAGTATCAGGCCACTTCCCAAAAGTCCTGAATTTTCAGCAGCTCAGAGAACACACCTGTCCGTTGGGTCAGTCTTTGAACAGGCTATTTTTGTGGAGCAGGGCAGGAGCAGAGCGGCAATCGATTCGGTAGGAAAGATGGGGTGTAGAACTGGAAAGGAGAGTAAAGGAGATGGTTTGATACATTCTCACCTCTTGGTTCCTCCCTGCTTTAGCAGGTGTTAGACTTGGCTAGTTTGTGCTTAAACGATTTCTGAGGCCTGGGATTCACCATCATGTCAATACATTTGTGATGAGCGCGTCTTTCAAAAAGCAGCCTTTGTAGACGTAGGATGGGCTCTGTTACAACCTTTGCCAATTATCAACTTTGTTTTATTGGCATTTTCATAATATAACAAAAGGGCGCAGAACATTTTCACAAATTGTGCGATTAACAGGCCCAAACCCCCCCCCCTCGCCCACCCCAAACATCACCACCCCTCCCCCAAAAAAGGGAAAAACCAAAAAAAAACTTAGTCCTCATAGAGCTGTTCTGCTGGGGAGCCACTATGTAAGCTCCGAGAGTCTGGAGCCCCAGGAAGAGCGAGAGCATTAACTATTAGAAATGGCCGATGAACTACCATCGTCCCCCGGGCCGAGGGCCCTGTCCGCTCCCTGTCCCCCTTGAGGATCAGTGCACATCCCAACCCCATGTCTGCTGTGCCTCGTACCAGTTTGCGTGGAAAGAGCCCAAATTATTGTTCATCATTGCCGTCAGTTTATCCATCAGGTACATGTTTTTTACCTTTTTTAGCCAGTTCTCCTTCGATGGGGTCTCCAGGCTCTTCCACTTCTGGGCCAGTGCTACCCTTCCCGCCCTTAGCATTGTCTCCCACATCCTAGGGTATCGGGGAATGTCCGAGTCCTCCGGGGGGAGGCCCAGCAGCATTGTCAGGGGGTTCTGGGGGAGAAGCTCATCAGAAACTTCGGCGATCCAGCCCCTCACCTTCTCCCAGTATGCCTGGGCTTTCGGGCAGTGCCACCACATGTGCCCTCTCGTACCGACCTGGCCACATCCCCTTGGGCATGCGGGGGACACTCCTGTGTACATTTTAGCCAACTTCATTGGATCTCTGTGCCACCCCTGTAAAATCTTGAAGTTGTGTTCCATATCCGCCGTGAATAAGTTCCCATGGAAGGCTATTTTAAATATTCTCGCCCAGGCGTCCTCCGAGATCACATCCCCCGCTAAGTCATTCCAGAACAAGCGGAACCCCCTTCTCTCCCCTAGGTTGACCGTGTTCAGTAGCTTGTACATCCCTGATACCGCACCCTTCCTGGAGGTTGCCGAGTCCAGGAGCTTCTCGAAGGGGGTCAGCTGTCTTTTCAGGTTCTGGCCCCAGGCCTGGTCGCATAGAATACCCTTCAGGCGGATGTATTCAAATATGGAGAGGGACCCCTGACCGAGGGCGTCCCTTAGTTCCTCATATGGCCGGAATTCTCCTTCTCTGAACATCTGCCCCGCCCACTCCATTCCCCTGTCTGACCACGACTGGGCGTTGCGGAACCCCCTGCTTCCCAGTTTGAGGGGGTGACCCCAAAGAGAGGACATCGGTGATGGCCATGATGTTAGGTGTGCCGTCTGGGGACCCTCCCTCCAGATCGTCCAGAGGACTCCCAGGGTTGGGTGGGATTTGAGTCTGTTTGGAATAAACTTGCCTGGGGCCCAAAGGAGGTCCCGAATCTTCAGTGGGTGGGCGTCCATGTCCTCCAGGTATGACCAGTAAGTGCCCAACCCCTCTTTCATATGTTCTAGGAGGACGCGTAGTTGGGCTGCCCGGAAATAGAGATGAAAGTCTGGTAATCCAAACCCTCCCTCCTCCCTCGGTAAGGTCAGGACCTTATTGGCAGTTCTCGGGGTCTTACCCTGCCATATGAATTCCCGCACTGCATTCTGAAGGGCTCTGAAGGACCGGTCAGGGACTACAGATGGGAGGGCGGTGAAAAGATATAGAAGTCGCGGGAGAATGTTCATTTTCACAGCCGTCATGCGGCCGTACCACGACAGAATCATAGACCTCCACCTCCTCAAATCTGCAGTGATTCCTGCCACAACGGGGTCGTAGTTAGCAGGGGCTAGATTGGTAAGGTCCCGAGTAAGGAGGACTCCCAGGTATCGAATGGAGGCCTTTCCCACCGATATTCCCTCCAGGCTGGCGAGGGCGTCCAAGCCCGGGTCCCGGGTTCTCATAGGGAGCAGGACTGATTTGGACGCGTTGATCTTGAGACCAGAGAAACGCCCGTAGGTAGCCATCAAGGAGAGGAGCGGGGGGAGCGAGGATTTCGGGTCTACTAAGTAAGCCAGGATGTCATCTGCAAACAGGGAGAGCTTAAATTCCACCTCCCCCCTCTTAATCCCCTTAATCTCTGAGTGGGTTCTGACTGCTATGGCTAGCGGTTCCATGGTGAGGATATAGATTAGAGGGGAGAGTGGGCATCCCTGTCTTGTCCCCCGCGACAGGGGGAAGGGCTCCGACAACCCACCATTGACTTGGACCCTGGCCCTCGGGGCCCTATATAAAGCCGCCACCCATTCCCTGATGTGTGGACCAAAGCCCATTTTTTGGAGGGTAAGTTCCATGAATCTCCACTCCACCCTGTCGAACGCCTTTTCCGAGTCCAGGGACAGGACGCTCGCGTCCAGGTCTGACCTCTGGGCATAGTGCATCAGGTCTATGGTCTTCCGGATGTTGTCTGAGCCCTGTCTCCCCCTAATGAATCCTACCTGGTCGCCATAGACCAACTTCGGCAAGACCCCCTCCAACCGTCCCCCAAGCACCTTGGCCAAAATCTTCACGTCAACATTCAACAGGGAGATGGGTCGGTAGGAGGAGCATTCCCTAGGGTCCCTGCCGTCCTTGGGGAGCACCACAATAATTGCCTCCATCATGGAGTCCGGAAGGGGCCCCCCCTCCAGCACCGCGTTGAACACTTTTACCAAATGGGGGGAGAGGGCCGAGCGGAACCTTTTGTAAAAGTAGACAGAGTACCCGTCCTCGCCCGGGGAAGTGCCCACCTTCATTCCTCCAATCGCACGCTCTACCTCGTCCTCGGTCACCGGGTCCTCCAGCCCCTCCGCTATCTCCCTGGTCAGGGCCGGGATCTGGATTGAATTCAGGAACCACACCATCTCCGCCTCCTCCCCATTGTACTCGGACGAATATAATTTCTCATAATATCGGCGGAAGGCTTCGCCAATGTGGGGTGTGTCGTGGCCTACCTTTCCCACCTCGTCCTTAACCTCTTTCACTAATCGGCTTTTCTGCACCTCCCTCAGCTTCCAAGCCAGAATCCTGTCCGCCCTGTCCCCTTTTTCATAGTACTTTTGTTTGACCAGTTGGAGACTCCTCTCCGTCTTGTGGAGGAGGAGATCCTTCAATTGGAGACTGTAGTCGTCCAATGCGGTCACCTGCTCGCTGTCTAGGGGAACCGTGGGGAGACCCCTAGGTTGGAGTAGGGCGATTTTCTCCCTGAGGTACCTTTCCTGGCCCTCCCTTTGCCTTTTTTTCTGGGCTCCTATTTTAATCAGGGTTCCCCGTAAGGTTGCCTTAAAGGCGTCCCAGAGGGTATGTGGACCCACCTCCCCATTGTCATTAAGGTCAAAGAATTCCGTGATGGCCTCTAGGACCTCCTGGGATAGGACTTCGTCCTTTAACAGGGAGTCGTTGCACTTCCATCTCCCTCTGCGTTCGTGTAGGCCTCCCCTTGCTATTGTAGCTCGGACCAAGTCGTGATCAGACCAGGGGACGGGGTCTACCCTGTGGCCCGAGACAAATGGACGTAGGGTCTCGTCTACCAGGATGTAGTCTATCCTGGAGAACGACGTGTGGATGGCCGAGTAATATGTAAAGGAGGGGGAGTCTGATCTGGGGATGGGGATCGTGTCCAACAGGCCCAATTCTATGTTAACTTTTTGGAAGGTGCGCGCCATGATCTCATCCGCAGCCCTAGAGGACTGCGGGCCTGCTCGTTTCCTGTCCAGGGTGGGGTCCAGAACCATGTTGAAGTCCCCCCCCCACCACCACCGTGCCATGGATGAAATATTTGAGTTTGTCCCCCACCTCCTCCCAGAACTGGGCTTGGCCTTCGTTTGGGGCATAGATGCTCGCTAGGGTCAATGAGGCCCCCTGCAGGGACCCCCGCACCAGCAGGTAACGCCCCCCCGGGTCTTTCAGCGTGGCTTCTTTCTCGAAGCCCACGTGTTTCGCTACCAGGATGGCGACCCCTCTTTTTTTGCACTTGTGGGATGCACTGTGGACCTCGCCAATTCCCCCTCCCCGCATTTTGGGCTCCTTCCCCTGTGGCCAGTGAGTCTCTTGAACGAAGAGAAAATCCAGGTGTGCCCTTCTAAATTCCCTGCAGAGCAAGGACCTCTTGGTGGGGGTGTTTAACCCACGGACATTAAGTGAGCCCACTCCCAGGGCGGGCAGCCCGTCAGCCATAGTCCCTATTTTTCTCTCTCTCGGTCAACTCCTCCCCTACGCTCTTCCCCGTGTGCTCCGTTATTTCGACTCTGTGTTCCCCTTTTCCTCCCGCGCCCTCCCCCCGGGTGGGCTTAAAACAAAACCCCAACTGCCCCCCCTCCCCAAACCGTAACTGAACTTCCCCAACTCCCGTGGTCCCCCCCACCCCCGCCCCGGCGTCCAGCAAAGTAGTTCTGCCATTGCTGGCTTTTGGCCGAACCACCAGCCTGCCCACCTCGGCCAGGCAATCTGCATTAGAAGCTCCTCTCCTTGAGCCCCCTAAGATCTCTCGCGTCTGTGACCCCTCTGCGGACCCCACCTACTTGCAGGTCGTAGGGACGTTGATAGTGGTGAATCCTCTGAGTCTGCGTCCCTCCGACCGGGGCACACCGGGGTGCCCCCGTGCTCAGTCCTCGGAGTCGTTACGTTCTCCGTCCTTTGAAGGGGAGGGGGTGTTCATTTTCCTGAATTTCCTCACGCCGGTGCGCTTTCTCCTCTCCTTTCTCCTCACGGTCTCCCGTGCTCCGGCCCCGATGGGCCCCTCCGGGGGTTCGGGTCCACTGCGTATTCTTGTATGGCTCCCCTTATGTCCTCTTCCGTGATCAGGGTTGATCTTTGGCCCATGTATTCGAAAGTCAGGGAGAAGGGGTAGCCCCATCTGTAGCGCACTCCCTTTTCCTTAAGCACCTGTGTGAGAGGGCGGCACATCCTGCGCCTGGCCAGCGTGTAGGCGGAGAGGTCTTGGTATATCGAGACTTGTGCGTTGTTATAAGTGATTTCTCTAGCCTTTCTGGCCTCCTCCAACACCTTCGTCTTCTCTGAGTAGTAGTGAAACCGGACCAGAATCGACCGGGGGGCCCCGGCCCTGCCCCCCGCCCTGTGCACCCTGTCAAAAGTTGGCTCAGTTGTCATTTCCTCCGTGAACAGGAGCGTAATGATGTCTCGTACTGCTCGGGTGACGTCCCTCTCCGTTTCCCCCTCTATTTCGGGCACCCCAAAGATTCTGAGGTTGTTCCTCCTCTCCCTGTTTTCAAAGTCGTCCATCTGCCGGGCTCTCTCCTCGTCCCTCCTCTCCAGGGCCTCCAACCTCATGCTATATTGTATGTCTTGGACTGCTATGGAGGATTGGTTGGACTCGACCTGTAGGAGCCTGTCCTCAATCTTGTCCACCCTCTGGTCCATTTTTTCGAATTTTTGGGCAATGTCGGCGCGCATGTCCCTTATTTCTTGTAGGATCGAGGCAAAGCCCCTTTCCATTGCCGCCGAGGAGGGGGAAGCTTCCCCCGATTGGGCCATGGTTCCTTCGCGGGTTAAGCCTTTGTCACCTCTTTCAACCCCCCGGAAGCGGTATCTCTGCAAGGCTTCCCTCCAGCTCATGTGGTTCTTCCCTGTGTCCTGTCGTCTAGGTCCCCGCGGCCCCGACGGGGGGCGGGGGGTCCCCTACTGGCCCGTCCTTCCTTGCTTGGGTATGCGCTCCACAGGTGACCCAAGTGGGGGGGCAAAGTCCGGGGGGGTGGGCACACGCCCCTCCTGTTCTCAGGCAGGGGCCTCACACCCTTTTCGAGTGCCTCGTGGTCTTCTGGGGCCTCCTCCGGTCTCCTGGGGTGGGGGGGGTGGTGGATCAAGGGGGCCCAACCTTCCAATCCAAATAAGGGGGGGGGACGTTCTGGCTCGCTCCGTGGGTCCTGGGGGGGGCACCTCCGGGCGGGCACACGCCCCACCAACTGCTGGCGGGGGCCTCTCACCCTGGTCACCCCCACTTCGGGCCTTGTTGTCTCCGGGGGGGGGCCCTGGTCCACAGACCCCGCCTTTGGTCTTCTTGCTTTTGGGGTTCCGCCCCGCTCGGGGCGCTCACCTGTGGGGGGGCGGGTCCCCGGCCCGCCGGGTCTCCCCTTGCTTTGCTGTGCTGGGCTCCGGCGCTGGTAACCCCCGAGGGGGGTGGGGGGAGGGAGCCTCCCCACTCCTTTCTTTCACTCCCGGGGGGTGAGGGGGGAGGGCTCCGAGTCCCCGGGGGCACCGCTCCAGGCCCCAGGGTGCCGCCTCCTCCGCTGACCTGGTCTCCGCTGTCTTCCCGGGGGGGGGGCCACCCCGCTCCTTATCTTCACTTTTGGGGGGGGGGGCGCCGACTCCCAGGCGCCCTGCTCCGATCCCCCTGATGCCGCCTCCTCGCCGCGCGGGCCGCACGGGCCGCCCCGGCGCTCTTCGCTCTGGACTGGGCCGCGGGGGGAGGGGCGGAGAGGGCCGCCCCCCTGCCACGTCCCCGAAGTCCCGGGGGCTCGGACCCCGGCCGGGTCGTTCTCCGCACCCTGGGGGGGGTGGTGCTGGTGGGGGGAGCGAAGGTCCGTCGGGCTGGGGTGCCGCGTGCGCCTGGGGTGAGACCGCCTCGCTCGCGGTCCCAAGGCCGCTCCTTTCCTGCTGCGTCTCCCGCTCCGGCACCACGGGCTTCGTGCTCCGGCTCCCCGGGGAGCTCGCGCTCCGTTCTTTCTCTCGTTGGGGGGCGGGGGGGCGCCGAGTCGGTCGCCCCAGTTGTGCTCGCGGGGGGGGTACCGGGGGGGCTCAATCCCTTGGGATACCCGGGCCTCGGCGGGAGCTATGCACTCAGGCAGCCATTGCCTGTGCGCCCCCTGGTGGCCTCTCCCTTTGCCAATTATCAATGTTCCATTTTCTATAACAGGCATGGACAATGTGGGCCCATCAGTCCTTCTAAAGCTGGGAGCAGACATATTTCGGTGGTAGTAGACAATGCCACACATACCCTGAAGCCTTTGCCATGAGCTACAGCACTGCACTGCAGACCACTTCACATTTGATCCCCTGCTGGGCGGAATTCTCAAAGTAGATCCGTACTGATCAAGGACTAACATGTATGTCAAACCTTATGAAACAGATTGAGATCCCTTATGTATAGAGACCCTCCATACCTCTATCTATTGACTTAGTCAAAAGATCTTTACAAACCCCGAAGAACCTCCTGCCAAAGTGACTTGACGAGGAGACCACTACATACCTCCATAGGCACGGTTTGCTATGAGAAGACACTGTAAATATCAACGGGGTTCTCCCCCTTTGAATTTAGGGGTGTGAGACACGAGAATCCCTCGTCATGCACAAGAAGGGATGGGATTACATAGAGGAGACAGCAAAAAACACTGGCATGTTAGTTCATGCCACAGGGAGTAATTGGGGACAGTAAGAGGTCTGGTTTGGCAGCATGTATAGGAAAGCCAAGAGAAGCAGGAGAAGCAGGGGCACCTTATGACCTTTATGACCGACACACTCTTTTGTGGACATTTCAGGGGGTGGGGAGTGAGCCTTGGCAATTCTCCTCAAATTCGAAAGAAACACTATTGGTGAAATAGCATGACCCATTACAGGTCACCAAAGGTTTGAGTGGCTTGAATTAGCAGGTGCAGCAGAGAGATTGCCAGAAGATAACATTTCAGGTGTATCATGTGAATTGGCTTAATGTAAAAATCATGAAGACCCTATGATGGTAGATGTTGAGGGGTGAAAGGAAAGATCTGATATTCAGGTAAGGGAAGTGAACCTCTTTACTAAGTTCCAGTGACAAGGTATATACATCAGGTAAGTCCAAGGGTAAATAAGTAGGAAGGTACACAGGAGACATCCATCAGCCTCCACTCTCACAGGCAGCTTCACTCCAACTGACATTCATGTAGCTTTCAGGGACACTCTCACCACAACACTCCACAGGCATAACATTCCATCATGTATTCTCTCAGGCAAGCATTCATGCAGGTCTAAGGCAGGGAACACAAGACACAACACATCTCCCTCCTTAACAGAAACAAAGATACGGGTACGGATAGAAATGCGAGGGAAGATACACAGGGTAATGCGACCAAAGTCTGATCCAACAACACTCTGGTCATCTCCACTCCAAACTCCAAAACTTAAATCTAAGTCTCACTTACTCCATTCCAAAGAACAAGGTGCCGCATCTCATGTTCCCACCAACATAGTCCCTTCAACAACCTTCAAAGTGGCCAATCCACTATCCAATACACTCAGAGTCAGTAGCAGGCCTACCACAGACACTCAGACTAAGGAACCAGCCTTAACTCTCAACACACCAGCATTGCCACTCAACCCCAAAACCACACCCTCATTCATCCTGCTGCCAACAATTAAAATGCGCTGTAACACAGCGCTCCCTTCATCTTCTAGTATACTCCCAGAACAAGTCATCAAAACTCAAAATGCACAGAGCACATGCACCCACTCTGTGTACGGCAGGTGGAGAGGACCACCCCCTAAGGTACCGGGGTCCAACTCCCCAAGGCACAGGCAGGAAACGCCCTCAAGTGCGGGGTTCAACACCCCAATATTAGTGGCACGGGTGGCAGAACACTGCTATAAAACTGGTGCCAGGTTCCAAACCCCCAAAACTGTGGCACGGGTGAGGGAACGCCCCTATAAAACCTGTGCTGGGTTCCAAACCCCAAAATCGGTGGCACAGGTGGCAGAACACCTGTGCCAGGTTCCAAATCCCAAAACCTGTGGCACAGGTGGCAGTACACCCCCATAAAAGATGTGCCGGGTTCCAAACCCTAAAATCTGTGGCACGGGTGGCAGAACACCCCTATAAAACTTGTGCCAGGTTCCAAACCCCAATGGATGAAGGATGCAGGGGTAAGAAGGCAGTCAGGAGGAGAGTAACAAACTGATCAAGTGTTTCCATCTGCAAGGGTGGGATCTTCCCTCCACCAACTCTTTGTTACTAGTCATTGGTTGCTCAATGAGGCAGAACAGTCTAATCCAATCTCTGCGATGCCATTGTCCCGTTCCCCAATAACACAGTTGTATTTGACCTTTCTATTCATGGGGCCGTCCTCAATATCATATAAACAATCCTCAATTTCAGCTATTAAAACATTAGCGACCTGTATTTGTTTACATTTTTTTTAAAGTCTCTTGGAGCACCCTCCTGTAAATATTTCAGTGGTAGCCTTCCTTTTTGACAGTGTCTCTGCCACTTGCAGCAGAGTTTGGGGTGATCCATAGCTATATTGAGTGCTTGTTGGGATGACAAAGCTTTGATTAGTTGTAGGCGCTGACTGGATTAGATGGTCCAAATTCTGTCAGTTCTCCCTTCTGTTGATGTTAAGTCATGGTCCAGTCTTTGAATTTTTAGTGCATGTGGTTTTTCATTATTATTGGTATACCTTAACCAAAAGAGTCAGTATGGCAATTTGTGCCAAATGGTCAACATTGGTGAGTGCAAACGGCCGACGCACGTTTCAATCAAAGTCTTTCTCAAGGCAGAATTGAAGTGGTAGCAGACTCTTGGTAGAGTTGGTGGCTGGTCCCCCAGGTCCGGGTGCCAGGTTGAGGCTGGATAGCCTGGTCTGGTGCCGTGATCGGCGGAGTGTGCCGGTCGTCTTCAGTCAGGAGTAGCTATATTGAGTTAGATTTATGCTACATCGCTACAGGCGTAATGAACACTGGTGGAAACAAATCACATTAATTTAAGCACTGACAACATTATTATGGTGGGAAGCAAAATAGACATACTACTTCAAAGCAGTGACAGATTTACTGGTGTTGCTCTATTTGAAACAATAAGAATGTCTTCCTATGAAATTGAAAGATAAAAGCAGCTATTGTGCAAAGGATTGTGTTCTGATTGTTTTTGTGCTGTGTCCAGCGTGCGAAGCCCTGGGCCCGGAGTTTCTCCCTCCCTCCATAACAGACTCCTGCCTGCAGCAACTTCACAGAAAGCGGATTAAGTTTATCTTATACTTCAAGCAGACCCCTGACACGTCAGAGGTCTTCCAAAAATTTGCTAAAACTCGAATCGCTGACACACGAAGTGCAAATGAAACAAGGATTTTCTTTTTTCCCCTCCCCACGTCTTATTCCAACTTCCCCAGTTACATTTCTTCCCGTGAGGGGCTTTGAAGAAAGGTGAGGGGGTTCCAGTTCAGCCCAGGTTACTGAGCCCAGCTCCACCCGAGGTCCACGTCAGGTGTTGCCTTTGCTTTTCTGCCCTGGCTTTCACTTTCTCCCCCGCCTCGTTCGCGGCCCCCGCAGGGTTTCAAGCGGGGTTTAAAAGCGCAGCAGAGGCCCGGTGTCTTTCACCCGTGACACCTAGCATTGCTTATGGCCACGCCGAAGCACCGCTCCCTCTTGGGAGAACAAGACCACTCTGTGATCATGGTGTCTCCCCTTCCAGATAAGCATGCAAATGAAGCAAGGATTTTTTTTGTAAAAATATATTTATTAAGTGCTTAAAGATGATACAAGGGTAATAAATTAAATTCAATAAGAAGACTTTTGTGGCAAGTATATTCCCCCTCAAAGCAGAAGGGGTGGTTTCAGTTTTACTTTGGGCATTTGGGTGGGTACATATATATTTTCTATTTCAGAGTCTGTGGTTTACAAAGTGTTCTTGTTTTGCCTGAGTAGGCTAAGAGTTCTCTTTTTCTTTATTTTATTTTTGGATGATTGCCTGGGCTGGGGGTTTTACTCAGGGCCCCCATCTTCCAGGCTGTCCTTGATTTCGTAGTCTCTTAGCAGGCCGTGGACCATCCTGCGCCAGCTTCGGTTGTCAGCAGCTCATCATTGAGGACCAGGCGTTTCCTTGCGTAGAGGAGAATGTCCTTCAGGCAGCAGAGGATCCTCCAGCAGTTCTGGATTGCCTCTACTGTGTGGGTCTGTGCAAAGAGTCCATACAGCACAGACTGGTGTATAATGTCTTGGGGCGGGATGTGAGCACTCAACTCAGTGTTCAGGGCCCTGCGCAGTTTCCTTGCAAAGGGGCATGCCCAGAAGAGGTGGTACGCTGTTTCCTCTGCCGGGCACCCCCTTGGGCAGCTCCTGTGTGGGCAGAGGCCCCTCCTGTTCATGAATGCTCGCACAGATAGTGCACCCCTCACCGCCAGCCAGGCAATGTCCTTGTGGATGTTCAGGAGTTTGTTTGATGCCACATTTTTCCACTCCTGGGTAACTGGCCGCTGGCAGGTTCTCAATGGGGTCTGTGGTGTCCTGGGTCCTGATCAGATTGTGGATCATCCACGGGTTCCACAATGCAGGCACCACCCCCTGAAGGCCAAAATCCACAATTAACTTTTCCATCTCCCGTAGTCTCAAGGGAGCGTCCAGTCGTACGGGACAGAGTTTTCCCACTTGTCCCAGCCCAGCCTCCTCCATGTTGGTGTGAACAAGAAGCGGAAAAGGAGGTAGGCTGAGATGGGTCTTGTTGGCGTTTCCCAGGGAAATCCTGACACAGGTGTAGGCTTACCATGCTCATGGTAGACGGTTTTGAATAAAAAAACGTCTTTCGTTTTACTAATAGGGTGACTTTTCAAATATATCTTATAGACATGTATATGACTCAAACATGTAATACTTATTCATCATTTGGTAGCCCTTGAAAGTAGAATGTATTTACAAGAAAATATATGAAACTGTGAAGTGACTGTGGAAAGGATTGTGAGTATGCAAATTAAGGGTGTGTTTAGCTCTTCTACTTCTGAAGGGCTCCGAACTGACCTCAAGGTGATGTGCAGCGCCTTAAAACAATCTGTAATTGAATATACTCTTTTTTGTTAAAATTCATTAAAACTGTTGCGCCCATTGCCATGACGTCTGTTTTGGTAATCACAACAACAGCTTTATCAAAAAGGTTTGTTTGGAGTGATCCCTTTTCTCTAAAAAAAGAATCCAGAGGTGCGATTAGAGAGCACTCTTGTGAAATTTGCGTTATTATTATTATTATTATTATTACTATTATTATTATTATTATATTATGATAGTATTTGTTGTGACTTGTATGTATGTATGTATGTATGTATGTATGTCACTGTGAGTGCAGTGAGAGAGTGTAGTGAGGCATGTGGAACCTGGGAGAACTAGAGGTTCCAGGAAAGGCATTTGAGGGCTTGGAGTGAAGATGGGGACCAGAGTGGAAGCATGTAACCTTCTCTCCCACCTCTAACCTGCTATGCTGTTACAATGATATGACATGATTTGGTATTTATAACATGCCTTTACATAAGTGTTTCTAGGCCCCACAAGACAAAGGAGGGGAGATAGAGGGATGACAAGACAAACGATCTCACTAGGCCTTGTGACATTCCGATCGTCCAAGTGCAACGAGCAGGGGAGAGGGCTTGGGGAGAAGTGCAGGGAACGGGTAAGAGGAGGAGTGCAGTCAGGGCAACTGGGATCTGAGTAAGTGCGAGGACGGCAGAGAACTACACAGGTGCAGTCCCAGACCGGAAGTGCTGGGAAAGTCACAAGGCAGTGCAGGGTGACTGGTGAAGGGGGGTTTTGGTACTCTGTGTAACTATGGGGGCAACCACACCACCGATCAGGTCGAGCAGACAGGTAGATTAGCAGGGGAGAGGAAGAGAGAAGGTAGAATAGAAGAGGAATGTCTTAAGCAGTTTCTGCAACGTCAAGTGATCCCGCTCAAGTCTCAGAGGGGCAGGGAGGTGATTCAGAGGAGCTAGATCTACCCCCCACTGTCTGTTTGGAGAAGCGTCTAACACGCAGAGAGTTTGTGGTAGCTGAGTGGAGAGCTCTAGAAGGAAGATATTTAGGAAGAGAGTGTTGGATATAGAGAGCACCACAGCCCCAGAAAGCCTTGTGGATGATACAGAGGGTCTTGAACTTGATCCTCATGGCTACCGTGAGCCAGTGGAGAGATTTCAGAGCTGGAGAGAATGGTCCCTGGGCTTGAGGCCAAGAATAAGTCTCTCAGTCCTGTTCTAGGACTATTAGTTGAAGAGGGCAGAGAGTAGAGTTAGGAATATTGAGAAAAGGCTGTTGCAGTAGTCCAGCCTGGAGAGAACCAGAGCTCTGGAGACAGTGAGAAAATGTAGGATACGTCAGAGGAGATGCAACTGGAAGTGGGCCTTCTTGAAAAGGTCCATGATGTGTGGAGGGAAGGAGAGAGTGGAGTCGAAGATGACACCAGTGTTTTTTGTCTCACAGGAGGGTGGGGTGAGGGGGCCCAAGGAGGGCGACCAGAGTGAGAGACGAAAAGCAGGAGCAGGTGTCCCAATGTCCCAATGAGAAGAATCTCATTCTTACTCGCATGAAGGCAGAGGTCGTTAGAGGTGCACCATCCCTGAATAGCAGATAGACAGTCAGGAATGAGCGAGGAGGGAAAGGAGGCTGAGGGTAGCCTGAAAGAGAGCTGTGTGTCATCTTCATACGACAGAAAGTTAGAGGACAAAGTAGAGATCAGGTGGTCCAGCGGGGCCAGATAGACATTGAAGAGCCAGGGTGAGAGGATAGTGCCCTGTGTAACACCACATGTGGAGAGGGAAGTTGTGGAGAGAAAATAACTTAGTTGGGCCTGTGAAAGTTGGTCCAAGAGGAAGGAGGTCAGCCAAGCCAGAGCCTGACCAGTGATGCCAAGATTCACAACGAGACGATTGAACAAGGTGGCACGATTGACCGTGGCAAAGGCAGAGGAGAGGTCAAGGAGGATGAGGACAGAGTGAGAGCTGGAGTCAAGGTTGGAGAGCAGATCTTCACAGGAGTTCAGGAGAGCAGTTTCTGTACCTTTAGCCGATCTGAAGCCAGACTGATGGTCATGGAGATAACCAACAGATGCAGTGTGGAGGTTTAGCTGAGAGATGACTAGTTTCTCAAGGAATTTGGCCAGGAAAAGAGTGCTAGAGATCGGGCAATAGTTGGCCGGGCAAGAAGGATCAGCAGAAGGCTTTTTCAGAAGGGGGTGCACATGCAAGTGCTTGAGAAGAGACGGGAAAGATCCAGTGGCAAAGGAGTGATTGCAGAAATCGACCAAGGCTGGAGTGAGGCAAACAATACCGTCCTTAATGGTTCTGGAAGAGCAGAGGAGCACCTGTATGGATGAAACTTTCATAGACCGGAATTGTCTAGAATCCTCATTAGGTGTTCTAGGAGAGAGAGAGGAGAGAAGGATATGAGAGGGAAGGGTGGCCAGACGGGGCCTGAGAGAGGTAGAGGGAGAGGGAGAGGGATGAGGAGAGGAGGATAGCGTGGACAGCATGTCCTCAGTTCTAGTGGTAAAATGAGAAGACAGGGCCGTACAGAGGGCCTTGGAAGGAACAGGAGTGGTAGAGACTGCAGATGGATAGGCCAGCTTCTTGCAGATTTCAAAAAGTTTGGCAATGCTGTTAGAGGCTGCAGAGACACTGGCTTGAATGTGGACCCTCTTCTTGGAGAAGACAGATAATCTGTATTGCCTTTTGAGCAGGCGGCAGGCAACTTTATCAGAGGGTGTGCCCGAAGCCCTCCACCTCAGCTCGGCTGCTCTGCACTTGCTTTTCAGAACGGCCAGGTCGGAGTCATACCAATAATTGCAGAGGGAGAGGGAGAGGGATGAGGAGAGGAGGATAGCATGGACACCATGTCCTCAGTTCTAGTGGTAAAATGAGAAGACAGGGCCGTACAGAGGGCCTTGGAAGGAACAGGAGTGGTAGAGACTGCAGATGGATAGGCCAGCTTCTTGCAGATTTCAAAAAGTTTGGCAATGCTGTTAGAGGCTGCAGAGACACTGGCTTGAATGTGGACCCTCTTCTTGGAGAAGACAGATAATCTGTATTGCCTTTTGAGCAGGCGGCAGGCAACTTTATCAGAGGATGTGCCCTAAGCCCTCCACCTCAGCTCGGCTGCTCTGCACTTGCTTTTCAGAACGGCCAGGTCGGAGTCATACCAATAATTGCACTTGGAGGCAGGCTTCAGACGGATACTCATGACAGGGGCAAGGATATCGATAGCATTGGAGATAGCGAGATGAAGGTTGGAGAAGGCTGTGTCAGAGTTGGATTTAGCTGCAGGGGTAGGAGGAGGAGAGAAGGTAGAGGCAAAAGCAGCAACTGACACTCGCTTCATAGGTCGAATGACCGCAAAGGGAGGTGGCAGTGCTGGGGTCGGTTTTGCCAGGGGGACAGACAGTTTCAGGTGAGAGGAAAGCAGAAAGTGGTCAGTACAGGAGAGTGGAGTAGTGAGAGGGTTAGAAAGGGGAATCTCTGAGGAGATAAGAAAATCCAAGATGTGTCTGGCTGAGTGTGTTGGATCAGAGGGAAGAATAGAGGGGGACAGAGAGTCGCAAATGTTGCGGAAAAGCCCTGAGTGGTCAGAGGAGTGGATGTTGGAATCCAGTACTGGGACCTCATTTCGTAAAAAACGAAAAACCCTTTTGTTTAAATAATGGCCTAGACAGAGATTTGGAGAAGAGAAGTGAGAATCCAGAGCTGGGCCATAACGAGCATAGTTTGATTTCATCTGCGCATTGATATGATTTGGTTTGTTTAGCTGTGCGGTACAAATTATCAAATCAATCAATCAGTCGATCAAATCCCAGCGGAGGAGAAGCTGAGAGGTAGAGACAAGGAGAGAGGGGAGAGAGCAGCCCATTCAGAGAGGAAGATGGCACCCTGGGCAGGTGGCCTGTACATGGTGGCCAGAGTCAGAGAGAGGCCAGGAGTGATAGAGAGCCTGCAGACCAGGCATTCAAAGGAGGAGTAAGCCTGGATGGGAATGATAGAGGCAGGGACCCACTCAGGAAAGATCGGGGCCACTCCACCTCTGTGCCGATTGGTTCTGGGCTCGGAGCAGATCTTGTAGCTCTCAGGTAGAAGGGTGTCAACACTCGTGACAGAGCTGGCCATGAACCAAGTCTCAGTGAGAGCGAGAACATCCAGATCAAAGTCTTTGAGGAGGCGGCAGATGTGAGAGAAGTATTTGACAGCAGAGCGAGCATTGAGAGTAACGTTGCGGACCAGGTTGCCACTTTTGAAAGACTTCTGTGGTGGGGTACAGGAGAGAGGTACACCCAGTGGACGAGGCAGAGGGGCCCAAGAGAGGGCAGAGGTAGAGGGAAGGGCAGATGGCCCAGAGAAGAGGAGGAGGTGGGTGCCAGAGATGGGGCAGCATAGGAGGAGGTGAGTGGCAGAGGAGCCGGAGCGGTATAAGAGGAAGGAGGTGGAGGAGCCACAGAGGTGGTAGAGGTAGCGCTAGGTGGCAAAGGGAAAGCCACAGAGGAGGCAACAGAGGTGGAAGGGAGAGCCAGAGAGGTAGAGGAGGAAGGTGGCTGAGGGCCAGAGAGGTGGTATAATAAATTAAGAAGGGGAATAAAGTATCCTGTTTCTTTTTGACTTATCTGGGTCAGTCTGGTTCCTGCTCATTGTCCTCTTACTTGACCGACCCAGACACAACATTTGGCGATGAGGTGGTCCACTAATCGAGCCATGAGGGGCCTGATGAGAGGGAGAGTGAAGGAGAGTGAAGAGGTATGAACCCTGATGATGCCTGACCAGTCCATGAAGAAGTGCAGTTCATGGCAGGCTGGATAATCTGGAGATCGAGTAATCCGGAGATGGAGTCAGTTAGCCATGGAGGAGTATGGCAGAAGCATCCATGCAGTTGTGGTCCTGGGACAGGGACAAGCATGTTGAGACAGAGCTGCATCTAGAAAAGCAGCCAGAGAAAATGCATTCGGGCAAAGTACTTTGGAAGAAGATAAATTACAGCAGTTGCTGCTGTGCAGAGTTCTTTTGCTCTCCGAGTACAAGGTGAATTATGGAACTTGTGGTCCGTAATTGAGTCACATCAAGGTACTGTTTTTTTTGGAGTCCTGAGTAAGAATGAGGGCCTGGGAAGGGTCCTATGGGGGTTGTTGGCAGCATGCGTGCCAAGCTGTGCCCTGCGTTCCTGCTTTGCAGTTGGGCTGGAATGCATGTGAGTGTGCCGGTGCCATTATCCTTAATTCCAGTTTCGTAGAAAAAGGGTATTAAAGGAAAGGCCCTTTGAGCATTCTCCTGTGTGATGACGTGTAGAAGTACAGTCACTTTCTTCCGAGTGTTCAGTAGTGGAAGTTTGCTTCCACCGCGCTGGCCGTGGTTTGGAAAGAAAAGAAAATGTGGTAGCCCAGGCAAAGTATGTGGCAGTCAGGTCTTTAAGTGGGCCAGGGCGAGCCATGACCGAGCACCGGCAGTCTCCAAAAAGGGCTCCTGAGACTGGGCCCTCCCAGGGCCCAGCCCCAACTACCCCCAGCCATGCTGAACCACACAGACATGTCTGCGTGAGGACTGTGGCGGGAGGGGGCTCAGGGACACCCGTGTGTGAGCAGGGTGCACCACGACAGTGGTGAAGAGGCGGGACTGCATCCCGGGCCGGGCGGTGATATTGACAGTGATTTTCTGTGTGTTTCCTTTACATCCACACTGTTCGATCATGCCGCAGGGAAAGATGCAGTCCACGTGGTCGGCGTCCATTTTGTGCCCGGGCCTAGGTAGGCCGAAGCTTTGTTTCTGAAGCATCAAAGGCCATCCAGGGCAAATCTTTAGAAGGCTTAGCAGCGGAAGGCTGCTTATAACACATGCTGTGGTTTGGATGTAGATTTTGCATATTTTTGTCGTTTTACATCGGGTGAATGGTGGGTCCAGGTGAGACCTGCTAAGCTGGCAGGACAGACTCTGGTCCCACTGGGCTCAATATTTGGGACTCCCACCCACAGGATGGAACAGACTTGGTGATGACATCCTCCTGGCAAGATTGAATGTGCATTCTGGGATCCAGCTGGTGAAGGGGTTTGGTCAACATCTTCCTGCCTACAAGAAGAATGAGTTTGAGTTGAGGCCTTTGGGGTCTCATACAAAGGTGCTTGTGCGCTCAATGCCATGGATGGCAATGGACAGGCGGCACCTCAACAGCAACTAGATCAAGGTCAGCCTTAAGCACAGCCCCATCAGGCGCCCGTACTACACCCAGTACAACCTCCTGTAGCAGCTGTTCAACCTCCAGTACAACCTCCTGTATCGGCTGTTCAACCTCCAGGACAACCTCCTGTAGCGGCCGTTTAACCTCCAGTACAACCTCCTGTAGCGGCTGTTTAACCTCCAGCGCAGCCCCCTGCAATGACTGCACCACAACTACCGGGTGTAAGACCTCCAGGTGCGTTATCACCAATGCCTGAGTTTGATATCTCAGGGGCACCTTCAAGCCTGGGGCCACGCTGGAAGATGTGAATGGATAGACTGGAAATGTATTTCCGCGCCACGTTGGAGACTAATGATGACAGCAAGTTGGCCACCTTGCTTTACTGTGCAGGACCAGCAGTGCATGAGGTATTTTTGTCACTCCAGCCACGCGATGTCTCATATGCGGCGGCAAAGGATACTCTCCATGACTTTTTCCTCCCCCTTGCAAACGCAGACTATGAGAGATTCCTCATGGGGGCAGCACATTAGAAAGATGATGAGACACTTGATACGTTCTATGGGAGGTTGAGAAGGTTGGCAGTGCCATGTGCATGGGTAGATCCAGAGACTATGATCAGGAACCAGCTGATCTAAGGATGCACGTCTGGCAAGTTGAGAAGACAAGTCCTGAGGGAACCCGGCCTCACCCTTCCACGCATTCTGGAGCTCGGGCGGTGCCAGGAGGATTCCGACCTGCAGGCGTCCCTATTGGAGGCTGAGGTGCACCCCACCAAGGCTGAAGTCTGGGCAGTGGGACATGGCAGGGGAGCCAGACGCTGGGGGATGAATCAACGAGAGAAGGGGTCGGCTCCTGTCAACTCGTGCTCCAATTGTGGGTATGACATTCCCTATCCAGCAGAGTGCCCAGCGATGGGAAAGACATGCGGCAGGTTTGGTGGTGCCGACCACTATGCAAGAATGTGCAGAGCCACTACCCTAGTGGGGGTGACCCGAGGTCCGGTGAGGGCTGGGTTCTTCCAGCAACAGCACCCATTGAATGTTGCTCAAATAGATCAGGCAGAGGACAATCCGGCCCAGGAAGAGGATGAGGAGGAGGAAGAGGAGAACGTGTTCTTAGCATCCAGCATAGGCGTATCGAGGGCAAAGACAAGAAGGCAGCCTCGATGCCAGGTGCTGGTGAACGAATCCTCTGTTCCTGTCCTGGTAGGCACTGGGGCGTTGTGAATGTTATGGCCCGTGAACACTATGACGCCATGGTGTGCCCTCTTATCCTGACCAAACCCAAAGCTCGCATCTTCACCTTTGGAGGCACGGATCACATGGTGGGTCTGTGATAAGGGCCCGATTCTACGTGACGCCTGTCAGCAGCAACATTCTGCTGAGCTGTGCGGCGGCTGAGGCACTGGGCATCGTCACCTTTGCGGATTCTGTATATGTTGATGACATCCAGATACTCCTGGAGAAACACACTGCTCTCTTTGAAGGGATTGGGCAAATGGTTGGTGAGCCAGTGAAGTTAAACATAGAAGACTCGGTTCAACCCATTGCCCTCAAACATCGATGAGTCCCCTTTCACCTAATAGATCTGGTGGACAAGGAGCTGGAAAACTTGGTCAGGTTGGACATAATAGAGAAGGTGGAAGACCCGATTGTAGTAGCTCGGAAACCGAAACAACCGGACTTGGTTCGCATTTGCGTGGACATGCGCCTGCCCAACAAGGCTATTAAGAGGGAGCGGCACCTCACGCCCACAATTGATGACATCATTACTGAACTCCAGGGTGCCCGGTTCTTTTCAAAGCTGGACCTCCGTGCAGGGTACCATCAGGTGGTGCTACCCCCCGAGTCGAGGTACATAACAACTTTCACCACCCACAGGGGCCTCTACAGATACAAGAGACTGAGCTTCAGGGTGTCATCTGCAGCCAAAATCTTTCCGAATATCATCCGCGGGGCGCTGGTAGATCTAGATGGCGTCCTAAACATTAGCAATGACATCCTTGTGTTTGCCAAATCGGAGACGGAACACCTGGTGAAGCTGGCTAAGACTTTTGAACGTGTTCAGTCGCTGAGCTTGACCCTGCACCAGGAGAAGTGCGAGTTTCTCAGAACCACCATTGAGTTCTTTGAGTTCCA
The DNA here is from genome assembly GCF_040938575.1 of Ambystoma mexicanum. Taxonomy (NCBI): domain Eukaryota; kingdom Metazoa; phylum Chordata; class Amphibia; order Caudata; family Ambystomatidae; genus Ambystoma; species Ambystoma mexicanum. The sequence goes on from NC_090922.1 coordinate 1,479,598,404, forward strand.
CCGGTGGGGTGTCTCCTGATCCACGCAAGGTAAAGGACATCATGGAGGCCGAGGCCCCCGAAAACGTCTCGGAGGTGAGGAGCTTCCTTGGAATGGTCACTTACTGCGGCCGTTTCATCAGAAACTTGGCAGCAAGATCAGAGCCCCTCAGAGCCCTCACAAAAAAGGACATGGCCTGGCAGTGGGGCCCACTTGAGCAGGCGGCTTTTGATGACATTAAAGGAGCCCTCACGGCAGAAGACATATTGGCCTTCTTCAATCCTGCGCTGGAGTCTGAAATAGTGGTGGACGCCAGCCCGTTTGGCCTGGGGGAAGTCCTGACGCAGATAGACGCCAATCAAGAGGTCCGCCCCATCGCGTATGCCAGCAAAGCGCAATCAGAGACAGAACAACGGTACTCCCAAATCGAGTGGGAGGCTCTGGCCGTCTTGTGGGGCTGCCACCATTTTCGACTCTATGTTCTGGGACGACCTGTGATGGTGATCACAGACCATAAACCCCTACTGCCCATACTGGCGGGATCATCGTCCAAACCCCCGGCCAGAATAGAACGGTGGATGCTGGCACTGTGACAGTATGGAGTGTTGCTAGTATACAGGCCAGGAAGCAACAACGCGGCAGACTATCTCACGGCAGACACACGCGAGAAGGGACTGGCGGGGCGCCGTCCACGTGTGCTGAGGAGGCAGATGAACACGTGCAGCTCATGGTGGAGACCGCGACACCCAACTCTGTGCCGGTAAAGGACTCGAACAGGCATTGGGGGAGGATGACTGCATTTGGATACTCAAGGCAGCCATCCAACAGGACTCGTGGCGGATGGTCATGGACTCCCTGGCAGCCAGAACACAGGAGGCCAAGTCCACACTAGAACAACTGTGGAAAGTGAGGGGGGAGCTGACCTTCTCGGAGAACAGCCTGCTGCTACGAGGGGACCCCATTGTCATTCCCCAGAGTCGGACAAAGCAGATGATCGTGCTGGCACATCAAGGACATCAAGGCGCGGCAAAGACAAAAGCACACTTACGCCAGAAGGTCTGGTTTCCTGACCTTGAACGTAGGGCGGAAGAGTTAGTGGCGTCCTGTGTGTGGTGCCAAGCAGCATCCCCTGCCCAGAGAGAGCCGAAAATTGAGACCATGCCAAGAGGGACCAGACCGTGGGAAGTGGTCCACACAGACTTTGGGTCCACATCAAGGGGCACCCACTTCCTGGTGGTGGTCGACGAGTGGTCCGACTACCCGGAGCTGGAGTTCATCGAGTGGGTGGCGTTCGATAAGGTGGTGGTAGCAATTGAGAAGATCTTTGCCACCCACGACCTGTCCACAGTGCTCTGCTCTGACAATGGCCCGCCCTTCCAGGCTGAGAGTTTCGCTGGGCTGATGGAGGAGTACGGCGTACACCACCGCAAAGTAACCCTGCTGTGGCCACGGGCCAATGAGGAGGCTAAGAGGATGATGCGAACTCTCAACAAGGTCTGTTGCATCGCCCAAGGGGAAGGCAAGTGCCTGGAAAGGGCACTGTACAAATTCCTGAGAGGATACCGCAACACTCCCCATACCTCCACGGGTATAACCCCGGCAGAGGCAATGTTCCAGCGGTGCCCGCGAGACCTGCTGCCAGAACTCGGTGAGTGGGAGCCTGCCGTGATCGACAACAAAGAAGTGGAGCGGAGGCGCCGTGAAAGGACTGCAAATGAGAACTTTCAGAGAAGACTGAGACCACTGAGGCTGGTGCCAGGGGACGAGGTGCTGGTAAAGGACCCTCAAGGGAAGCTGTTTTTGACCTATGAGCCAGAACCCTTGGATGTGGTGGCGGTAAAAGGGTCAATGGTGACCGCCTCCGAAGGCCACACCTCAGTGACACGCAATGCTAGCTTCTTCAAATGCCTAGGAGAACCAAGGACTGAATCAAGGACTGAATCAAGGACTTAACCGGTGCCCAGCAGGCAAATGGTGGAAGTTCTGGACGTGGGCGGTGGGCCCATGTGCCTCCCCGGCTCCCCGTCTCAGGAGCTGGCGGGTGAAGGGACTCAGAGCAGAGACGCTGGCAGGAGGTACCCCCAGAGGAATGGGCGAGAGAAACCTGCCCGTCTCACCGATTATGTGTTGGAATAAGACTGTGAGTGGGAGCCCTGAATGTCCTGGCTGCTATTAAAGGGGCTCCAGGGTTTGTGTGCAGTGAAGTTGGTTGTTAGAGTTGTTAGTTATCCTTTGTTCATTTGTTTGTTTTTGTTGTGAGTGCCCCTTTAAGGGCTGCACTCACACAGCGGAGTGACTTTGCACTCTGCCGCGTGCAGTATAAATAAAGGGGGCGTTCCCAGCCGCTTAGACCGACCGGGGAGCCCGAACCACACGGACGTGTCTGCGTGAGGTCTGTGGTGGGAGGGGGCTCACGGACAACCAGGTGTGCGCAGGGCGCACCATAACAGTGCTGTCAAAAAGGAACCTAATTTTACGTTGCTGTGTGATTTTATACTGTGTGGCAAGCCAAGTCTATTATCGAGAAAGCGTCTTTTACATGGAGTCGAGGCAACAATCGCACAGGAGGAGAATAATTAAGGATGCATGTTAGCAAAGTTACTTTTGAGGGTTTATTTAACTTAAAGTTTTCGGTAGCGGATGAATGAAATGAAAATGGAACTGTGACGCTTTTAGAGGAATATTGGTGCATCTTAACATGCTTTATAAAGGGAGCATTGAGGCTGGTAATATGCGATGAAGTGCATCTAGGGCTGCGAACGAGTAGCAATGGAATTTGATTTAGGAATGCAATATGATGTTGCTATATTTTTGGAGAATACTTGCACAGAATTAAGAAATGTTCTGTATTTACAGTGTCTATCAATGTCATGTTTATAATTAATGTGGGGAAGCTTAAAATTGTGTATTGGTGTCACTGACAGAGCAGTGCCTGATCAACAACACTGCACTCCCTAGTGCTGTAGTACGTCCCACAATCCTTCACATTGTTTTTTTAGGTGAATGATCGGTGCTCTGTGCATGTGAACGTGAGTATGCGTCAAGCGGTGATGTTCATGTTTAGGAAGAGACATGCATGAAGTGCTTGAAAACGGTGCATATTTTAGGTGCAGTAATGGTGTTTTGTGATGTGTATGAAGTGTAATGTAGATATGTTCATGCTGAAGATGTCAGTGTGCACGAAGTGATATGTGCAGCTCAAACGTGGGCCGGGTGTGTTGCTCACACATGAATAAGGAGTTATTAGCTTGAGAAGTGGTGATTTTGGAGACATAAGTGACGTGTCTAGAGTGAGCACCGTGTATTGAGACGCTAGGCGTGGGAGCGTCCAAGTACTGTAGTCGCAGTGAGTAGAAGCGGCCATGGGTGTAGGTTTATCCTGGAGTGGATGGGAGGGGACATATGAGGCCTCTGAGTATGAGAAAGTCCATTAGTAGAGTTGTATTCTTGGCCTATATGTAAGAGATGTGGCATATGAATTTCCAGTATAGTGGTAGAGGTTTGCGTGGGGAGTACAGGGAGCGCTCCCCTAGTAAGCAAACCTGGAGACATCAGTTCAGTGTGGTTAGCGTCAGTTTCTGTCTCCAGTTTGTTATAGTTTCTGCCACAGTAGTGTCTTTATGAAATGGCTATGGCAGGAGTGTTGTTAGGTCTGGAAATGACCCTGGGCTACTCTAATGTCGGAACTGTTGGGACTGGGGGCTAGCTAGCCTTTTGGCTGTAGCTCCTGAGATTCTATCCGGGGCTACAACCAAAAGACCAGGGGCTATAGCCCCCTTAGCCCCCCCTAGCAACGCCCCTGGGTTATGGTGAAGTAGTGGAGTCCTTTGTGGGAGCTTGCCTCACCAGATTCAGTGGTTTCGGAAGGATTGGAATTCCTATTTTTGGAGAACTAGGATGAGAGGTCCTAGTTAAGCAGGCAGAGTAGGTACCAGTGTTGTTTGGATACAAGTGGAGTGTCATGGTGGTATGTGCACATGCCACAGCAGTATAGTTTTAGAAATTGGTAAGACATTTTAGATAGTATAGAATTTTTGGGAAAACTATGTTTTATTACTATTCTAATATTTTGTTTTAATGCAAGCACAATTCTTTCAACTTGTAGTGCTTGCATGCAGCTTTGCACAGTACGCTTGTGGGGTCCCCACAGGGTCTGTGTATTTGTACGCACCATGTCTGTGTGGTTGCGCAATTTGTTTAATTGTGTACTGTATTGTGCAAGTTGCTCTGCTATCTTCTTTCATTATTTTTATATGTTTTCTTCTGGGAGAAGTGATGAGGTGTAGGTTGTCCGTAGGTTGTCTTTTGGTTGTTGTGTCTTTTATTTGGTCAGATGGATGCTTTAGGATGTTGATGGTTAATGAGTTGCCCCGGTTAGTGGAGTGAGGTGTGTACTCAGGTGTGGCAGACCTGTGGCCAGCGAGTGGCAGTCACTGGAAGAAGGAGTTTCAATTTCTTTGTGATGGTTGCGTGTGTAGGTTTGTTTATTTGTCCTTGTGTGGCACGCTTGTGCTCGGTAGTGGCAGTTCCGAAACCCTGTCGTGGCAGGACTGGGAGGAAGAGTTTTGTTTTAGTGTGATTGTTTGTCCTGGAATGTTGAAGGTTATTCCTTCTCGTCTGTTTGGACCCCCATATGCCTACCATATAGGGACGTCTTAAAGACTATGGTATAGAGTATATGGCATAGAATTAGAAGAGGGCCATAGAGAAAGGCAGATGGATGTGGTAAAGTGACGTCAATACTGGAGGGAGACAGAAAGCGAACAATCAGGGCTCACGGATGAGAGGAACACAGGGCATAGAGTTAGAAGAGGGCCACAGGTCCGGATAGTAGGAAAGACAAGTACTAGAGTGAGAAGAGAGCCATAGAGAAAGGCTGATAGACGTGGAAAAGTGACGTCAATGCTGGAGGGCGACAGGAATCAAACTATCGGGGCTCATGGATGAGAGGAACACAGGGTCTGGATGGTAGGAAAAGCAAGTACTTAATGTAGTGAGAGGAGGGCCATAGAGAGAGGCTGAGGTGCACAGGAAAGTGACGTCAATAATGGAGGGAGACAATAATTGAACTATCGGGGTTTACGGATGAGGGGAACACAGGGTCCGGATGATAGGAAAAGCAAGTACTAGAGAGGAGGAGGGCCATAGAGAGAGGCTGAGGTGCACAGGTAAGTGACATCGATGCTGATGGAGACATGAATCGATACGTTCGGGGATCGAGGAAGAGAGGAACACAGGGTCTATATGGCAGGAAATGCAAGCACTAGAGTGAGAGGAGGGCCACAGAGAGAGGCTCAGGGGCATGGCAAAGTGCTGTGATGCTGAATGGAGACTTTACGTTTACTTTACTTTTTATAGATTTATATTGCAGGCCATGGACCCGTGGTCTTAAGAGTGTAAACAAAACACACACAAAAAAAACATAACCAAAAGTAGGCAGATGGAGAACAGAAACAGCATGTGAGCCTGTTAGGCGAACACTAAAGTCTTGAGCTTTCTTTTAAAAATCTCTGTTGACTCAACGCACCTTAGTTCTAGAGGCAGATCATTCCAAGCCTTAGGGGCTGCAATGTGAAAGGCTCCCTTTGAAGCCTTCGTCATCCTACACCTTGGGATCAGCAGAAGCTCCTGATTACTAGATCTGAGTGATCTTCCATGGGTTTTATAGGTTAAGAGATCCTGTAGGTAGGCAGGGATTTTGCCCTGCCTACATTTATGAGTGATTACAAGAAGCCGAAATCGAATCCTTGCCACAACCGGGAGCCAATCTAAGGCTCTTCTAGCCATTTGATACATGATCTCTCCGGGCAAGACCAATGACCACTCGCACTGCTCCATTTTGGGTAACCTGCAGCGTATTATAAACTGACTTATTACAACCCAAAAGCAGGTTAGAACCATGATCAATTTTTGCCCCTATAATTGCTCTCGCAATCGTCTCTGCATTAGCTTGAGTGATGAGCGGCCTAAGGTGGGTCAACAATTTAATGTAGTAGGCCGAGGCCAACACCCAGCTCCCAGCATGAGCCTTCATGCTAAGATGCTGATCAAAGATAACGCCCAGGGTCTTAACCTTCTTAAGAGGGATTATTTCAAAGGCCCCAATATGAAAACACTCATAGGCTGGACCGAGTTTCTGTATCAAATAGGGGGAGACCACAATCGGAAGCTTGGTTTTGTCTTTATTCAAGGAGATGCTATTTTAAACCATGCAGTTATCTATCAAGGCATATATTTTGTTTAACTGAGCTTCATCTATGTCATGATTCCCAGTGATGGAGATGACTCACTGTGTATCGTCAGCATAATTTGTAAATGTCACCCCCTCTTGTGCTAAAAGGGCAAAGAAAGGAGCTGTGAATATATTATACAAACAGGGCAAAGTACACGCCCTGCGGTACACCAAATCTTAAAGCAAGGGCGTTGCTTATGCTTCCTTAAAGAATACTCTGCTATTCCGATTGCAGTGGAAAGAAGATATCCACTAGGCTGCCGTCGGTGTAAAATTTGCAACCTCTTTCAACCTGGCGACCATGATGGAATGGTCCACCAGGTCGAAGGCTGCCGACAAATCTAACAGTATCAGCATGGATGTTTTATTCTCATCCATGCAATCCAGAAGCCTAGCCTTCAATTCAAGTAGGGCCGTCTCAGTTCCAAACCCTGACCTCTAGCCTGATTGGTGGTCATTCAGAACAGGGCATGTTTTCATATGCTCTGCAATTTGCAAATAGGCCACCTGATCTAAGGTCTTTAACAGGAAGGGGGTATTGGTAATCGGCTTATAGTTATACGGAATATCAGCTAAAAGTCCAGGTTTTTTGAGGATTGCAGTAACCCAAGCTCTTTTCAAATCCTGAGGAACTGATCCCTCAGCGAACGATAGATTAACAAACTTGCAAATAGCTTCAAGCAAGGTTGGTGGGCACGCTTTTATAATGATAGCCACACAGGGTTCACTTTTACATTTTATAGCCTTCAGTTGTTCTACTGTAGTGGCCATTCAGCTGTTGAAATAGCAGTGAAACTAAAATGTGGTATTGAAGGGCCTCTAAAGTACGCCCCACTAGGATTTCCACCATCTGTTCCGGGTAGGCTCTCTTTTTTTAAGGCAAATCCGCCCTAATGTCATTTACCTTACCCTGCATAGCATCCTGGATCTCTGCACACCAGGCAGCATCCTTAACCAGTAATCCCAAATCTTGGGATTGTGTAGTTTCTTGTTCCCTGAGAATCTTAAAAAGCTCCCTGGAGTCCAAATGTGCAATTATCGCTAGCCTTTAACCCTTGGCAGCACCTTTATAGGCTACCAAACTGACTGGGTGGAATTAAGTTTCCATTTATGAAAGAGTTTGTTAAAGTTTTTTTATTTTTTTAACACCGGAGAAAACCACACATTATTTTTTTCCCCTTCCCTGTGCATTCTCTTTTTTAGAGGGGCCAGAGTATTAGTGATAGAATCAAGGTTAGGTGAAAGAGACCTTGATAATTCATAAGAGGATGTAAGGCTCGAGAGATTAGACAATGGGCTAAGAATGGATTCAGCCCTTTCTATAGAAATGTTCCTAAGATTTCTGTCAACACCCCTAGCGTCTTTCTGTCCTTCACCTTCTTAGGGAATTCAGCCTGCACAGTGAACTCCCCAAATAAGTGAACATAACAGGGGCAGGGTGACGACGGAACATCCCTGGTAGCAGCTTCATGAGTGGCGACCCAGTCTAAAGTATGCCCAGACCATGAGTGGGAGATTGAATGGAGGTCTAGAGCAGTGTTGTCATCCTTATGCCCTAACCAAAAATGAAAGTCTATCTTTACAAGGAAACGAGTGTTAGGTTTCACTAAGGATAAAAGGAAGCCCTTTCATTGGTTAAGATCCGGGGTACGGACATGGTGGTTCGGAGTGAGAGAATTTGAAAGAAAACGTAGAGTAAAAAATAGGATGATTAAAAGATTGCAGTGTTCCTCACAGACAGGAATGATACAATCGGGGCTCGAGGAAGAGAGGAACTCAGGGTCTGGATGGTAGGAGAGGCGAGTACTAGAGAGGAGGATGGCCATAGAAAGAGGCTGAGGGGCACTGAAAAGTGAGATCAATGCTGGATGGAAACAGGAATTGATAATATTGGGGCTCGAGGGAGGAAGAGGGGAACACAGGGTCCTGCTGGTATGAGAGGCAATTCCTGTAGTGAGAGGAGGGCCATAGAGAGAGGCACAGAAAAGTGAGATAAATGCTGGAGGTAGACAGGAATCGATACTATTGGGGCTCGAGGAAGAGAGGAACGCAGGGTACGGCTGGTATGAGAGGCAATTAATATAGTGAGAGGAGGGCCATAGAGAGAGACTGAGGAGCACAGTTGAGGGACGTCAATGCTGGATGGAGAAAGGAATCGATGCTATCGGGGCTCGAAGAAGGGAGGAACATGGGGTCCAGGTGGTAAGAGAGACAAGCACTAGAGGGAAAGGAGGGCCAATAGAGAGAGGCTGAGGGGCACAGACAATGACCTCAGTGCTGGATGGAGACTGGAATCAATACTATCGGGGCTCGGGAAGAGAGGAACTCATAGTCCGGATGGTAGAAGAGGCAGGTACTAGAGTGAGAGGAGGGGCATAGAGATAGTCTGAGGGGCACGGGAAAGTGCTGTCAATGCTGGATGGAGACAGGAATAGATACTATTGGGGCTCGAGGAAGAGATGAACACAGGGTCTGGATGGAAGGAGAGGCAAGTACTAGAGTGAGAGGATGGCCATAGAGAGAGGCTGATGGGCATATGAAAGGGAAGTGAAGCTGGTTGGTGACAGATATAGATGCAGTAGTCATAGCTTGGAGGAGAGGCACAACAAGAGGCCCAGGGAGAGGGAGATACATAGGGAAGTGATAGAGTGAGAGGCACAAGAGGAGGACCGGCCAGGTCTGGGGCATGAGAAAGTGGGGCATGCTAGCATGGATGAGGGGCACAAGGAGAGGACCAGAGTGGGAAGCAGCCTGAGAGGGATAGTGAATGTCTTTGGGAGAGGGAGAGTAGGAGTTGTTGAAAAGTACTTACCTCGAGGATGGTGGTTCTGTGATGCTGGAAATGCATTGGAGGAACAGAGCCTCCCTGTCCTTGTTCTCTAGTCCTTTTTCATGTATGTTCTGTATTGTTTTATGCCCAGAGTCCATGCGGGACTCCTGGCAGTGCAGCTCTTCCTATTTTTGGTTTGGTGTAAAGACCTTTGGGATACCCTTATGGCACCCATGGGAGGGGGTACATACCTGTGCCCCTAGTGTATGTTTTTGGGCACCTGTGTGTGGCCCACAGAGCAGGGTACGGGCTGGTGGCAGCTCCATGCTGAATTGACAGGTGCCCTGGGCGTCCTCCATTTTGGGATGTCCAAGCCCTGTGCAATATCTTGGTACCTGAAGAACACCCGGACCAGCAGGTAAGTTACAAGTAGGTTTATTGTAGTATAGTTGCCAGGAACAACATTGGCATGTCCCCTCAAGCCAGCATATCTCTCAACTGTAAAACATAGAACCCCAGCTTCAGAGCAAAACATCCCAACACTCTAATCACTCTGACCTCACCACATTCCATGTACAGTGATGTCATCACCTCACCCAAGATACACATTACAACACTTCTCCCTCCTTTCTTTTATTGAACTAAGTGATATTCCACAAAAACCACCACCAGACAAACCCCTACATACACGTGTGGCCAGCACTTAATGCACCAACTTACCAACTCCACTGGCGACAAGAAACTGCCACCCGGAGCTTACCTGTAACCCTGAACACTCCAAGGACACCCCAGATTTATGACACTAGGGAATGTGCATTTATGACACTAGGGAATGTGCTCAACCATAAAACCATGGGACACAACAATATCTACATGGCACCCCAAGAAATACTAACTAACTGTGCCATCAACTAATTGGACAACATAACAACCCGTGTCAACCAAGATACCCAACTCCCACTCCAATTCCACTCCTCCCTCTATACACAAAACAGTGTGGAACCCAACGCAATCTAATAAGGGCTAACTCCTGCCATAAATTGAACTGGAAAATATCCTCGAGAAACGAAAACAATAAACTCAGCACTTCCACCTGTTCCAGCTGCCCCTTGGAACCTAGGCCCTGCCACGACCCAGCGTCCACACAGATAAACTACCTAACACGCCTAACCCTCCGTGCACTAACATCTTTCCGCCCTAGTCTGCCCCCTAGGACACCAGGGCTGCCACCCCCAGGCACGAACCCAGCTCAACAAGAGCAACAACAAGCACAACAACCGTAGAACAGTTCACCACAGCACCTCTACAGGGCACCCCAACACCACAAGATCTCCTAAGAACCCAATCTAAAAGGATTGCGGAAACATAACCACCCTGAACCAACACAATACAACTGTATCACAACCTAGGACCCCTAGACCAGCCAACTGCTCAACCGCAGCACACCCACTAACACCATTGACCCCAGGTCCAGCCTACCGCACCACTGCACCACACTCACTAAACCATGGACCCCTGGTCCATTTTACTGCAACAACGCAGCACACACAGCACACACACCACTCACCTTGGACCCCTGGTGCAGCCAAGAGCTCAACCGCTGCACACCCACTAACACCATGGACGCCAGGTCCAGCCCACTGCACCACTGCAGCACACACACCACTCACCTTGGACCCCTGGTCCAGCCAACTGTAAAATTAGCAGAACACCACACCACCATAGGACGCCCCTCTATGGCCCCAACCTATAGATTGACATTGGAACACGTAACAGAGGCACACTGCAACAATAGCACACAAGCCTCACATACACACACTGAAGATAGAGTTAACCCCCACACACCATATGCCTACCTGCTAAAAGAAACGTTGGCTTACTGTGATGCTGGAAATGCATCGGAGGGACAGGGCCTCCGTATCCTTGTCCTTTACTGTTTTTTATCGTGTGTTCTGTCGTGTTTTCCGCACAGGAGTTCATGTGGGACTCCTGGCAGTGCAGCTCTCTCTCTTTTGGTTTGGTGAACGGACCCGTGGGATACCCTTATGGCACCCATGGGTGGGGGTACAACCCTGTGCCCCTAGTGTATGTTTTTGGGCACCTGTGGGTGGCCCGCAGAGCAGGGTATGGGCTGGTGGCAGCTCCATGCTGAAATTGACAGGTGCGCACAGTATCCTCCTTTTTGGGATACCCCGGCCCTGCCATTGGGATCAGTTGATTCCTGATGGAAAACAAGATGGCCCCTGTGGCATCTTTCTTTCTATTACCCATTACCTTGTTTTCCCAAAGTCCTGGGAAGCCCTGACTCTGCCCCTTCCCCCTGACTGGCTGTTGGGTGGAAATGCCATGTATGGTGTTGTTGTGAAGGCCCGGCCAGACTAGCTGGACCCTTCCCGGTGATGTATGTTGTGGGTACCTCCTGTGGGTGGGACCTGGGTGAATAGAGTGTGTGACGAATATGCATTCTGTGTTGTGGGTGTCTAGTATCTGGTGGTTGGCACAATGACTGAGACAACCCTTGCCCGAAACGGGTATGAATGCAGCTTGGAGTGTTGAATGGCTCGGTACTTGTCCCAATACACATAACTTGTTGTGAGTGTCTGGAGAGAAGTGAATGATCTGAATACCTTGTGTGCCTGATTGGCTGCCTGCCTGCATGAATCCCCTTAGTCGTGATCGGATGCTTGAGTGACCCAGCGGAATGAATGGGAGATCAACAGTATATCTGGGGACCTCTCACTGCTAGGAATCATGTTCAGAAGCTGAAGTCCACTATGAAGAGTAACTGGAGTAACTGACGCTTGACCTTGAAGCCCCGCTGGACGTGAAGGAGTGCTGTTGCTCTCATTCGCAATCTGAAAGCTGCTGTGTTTCCAAGTACTGACCCAGAGAGGACCTGGTAAGGCACCCTCTTCCCGCTACGAGGGACCATCGTGCACAGCTGATCTTTGCCAACGCTCCCTGGTAGACAGACCTTCGACAGGCTGCCGACCCGATACGGGGACTGCTGCGGAACTCCAAGGAGAAGCGCCCGGACTGTTGTCCGCCACTGTCGACGCCCGCCGTCACCGACTGGAGCCGCCGTGCTCCCGTTTGCCTAAAGAACTTCAATTGATCATCGGACGCTCTTGTCTGCATCGTCACCCGCTTGTCGCCCGCTGGAGAAGGCCCGGCGGTCGACGCACCGAGGAGCATCGGCTGGTGGGTTTCCCGCCACCTAAAGACCACAGAGATGCCGACGACTCGACGCCCTTGCTGGGCCACAGTTCTTCATCATCTCTTTGTGGTCCAGAACTATCGTCACCGAGGTGCCCCGCACGCCTCTTCCTTGCAGGACGCCAACGCTCTGTCATCGACAAGCACCACTAGGAATGAAGCTGCCACTTCCCCGCCGTAGTTCACCCTGTTCACCGTCGGAAGTTCGACCACCCGTGACTCCTGCCTTAAAGGGAGGGCACTCAAGAAGGGCCGTCGATTCCCCGACACCGAACGCCGAGTTCCTCGACACCTCTCAACGATCCGTGGCTCCTGCCTTAAAGGGAGTCACTCAAGAAGGATCGGTCGACGCATCGTCGGAGAACTCTACTCCACCAGGTACAATGGGGGGGTAAAACCTTAATAGGAGGAAGTTAGACTATCGGTCAATATATGGACTGGGCTTGTGCTATATATCTTTATTTACAGGTTGCCCAGGTGGGGGGATCTCCACACAGAACTGTGCCTAGCGGTAGGGGTCAGCATTCTGCCTATTGTTTCAACCATCTTATGTTCCTGCCTATCTCTATTGCTGGTTTCCTCGTTATTAATCTGTGTGACATTTTAACCGTACAGTTGATGCACTTTAATGAGATTTGATAACATTGGTGGTACCACTTTAGAATTGTATATATTTATCATTATTGACTTCCGAGTACAAAGTGCGTTATTGTGATCGTGTACATACCTTTGAATATTAATTATATAAAGACTGTGTTTTCAGTAATACAGTGTGTGGACATTCCTTTGTGGGGGTTCGGGGACTACACTGTACTTAAGAACCAGCCTGCATCACCTCCTGAGAAGCTAGGCCTTGATTGCTCGACCACGTACCAATAATAGAGAATCTTGGCTGGGGTCCTCTGTGCCTCTCCTCTACCATATAGAGAGCGGAAGTACAGACACCCCCTACCAGTCTTTACACTTACATATGCAGATATGCAGATACAGGACAGTAGCATAACTGAACAAATAACAGTTGAAATGTCTTAACGCACCATGGGTTGAAATCACTGCTCGATAAATTATCAATCACCCCCGGGCACCCCCACCCACGAGTCCATCCAAACCCAAAAGTGGAACCCAACCTGTATAAAAACATTATTAGGCTTTTAGTACACAAATTAAGACATCACCACTGGTCATTACATATGAGCACCCCCACCCACAAGTCCAAATTCCCAAAAAGTTCAGTCCCACCTGCAAGAAAATTACCATGAAAAGACAATGCAATTTTAGGCATATCAATACAAAAATAAACACTAAACAAAATCTCAATCGCACTGAGAATTGCATTCAATAACCACAACCCTAAACGCACAACCACTTACACTCATACAGAAATCCAGCGCGCGCATCCACTCTCACTCACACAGGCCCGTGCAACACTGCAACACGCACACACTGTAACCTAAACACAACCGGTTTTTCAATGAAATCTCACTAGTGAAGTAAGTTCCCCATCCACAGAAACGTCCTCTTCATCGCATCAAACTGCTGCAGTATAGGACCTAACTCCTCCAAGGCCCAGACAGCACAACTCAGGTCGCAGGCTGCAGGCAAATCCTCCCTCGCGCCCAGCCTGATGGAACTGCAGTGCAATGGATCCACATCACTGTGTCCCTCTGACACAACTTTATAGTCCACACGGGTGTCCGCACGCACCCTTCCCATAACAACTCTGAAATCCTCATTGATACCGTTTTCCCAACGATGTGCATCTCTTCCGGAAGCACTTTTCCCAAGCCGCGTACACCAACACAACAAAATACTTCCTTGCGTTCCAGCCGCCCACACTGGAACGCACGCACAATCCAGAGCAACGTCACTCTTGGCGAGCGTTCAGCACTCCAGTCAACCCCACATCCGCGTTCCAGCTTCCCGTGCTGGAACGCATGCTCAATAGAAAGAAACGTCACCATTTCGCTTGAACTGCAGGCAAGAGAACATCTCTGCCGCGCATGGATGGTCGCGGGCCCCATGCACTCTACAACAACGGGGCATCTCCTCCCAGACACTCTCCCCTTGGACACACATTGCGGACCACCATGCCGTAACGGGGGAGCGATCAGCCGAGCTCTAGCAGCAACGTGCATTATAAGCACAATTATTCCGACAAGACCTCACTCCATCCTAGACCCAGGGCGCTTTACTTGGACGTCCACTCCCAAATGTGCAACGTAGCCCTGGTCCCGCTACGACATGGAGCCTGACCGCAGCGCTTCCCAGAACTGGGCCCCAACAGCTGACGGAATGAAAACAATCACTCCCCGGACTCTCCGCACACCGACCTGTGTGCCGACAACTCCCACAGCTGTGCCAGGTCACAGGATTAAGATGGTGACAGGACTGGTACCGGAGTACACGCTGCCAACCCAAAGCGCCACCCGGCAGGCTGGGTTCTCACGGCAGGTGCCCCATACATCACCGCACACCAACCTGTGTGTCGCCCGGCTCCCCAAGGCACCAGCTGACCACTGGGGATCAGAGGGCCCCACCCCAGGGGAGAAGCACTTGCCCAGCACTGCACACTGACTTGTGTGCCAACCCAGCTCCTCGTTCAGCACCACCCGGCCTGCTGAAGAGTCATAAACAGCCCAATTAAAACACTTCGGGCTCCAACTTGCTGACAGCTTGGCATTTGGACATGAATTCACTGGAGGGCAATGTTTCCTGGTTCTGGACTGTCCCCTCCTCGACAGGATCCCATCCTCGTCGCCAGTGTAATATTTTGGTACCTGAAGAACACCCGGACCGGCAGGTAGGTTACAAGTAGGTTTATTGTATTATAGTTGCCAGGAACAACATTGGTATGTCCCCTCAAGCCAGCATATCTCTCAACTGTAAAACATAGCTTCAGAGCAAAACATCCCAACACTCCACTCACTCTGACCTCACCACATTCCATGTACAGTGATGTCATCAACACCTTGTCATTGGAATCAGTGTATTCCTGGTAGGAAACAAGATGGCCCCTGTGGCATATTGCCTTCTATCACCTGTTAGAAGGGAAGTCCTGACTCTGTCCTTTCCCCCTGACTGGCTGTTGGGTGGAAGTTCCATATATGGTGTTGTGGGGAAGTCCAGGCCAGACTGCCTGGAGCCTTCCCAATGACTGCATGTTGTGGGTACGGCTGTGGTGTGGGACCTGGGTGAATGGAGTGTGTGACAAATCTACATTCTGTGTTATGGGTGTCTAGTATCTGGTGTTTGACACAATGGCTGAGACAGCCCTGCCTAAAAACGGTATGAATGCAGTGTGTAATGCTGAATGGCAGAGTCCTCGGCCGAACCCACATTTTGTGTTATGAGTGTCTGGATGGAGAAGAATGGCCTGAATGCTCTGTGAGCCGATTGGCTGCCTAACTGCCCTTCTGAGTGATTGGTTGCCTGAGTGTGACCCAGCAGAGTGAATGGGAGATCAACAGTATATCCAGGGCCTCTCACTGCTAGAAGTCGTTCAGAAGCTGAAGTAAAAACTGACATCAAAACTGACGTTGTTCAGAAGTTGAAGTAGAAATTGACATTGAAACTGATGCCGTCAGAAGCTGAAGTTGAAACTTGATGCTTAACTTTGAAGCCGGCTGGAAGAAGAAGAACTGCTGCTGCTGTCCTTCGCTAATCTGAAAGCTGCTGTGCCTTCATGGAATTGATCCAAGAGTGGACCTGGCTAGGAGATCTCTCCCCGAGCTACGAGGGACCATCGTGCACCAGCTGATCTTTGCCAAAGCTCCCTGGTAGACCTGCGAAAGGCTACCGACCGGAGATTGGGACCACTGAGGAGAACGAAGAATAGCACCAGACAGCCGTCCACCATTGCCGACCGCCGCCGCCGACCGGAGTCATAGTGCTCCCTTTGCCTAAGAATTATTTTTTCTCCAAGGACTCACTTGTTCATCTTCGCCGACCACATTCGTCCTGCTGGAGAAAGTCAAAGCCGCCGACGACCGAGGAGAGTCCGCCGGTGGGTTTCCGGCCACCCGAAGACATCAAAGACGCTGACAAAGCTACTGAAGCCAGCCGTGGTCACGTCCCCCTCACCAAAGTTCTTCATTGTTTTTTTGCGGCAACAAACACTTGTCGTCGAGGTGCACCGCATGCCTCTTCTTCACAGGACGTTCACAAGCTTTCGTCGACGAGCATCGCGAAGATCAAAGCTGCTCCCTCAACAACACGTTTCACCCCTTTCTTCATCGAATCTCCACGGCCCGTGGCTCCTGCCTGAGTGCGCTCAAGAAGGGCCTGTCGACAACTCACTGAAGAACTCTATGAAACCAGGTACTTTGGGGCAGTAGAACTTTTATAGAAGGAGATAAGACTCGAATATACAGTATATGGACTGGGCTTGTAGTGCCTCTTCATTTACAGGTTGCTCTGGTGCGGGGATCCTCATACAGAACTGTGTCTAAGTATTGAGGCAAGTATTCTGCCAATTGTCTAACCAACTTGTCTCCCTCCTAAATCTGTGGTTGATATCGTTTTACTGTGTTGATTCGTATGCTATTTGGGGATGTGAGCCGTGGACGCATTTTAATGGAATCAGAGTAAGAGTGGTACCACCTAGAACTCTATAAATTTACCATTTTAGAATTGTCAGAGCACAAAGTGTGTTATTGTGATTGTGTATATAACGTGAACCTTATTTATATAAATAGATGTGTTTTCACTAACATAGTGTGTGGACATTCCTTTGTGGGTGCTTGGGGACTACAGTGTACTTAAGAACTAGCCAGCATCACCTCCCGAGAAGCTAGGCCTTGATTGCTCGTCCATTGCTATCAGCAATAGAGAATCTTCGCTGGGGTCCTATGTGCCTCTCCTCTGCCATATAGAGACCAGGAGTACAGGTACCCCCTCCAGTCTTTAGCACCATGAACTGGCTCACGGCCGAAGGCTGCTCTGCACGCAGAACCGAACTGGCCTGCCCACTGTTTAACAGATCCAATTTCATTGGCAGCTGAGCACCCAAAAAAATGTAATGATAGATATGACTGACAGAAAAAGAAGAAGCATCCTAGTGCGCTGTTTGCGCATGAAATAATGCTGGTAGAACAATCCCTTTGCCACCGCGCCAGCCACCTGAACTAAACACTTATGCGATGTGTGCAGAACACTTCTGACTCTGTGCAGCAGTCAATTCAAAACCTGTGTAGCATTGCAAAGTGCCCCTGAGTGTGAATGACATGTCTGCTAGGGCCCAGGTCAGAAGAGGGCAGAAATATTTCTTTATTTATTTTAATAAAAACAACTATTCTCTCCCAAGTCATAGTGCTTGCCTGTCCCAGAGCATGCTGCACTGTGCAGTTAGATTTTAGTGCACACTGTACCCCATTGGGTTACGCGTCCCCACCCTAAAGAAGCAGCCACCTCTGCTTATTACTCTGTGCTTATAGTTATTATTCTGATGTTTTACGTAGTACCACTAGCACAGGAATCCAGTTCCTGAGCGCTTGGTAACCAGTGTTATTTATTGGGGGTCTGTAGCTGACTTTACCTGAAACCAATGGGTCACAGGATTGTGTTGTTCTGTGGGCAAGAATGTTGGGCTTCAACTGGCTAACATCATAGGTGCTTAGAAATCCTGATATGATTGGCTGAGCAATGGGTTGGATAGGGAAAGCCCACTCCCTTTCTATGTACAACAAGTGTCTCTGGGAAAAATATTACCAGAGCGCAGGACCCCTCTCATGCTCAGTCCTGCTCCCTGGAAGTCAGTGACTCCGATAAATCGTTGTTTAATTATACATCTGGTGTGTGTCTCCAATGATGCCGGAATGACTCGCAGGTCACTTCCATGTCCCTCTGGAGATAACTTGCTTGTGGGGTTTAGTCTAGGTCGACCTCCTTATCTCCTTCTAATCCCTTTACTTGTAACAATCGCATAACTGTTCATATTATTGCTGCCCCAGCGAAGGACTTGGATTTAGCAACCAAGCCTACAGATGTCGAATCGAGCAATTTGACTCCAAAGAATATTCCACAGGAGACCTATCTTAACATTGCCTTACTTAACACATGCTCTCCAGTAAACACGACCTGGAGATCGCTGACCATCTCGCTGCATCCAGCCTGGACATGTTTGCCATCACAGAAACATGGCTTCACAATGCAGCATCTTATGCAGCCTCTCAGACACTTCCGCCAGGTTACAAGATGTTCTGATCAGACCGGAACGGACCGAGAGGAAGAGGGATGGCCCTGATTGTGAATGAACATCTGGATTGCCATTTGGCCAATATAGTATGAAGTATTGACGGTTGTGAAATCTTGCTCGTTAAATTGAGGGTTAATCATAACATCTCAGTGAGCATTGTCCCATTAGATAAGCCACCAATAATAGCCTGCAGATCGAGGAAGAACTACTTGCTCTCCTTAACAACATTACAAACTCTCAATCACCCGTGCTTGTATTAGGTGACTTTAACTATTTCACGGAAAGAAGAAGGATGACCAGATGTCTTCTCTACTGGCAGCTCTAGAAACTGTTGGTTACATACGATCAGTGAAGGAGCAATCATAGACTTTAGACTGGGTCCTGACACACAACATCACCATTTCTCCATTACCACGCACCCTTACCCGGTGCGCAACCATGTAATAGTCACATTTCCACTGCTATTACTTACTAAACCTCAAGGTCTAGACAAACTACCCAGATTAATAAAATAAAGCAGGAATTTCAAGCGTGTTACGCCATCTGTCTTGTCAGCATCTCTGGCTCCAGAATGTAACATCTTGAAATACCTAGTTGACCCATCTGATCTGGTATTCCATCTACTGCATGTAGTGTCCGGCAAGGATACAGCAAAAGGAGCCTCAGAGCTCCGTTGCGTGGGCATGTCAGCATGCGTGATGTTCAGGGCTGGTGCTATCACTAGGCAAGGTTAGGCGTTTGCCTATATTAGCAAATGTTAGAGCGGCAAAACGCTAACACTGCCTGTCATAGCACCGGCTCTATAAATCACATTGTCTTGCAGCCTGCAGGATGAGGCAGCTGGCTGGCTGTAGTAGCATGCCAGGCAGAGCGGCCGCGGCACCAGGCCTCGTGAAATGACAGGGGTCGGCTAAGGGTCACTCATGAGCGTGCCAGTGTGGGCATGGGCGTGGCAGCGCTCGCTCAAACACTGCTGGCACATGCGCATTATCAGAGATCCAGTAACAAGGTTAACAAACTGAGCCTCGCACGTGCCACTGCCCCCTGTCCTGAATGCAGTCTGCTCTTCTTATTTTTAAATTGCTCCAGCCCAGGTCCGATCGTCCATCTGATGGGCGGCCTGCTTCTCAGCTGCTGACCTGACCTGTGACCTGTCCTGGGCCGGCCCTGCACTAGCTGCAGCCTGCAAGCCCACAGCAGCCTTCTGCTGCCCGGCCAGCCTAGCAGGCCACTCATCCTGGCGGCAGTACGGACGGAAAGTCAACAGTCAAAAAAATATGCTGGGACTGGCCTGCCTAGCAGGGATAACTTAGCGAGCCTCAGAGGTCCCTGTCCCCCTGCTTCTGGGGGAGCCCTCCAATCCTGGTCAGCCCGTCCTGGAAGCCCCACGCTGGCTCCCAGTAGAGCAGCAGGCTTCCTTTAGGACCCTGGCCTCATCGGTGGGCAGCATCCTTCTCCACCTTGGACCCTGGCCATATCATGAAAACTATAAAGAGCAGCGCACATCTCCAAGGAGCCTAAGATCCAGGAAAACCAGAAAAGGCGGGAAAACAATCCAGGCCATTGGACCTCAACTCTGTAATAACCTCTCTCTGCCATCCCCTGCTGGCATTAAAGCGCACCTCCTCTCCCATACCTATAGGGCAGGTAACCTTCCCCTAAACCAGAGACGTTCTCCCCAGGTCACTCAAGGTCACTGGCGCAGAGGGGCCCATTCTACACCGTGGCTCTCTGCGCCATGAAGCAGCGCGCTTTCACTGTATCAGGTACAAAAAAGCATAACCACGTTTTCATTTTAAACCTCTGGTATTGCACGTGGTGACCCCACAGAGCACCCTTTTCATTCTGCCATGCTACTACAGAAGGGGAAAGACAATACGCAAACCAAAGGGGGGAGCCCACCCCAAAAATGAAGTCACATACCATCTGCCCAACATCAAGTGCACCCCCCAAGATGTTGTTTTGCCCACTTGGGGAGTCCTCATTTAGGGTTTCCTGGATCTCCATGCACAGCAAACTCTGGGCCCACATCTTGGCAAACCTGTGCCTCTCAGGGTGACTTGCAAAACTCAAGAGTGATGGCCTTTCCTCTGGTGTCATGACAGGTGGAAATTCCAATACTGGATGATTGCCCAAACACTGCCATTGGTGCTGATTAAGTCACCACCTTTTAGCAATCCCTCTTTCGCTTTTCAAAATCAGACTTGGCCCGAGGGCAGGTAGCCCCCTTTCCCTTTGAAGCATCAGCTGGCCGCCTGGCCCCTGTCTCCCATCCACCCGGATGGGAGCGGGGCCTTTGATGTGGGTGTCAGGGGCAGGCACTGCCTGTCGTCACCTGCCCTGCCACCTCTCTTCCGTGGCAAGCGCCCGGCTGTCTGGGTCACCATTGTAGTGGTGACGGGGCACCCGTCCTGGCACCTGCATGGTAATGGGGCGAGCACCTACAGGGTGCTGCCCCGGAAGGTCCCACACAACTCCCCCTCCCAGTTTATGCCCTCGGGCCTCCCATGCGGGAGCACCATGTTGAGTGTTGCTGCCCGTGTTGCCAACGCTTTGCTGACCTTTAGTTTATGGACTGGCTGCCCTGCCAGGGGGACTTTCCTTGCAAACCTATGGTTATTAAAATAGAGTGGAATACAACTTTTCAGAGGTCGCTTGATAAACTTTGCTTGCTAGGCCAAAACATATGTGCAAAAAAGAATATAGCCCTTGTATATTTTGAAAATGGAACAGGGCTGCTGTAAATGCAGTGCTGTTGGCTATTGGATGGCAGGAAGTGTTTAACAGGAGTTAGTGTGACCTTGGGGCAGGGGGGTTGTCTCAGCGCGGGTCGCCCGTGCGACATAGTTTGGGTCTTGATATAGGGGTGAGTGAAAGTTAAGGGATATGTGCCCTTAAAAGTTGAGCTGTGAAGGCTCAGTTAGTCAATGCACCTTGCGCTAACTGGAACGACGTATACAAGTAGGGTTCAGAACTAAAACGGTTATGTTGAAGGGTCAGCTTCAACTGATTAGTGGACAAAATAGCACACGCGGGTGGGGTGGTTATCCTCTAAGTGCAAGGCATCCACGCGCATGGGTGGCCGCCTTGCCACAATGTACTTGGGCCATGCCGTAATGTGTGCATGAGGACGTGGCTCGAGGAAGGAATCACAGTTCACCGGGTCTGTCTGTCGAGATTATCATTGGGGGGAAATGGAGGGTGGGGCGGCCTGGTGCCAGCACATCCAGGGGACCAAGGAAACACGGATACCAGAATGCAGGGGGCACTAGAGGGGGACACGAGGGGAGTGGGCGAGATGGTGCGAATTGGGAGGTCTCGGGGGCGGGGTCCCTGGGAAGCCACTGGAAAGTCAGGCAGTGGCGCACTTCGCCTTTTTGTTGGGGGACAGGTGGGTTGGGGTTGCTGGTGGGGGAGAGATGGGAGCGCCTTTCCTAGGACAGGGAGGTGGCAATGTTTCATTAGCGAAACAACCAATGCATATACATTGGATTGGGGGTACAGGGCAGAGCAGCAATTCTGCTGGCGAGTTAGCCCACATGGAAGTGTCACTTCCTGCCTTTATCGGGAGAAATGGGGAAGAGTAGGGTATGCAGTGTCTCAGTCATTTTACAGCCCAATGGGCTGTGAGTCCAACAGTTGAAATTGCCTCCAAGAAAACCACAGTCCTCACAATACATCAGCTCCTTCAATGAAAGGCCAAGAGCACACTTTAGAGGAAAGAGGCTGGCTCTATGGGAACGAAACAACATTCACTGCAGCACAGCAGTAATCTGTGTGCAAAAGAACTACACAGTATGAACATTCTATAGTCCGCTGAATCTCGCAATGCAGACCAGCCACTGGCCACTTTTCTTACCCAACATCAGTACTTTATTAGCATTCTTGTTTATCAAATATATGCAGACAGTAAGCCCTTAAAGCATGTGCTGTGAGTTCAGGCATTTTTACTGCAAGTCATTGGGCATGCCTGAACACATTACAAATACAGGACTAGAAATACCAGAAAGAAAGATGCTCTGTGCTTAAAAGCAAAGCATGGTTGATTTCTTCACCCCCAACGTGGGACATTTGAGGTTCCAAAAAACTGCCCAAAAAGGAAACCACGTTCTTTGGACATGAAACAAGCAGTCGTTATCAACCAGAAGCTGTTTTACTTAGGAGGCGATGCAGATTGAAAAGCCAATTGGGGGTTTGGAAAACCAGATGTTCTATCCAAGAGTAAGGCCGCAGACAGTGAAACCTAACAGTTGTGAGAACCTGTCATAAGAAATGGCAACTCGTGCACTCTACCGAGTGAAGCTGGTACCAGACGTGCTATGTATTGCTTGAAACAAAGAATGTGCAAAAAAAGGAATTGCAACCCAATGTCAGACTCTGTTGGAGGTGCACCCGCCTCATGATGGCTTTCACAGCAACCAAATGCTCCCAAAAGTTCTCGACTACCCAAAATAAGTCCCATGTCACTGATAGAGACAGATGCCAAAATGCACTCTCCTAAATGCACCCTGGTCGGCATGCCTACGTGTGCACAAAGTAAACATTGTAAATTCATTCATGAATAATAGCGCTTTTGTAAGGCGAAATTAACGAGAACATGTATTTTGCCAAGCACTAGATGAGGCGCTACTAAAGGATCCCATTAAGCAGCCACTTATAGAATCAACATGCAATGACACACCTTTACAGTACATGCTAAAGACATGTTGTGATATCATATGTTATTTATAACGCGCTTAATACCCAGAGGTTTCCAAGCGTGTACCCGGGGATCGAACCTATGTTGCTCCGAGTCGTCTTGCTTCCAAGGCGAGCATGTTGTCCCTGAACTATCCTCCCGAGCCTATTGTGGAAATATAACACGCAAGTCCCAAATATTGAGCTTGGTGCAATTTGGTCAAAGTTTGTTTTTCAGATTAACAGTTCTGCAGGACCCCAATACATAATTTCCCCTGTCACCGGGGTTCTACGGCATCTCTTTATCATGGCCAAATGGGTTGATTGACACATGTGCCCGGCAACACCTCCACCGCACTTCTAGCAGACCATAGATTATATATATTTTTGAAAGGTTTCATTGGGAGAGATCAATGGGTTCCAAACTTATATTTAAAACCAAAAACGAAATGGCCTTTCATACTACGCCGGTTATCATCACTGCAGTGGTATCCCAGCACCGAGGCTTATCTGCAGTTTGGTGAATAATGCCAGGTATATCCTATCTGTTGCACGTACGAGGAGAGGGGTAATAGGTGACAATGCAGTGTTAGATTGGACATGGTAAAAACGCTGGTAACGAATTGATCCACAGAACACACAGAGGCATCACATTTTGTTCAAATGTGTATTATGTACAACGGGGGGGGCATGGGTTGCTTGGATAGGGTCTAGGGAAGTCACACTACACAGAATAGTGGATTCTGGCACTAACATCACGTGTTAGGAGTCATCAAGACCCGCTGAGTGCTCGCATTTAAAGGCGCTATGCGAGCAATTAGCAAACCGTAACTAATTGCGTGCATATGGCAAATACATATGAAATAATATGCATTTGATTGGACAGACTCACTCCAGAGTCTCCGGCCGCGAGGACCAGCACCCTACAAGGGTGGCTACGAAGACTGCAACGAAAGGTGCATTGAATGCCCCTCCTTGAATATGTACAACTGCAAGAGAGAGTGGTACATTAATTACAAGGGGCACCCAACTAATGCCTTTCAACTCGAAAGGTTTATTTGTGTATGAAATGTTGTTGTTGTTAGTCGACACTACAGAGTCCCCCACTCGGAGCCGTGAGCCTCTTTGTAGGAAAGTCCAGGCAGCTTTACTTACGTACAGTCCATCAGAGCTCGTTACTCTTGCAATAAATACATGAAAGAACTTATCTCCACATTATAACAATAGTATTAGTGGAGAATCATCGTAAATACTAAGGATAAGAAATAGTGCCTTGGACTTTACGTGCATCAGAGGGGCATTACAATATAGACCAATCCTGAAAACGCATTATGTGCTGCTCAGTAAAATTAGAAACTCTCATATTGGATATCTGTACATCCACACATCCGGCAGTGGGCTGGGGATGCGCTACTCCAAACCACAGCTGCTGGGTTGGGGGCAGGGTCCACAACTCAGGTGTATACCCTGCGCCACCAACCTAAAAGCTTATCAGGCAGCCCTGTCTGGCAGCCCCCTCTCCCCCACACCACCACCTCGCGTACATCAGTCACCAGTGAATTGTCCTATCCAGCGGTCATGCCTCCTCTCCACCTCTCCTCCCGCAGCTGCTGGGAGATTGGAATGGGGGCTCACATGGCTCTCCAACCGGCCCTTGTGCTACCAGAGCACAGGCCCCCTCACAGAAGCAGACAGCACAGGCCAAGCAGCCTGACCTCACACCACCCTGCCACCTGATCCCCCACCAGGGGTCCAACCTTGCATAGTTGGAGCCACCCATTAGTCAAGATCGAAAGCCACACTCCAGTGGAGTCTGAAGAGCACCCAGTGGCCGCACTCACCACTTCAGCCCAGGCCCCCAACCCACGCAGCCGTCTGCCACAGTCTCCTGAGCGGTCAGTCACAAACATGCTGCACCAGCATTGCACCAGCATTCACAATGCAACACGCCCCAAGTCACAGCAATCACTTAGGAAAACAGCTCACCCAAGTGTAGCAAACTGCACTTCTGCGCGACATTTAGGGAAAGCTTTCATAGACCGTACAAACTCACACGGTTATCATGAGTTAGTGTGTGTTAGTACATAGGCTCCCCCGACTCGGGAGGATAGCTCAGGGGAAACGCGCTCGCCTTGCAAACAAGACAACGCAGAGCGACACAGGTTCGATCCCCGGGTCTGCGCTTATAAACCGTTATAAATAACCTATCATATCATATCATACTCCTACCTCATTCCTGTGTCATTGCTGTCTCCTTCCCTCCATCCACACCCTTTCTCATCTAACACTCCAGCTCTGTTGAATTGGGCCCCCACACATCTTCAGCTGGGCCAGAGGACACTGAATAGGATTCTTGGGCATAAAGACACTCACTGGTGGAGTCAAATCCCGTTTATTTGGTTTACTCAAACCAGAAGTTGACAGCTGAATTTTTCTAGTAGAGGGGTGCAGTTGAGCACGCATCATTTATTGTGGTTGGAGGCTCTGCTAAGAACGGCCTGCTTTGCTGCAGACAGAGTGACTAACCCATAGTCGGAAGGGGAGGTGCTCTAATAAAATTCAATTAATTACTCACTGAACGGAACCTAACTATTTTTGTGACCATCACATTTGCATTCTTTCCACCCTGCTGTGCTGCCTCTCCTCTTACTCATTCTTATGCCATCCTGTCCCTCTGCTCATCCTGCTCCCCTTTATCCTCACTGTACATGGGCGCCCTTCTAAATCTTCCCTCATGCTGCATCCTCTGACTCCCTACTCCTTCTGGCTCTCCAAATTCTTTCCACTTCTTTCCCCCTTCCTTCAAGGCATAGGCGTCTCTGTGCCCTTCCCCCTCTTTGCTCCATCCTCTGCTGTCTTACTACTCTTACTCCCTCCTCTGCTTGTCTTACTTCTTCTAAGCCTGCTTGCCTCCTTACTCTTATATCATCCCTTTTCCCTGATTCTTTACTCTTCCCCCGACCTTCAAACTCTAACCATGCCTGTGCTCTCTTTTCCCTTTGCTATTACGCCTTCTTCTTGTGCCTGACTCCTCCCCTCCTGTGTCCACTATCCTGTGCCTCCCTCAGCCATCCACATCCTGTTGATTCCCATCCTCGCCATTTCGCTCTTCTTCATCCCACCTGTCCCTTTCCCTTTCAGCCTGCCTCTTTTCTCTTCGCCCCTCTAGGTTGTGGGACATAGTATTTCCCGCGCACAATTAACTGAATAAAGAGCTATCCAGATTTTCACATCCACTGGCCATATCGTGCAATCAGGGAGCCTGCCACTGTTTCTCCATCCAACCCCCCTGCTGCTTGGCAGCACAGCAGCACGACTGTGCCTAGTTCCTCCACAAGCCCCCTCACAGAGACGCGGTGACATGAACCTGCCTCAGAGTGGAATCTGTTTCTTATTGTCATAGGCAGATATTCTCACAGGGCTAATGTGAGGATGTTGCGCTGAAATGTGGTCACCTGAATATTGTTGATGGGTGCCTTTTTGTTGATGATTGTAGACTGTCACAAAGTGGACAGAGATCAATTGAAAAGTTCAGTCAACCACATGTACAGGTTAATAATCTTTATTTGGGGTATTGTTACACTTATGGCAAAAATAATAAAAAGGCTGAAAATCCTGTAAGCTTAATGGTCAGCGTAGCTTTTCTAAAAGGCCAGTATTCTTCGCTGGGTTATGGTCCCATCCAAGTGTTTAAACGTGTAGCCTTTGGGAGTAAGAAAAGTGTCTCTAAGCAACAGAAATGTCTCTGTCATTCCCCGAGTCTGAGTCGTAGCTCCTTCCCAGTGTCTTGACATGACACAGGCAGACATTTATTAAAAGTATATATTTAAAAGCGTGGCCGAAATGAAAATGCAAAGAAACTCAAGCTTTGCAAACATATGTTGCTAAGAAATCCCCTATTGGATTTTTGCGGTCTCCTCTTCACTCACAATTCGTGAGTTGAAGTGTAGTTGTTAGTCTGCCTGTTTTCTTAGTTGGATCATTTGTAGCAGGCATACGGTGGGCAGACCGCCTCTCAGGGTGGCAGGTCCAGGGTTGTACTTGACAGGTGGTTCTGCACATGATGCTAGAACTGAGCCAGACTTCCTCAAAGGTACAACTAAAGCAAACAGGAGGGCCCCTTACAGTTTCCACAGGCTGTTCTGTTGGCCTCGTGCCCGCTCCCCGTCTCAGGGTCCTGCCTACTTCCCAAAAACCCAGTATTAACCTCCTCCACAACATCTTGCCACCTGCTTACACCTAGGGAAACCATTCCTATACCTCTCTCTTCCTCTCGCCTCGTGTTTTCCCTGTATTCTAGGCACATCACCACATGCTCCTTCCTCTAGCCCTGTCAGGCTCCCCCCGTTTGTACTCAGGATTCTCCTCTCTCTCTTCACTACTTTCTTTCACCTTAGTCTTCTCGGGCTTGATTCGTCCCTTTCCCAACCTTCCGATCTCCCTTGATGTTTACTCCAACAACCTGTCTCTCCTTATTTTACACTTAATGAACCTCTTTTCTTCCTCTCCACTACTTCCACTCTTTTCTGTCCTCTGAATGCTATTCCTCCTCTCCGTCTTCACTCCATTCATCCTGGGTGACAGTCCACT
The DNA here is from genome assembly GCF_040938575.1 of Ambystoma mexicanum. NCBI lineage: Eukaryota > Metazoa > Chordata > Amphibia > Caudata > Ambystomatidae > Ambystoma > Ambystoma mexicanum. The sequence goes on from NC_090922.1 coordinate 1,479,626,061, forward strand.
GCCTAATCAATCTCCAGTGTATGACTGTCACGTTGTTGTAATGCAACTTTCAGCCTATCACATGCCCACATAAAAGCCCAACTGTTGCCTTTGCCAATGCTGTTTTAAACTGTTACCACTTTGCACAGATGAATATCCTGCAGCTCATGCCCTCTCTTCTTGAAAAATTGCAGTTTAGAGTAAGAAACGTGTACGGTCTGGCACAGAAATATACATTTTGACAACAAACTGCAGCTTTCAATGCACTCGCAGCACTACACCCAACCAAAGCTTCTACTCATTTATTGACTTCGGAACAATGAAAGGCCGAGTTGACCATGCCGGGATTCCAACATGTACCTCCAGATCACAAGCAGATCACACACAGATCGTAGCAGTGAGTGCTCAACCCATTGATCTATCTTATGGCTTACTTTTATGTCTTAGTTGCATTTCTAGGAGTTTCTGTAGATGATTAGCCAATCTTGTTCCCAAAAGCCTATTCGCCAACAGCCTGGAGGAAGAAACTAGAGGGGGATTTCAATAGCCTTCCCAGGAAATGTGGGAAGGTAAGTTTTAAAAAGTATTTATACAATTGGTAGATAGTTGCCACAAATCTGGTATTTCTACAGCTCATCACATTGGATGGAAGAGGACTTTGCGGCACTGTTTCACTGAGCGAAGCCCTCATGCACATTTATATGATGGAGTAGGAGGTGTTGGACAAATAATGCTGCCCCCAGCACCTTGCATAATAATCTTAAAGTAAGGTTGTGGGACTGACTAAATACTACTTTAGCAAGGCCCTCCAGGGGACTGCAGAGGGAAAGCTGCAAGTTTGTCAACAACTTGAAAATACATTGCGATTCTCTCCCAACCACCCTTGTGCTTCTCCCATACCACCTACCCACTCACACTGCAGAGAGATTTTTTTAAATGTCCTTATGGACTGAATGCGGATATATTGGGAATTTATCCTAAAAGGTGAAACTTCCCTTCATATAATCATTAGCATAATGAGTTTATAACATCACTACATGAATGGAGGTACTGGTTTTTACTGCAGGAGGTGGGGTATGGGGCTAAATTTGGGCAGAGTAGGAAAGGTTGCTTTGTAGCAATGCTAATGAGTGCAGATATGAGAAGATATGGCTCTCTGTGGTGTATACATTTTATAAATGTCATTCCACAGTAAGCAATGGCTACGTGTTTATGTTCTCTTAGAAACCTGGGCAGAACACTGGATTGTTATGTTTTATTTAATGGAAGCTTGAGTAATTGGGTTTATCTTTTTTCAGCTCGTGTGCATCATGGCAAATAGAAGGAAATTGTCTGGGTCACAGTATAGTAAACTCAGAAGAAAAAGGGAAAAAGCAAAAGCAAAACAGGAGGAGTCTTTTCTTAAGTATTTTCGAGGCGATCCACTGCAAGATCGAGATGAGGATTGTTCAAAGGATCCTCCTGAAACTGAAGTTGAGATGGCAGATATAGCTACTGCCTCACAATTGGAAGCAGAATTGGAAGTGCAAACTCTCAATGTAGAAAATGAACCGAATGAAGAATTGTCGGTTCAAGATTTGAGAAGATGTGAAAGTGCTGATACCTCCATCAGCGTGAGCTATAGTGATCCTGCTACCTGGGACATATTTCCCTCCAAGAGCAGTGATCATGTCCGACAAATCCTGGTAGAACATGGGCCAGAACAGGTTATGCAGTTTCTTTTCCCTAAAGATAGAAACAAAAGAAAGTTTTCCTCAAACTTTTATAAACGGAGACTTCCCAACGGAAATGCTCTGCACCGTCAGTATCTCCAGTATTCCATATCAAAGGACGCAGTGTTTTGTTTCTGTTGTAAGCTGTTTAGCAGTAATCCAGCCAATGCCTCATCTCTTGCTAATAAAGGGTCAAGGGTCTGGAAAAACATGTCTGCAATTCTAGCATCCCATGAAGAAGGTAAGGAGCATTTAGAAAATATTCAAAAGTGGCAGGAACTGTCACTGCGAATGAAAAAGAAGAAAACAATATATGAAGAAAATGTGCGCCTCATTAAGCAAGAAGAGAAGTATTGGCAGCAAATCTTAGAACGACTGATTGCTTTAGTAAGAGTTCTCGGTATTCAAAATCTGGCCTTTCGTGGAACACATGAAAAACTGCATACATTTGGTAATGGAAACTTCCTGAAATTTGTTGAATATCTAGCTTTGTTTGACCCAGCTTTTAGCCACAACTATTAAAGAGGAAATCCTAGCCTCAGTTCAGGCTGCCAAGCACTTTTCAATCATTCTAGATTGCACACCAGATGTCAGCCATGTTGAACAAATGACAATGATAGTTCGCTACATGACCACCATGTCAGTGTTGGATTCTGATCATTGTGATGCTGTGTGCATAAAAGAACATTTCTTAGGATTTGTGCCACTAAAAGAGACAACTGGAGCTAGTATGACAGGCACTATTCTCCACCAATTACAAGAAATGTCTTTGCCCATTGAAAACTTGCGTGGCCAAGGCTATGATAATGGAAGTAATATGAAGGGGAAAGAAAATGGTGTACAACGTAGAAGTTTGGATGTAAATCCCCATGCTTTGTATGTTCCTTGCAGTGCACATTCTTTAAATTTGGTTGTTACTGATGCAGCTAAGTGTTGCTTGGAGGCAACTGCTTTCTTTGACATGGCACAACGTACTAATGTGTATTTCTCTGGTTCAACACGCCGTTGGGAAGTTCTAAAGTGCCATGTTAAAAATCTTACATTGAAACCACTGAGTGACACAAGATGGGAAAGTAGAATTCATGCCTTGAATCCGCTCCGATATCAGCTGAGTGATGTGTATTATGCACTAGTTGAGATATCAAATGACACTACGCAAACAGGATCATCTGGTAATGTCTCTCACATAGATGCCCAAGGTCTTGCAAAGGGTATTTCTAGCTTCAAGTTTGTAGTTTCCCTTGTTGTGTGGCATAACATTCTCTTTGAGATGAATATGACAAGCAAACAACTTCAGACAAAAACACTTGATGTTCGTGATGCTATAAAACAACTGGAAGAAACAAAGAAGTTTCTTAGTGGGTGCAGGAGTGATGAAGGGTTTGAGAAAGTACTTATCGATGCACGTAAACTTGCAGAAGAGTTGGAAATTCCTGCGTGCTTTGAACCTGATAATTCTGTATGTGTTCGAAGAAAGAAGAAGCAGTTCACATATGAAGCAGATGATGAGCCTATTGAAAACCCCAAGGAACATTTCAAAGTTAACTTCTTTTTTGCAATCATTGACACAGCCCTTCAATCTGTAGAAGAGAGATTTACTCAAATGCATCAAATTAGTTCTGTGTTTGGCTTCCTTTATAACATACACAGTTTGAATACTGAGGCAGCACATCAAATCTTTGACCACTGCTTGAAGCTAGAGAAAGCTTTACAACATGGGGACTCGAAGGACATTGATGCATCAGATTTGTGCAATGAATTGCAAGTAATAGCAAGAAGAGTTCCAAAGAGGTCATCCCCACAAGATGTACGGACATTTGTTTGCAACAATAATCTGGCAAAGAGTATGCCCAACACATGTATCGCTCTCCAGATTCTCTTAACCCTGCCTGTTTCAGTGGCAAGTGGCGAAAGAAGCTTTTCAAAGCTAAAGTTGATCAAAAGTTATATTCGATCTTCTATGATGCAAGAAAGACTTGTTGGCCTCGCAACCTTGTCAATAGAGCATGACATTGGTCAACACATTGATATCAAGAACCTTGCTTCCACGTTTTGGAAAATTAAAGCTCGGAAAGTTAATTTCTAATGTGCATTTTCACTTGTTTTAACACACATCTGCTACAAAGTCACATGCTTTCCTAGACACATGTGTGTTTTATATGTCTGGGTCACCAAAGGCATTATGTATCATTCATGATGGCTTTGGTGACCCAGACAAATATTTCATGGTTTGTCAACAGGTGGCCCACTACTTCTGCTGTTCTGTTTCTTGGGTTTTTGCATGGTTCCGGAGAGTCACTCACTGTTTTTCACTTTTTTAGGTGTTTTAAAAATAAGAAACATATTGCAAAGTATTGCTGCATTTATAAATATCATAGTAAGTAGTAAGTATTGGGACATGTTTAGTATTTTGTACCAGGTAGTGCTGCTTATGTGCTTACAGGTGTCTAGTATGTATTACCAAAATCGTTTTCCTACTGTTTGTATTGTATACATATGTTTACAGAAAGGATTAGATCCACATGCTTCAGTATTACATTTGTTGTTGCTATAGTATCATTGACTTGTTTAATAGACATGTATTTATGAGACACAGAGGCTTTAATTTGACTTCTGAAATCTAACACTGCGAGTGAATGTGAGGGTGAGGAAAGTGCAATGGAATCCATCCAAACAGGATCATCTGGTAATGTCTCTCACATAGATGCCCAAGGTCTTGCAAAGGGTATTTCTAGCTTCAAGTTTGTAGTTTCCCTTGTTGTGTGGCATAACATTCTCTTTGAGATGAATATGACAAGCAAACAACTTCAGACAAAAACACTTGATGTTCGTGATGCTATAAAACAACTGGAAGAAACAAAGAAGTTTCTTAGTGGGTGCAGGAGTGATGAAGGGTTTGAGAAAGTACTTATCGATGCACGTAAACTTGCAGAAGAGTTGGAAATTCCTGCGTGCTTTGAACCTGATAATTCTGTATGTGTTCGAAGAAAGAAGAAGCAGTTCACATATGAAGCAGATGATGAGCCTATTGAAAACCCCAAGGAACATTTCAAAGTTAACTTCTTTTTTGCAATCATTGACACAGCCCTTCAATCTGTAGAAGAGAGATTTACTCAAATGCATCAAATTAGTTCTGTGTTTGGCTTCCTTTATAACATACACAGTTTGAATACTGAGGCAGCACATCAAATCTTTGACCACTGCTTGAAGCTAGAGAAAGCTTTACAACATGGGGACTCGAAGGACATTGATGCATCAGATTTGTGCAATGAATTGCAAGTAATAGCAAGAAGAGTTCCAAAGAGGTCATCCCCACAAGATGTACGGACATTTGTTTGCAACAATAATCTGGCAAAGAGTATGCCCAACACATGTATCGCTCTCCAGATTCTCTTAACCCTGCCTGTTTCAGTGGCAAGTGGCGAAAGAAGCTTTTCAAAGCTAAAGTTGATCAAAAGTTATATTCGATCTTCTATGATGCAAGAAAGACTTGTTGGCCTAGCAACCTTGTCAATAGAGCATGACATTGGTCAACACATTGATATCAAGAACCTTGCTTCCACGTTTTGGAAAATTAAAGCTCGGAAAGTTAATTTCTAATGTGCATTTTCACTTGTTTTAACACACATCTGCTACAAAGTCACATGCTTTCCTAGACACATGTGTGTTTTATATGTCTGGGTCACCAAAGGCATTATGTATCATTCATGATGGCTTTGGTGACCCAGACAAATATTTCATGGTTTGTCAACAGGTGGCCCACTACTTCTGCTGTTCTGTTTCTTGGGTTTTTGCATGGTTCCGGAGAGTCACTCACTGTTTTTCACTTTTTTAGGTGTTTTAAAAATAAGAAACATATTGCAAAGTATTGCTGCATTTATAAATATCATAGTAAGTAGTAAGTATTGGGACATGTTTAGTATTTTGTACCAGGTAGTGCTGCTTATGTGCTTACAGGTGTCTAGTATGTATTACCAAAATCGTTTTCCTACTGTTTGTATTGTATACATATGTTTACAGAAAGGATTAGATCCACATGCTTCAGTATTACATTTGTTGTTGCTATAGTATCATTGACTTGTTTAATAGACATGTATTTATGAGACACAGAGGCTTTAATTTGACTTCTGAAATCTAACACTGCGAGTGAATGTGAGGGTGAGGAAAGTGCAATGGAATCCATCCACAGCAGAAGACGTTAGCAATGTGTTAGGTGGAGGTAATGGGTTTGCGGCAATCGGTAACAAAATGAGGACGGTTGTTTGAGATCGGTTAGGATCTTGAGTGGGGTGGGGGGGCACCAATCTGACAGTTTGCCTAGGGTGGCAAAATTCCTTGCACCGGCCCTGGTGATGTTCGCGCTTGCGCTCTAAAATGCCCAGAAAGTAGCAGTTCGCTGCAAGAAGGAAATAAAGGAGGTTTAACATACTGAAGGCTCCTGTCATCATTGCAGGCCTGTGCCTGCTCGTATATATATATGGGTGCCTGCATTTCTCACAGTATGCCGTCCTCTGGTGAGAATTAAATCTGAAAGAATCCACAAGAGCCAGACACTGCAGTCCATCCCGTCCACGGTTAACCAACTAGCGCCCGAGAGAAGTAAAATAATTAATCCACAGACTTCCACGAATTCTTGGTTTAATGATATTATTTACACCAGGAAACAAAAAAAAGGCATTGGAATGGATCTGGAGAAAGAATCTGTGCCCTCTCACACTAGCGGCCTATAAGGAGTTTGTTTCTTGCTTTAAACAGGCTGTTACTAAATTCAAATATACTGGGCATCATTACGAGATTGGCGGTAAAAATCCATCCTTACCGGCATGCTAACAACATGTCTGTGTACCCTTGATCCTGCAAACAGCGGCTGATCACGAGTGTGCGACCATGCGCATACCTGCATGCCGGTAACGGCTGTACCGGCATGCTGGTAATGATCCTCAAACCCCCAGATAACGGCCACATCGAATGGGCAGAGACCACCACCGGTATCGGCAACCACAAAATAGCGGTACCGGTATTAACAGAGTGGTATAAACGGGTCCATTATTACCGGACCCGGAAGTAACGTCATCGCGCCGGAACGGGAAATGCACAGGCGGCCATCTTTAAAAACACAATCGATTGCCATCCTCCACAGACTGGACCTTCTCATGCTAAACCCCAAACACACCTCAGAGAAAATGTCAAAGGCAACCCAGAAAGGCACTACCCGCCTGCGGAAACCAAGATTCAAAGACGAGGAGCTCAACATGCTAGCAGATACCCTTGTAGAGCATGCGGACGTGGTCTTCTGTGCTTACCTCAGGCGTCCTGCACAGCTCAGGAAGAAGGAGATCTGGGAGGAAGTGGCAAGGAAAGTTAGTGCGGTTGACGCCACCGCACGCACTGTGCGAGATTGCAAACACGCTGGGATGACCTGCGGCTAAGAGTGAGGAATATCCTGTCGGCCAATCGGAGCCAGGGGCTGGCAACAGGCGGCGGTGCCCACTCACCCATTAAATTGGCATGGTGGGAAGAAACATGGAGCACATTGATAGATGTCGATCCATTGAAATAGTCAGTGGAGCGGAGTGTGGGGTGCCATCATCGGCAGATGAAGGTGAGTGTCCCTACAAACACCTGACAACCAATGATCAAAGTTGACCAACAAATGTGACAGTGATGCGAGCTAATACATGGCCCATCATACACACATACACACACCCCTGTCCAGATGCTGGCCCCACCACTGTCACATCAAAATACATGCTGCATGCCGCACCCATACACAAATACACACCCCACACACAGATGACCTGCACGTGTCACACAGCAGACAAGACACAACACACCCATAGGCCCCACAGCAGACACCATGGTGAACATGTGAACACCTGAGGGATGGCAATACTCCCCCCAAACCTTGCACGTACCCAGCCCGCCGCAAAAACAGCCCTGCAGCTAATCACATGGTGCAAACTGCACAAAGACGAATTCATGCATGATGCAATCACGACCATCACTGATGCCCTGCCTCTCTCTGTCCCCCACAGGTACAGATGCAGACACCGAAGAACGCGATGGAACTGCACAAGCCACAACACCAGCCAAAAGGCCCAGTGTCCAAGATGATGGCACCAGGCCATCCACGTCAAGGGGATCAAGGATGGTCCAAGTGCCACGCAAGTCAGCCACCAGTGCCCAACCAGTCCCGCAGCCACCTACACAGGACCAGCAGACACCTGCCCCTGCACCCCTGGAGACACAACCCACACAGGGTGAGGCCATATATGCAGAATATGAGCATGGGGGCTCACAGTCCGCTTCCACAAGCTCTATAGAGGAGACAGCTACATCGGCACTGCATAGTGGCGATGAGGAAGGGGTCCATGATGATGACACTAATGCTGGAGTCTTCTACTCAGAGGATGTTGGTCAAACCCCAAGCCCCCAGGTCACCCCAAAGGGCACCGCTCACCCGGAATCTGTAGGACAGGGAAGCCACGGAGAGTGGTCACCAATAGTGCACAGCCCTGTATTGGCTACAGACACAACACCAAACCTACCATCCACCTCCACCACCGCCATACGGGACCTCGAAGGACGTCTGTCCAGGATGGAGGGCCGGCAGGAGGAGATGCATGGATATGTGAAACAATACCTCGCAGATGGCGAGGCAACACGTCGTGCAATGCGTAACACCACTGCGGCTATTATCAAGGCCATCAACCGGAACACTATGCGCATCCACGATGGATTTGCTGCTGTTGGCCAGATCCTCACCAGGATAGCCAACAGTATGGAGCAGCGGCAAACAGCGGGTTCGGGACACAACCATCAACATCATCTGCATCTACCATGCCAGCAAGTTCTACTCAGACCAGCCCTGTGAGCAGGTCCCTGCGCAGCGCGCGGCGCTCAGAGATGCAAACCCCTCCTCTGAAAGGGGGTCCACAGTAGCAGGGGAACCCTGCACACGTTGAGTTGCACTGCATCCAGACACCTGTTGTGCCATTGATGTCTTGGGGTGTTGGGGGTGGGGAGGAGGTGTGTGTGGGGGTGTGCAGAGGGGTGTCTGGGGGAGAGGGAGGGTTGGGTGTGACAAGGATGGAGGGGGAGTGGGGGTGGGGAGGAGGGGTGTGCTGGGGTGTGTGTGGGGGTGTTTGTGGGAGTGGGGAGGAGGGGGGTCAGGGGTGGGGAGGGTGGAGGGGGTGTGGTGGGGTGGAGGGTTCATTTACATTGTATTTACCATCAATTCAATACACCCGTTGTGTAAACAAAACTCACATGAGTGGACATTGCTACTTCGTTGTGTGTCAATTTATTGCTATACAATGCACTGTGCCCATGTACATCAGAATGAATGGTCTACGACCGATTGGCGCACAGCACGTCCCTCAAGTGTATCGCGTCCTGGTCGATGTCCAACATCTACTCCTTCCTCTTCTTCTACTTCACCTGGTAGTTGCTGGTCTATGTCAGGTGGTAGAGGTACGTTCCGCCGGATGCACATGTTGTGCAGCATGGCACATTCCATGATAATCTTGCCCACCTTCTCAGGCCCGTAAATGAGGATGCCACCCGACCTGCTGAGGCAGCGGAACCGTGCCTTCAACAGGCCAAAGGTCTGCTCAATGACCACACGCGTGCGTGTATGGGCACGATTGAAGTCCTGTTCGTCCCTGTTCTGCGGATTCCTGACAGGGGTGAGGAGCCACGCCTTTCAGGGGAAGCCAGCATCACAATGCACGGGAGCAGAAGAAGATATGTTTCAGTATAGTGCTCTATTTCCATTTGTGTTCGGCCTGTACATCGTATATGTTCACATGCAGTATTCCGTCGATGGCTGCTATTGACTTCACATCTGCACGACTATCTGCCCTGTACACTACTTGCCAATCCATGGTGCTGGTCTTGGGTGACGTACATGACTTAGGGGCCTTGACATTGGAACCACCAGCCACCCAGATGGATTGACAAGGTCCATGATGTACACACATGTGAGGGCTGTGTGGCAGGGGATGACTCCAAATGCATGTTGGGCAATGTTTGATGCATTAGACTGCTGTACTACATGATATTGCTTGTTCAGACTATGATGTATATGGGTCATTATAGACACCATGCATGTGACCCTCGACGTCTACACACTTGTCACATTAAATGGCACAATGTGAATGTTGGTAGTGTCCGCCAGTGTTGGGTAGAGTACCTTAAATGACGCATGGTGTCGACTTGCATGCTGGTACTCATGTGCTGTGGGCAATTCCCATGCCTATTGCACCGATGTAGGTGTTGCTTACTACATTATGTGTTCAATTTGATGCATCCTTGTTGCATGTGTACTGCCATTATTTTTCATCTGCACATGCTGCCATGGTGTTATGCAGTGTTGCTGTCGTGGAGGGGCAGTGACAGCGGAATTGCCTGAGGTGGAATTGATACTACGCACTCATTGATGCTTGTACTGCGCGGTGCTTCAATACGGTCATGTGTTTTCGGCTTCGTGGACATGTGATGGTGCGTTGTGGTGCTGAGGGCATGGTCATGTGATGTCCGGTGGACATGTTCAAGGGTGTGTGCTGATTGTGTGTGTGACACATACACATTGGTGTGCAGCCAGAGTGCATCAGACTTCATTGTCTGTGTCATGCATCATATTTGATTGATTATGGGCACGGTTTTTGGCAGCATGGACAGCATCCAGACACCCCATTGAGGGCACTCCCATGGGCCAGAGGGCAGTCTCCTTGCATATGCATGTACACCCCCCCCAACACTCTCCCATGGCCCAGAGGGCAGACTCACCCAGCAGCCAGCCACGTTGTACGACGTTTCCTTCCATGTAGCGGGGTAGTGAGGAGTTCCGCAGCACCATGGCATCATGCGTGCTTCTTACTGGCATCTGAGGTCGTAATACAACAGCCCGGTAATGGATGCCGGTATTGCCTTTATTACCGGAGCGCCAACCTTGTAATGAGGCCCAATGACTTCAATACCAGAATAAATTATGCAAGCTCTAGCTCTAGAGACCTTTTTAAAATTCTAAAGGAAGTTAAGGTTTAATCTCCACTATCCACCGCTGTGGAAAGGAACTCCTCTTGGTGTCAGGAAATACAGGATGAGTTCTCCAGGACAATCGCTGTCCATCAGCAAGCAATAATATCTCGGCAGCTCTGCCTGAAAGAATATTCTCTGTTCAGTGAGTTTATGCAGACTGCAAGTAGCTCTAATGTAGAGCCCAACATCCCTAAATTTGTATTTAGACAATGCACCAAGCGGGAAATCACTAAGGTCGTTTCAAACCAGAAACCAACCTCTTGCATTGGGGATCTCTGTCCAGTATTCTTAAAGAAATGGAGCGCTCAGAAATGATAATTGGTAAAATGATCCGGCAATAGTCTAAAACATAGTTTAGACATATTTTTGATGGAAGTTCCTATGTAAACACTTTGAGAAAACAAGGTTCAAAGTGTTTACATGGGAGCATCCATTTTGTGATTTCAGGCAGCCTCCTCAGCTCTGCCTTTGCGGCACTAAACAAGCAGCAAAAGCCCCCTATTGGGAGCTTTTGCTTACTGCAGCCAGAGCAGAGCTGAGGAGGTTGCCTTCACTTTCATTGTACATTTTCTGTGCTCTCAAAGCCGAGGCGCACCAATTAAAAATATAACGTTGTTGTATTTGTGATTGCTGTGGTTGGAAAACCAAAGCAATCACAAATACAACAATGTTGTTATTCTGACAGCGGCAGCTTTCGCGTGGAGTCTCCTGGGCTCCCCCAACCCTGAGAGAGTCCAGGAGACTCCCAGCGAAAGCTGCCGCATTCAGAATAACAACATTTTTGGATTTGTAAATACTGCGGCATTTACAAATCCAAAAACGTTGTATTTCTCACTGCGGCAGCTTTCGCTTGGAGTCTCCTGCACTCCCTCAGGGTTGGGGGAGCCCAGGAGACTCCACACGAAAGCTGCCGCAGTGAGAAGCACTGCAGCATTTCTAAACACCTGCGTTGTGTTTCTGCCTACAGCAGCTTTCACTTCAGGGCTCTCGGGCTCCCTCTGAAAGACTGCAGCATTTTTAAACACAACAACGTTGTATTTATGTTTGCGGTAGCTTCAGCTTGGAGCCCAGGGGGCCCAGGGGGCTCCAAGCTGAAGCTACCGCAAACATAAATACAACGTTTTAAAATCTGTGGTTTTATTTCTAAGTTTTCTGGGGTCCTCCAGCCCGGAAAACGTAGAAAAAAAAACGCATTTAATGCCTATTTAAAAAAAAAAAATTAGCACTTACCGAGATGCAGTTGCAGCTTTCCTGCCTGTAGTCTCTGGTCTCTGTCCTCCGAGTCCGGCACCAATGAAGCAAAAGCCACCCAGTGGTAGCTTTTGTTTACTACAGCTGGCTGGCTTTTGCTTCATTAGTGCCGCAAAGGCAAGCACAGGCGGCATCCATTTCACAAAATGAATGCCTCCTAGTGCTTCCCATTTTAAAGTTTGAGCTTCATTTGCTCAAAACTTTACATAGGCACTTAAAAAAAAATTTGATTTTTTTTAATTATTGCCCATCTTTTTGGCCAATAATATTTCTGAGCGAACCATTCCTTTAAAGAATTGCTTGATCATCTGGCCCCATGGTTTACAAATATCGTACACGCTTCTTTTGGAGACAGCCTAGTACCCTTGTGTCTTAAAGCAGCCTGGACCCCAGTATTGCAACCAAGTATCCACCTATTACAAATGTCCCGTACCTCCTGAAGATCCTGGGCCGTATTGCATATCTTCAGTTCCAGGAATTCGTGGAAGCAAATATAATTTTAGGCACTCGCCAATCAGGATTTAGAGGTAAACATGGTACAGAGAAAGCCCCAAGGATCGTCGAAAAGGGTCATCCAGCACTGCTGATGTTGCTAGATATTTCTGCAGCAATTTGATCTCGTGGACCACACACGTTTGGTGGATGGGCTCATAGAAATTGACAATCTCTCTTAGAGTGCTGCCCACTGGATTCAATCTTTTCTGGGGCCAAGATCCTCCAGAGTAGCCGTGAATAGTGTGAAAGCTTCTCCCATTATAACTACTTGTGGAGTGCCTCAGGTCTCCTGTTTATCTCCAACTCTTTTTAACATTTACATCAGACCTCTGTTCGACCTCCTGGATAACCTGACTATACAGTACATCAAATACGCTGATGATACCCAAATTCCTTTTCGGGTAATCACACACAAGATACCGTGGCTGTGAACAGAGTTTTGGCCGCAATGCAATCATGGATGGCCTTTAACTCCTTGGCCCTCAATAACGGCAAAGGAGAGCTCCTCATTATTGCATCTGGCCCTCGTTTGAAAAAAAACTGGAGTCACAATACAGTCATTTCTCTATCTTGGGTTGTAAGATACCTGTACTCAAACAGTTGGTTGAAGACACTGGGAGTTTTCTTTGACGCCAAGCTTTCTATGAAAACTAATGTCTCTTACCTCTGCTCCTCTTGCCTCTATGTTACAAGGCTATTGAATCAGATAAAGACGTTCTTGTCAATCAAAGCCAGATCATTTCTTGCCTCTGCCCTTGTCAATGCAAGATTGGATTACAGTCTATTGATAGGAACATCTCAGGCTAACCTGCACTCTCGTCAGACTGCTCAAAATGGAGCCGTGAGGGCAGTCTTTGGCTTAGCCTCACATGACCATGTGACATTTTTAAGACGTGCCTTGCATTGGCTTCCAATAGAGCACAGGAACACTCCCAAACTGCTCTCGCTGACATATACATGTCAAACTGCTGTATTTAGGTACCACAATACCTAATGAACTGCATGACAGCTGCCCAGCCAGTGAGAAGCTTGCTTTCTAGTGATAATCAAAAACAAACACAACTGAAATGTTCTTCCCCTTTCTTTAACGCTGTTCGCTTCACTGCCCTCGTTTAAACGGGCCATCAAGACAGGACTTTTCAACCTGAAGCCGGGTTAAGTAGATCTTGTGTTGCCTTCAACTGACCTTAACAGTGCCAATGGGCATGTGCCACGGAAGAAGAAATAAATAATAATAACAATCATAATAATCATAGACATCGCTCCATGACATTCCTGAATGACACAGCAAAACTACCACCTGAGACATTTAAATGGTATACACATGAGAAGTGGCCAACTGTACAAAGTAAACTCACTTTGCACTGCAAAAATACACTGCACCGCTTAGTGAATCAGGGTGTTTGTTGGCAGTGCCCAATCTCCCTGGTCCTTGAACGCGGCCGGAATGACTAACTTTGAATACATACAGCACATAGAAATGCCCTCTCTCTGATGTTACTGGGTCACTTGTGCCTCTGAACCTTCAAAGTGTTGCTTCAAACCCAATCTCTCTCACTCTCTCTGTATCTGTCTCTCACACACTCTCTGCTGAAAGGCTCCAAACGCCATCCCTCTGGTGTGTTTTTGCTTACTGCTGGTGGTGTGGGGTTACGCTGCTGCTTTCCAGCTGAGAAATTGAGAATTGATTGGTCATATGATATGTTATGATATATGATATGATATGATATGGCATTTATAACGCGCCTATACACAAGTGTTTCAAGGCACGATGAGGCAGGGAGGGGGGACAAAGGGAAGACAGACAACGATTTTACTAGGCCAGGTGACATTCAGATCGCGCAAGTGCATGGGAAGAGGGGAAGGGAAAGTGCGAGGGGCAAGGGAGAGGGGAAAGTGCAGTACATGGGGTAGTAAAATAATAAGATAAATAAATAAAGGGCCAGCTGTGGCAAGTGCAAGGTAAGTGCAGACAAGTGCTGGGAGGGGGGCTGTAGGGATACAGAGACATTATCGCAGTGCAGGGGTTGCCAGGGAGGCAGGGCCGGGGGCAAGTGGCTGGGCCAGGGACTGAGATCAGTGAGAGTGGCCCAGTGCAGATTCAGTGCGGTTTCAATCAGGAATTTAGCAGGGGAGAGGGGGAGAGAAAGCAGAATCAAAGAGGAAGGTTTTGAGGTGCTTCCGGAACCGGAGATGGTTCTCCTCAAGTTTCAGGGAGGCAGGAAGGTTGTTTCAGAGGGAGGACCCTGCCGCGGAGAGAGATTTACCCTCAACTCGTTGCTTGGAGAAGCGGCTGACCCTGAGGGAGTTGGAGGCGGATAAGCGAAGAGCTTGAGAAGGAAGATTTTTAGGAAGAGAGAGTTGAAGGTATTTCGGCCCCAGAAGGCCTTGTGGACAATGCAGAGGGTTTTGAACTTAATCCTCGCAGCCACTGGGAGCCAGTGAAGAGATTTCTGTCCTGGAGAGATACAGTCCCTGGGCTTGAGGCAAAGGACAAGTCTTGCAGTCCTGTTCTGAATTAGTTGCAGAGGGCGGAGTGTAGAGGCAGACAGATTTAGATAGAAGCTGTTACAGTAGTCCAGCTTCGAGAGAACCAGGGCTCTAGAGACAGTGAGTTTCTGGGGGAAGGAGAGGAAAGGAAGGATACCTCTGAGGCGGTGTAGCTGGTAGTGTGACTTCTTAGAGACGTCTGAGATGTGAGGAGAGAAGGAGAGTGTGGAGTCGAAGATGACCCCGAGGTCATCTGAAATGAATCAATGGCCAATTGAAATGAATCTGTAGATCACAGGACATGCTTTACCCAGGGATGTCATGCAAATGCAGCCAAAGGTCCCAATACACAATTGATGTGGGTGATGCATGACTGGCAAAACACATGAGGCGTACTGACGGACACTCAACTGATGTGCCCTCATTATTCTCCAGGCCTCCCATGCCTTGCACCTGCTCAATGAGGATGAATTGTCTCACGGCCTCTTCATGCAGTGTTAGCTGCTCCTTCTTTGGTGGCCCCCTCCAGTTGCCAGTGCAGAGGTCAGGTGGACACTCAGCTTGTGCTAGGTGTGATGGGTGAGATCCTTCTAGCGCTTCATGAACTGTTACGCTGTGTGCATCTCCACCCCTAAGGCATTTATCTGTTCCGTGACACGCTGCACCATACATTATGTGACTGTACATTTGCTCCCCACATACAAGCACATGTCATGATGGTGATCAGTCACATAGTCAATCAGGATCTGGAGCTCCTCATCAGAGAAGTTCTTCTTTTTGTGCAGAACAGTGTACTGTGTCTTGTCTTGTGGTTGAGCCTCTACCTGCTGTGCAGGCGTCCCTTCCAGGAGTGGCAGGGGGTGTTAGAGCTACCCCTATCTGGCTGGAACCAATTTGGCATACAGGTGTCGGGACACCTTTGGACTGGGGCCTGCCATGTCCTCCTGGGGCTGGGGTAGCCGTGTTACCACCACTTCCCCGACCACCTGAGGCTGGGGCCAGTGTGTCACCACCACTTCCCCGACCACCTTTGGCTGGGGCAGGTGTTTCACCACCACTTCCACGACGACATGGGGCAGGTGTTTCACCACCATTATCCCCACCCCGGCCCCCTCTGCCCCCTTTCATTTTGGGGCCTTTCCAAAAATGTCAGAGGTGTAACAGATGAATGGGAGGCACTTCACGTTATTGTCCTGGGCAATGTGAGTCTAGGCTGACGTGATGTACGATGTACATCAAATGGGAAAAATAACCGGCATGCGATATGAAGTGGCACCCAATAACACAAAAAGTGTGTATGCAACGTGTGTCACGTAACTTATGCGCTAAGGGCCTTTACTCTGTTTTCGGCTGCCTTTCGAACTGCACACGGAAGAACCACTCTCCTATCTGTGCCACGTTACCTGCCTCCTCCTGCCCTGTGTTGCCTCCAAATTGAAATCTACTGCTGCCTGTCCAGTGTGAGTGCCTGCTGCCCACCTGCACTGCGTTGGGGCTGCCTGCTTTCCAGCAATTGCCTGTGCTCCTATCTCCGGCCCTCTGACCACCTCACATTCACATACCACCACCACTGCTCCACAGCCCATCTTCAGGACCAGCCTACCCACCCACACCTGCCTTGGGGGTTGCCATGCCCACACCATCTACCTCTGACCAGAGTGGCAACCCCATGACAGCAAGGCAGAGGGCTGTCAACTTCACTTCCAAAGAAGTTGACATTCTGGTGGATAAGGTCCTGGAGAAGTATGATTCCCTCTTCAACCCTGCAATGCAACACGGCAAGGAAGGACATCTCCAGATCTGGGAGGACATAACAGCTGCCATCAATGTGGAGGGGGTGGCAGTTCGCTGCTACAAGAATGTCCACATGCACTTGGAGGACCTCAAATCCAAGACCCATGTCAAGGCTCAGCGCTTCCTGAAGGCCGGTGCAACCACAGGTGTTGATTATCCAACAACAACACGCAGGTCCTGGTAAGGTTCTACCCGGAGCTGCATGCCCAGGTCAAATGATGTCTGGAGTCGGATGACGAGTAGGCATGTGTTGTACTGCTCTATGGTGCATGTGTGTTGTGCATGTGCTAGCATGTTTGCAATGAACCCCCTTACCTTTGCAGCATGTATGTCTCAGCGACCAACATCTACATGCATGCCCCAGAAAATGAGCCCCATGTGGGACATCAGACCTGTGCAGATTCAAAATGCACTGTAATTTGTATTGTGTGGTGTAGTACATTTTTGCAACCTGTGCACATGCAATGTTTCTTGTGTCTGAGAAGTGTCTGGAAGGCAAGTGTGACAGTGGAGGGAGTGTTGACCATGTCATGTGCATGCATGCTGCTCATGTGGTTGTGGCAACAATAGCAATTTAGGATTATGCATCACTCACATCTGGAGGTCACACATGAATTTGGATGTTTGGTGGAGTCACGTTTGGGCATTGCAATTTGCAGGACTGTGACGTGATCTGTCATGATGATAATTGTGCACTCATAGGGATGTGTGTGCATGCCATGTGAATGTGCTTGGGGCTATGGTATGCCACGTGTGCCTGTGCAGTTGATGCATGTATGTGTTGCATGCGCGCAGGATGGGTTGTGGCGGAGGCATGTTGTTTGATTCTATGGTGTGGAGACGAGCCCAGGCAGGTGTCGGCATGGTCATGCTGTGAGTGGTGCAAGTATGGTTGGCCACTGGGGGTCATGATTTCACTGTATGTCTTGCCCACAATATGTCTGCAGTGTTGGGCCAACACATCTGTGTTCACATGCTTTTACGTGTGTGTACGTCATACCAGTTTGCTCCCTGCCCAACCCTGTGCCCATGTGGCATGTCTCCCATTGGGGTGGTCAGTCAAAATGTCAAAAAAAAAGTTGAATGACAAAAATGTCGAAAAAAAAATATCGAAAAAAAAGTCGAATGTATTATTTTTGTATTTATATGTATTTTTTGGGTTCGGTAAGTAAAAAAAGGGGTAAAATTAAAAAAAAATAGAAAAAAAGAGGGGTTGGGGGGAAACCCCCCATTTCGAAAAAAACATATTGAAAAAGAAATTCGACTTTTTTTTTTTTTACATTTTTTTTCGACATTTTGACTTTCGAAATGTTTGTTTTCGACCAAATGACTATAAACCCTCCCATGGATGTGCATGAGGTTAAAGTTGGGCCACGTTGACCTTCCCCTAGGGTCACGTGATTCATCTTGGTATGTGTCTCTGCACTGACCACATTGTGCTGCGTTTACATGTGGATGTGTCATGGAAGTGTTTCACATCGCGCCTGGTTGTTGTGTCTGCTTGGATGCATATTGCATTTCCTTGTGTGTGGCTGTGGATGTTGCTGATTGTTCCATGGGCATGTCATGTTCCTGCAAATGTTGTTGATGCCACAATGGCTTAGTTGCAGTACATTGATGTTGCTGTTCTGTGTCTCCCTTACCACAGTTGCTGCAGCTGATGAAGAGGGCGGAAGCAGTGCTGTGGAGCCTGGATGCAGGGATCACTCCACCAGACATAGGCGCAAGCCCCAGCCATTCCCCCAAGACAGCTCATCTTCGTTGAGTGATGTGGCTGAGGAAGCGCCTGCACCATCGGGCGTGGCTGTTGGGGGTAAGTCCAAGGAGGTGGAGGTGGCAGGGGACACCTCGGCCGCGTTGGGACTGGGTGATGCATTACAGGGGCCACCATTGGCGGAAGACACCTTGCAGTCATCCAGGTTGACGGAGGGTGAGGCGGAGGGGGTGGCTGTTGCAGGTGGGTCAGGTGAGTGTGCTGAGGTGGAATTGCATGCTGCCGTCCTGTCCCAGGGGAATGTGGAGGTGCCTGTGCAAAATTCTGTCCATGGGCCATCGGATTAAGGACTGTGCACCTGCCGGGATGCCTCCACCCACACCAGCATCCCAACCGGCTGATGTGTCCTTCCGGGATCGGGTGCTGCCCCTGCTGGCTGGGCTTACGAGGCAAACTGCAGTCATTTGTGATGATGGGCATGCTACTCATACTCTGCTTGCCCATCATCACAAAGAGCTCTACCACGTTGTAGCCTTGCTGGCAGCAGGCCAGTTCCCTGCTGGACTCCGTAGGCTATTCACTGCTGCAACCATCTCCTCGGCTCTGTGCACCAGTCATCCTCCAGGATGCCTTCCGGACCACATACCAGCAGGGCCCCATGTGCACTAGTCCCACCCACATCACCCCATCTGGTGGAGCTTACATCCCCACCCGAGGTGGGAGTCACAAGTACGGCAGCTGAGGTGATCACCGTGCCTGCCCAGGCACAGACAGGGGTATAGGCAATGGAGGGAAAGCAGGCACTGCATAGCATACATAGTTTTGTTTAATACATCTTTCTTTGTGTCTGCCTTGTGGCGTTCCTGTGTGTGTGTTGTTGTTGCTATAATGGTTGCAGGTGGAGTGTTGCACATGTGCCTGCCATGTCGCGGTGGGTTCATCAGATGACTGGGGCTGCACTGTATGTTTTCATTTGCATTTACATGTGCAGCATCCCTGTGTGTTTGGCATGAGTGTGGTTGTGGTGGAGGGCGGTGGGCTCACCGTGGAGGGGTGCTCTGGACATGTTACTTGCACATTTGGTTGTCATTGCTGTGTCAAACCCATGTCATGCGCACACCTCCACCAGCATGTGCAGTCACACAGTGCCTGCTCTCATGTCTTGCTCCACCTCTGCAACTGGAATTCATTTGCAAGCCATGTTTGCTCTTCCTGTGTGACAGCACTCATTTCCTGTCTCAGTGAGTCATGTACTCTCTGACTGCCCTCTCATCAACCATGGGCCTTTCATGTTGCGGTCCCTGACAGGGACTTTGCTACCACTTCCACCCATGTCACTTGTGCTCAGGCTGTGATGCACCTGGTCATTATTTGTGGATATGGCTGATGTACGAATATGTGTGCTTCTGTCCTCGGCACACATCCAGTTGGTGTGCTTTGATGCCTTTGCAATGACCCATGGTCAACAGGCACATGCCACCTGGATTTGCATTTGCTTGTCACATGTTGATGGGGTTCCCATGGTGTTGTTGATGCAAAGTAGTGCTGTCTGGTTGGGGTGCTGCAGATTCCAGTCTGCCAGGGTGTGACAGCAGATGCTGCAGTCCAGGATTGGTCTTTGGTGCTTCCTGTTAATCGTGTTGGCGGTGGACATGTTGGGTGTTTGTTTCATGGTGGAGGCAGACCACAGAGGTTCAGGTGAGTTGCAGCCATACTTTGAACTGCATGCGTGGGAGACTGTCGAGGGGCTGACTGGGGTTGTGTCGGAGATGAAGGTGGCTGGTGGGTGGTGTCTGGACTTGAGAGGGCTGCCTGGGTTGTTATAGGAGGTGAAGGGGGCTGGTAGGTGATGTCTGGATGTCTGGACTTGAGGGGGCTGCCTGGGGTAGTGTCTGAGGTGAAAAGGGCTGGTGAAGGGGGCTGGCGGGTGGTGTGTGGACTCGAGGGAATGATGTGCAGTCTGGTATATACCAGCAGATTGGGTGCCTAGGGCGTGGGGCGGGGGTGGGTTTGCGGTTTCACAGGGGTGCCTTAACATGCGAGGGTGCCCATCCATTTTCATTGGAGGGTGCAGCCTCGACATACGAAGAGGCTTTTGTGTTTTTGCAGGGGTGCCACCTTAGCTCACGAGGGAGCCCACGTGTTTTCGTTGGGGGTGCCATCTTAGCTTACGACGGAGCCAGCGCGTTTTCATTGGGGGTGCAGCCTCGACTTATGAGGAAGCCCGCATGTTTTCTCAGGGGTGCCGCCTTAGCTTACGAGGGCGCCCGTGGATTTTCGTCGGGGATGCAGCCTCGATTTACGAGGTAGTTCTAGTGTTTTTGCAGGGGTGCCTCCTTAGTTTACGAGGGAGCCTGTGCGTTTTCATTGGGGGTGCAGCCTGGACTTATGAGGAAGCTCTCACATTTTCACTGGGGTGCCGCATGCTTATGAGGAGGCCCGTGCGTTTTTACAGTGGTGCTGGATGGTGGCTCAGGGGTAGATGCGGTTGTTTGCGCTTGGATTAGGGTATGGCTTGGGTTTTGGTTTGCGTGGGGGCGTTTTGTGGGCATTCCTCGCGCAGCTCCATTCCCTTTGCTTGTCGCCTGGATTTACATGCTTGGATCCATGATTACACTGAGCGTGCATATTTACTTAATCGTGCAGGCACGTGCAGTCTCCTTCTCGGCGCACAGCCGTTGCAGGATTTCTGTGCGCATTTACATAAATTGAGCCCACAGACATCAACATGACAAAGAAATCCCATGAGATTCTTTTGATTTGAAGGTACCGTTGTGTGTGCTAAGTACTGGGGCTTGTATGAGGTGACCTGGACACAGGTTTACCAGATGATCTACGGAGAACATGTGTTTTGGTGGTACTGTTGGTGGTACTGTTGAGGGTGCCAGCTGATCTTGGAACGAACTAAAGAGGATATGTGTGGATTGTGTGAGTTTGACTTGGTGATATGATTGATGTTTGTGTTATATGTTTTATGTGTAACGGCTGCCTCTACAGGAAACCGACAGCAAAATGTGGACTTGGAGCTAAGGCACGATCAGGGATTTCTTCAAGTATCGTACTCCTGTGTTGCTTGTTTACTGTGTGCTGTGTGAGTGAGGATGTGTGTTGTTGTTTTGTTTTGTAAACGTTACTAGTGGCCTAGCAAACCACTAGTTAAGTTAAGGTGACCAGTGTTAAAGTGTGTGTGTTGGCATAGTGTCGGCCGCAATGATCTCAGACCTAGCTACATGCCTGCCTCGAATGTTGGACACTCATTTGGGGGAGGTGTTGTAGACGGCAGAGTTATGGATGTGTTGGACACCTCTGTGGTTTTGGAATTGTAGAGGTTTTGGACGCCCCACCAGTTTTAGAGTTGTAGAGGTGTGAACACCCCAATGTTTATTGAGTATTTGAGCTTTAGTGGTGTTGTGTTATGTAGTTCTGATTGTTCCGTGATTTAGGGTGTTGATCACCTGCGTCAGTGTTTATTGGGCAAGGAGTTTGGGTATTGAAGGTTGAGTTAGGGGTGTTGGACACCCAACACATAATTTCTGTGGTGTTGTGATGTGCAAATGGTTATGAACCTTTATTTTTTAGGTATTTAGTGGTCGTTGGACACCCAGCATGTGGTTGGGTGCTCTCAAGTTGTGTTGATCTCTGGTGAGCAGTTGTGGGTAGAGTGGTGTTAGTCACCTGGTGCGCTATTTAGTGCACCACTGTGTTGTTTGGTGAATGATCGAATGGAGATGGTTGAGTTGGTTGGAAGTGGGTAGTCGGCAGCTGTTCTGAGTGTTTTTGGGCTGGTTCTTGGCGTGAGTTGTCCCGCTGTGTGGCCAACACGCGTGGATTGTGGAGTGGTTTAAGCGTGGGTTTGTCCTGTTGTGTTCCACTTGTAAGTAGGGTGAGGGATTGTGTTGAGTGGGAGCTTCTCTCCTGGTTGTGGTATGGAGTTGACAGTTTCAGGGAAGTGGTCTTGGTGAATAAGAGACCTTCGTCTTGGTGAATTTAGAAATTCAAGAATCTCATGTTTGCTTCCTCTGTTCCGTGTATAAGAGGGAGATGTATTGTAAGGTTCTTACCCCCTTGTATCTGTGCTGTGAGCATGTGAGCTGGAATGCCTGTGAAATGTCTGGATGTGGAATGTTGAGCCTGTGTTTTCCTTTGAGTGTTCCGTTGAGTGTCAGTTAGAAGTGAGCTGCCTGGGAGAGAGCGTGCCGGTGGATGGCTCTGTGTCCTTAAATCTTAACGTACTTACATAGTACATGTAACCTGTTACATGTAACCTTAACTTGCATTAAAGGTATCAACCTTACCTGTGACCACAGTCTCATTCTCACAAGGAAGTGCCATTTTAACAAACATGTTTTGTTTTAATGACATGTTTCATGATATTGTTATCGCGCTTGTGTACGAGCGTGATATAAATAAAATATCAATACCAATATAGTAACATTACTGGCATTAAGAGAACAGCAAACTCGTATGTGTTTTTATATACTGCGACAGACAATGTGAATATGCTATACTTACAGCCACTCTTTGATAATTTCCATCCAATTTACCGCTGGTGTAAACTAAAGCTTCAACAAGTCTTCCTTCCAGCCAACAATACCTAATCCCCCACACTAGCGTGAGATGGGGGTTTAGATTCTATAAAAGACAAGGAGGCGAGTATTATGCATTACAATCTTTACTCTGAACCACAGCAGCAAAGAATAAAAACTTTGTAAAACGAAATTTTTTCCAATAAACATAACGTTATGACAATGTAATGGGAAACATCCCAGTCCAGCATGGTGGGCAGGTCATGCCCCGGAGATAGCCAATAGGGAGCAAGCCAGCCCCAATATAGATCCTTTACTCCAACAACTCCCCCTCTTTCTGTCGCTGATCCTTTTCACACGACCACCGACCATTTTCTCCACGTAGAACGAAGAACAAACTCCCATGGAGACGTCGGAGCTGAAACCTTCTGTATCTTGGATCTGAATCTCCCGCTTCTTCCTGTGTCGAAGCTAGTGTGGGGGATTAGGTATTCTGTGGCAAGACAGGAGGCTCATATTATGCAAGTTCAAAGCCCTTGCATTACATTCACAGCTACATGAGCAATATGCTTATGATAAAATGTCTTAAAAGTTGATTCCCTTGATCAGTCAGCTGCTTTTAGAATCTGTTCCAAACTACCCCCCCAGAAAGGCTGCTTTAGAGGCCATAGCGCCGCGGACTGAGTGGGGACCAAAAGAGGATGTGTCAACCCCCGCCTCCCGCATAACCCATTTCATCCATCTGGCCAAAGTAGAAGGAGAGACCGGTTTATGGGGTTTCCTGTATGAAATCAGCAGCTGAGGGGTATTGGGAGGTCTAAAACCTTCAGTTTTAAGCTCAAAACATTTCAAACAGTTGACCACACATAATTTACAATCTTCAGGAAAAGCTGGATAGGAGATTGAGGAAGTCATGCATTTAGTCCTTCGTGAGATAAAGAAAGTAACCCCTTGAGGGGTGAACATCTTATTATCCACATCCAGAGCTCTGATATCAGAGACCCTTTTAATAGACACCAGACATAGTAACATAGCTAGTTTGGCAAATACCTGCTGCCGGGATAGGTCTTCATTAAGAGGCCAGGACCTGAAGAGCTGCAGCACCATATTGACATCCCTTCACTTTCAGTTTTGCCACAGTGTGAAAATGTTTATCGATCTGTAATCCCGCACATACATGCAGTATGCCAGCAGCAAAAAAATGTGTCTGACCAAATGACTCTCGGCAGGCCAAACCTGTGAAAATATCCCTTTAACATGGTTTTAGCCATTGACATAGCCGTGTTATCTTTCAGTGGGAAAGACTCAACCCATTTGCTAAATGTGCAGATTTTTACCAGAACGTATTTGTAGTTCTGGCATCGCTCCATCTCGATAAAGTCATAGTGAATCACTTCAAATGGCATGGAGGGAGGACTACAATTACCCCTTGGTGTTGGCGTTCCATTCCCAATGTTGTGTTGCAAACATATCATACAGCTCTGAACCAAACATTCAGCAATCTTTGGAATATTGTTATTGTACCATACGGGATCTAAATGTTGACATATTTTCTTTCGTACGTATATGCCATGGTCACAACAGCAGTCACATAAGCATTAGGCAGCATCCATCTTTGTTTGTCGTTGTCCACCCAACATCCTTCCTTATCCAACCCCGCCGAACCATCACTCCATTGTTTAATTTCTTCTGCTGTGGCTTCAGTCTGAATTTATCTCACACTATCAACTCCTTCTTCCATCATACTAGTGTCAGTAACCCATCTAGCTGAATCTAACACATACATTCCTGAGTGTGGGTCGGTATCAGTCTATTGGCAATTCTATCGGCAAAAGCGTTTCCTTTCCCTATGTCGTCCGTCACCCTCTGTCATTATTGTCATTATTGCTAGTTGTGTAGGAAGCGCAAGTGCTGATAACAATTGTACTATCAAAGTACCATGTTGAATCTTGGTCCCATGCGATTTTAAAATCCCCTTTCAGCCCATAACTGTCCAAAATTGTGTACCACCCCATACGCGTACTGACTATCAGTATTGATGTTTACACTATGCCCCTCAGAAATCTCACTGGCTCTAGTTAATGCAACAATCTCTGTAGCTTGAGCGGAATTATGCGGTATTCTTTTGCCCTCAACAATGGTGTTCACTGTGGTAATTGCATAGGCAGTAGTGGAAGTACCATCAGGCAGTTTGAAACAAGAACCATTGCATAATAGTTCCCCATTTGGAGACTTTAAAGGTGTATCACTCAAATCGATTCTACCCTTAGTCTCTTGTTCTGTAACATATAGGCAATCATGAGTCATTTCCTTAGTGTGCTCAACCTCTTGTGGAGATGGCAAAAGTACAGCCGGATACAAGGAACAGCACCTTTTAATTTAGATATGCAGTGCAAATAAAATGAGCTTGTATCTCGTTAGTCGAGCAGATTTGAGATGCTGAGTTTGTGTTCTGTTTAACAGAACATCTACAGAGTGAGGTACCATCAAGGTTAAAACCATACCCTCACTTTGTTTTTACTGATGTAGCAGCATCAGCTGGAGCTCTCAAACATTTCGGCAAAGTGCATGCAATAGGGTCTAACATGGAGGAAAAATAGCCGCACAGTCTGCTTCTACATCCATGTTCCTATGTCAAAACAGCCAAAGCACAACCTTCTCTCTCTTGTGTGGAGGGTTTTGACCCATGTGGAATCATTAGACGGGGTAAATGTGGGGATTAAGCTGTCGCTGCCCATCATTTTACCCCAGAACAAAAATAAATCATTGGAGTGGGTAAAGATGGGGATGCGCTGTCGCCGCCCATCATTTCATCCCAGAATCCAGGAGAGCTGCGCAGTTGTGCGCACACCAAAATGGGTTGCCAAAGGAAAAACAGTAGCGCCGGTTAGCTCAAAACAGCGCTTCAAAAACCACCCTGGTTTCCCTGAATGCAAGCTTCAAATGCCCATTCTAAACATTGCACATATGCAAAATGTTCACTGAACACCAGCAGACATTTGGCAGAAGGAAATTTTGTGTGCCTACAAAAATCTGGGAAGATGAAGAGCCCAGAACTGTGCTTATAACAAAACTGGCTGAGCTATGGAGTCAGCAGTTTTAAGTTTAACTGAACTACAGACATTAAAAATCCAAATGTTTAAAATAAATGAGTGACCTACTTTTGAGTGTCACATAGGCTGCAATTGTTTAAATGTCATAGTTTTAAACTTAGAATCAGCATTCTAGCTGCATATGTAAAACATTGTTAGTTATTTGAATGCAGAAAACTGGGGAACAGAAATGACATGTGGCTAAAAACTGGCTTAAAGAGATTCCAATTTTGCCTGGCAACTACCCCCATCAGGAGTGAAACTTGATTCACAAGTAACTTCCCAGGCCTGGCTGTTTCCTGCTGGCCACACTAAGGATATGCCATCTCTCTGATAATTGAATTAAGGGGAGCCCCCACTGAATACAGGAGCTCTGAACAATGCAACCCCCTTCACCCAGGCAGATGGTTTATTGCAGATGTCGTAAAACAGCTTCCTCTTGGCAGAAGCTGGGAGGGGCAGGGTCTCTGAGCTTGGCAGAAACTGGAAAGACTGGTTTCTGTACTATGTGACCTGAAAAGACACACCCCTGCCAGCCAGAATATGGTTTTAGAAAAAGATGGATCATTCATAGAGCAGACTTGTGAAAATTATTTAAATGATACCATAATTCTTGTGATTTTTTTGCCCACATTTTAAGACGTGTTAGGACCCGGTGGTGTGTTCAGGGGGTTTTAGCGGAAAAGAGGATATTACTCAAAATGTGTGCATGTGAAAAATCTGACACTTCATCAACTAATGTCCATACTCCTTGCGCACATGTGTGTAAATTTGGGTTAATGTCCGAAATTGCAAAATCAGTTATAAAGTGCAAATGTTGCCATTTCTGAATGCAAGCCCCCAGGAAGAGCAGATTTGGACAGGATATACCTCCTGTGATATGTGATGGGTGCGTGTAATTTTAAACGAATGTGTACCTGTGCAAATATGTTTTTTTTTTATCAAATATAGATTGTGTGCAATTTGACAGGGGAGGATCCTCTGACCCATAAAACCTACAGCATCACTCTGACTCACAGTTCCTTCCCCAATCATGGGAGAGGGGAGAATTGGGCCAATGGCAAGTGTAGAGGGGTAGAGCCTAGTGATGCTGCACACACACCCATTTTAAAAACAGATAAAAGCAGACAGACAGGACAGATAGGGACATTCATTTCCATCTGCTGCTGCTCTGCCGGAAAATCCATACTTTACCTCCATCAATCTCTAGAGAAAGCTGTGCAGAAAGATCCAGACTTTAAATCCATCAATCTCCAGAATCCAGAGAGAGAGCAGACCCAGACCAGACCGTTGTTAGCAGAACCAGAGAGAGCTGACCCAGATCACTGTGAAGTGCAGAGACCAGACCAGAGTCCAGTCTAAAACCTGACCAGATTCGTGGCGAGGCCCATCTAATTCAAGAATATAGTGTGAGTACCTAGCAAGACTGTGCAGAACCAATCTCTTAGTTAAAATAATATAATTCAATCTATTTTAATCTAAGTAGAACTGCCTCCTAACTGTCACTTGTCATTTTCCAGTTGCTAGCTGCACTTGTCTTTTTGAACTTTAAAATTTCAAATCTGAAAAATGACCTTTATTTAATCGCTCATATCTCCGTGACCGTTTGTCCTAGATACTTGCAGTAACTTTCCTCTGAAAGCTGGGAATCGTGGCTTTTCTGCGAACCTAGAACCGCATTCCTACCCCCTATAGTTTTGCCGCAATCGAAAAACGCACTCGCGAATTTGCCGCGATTTGCAAATTTTTCCTTGTGTGAAAACAGAAGTTTTCTTGCTTTCAGTTGCCAAAAATTCATTTAACCTGCTAGTTACTCCTAGATCCTTGCTAAAGTAATATTAACTTGATACCACTCACCCTGAACCTCTAGAGGGAGTTAAAAGCATTTTAGCATATTTTTCACTTCATTGCCAGCACATGTAAAAGCATTTTGGGCCTGTGTTTAAAACTCCGATCTGTACTCTAAGCTTGCTGGGGTGAACTGAATTACATTTGATTGTATTTCTGAGGACTGTGTGCTTTCCTTCCATTTCCTTGCATTGCATAAAGGGGGGAGGGGATTGCCAGAGAAAAGTGATTACATTGTTTTGTTGAACGCATATTGAGTATTTTCTGTACTGCATTTTCATTCCACCTTGCATCCATTTGAAACCATAAAGTATTGTTGCTATCTTATCCATCCTATAACCACTCATCATTGATTATAAAGAAGT
Source organism: Ambystoma mexicanum (assembly GCF_040938575.1). NCBI lineage: Eukaryota > Metazoa > Chordata > Amphibia > Caudata > Ambystomatidae > Ambystoma > Ambystoma mexicanum. The sequence goes on from NC_090922.1 coordinate 1,479,654,369, forward strand.
GTGCTAGTGGCAGACTATCCATTATTGATTACTGCTCAGATTCAGTGTGATATTCAATTATTAAATTATTATAAAGTGTGATATATATATCTATTGTTTAAATTATCAAATAAACCTTTTAACTTGCAAAACAGAACTACTTCTTGGCTCAGTGGGGTCAGGGGGATTCCAAGGGAGGGGTGTTATATAGGGGTAGTCATCCAGAACGCATGAACTGGACATAAAGATATTTCAATAAGGGTTTCCATTCAGTATCCCAGACTAGGCATTGACTTAGCTGTAGTGTTGAATTGAATCCTCTTACAAATTGGGGGCTCGTGCCGGACGTTTGGATTAGATTTATCACTTGTGCAGTTTAATACAGCGTGCCAGCTGACCAGATACACATATCCGGTCGGATCACCACGCTGTGCTACGCTGTAAAGCACTCCTCAAAGGAACGCTCTAAGAAAAAGGTCTGTTTTGCAAAAATAAAATACTAATTTCTTTAAGTCAGGACAGAGACCAATCTCTAGAATGACGACCTTGGTAGATATGAAAATAGCCAGAGAGCACTTCTTACATAAGTTATTTGTGAGAGGTGAGTGGACTCATCAGGACCAGACGGTCTGGTTACAAGCAATCGCACACCAGATCACGGAAACAGGGTCAGATATATGGGGAGATCAGGGTCCCCTACATGTGGCCCTGAGCGAACTATACATGGCTCCTAAAGCTAAGGATGAACAAGACAAGATGGTTAGGATAGCGGCATACCTGTACCTATATATGGGAGACATGCAGGATAAATGTACTGAAAGCCAAGATCTGGCGAATAAGCGACAGATGGCGTTAGAGAAGGTCCAATCTGACCTGGTCTCTTCTGAGCAGAGGCTGCGGGGGAGCCAGGAGTCAGAAAATGAGAGTAGACAGCACATCATTAAAATAAAGAGGGACATGGACATCCTGCAACAGGAAAAGGCTGACCAGGATACCAGATTTCTGGCCTTGCAGAAGGAGTACCAAGAAGGTTTGGACTCCCTACTGCAGAGCCAGAAAAAGCTGGAGCAACAGTTAGACTTCAATAGGGCATGTGCTGAGCAGGTAGTCACCCTGCAAAGCCACCTAGATAGGGAGAAGGCAGAGAGCAATAAACTGATTTTGAAAGACCTGGATACTCAGGCAGAATTTGACCAGGAGCGCCAGAAAGCTGGTGCCTTCCAAAGGCAAAGGGACGACCTGGCGGCACAGATGCAGGCTCTTAGTCAGGAAAGGGATACCTTAGGCCAGGAAGTCTGCCACTTAAAAAGGAAAATGGAAGAAAATCACCTGGCCCTCCAGGGACTGGGTGACCTCCAAAAAGAACACCATAACTTGTTAGAGCACACCAGGAAGGTGGAGGATGCTCTGGCAAGAAAGGAGCAGGCCAATAGGGACACAGCTCAGGAGGTAACCCTCCTGCAGCAAAGACTGGCCCAGTGCTCCAGGACCAATCAGGAAACGCAGAGAGAGAATGAGGCTCTCTGCCAGCACAATGATAGGCTCCAACAACAGGTAGCGATGCAAGGGAGACTGATAGAGTCTAGTAAGGCCTTAACTGAGGAACTGAAGGCACAGGCTCTTGCATTGCAACAGGGAGCAGGGGCGGATAGAGATGAGGTTCGCTGGGAAAGAGAAACTCCTGAGCATAACCCCAGGAGCCCTAGTACCAGAGGCCTTTATTTATCTCAGTCCCTGGACTCTGCCACCCCCATGTCCCCTGGCGCACATGAGCACAGGGCCACAGGGATGGCAGATTACTATCCAGCCAGAAGCATGGGGCTCATAGGCCAGTACCACCCAAGAATGGAGGGGCGGGCAGCCGGGTATGGGCACCCAAGCACGGTGCAATTTGATGGGGAACCCCAGCTGAGTAGGCCCATTAAGGGCATCCTGAAAACCTCTGCCCAGTTAGGTCAGTGGGGGGGGGTACCCATCAAATCCTGGCAGCAAGGAGGGATCTGAAGACTCCTCTGAGCGGTACAGGACACAGGAGACCAGGTCCCCACATTCTGCCAGCCATTCCCAGGCTCGCAGAATCCGGGAAAACCTGGAAGAACAGACGGGAACCTCTGGGAGCAGTGCCTCTGAGTCAGAAGATGAATGGACCAGGGTTACCCGAACCAAAAAGGCCAATAAGGCAAAAAGGGCCTTGCTTAAGGACCCATTGAAGCAAATAAAGGCAATAAGGAGTGTCATCACGCCTTATCACAAGAACGCCAAGTACTCTGTTTGGGAACACTTGGAGCTCTATGAGCAAATGATGGAGACTTTTCATTTGAAGGACAGCCAAAGCTGTATCCAATATGTAAAGTGGACATTCTCCCCAGAGTACTCCAGTTTCTTTGCAGGGCTGGAGGACCAAAATCATTCCAGGTGGTCCACCTATAGGGCGGCCATATTAAAACATTTTTCTGTTCACAGAAATCCCCAAGAGGCTCGCAAGGCAGCCTACAATTTACAATGTGGGGAGGATCAGGCCCCACAAGAGTTCGTGCAAGAGTTAAAGCGTGCTTTTGCACAGACCACAAGAAGGGTGCGCACCGACAGCAGAGAATTTATTAATACGTTTTTCCATGCCTTGCCCAAATACATAATGACCCAGCTCGTGAGGGATTTTCACGAGAAAAGATCTTTAGACTGGGTCATTGAACAGGCGACCCGGATCTATGAGGTGCAGAAGCCAATAGAAAATAAAAATAATGCGCCCAAAAACCCCAAAGCCAACAACACCCCTGCTACTGCCAAGGTGGCAGAGGTAAAGGTCACCCCCGTTTTAGAGTTGGAGATGGGGGGGCCTAAAAACCTACCTGCACCTAATAATGCTAGGCCCAGAAGGTCCTCGGGCCAGTCACAGACAGGGAGCCAGGGAGGCAGCCCCACAAATGGGGTCCCTCGCTCTCCTGATTATGTAAGTCCCCGTTACAAGGGAAATCGACCCATCCTGGGTTATGTGCGGACTCCTCCAGCCCAAGGGGGGGGATCCAGCCAAGCACCTAACCCGTGAACTTCCCTCCTAACTTCCCACCGGAGGGCAGAAATTCTCCAAATCCTGGGCAGAACTTTTTCCCCAGATATCCACCCGACTTTCAGCCCCAAAACCATCCATCCTTCTTTCCCCAATTCCCTGAGCCCAGACCACTGAATCCGGGAGAGGGGAGGCCAAGGGTGGAGGGGTACCCAAATCTTCCCAACCCGGGGTATTACCAGAGGAGGGACAGCTACCCTTCCCGGGATCAGCCCAGGGGAGAAAACAGGGCCCCGTATCAGCCTGAGCGGGTTTCCCAGATAGAGCGCCAGGTTCAAAACATGGCGCGGGATCTGGGTCACAGACTGAGGGCTCAGCAGAACCCTCAGATCGGCATGCCGGCGCAGAACGCACCCAACTCTGGACCTGGTGCTCCAGAACAATGACGGGGGCAGCACCCCGATAACTCACCGGTTCCCAGGGAGGAGGCACAAAGGGAAGGGGGGTGTAAAGCCTTGGAGGAAGCTTCCTTCCTCACTTGTAAACAGCCCCTGGAAACCCAGGAACCGGAAACAAAATCTCTTGCCCCTGAAAGTCTGCCTCCTAAGGAGCAGAGGGGGGGTAGGAGAAACAAAAGACCCAAACAGACTCAGTTTGAGGAGGAGGTACAGATCTTCCAATTTGAGGGAGAGGGATCCTCAGAAGATCCTGGGAAAAGGATCTTCTCCTTCAGAGATGGGGGAACTCCTCCCAAAGAAAAATGGGTCCCTAGGGATGCAAATCCAGACTGGGGAGATGTGGAGACTGAGCTACCGCCGCCCACCATCTCATCCCAGAACCAACCGCAAGAAAATCCCCTGGTTCAAACCCATCCTGATGACTGCCTCCAAAAAGGGGGGGGGCGGCCCAGAACCGGAGCCAGGGGAACCCACAATGGCTCTGATCTCCAGTTGCCAACTTTTTCTTTCAGATTCCCAAGGCTCTCCACAGAATTCTGCCCAAATATCTTCGCTAGCAATGTCCAAAACCAGAAAGTTAGCCCACCAGTTGTCCAAAAATGTGCATTATCTGTGCCCCTTGAGGAGAAGGAGGGAAGATATTATGCCCCGGTACAAGTACAGGGTACGATTTCAGCGCTGGTGGACACGGGATCTCAAGCTACCCTTCTGTCCAGAAGGGCCTTTGATGAACTGAATGCAGGAAGGGGAGAGAATTACCAAATTCCTCTCACCTCTCTTCCTGGACAACTGCAGAACATTGACGGGAAGGAAATTCCCGTTGAGGGGACTGCAGACTTGGACATTAAGATCGGGCGACACAAGTTAAAACACCCAGTCATAGTAGTGACTCCAGAGGGCACCCCTTGTTTACTGGGGAATGATCTCCTGAGGAGGTTGTCACCCTTAATAGATTGCGTAAACAAGGTCCTCTGGACCCAGACTAGTCGACCAATAAAATTAAAACAGAGTGTCAACCATGTTAGTTTAAACGGCACATGCCACATGGTTGAACAAAAATCTGACCAAGTAGAATTCCACTTCCAGAATAGCCAAATTCTAGACGTGACAGTAATAGCAGTAGGACAACAGACTGGTGATGGGGGGTCCTCTCTATTTCTGAAAATCAACCTTCCTTCCAGTTTAAGATGGTATTCCACACTGGAAGGAAACACTCTGAGATTCTTTACTAATCCACAATCAGAAACTCCCACTCCTATAGTCCAGAAAGATGTGAAATCAGCTCAGAGCCTGGCTGATATTCAGCAAATTGGAGAGCAGTTGTTCATCCCTGTCCAATTAAATGATGGGAAGGACTCTGTTCTCGCTCGAGTGTGTGTGAACAACGGTAAGAGCTTCATCAGCGAAGCCATGTTCCACCAACTCCCAAAAGATCCAGCCATTCCCACATTCAAACTGATAGACAAATGGGAAATGGACCTGGAAGCACCTAATTCCAAACATCTCCTGCCAAGCAGGTGTATGCTCAAAATCTCCATTGGCAACAAGAGCATAGTCCATAATTGTTGGGTCATGCGAGACGTCACTGCCGCCTTTTACTTAGGCAGTGACATTCTCAATCGCTTTGCCATTAGTTTGGACCTAATAAACTTCAAAGCTTGGTCCCGATTAGCGGATAATCCCATGGGCTTTGATGATCAAGAAAAAGCATTTAGGTCAGCTCAATTGCTACCGTATGCAGTTGAAATTCAGATCAAAGAGGAAGTCACCATCCCAGAAAGGACCCGACAATTCTCCCTGGAAGTGAAAGTTAAAAGAGGACAATATCTGCAAAACCCTGATGCTTACATACATCTAAACGCTTCTCTCCAACAGCAAGGGTTGGGGGAAAACCCAACTCCATTAGTCAACATAGAACATGACACCATTCCAATAGAGGTGGATAACAGCGACTTAAAGAGTATTACTCTAGCCGTAGGCACCATTATTGGAATGGCGGTTGATGACCGACATTTTTCCATAGATTTAGGTAATGAACTGTTAGGGCCAATCCCCAAGGACTGCTTTGACAGTGACAGTGATGACAATACGACACCAGACAGGATTTTTACCCGGCATGGGGGGAACTTCCTGGTGTACACTTCTTGCCCTTATGGTAAGGAAGATGTGACTTGTGACTTCAGGAGGGATGAGGTGATTTTCCAGGTCCATGAGGGCTGTCTTTCCCACCTGAAGCCTCCAGTCCAAATCAGCACTCTGACCAGGGACTTCTCCACCCAGCTGGAGGAGGCCGCTGAGATAGCCAAACCAGAAGTCTTTCCAGGCTTCAGGCAGATGGTGGAAGAGAGAGTCAACCTAGCTGATGCCTGTGTGACTCTGGAACAAAAGCAAAAGTTGAAACAAGTTTTCTTGGATTTCCAAGATCTCTTTGCGGTAGACTCATGTGACTGTGGTCGCACCGACATCCACACAACAGCAATCCCCACGGACCCTGGTATGACTCCTGTGTTTGTGAAGCAATATCGCTTGCCTCTCGCATCAATGGAGTCCCTTACTGAAATAATTAAGAACCTTGAGTCCAGGGGAATAATCCGTCCAGTCCACAGCACCTTCAATAATCCGGTGCTGGGAATATTAAAGCCAAACGGCCAGTGGAGACTCTGCGCTGACCTTAGGGAGCTCAACAAACGGGTCCATACTTCCCGATGGCCTCTGCTCTACATTGACCAAGGGCTGGCCCAGATTCAGGGGTCACAGGTATTCACTGCAATAGACCTGACCAATGGATACTGGACCGTGCCGGTCAGTAGGGAGGACCAATACAAACTGGCTTTACCTTTGGGGGCCAGCAGTACACATGGACCCGGACTTCCTTCGGATACCTCAACTCCGGCAATGAATTCAACATTTTCCTACACAAGGCCATGCCCGACCTGGGTGCAAGGGGTAACCTGGCTTATGTAGATGATGTCCTCATCAAAAGTTCATCTGTGGAGGAACACATAGCGGAGATCCGTTATGTTCTGACACAGTTGAGGGCCGCCGGAGCAAAACTTTCCTTTCAGAAAGCACAGTGGTGTAGAACCCGTGTTAATTTCTTGTGGCATGAGATTACTCCTCGGGGTCTCTGTCCCCAGGAAAAGAAAGTGGAAGCACTTCAGAAACTGAAAGACCCCACAACTCTGCGGGAACTAAGGAGCCTCCTTGGACTGACTAATTACAGCAGAAAGTTCATTGAGGGCTACGCAGAGATCACCAGACCCCTGATTCATCTCCTGAAGGGGGGGGTCAAGTGGGAATGGGGTCCAGAACAATCCGAGGCAGTAAGACAACTCAAAAGAAGCCTCTCACAAGTGCCTTGCCTAGCTTACCCTGTCAGAAAGAAGGAGTTCTTCCTGGAGACGGGGTTCTCTAATATGTGCTTGACGGCAGTATTATACCAAAAGCAGGACAAGGTCAATAAAGTAATCTCCTATGCGAGCAAAACTTTATCCTCTGTGGAGGAAAAATTCAACGATTGTGAGAAGGCACTCCTGGCAACGGTGTGGGCATTGAAGAATTACCGCCCGTTTATCCAAGGGGAACACATCATAGTGGAGACTCCACACCAGCCTCTGCAATATCTCCAAAGTGACAGAATCCGGGCCGGAAATGTGAGTAATTCCCGAATTACTTCCTGGATTCTGTCAATGCAAGGCTTTCCTGTGGAGGTCCGATATGGCCAAAACAAGAAGAGTCCCCTCGCGCAAGGTCTGGCTGACTTGCATGATTGTGCCAGAGAAAACTGTCTCGAGGACGAAAGTCTAAAAATCAAGGACAACATGGAGGCATACTTTAATTCCCCACACAAAGTCTTTGAAGAAGACAAGTGTGAGGGAATGCCCACTGTCTATGTGGATGGATGCTCTTACCATGTTGACAACAACGGGGAAAAAGAACTGGTGGCCGGCGTAGGGAATGCATGGGTGAAGGAGTTCCCAGAACCCTCCGCTGGGTACACAATTGGTCCCCGAAGTAGTCAGGTGGCAGAGTTGATGGCTGTGCATCAGGCCATCCTCACTGCTGTCCAGCATCAACTCCACGAACTGGTCATAATCACAGATTCGGATTATGTACGGAACGGGTTCGTGGAGCACCTGGTTAATTGGAAAACCAGAGGCATGTTATGTGCTAACAACAAACCCTTGAAACATGGGAAGTTGATCCAAAACATTGACGATCTGGTCACCTCGAATGAGATGACCATCTATTGGAAGAAGATCAAGGGTCATTCCAAAGTAGAGGGACCAGACAAAACTGGAAATGACTTAGCTGATCAGCTGGCCAAAACTGGGGCCATCCAAGGGGATCTAATTGAGATTGAGTCCCTGTTGGGGGAAATCCTATCACTAGGTCCCAGACAAATGCTCACAATGATCTTTCAATTGCACAATGGAATAAGGAGACCTTTGATGCTGATTTAATTACCGCTCAGAAGGGGGATCCAATAATTGGTAAATTTTACCAGCACATTGAGGACCCTGAGAACTTTCCCCTGACGGATACCGATTACACTGGGAAAGAGGACCTAAGAGTGTTGATGAAATGTCCAAAAATGTTCCGGATCCAAGACGGTTTGCTGGTAAGGAAATCCAAAGCTGGCCACGATCAGTGGGTGGTTCCTACCTCATTCCGAAGCCTGATGTTAAGTCACGCCCATGATGCGGCCACCGCCGGTCATAGGGGGTTTCACACAACATTGGAAATCTTAAGAGAGGTTGCATACTGGCCACACATGGGGCAGGACCTCGACCAATACTTGAAGGGGTGTCTTGTGTGTGCACAATTTCAGCCATCATCCCTCACGCACCGTGCGCCTCTCCAAAAGAGGGGGATGACACTGCCATGGTCAGATTTACAAATCGACTTTGTAGGCCCTGTGACTCGCTGTGCTAGGGGGAATAAGTACATGTTGACTGTGACATGCTTGTTTACCAAGTGGGTGGAATGTCTCCCAGCCCCAAATTGCAAGGCAGAAACCGCAGCTGCCTTGATGATTAACCACATCTTTTCCCGTTTTTGTCTACCTCAAAGGATTGAGTCAGACAGGGGTAGCCACTTCACCAGTGAAGTAATGACAAAGATGTGGGAGATACTGGGGGTCAAAAGGAAGTTACATATTGCTTACAGGCCAGCTTCTTCTGGAGCAGTGGAACGCTACAACCGGACAATTGTGAGCATATTAAAGAAGTTTGTGGCAGATTCTGGGCCAAGTTGGGATATCCAATTACCTCTGGTCCTAATGGCCATCAGATCTACCCCTTCATCTGCAACCAAAATGTCACCATTTGAGTTGATGACTGGGCGCAAGATGGTGCTTCCGCAGCATTTGCTCTACAGGACCCAAGAGCAGACACTAATAAATGCCTCCACAACTCATGAGTATGTGGAGAATTTAAGGAAACACCTTCAACATGCTTTTGCTTATGCTCAGCGGAATCTAGAAAGATCAGCTGATAGCATGAAGACCCACTATGACCTGAAAACTTCCAGGAAGGAATATCAGGTGGGGGACCGGGTCTATCTATACAATTTCCAAAGGAACCAGGCAAAACAGCGGAAATTCTTGCCTACATGGAAGGGACCCTTTGAGATCATCGACAAGATCTCCCCTGTGGCCTACAAAATCCACATCCCCAAAGGTCCTTTGGCAGCGGGGGAAGACAAGTGGGTCCACATAAACCAGTTGAAATGTTGCCATCCCAGGCACACTCTGCAACAACTGGAGGAATCCTCTGGAATCCTAGCGGGTACTGTCTCAGACTAATTCAGTTCCAACCATAAAACATACCACATCTAGTCTCTAAAATATTATGATTTGCATGAAACTGTCTTTTAGTTATACTGTTTTTTTTTCAAAATAAGAATGTAATGTTTCGTTATGATGAAATGCATATGCTGCCCCACTATCTCAACAGTGGTGGAAAGACGTCTATGAGTAGGTATTGCCGCTCTTCCTTTGTCGTCCTAGGAGAAAGAAAACCTGGAGACCGGCCAAGGAGGATGATCCGGAGAATGGGAGGATGACGCAAGGGGGCCCAGGGTACCGCCCAATATTCCCATCAGGACCGGCAAGGAGAACCGATCGATCCGACCAGATGGAGAGGAAGATGCTGAACTGTGCCATCTACAGAATTGGAAGAAGATAATGTGGACATACCAGCGCCAGGGTTCAAAACCTCCCTTGCAACCGTCTCCCCCTCGACTCAAGTCAAAGCGCAGTCGGGCGGGGGGGTTTGTGGAGGGTTTTGACCCATGTGGAATCATTAGACGGGGTAAATGTGGGGATTAAGCTGTCGCTGCCCATCATTTTACCCCAGAACAAAAATAAATCATTGGAGTGGGTAAAGATGGGGATGCGCTGTCGCCGCCCATCATTTCATCCCAGAATCCAGGAGAGCTGCGCAGTTGTGCGCACACCAAAATGGGTTGCCAAAGGAAAAACAGTAGCGCCGGTTAGCTCAAAACAGCGCTTCAAAAACCACCCTGGTTTCCCTGAATGCAAGCTTCAAATGCCCATTTTAAACATTGCACATATGCAAAATGTTCACTGAACACCAGCAGACATTTGGCAGAAGGAAATTTTGTGTGCCTACAAAAATCTGGGAAGATGAAGAGCCCAGAACTGTGCTTATAACCAAACTGGCTGAGCTATGGAGTCAGCAGTTTTAAGTTTAACTGAACTACAGACATTAAAAATCCAAATGTTTAAAATAAATGAGTGACCTACTTTTGAGTGTCACATAGGCTGCAATTGTTTAAATGTCATAGTTTTAAACTTAGAATCAGCATTCTAGCTGCATATGTAAAACATTGTTAGTTATTTGAATGCAGACAACTGGGGAACAGAAATTACATGTGGCTAAAAACTGGCTTAAAGAGATTCCAATTTTGCCTGGCAACTACCCCCATCAGGAGTGAAACTTGATTCACAAGTAACTTCCCAGGCCTGGCTGTTTCCTGCTGGCCACACTAAGGATATGCCATCTCTCTGATAATTGAATTAAGGGGAGCCCCCACTGAACACAGGAGCTCTGAACAATGCAACCCCCTTCACCCAGGCAGATGGTTTATTGCAGATGTCGTAAAACAGCTTCCTCTTGGCAGAAGCTGGGAGGGGCAGGGTCTCTGAGCTTGGCAGAAACTGGAAAGACTGGTTTCTGTACCATGTGACCTGAAAAGACACACCCCTGCCAGCCAGAATATGGTTTTAGAAAAAGATGGATCATTCATAGAGCAGACTTGTGAAAATTATTTAAATGATACCATAATTCTTGTGATTTTTCTGCCCACATTTTAAGACGTGTTAGGACCCGGTGGTGTGTTCAGGGGGGTTTTAGCGGAAAAGAGGATATTACTCAAAATGTGTGCATGTGAAAAATCTGACACTTCATCAACTAATGTCCATACTCCTTGCGCACATGTGTGTAAATTTGGGTTAATGTCCGAAATTGCAAAATCAGTTAAAAAGTGCAAATGTTGCCATTTCTGAATGCAAGCCCCCAGGAAGAGCAGATTTGGACAGGATATACCTCCTGTGATATGTGATGGGTGCGTGTAATTTTAAACGAATGTGTACCTGTGCAAATATGTTTTTTTTTTATCAAATATAGATTGTGTGCAATTTGACAGGGGAGGATCCTCTGACCCATAAAACCTACAGCATCACTCTGACTCACAGTTCCTTCCCCAATCATGGGAGAGGGGAGAATTGGGCCAATGGCAAGTGTAGAGGGGTAGAGCCTAGTGATGCTGCACACACACCCATTTTAAAAACAGATAAAAGCAGACAGACAGGACAGATAGGGACATTCATTTCCATCTGCTGCGGGACGCTCTGCCGGAAAATCCATACTTTACCTCCATCAATCTCTAGAGAAAGCTGTGCAGAAAGATCCAGACTTTAAATCCATCAATCTCCAGAATCCAGAGAGAGAGCAGACCCAGACCAGACCGTTGTTAGCAGAACCAGAGAGAGCTGACCCAGATCACTGTGAAGTGCAGAGACCAGACCAGAGTCCAGTCTAAAACCTGACCAGATTCGTGGCGAGGCCCATCTAATTCAAGAATATAGTGTGAGTACCTAGCAAGACTGTGCAGAACCAATCTCTTAGTTAAAATAATATAATTCAATCTATTTTAATCTAAGTAGAACTGCCTCCTAACTGTCACTTGTCATTTTCCAGTTGCTAGCTGCACTTGTCTTTTTGAACTTTAAAATTTCAAATCTGAAAAACGACCTTTATTTAATCGCTCATATCTCCGTGACCGTTTGTCCTAGAGACTTGCAGTAACTTTCCTCTGAAAGCTGGGAATCGTGGCTTTTCTGCGAACCTAGAACCGCATTCCTACCCGCTATAGTTTTGCCGCAATCGCGAAAAACGCACTCGCGAATTTGCCGCGATTTGCAAATTTTTCCACGTGTGAAAACAGAAGTTTTCTTGCTTTCAGTTGCCAAAAATTTGTTTAACCTGCTAGTTACTCCTAGATCCTTGCTAAAGTGAGCCTGGACTAATATTAACTTGATACCACTCACCCTGAACCTCTAGAGGGAATTAAAAGCATTTTAGCATATTTTTCACTTCATTGCCAGCACATGTAAAAGCATTTTGGGCCTGTGTTTAAAACTCCGATCTGTAGTCTAAGCTTGCTGGGGTGAACTGAATTACATTTGATTGTATTTCTGAGGACTGTGCATTGCATAAAGGGGGGAGGGGATTGCCAGAGAAAAGTGATTACATTGTTTTGTTGAATGCATATTGAGTATTTTCTGTACTGCATTTTCATTCCACCTTGCATCCATTTGAAACCATAAAGTATTGTTGCTATCTTATCCATCCTATAACCACTCATCATTGATTATAAAGAAGTGTGCTAGTGCCAGACTATCCATTATTGATTACTGCTCAGATTCAGTGTGATATTCAATTATTAAATTATTATAAAGTGTGATATATATATCTATTGTTTAAATTATCAAATAAACCTTTTAACTTGCAAAACAGAACTACTTCTTGGCTCAGTGGGGTTAGGGGGATTCCAAGGGAGGGGTGTTATATAGGGGTAGTCATCCAAAAAGCATGAACTGGACATAAAGATATTTCAATAAGGGTTTCCATTCAGTATCCCAGACTAGGCATTGACTTAGCTGTAGTGTTGAATTGAATCCTCTTGCACATGCACATACAAAACCAAGCCCTTTTCGTAATTTGGTGTTCCCAATACTGGCGCTGAACATAATGCACCTTTGAGCAGATCAAAAGCATTCTGGCAATCTATGTCCCATGGCAAAGGCAAAGGAATCCTGTGAACTTTCACTTATTTTGTATATATTTTTGCAAAAGCTTGAAGATTTTCATAGATACTTGACTGTAATTGTATCTACCCAGTGGTGCCCACTTATTTCCTTCTTCAAAGGCAAAGGAATATCCTTCTTTGTCAATACCAGCATAGGTTTAATCAAAAGAGAAAAATCCAGGATCCATTGTCTACAATACGGAGCCATGCCAATAAAAGCGCTGACTTCCTTCTGGGTATTTGGAACAGACATGTCAGAGATACTTTGTATACATTCAGGTGTCAGTCGTCTGCCCTCTTTCGACAGGAGGTAGCCTAAATAGGTGACTTCCTGTCGACAATACTGACATTTCTTTAACAAAGCCTTGTGTCCATGCTCGGCAAGATGAATAAGCAGCAACACGGTGCCCTCCTTGCAAACGTCCTCAGAGTCTGCAGCAACAAGCAGATTGTCAATGCACTGCAGCAATGTGCACATGGAAGGCAACTCAAGCATATCTAATTGTTCTTTCAATGCCCTTCTGTAAATACTCAGACTCTCCATGTATCCCTGCGGAACACGGGTTCGCGTGAAAGAGCGTCCCCCTAAGGAGAATGCAAACAAATACCTACTATCAAAGTGTGCAGGAATGCTAAAGAAGGAGTTCTTCAAATCAATAAAGCTAAAATGTGTGGCCATAGCCGGAATCATCAGAATAGTGGTAACATCGGGCACGATTGGGAACTGTGGGGTACAACTTTATTAATCGCGTGCAAATCAATAATGAAACGAAAAGGTAAAACATTATCCAATTTCTTATAGACAGGCAAAATCAGGCTATTGTACACACTTCCGGAAATCTCTTCAATCACACCTCGGTGTATCAAATCAGAAACAATACTCATCAAAGCACGTTCTCCTTCAACCGAAATTCTATACTATACGGAATACGTGGCAGTGTAATACCTGATTTCAAAACAATTTTAACTGGTTTGACGTTGAGGATACCTACATCATTGTCATTTACTGCCCATAAAAGTTTAGGTACTCTATTCAGCTCACTTGGCAAAGGCATAGACAGAAATTGTGAAGCAGAATTTTTCTGGTGAGTGAGTTAAATACACTCCATCCAGAGAACAATAAACCATAGCATTCAATTTCTTCATCAAATTCAATCCCAACAAATTTTCACCACAATTCGTCATCAACAAAAATGAACATGAATCAGTAAATGGTCCCAGTGCAATTGGTACCGGCCGGGAGACCGGACTAACCACTGGCGTACCAGAAAACCCTACAGAAATATTGCTCTGCCCTGACAGTGGAATATCTGGAACCCGCAGATGGACAATAGAGCATTTCTGTGCTCCGGTATCTACAAGAAAGATATGATCCCTATTCCCCACCTTCATCTCAGCTTAGGGCCCTTTCTGATCAACGGGAATAGGTGTCAGTTCCAGAATCAGCTTCAGCTATTCTACCGAAACATACATCATCAGATGTAAATTCTTCAGGGAAATAAGCCTTAGTAAGATTATCAAAAACATTTCCATTATTTGCATTCTATTGCTGTCGTCCCTGACTATTCCCACTACTATCTTGCGGCTGAATCTGTTGATTTTGCACAAATTGGTTTCTTCCAGGAGCCACTATACCAGGACGACTCGTCGATCGTCTGCTTAACGTACTATACGTACCATTTGTTCTCTGTTGGAGAGACGGACATTGTGCTCTCCAATGGCCTTCTTGCCTACAATACACACATTGGTTCATATGTACAGGACCCAGTTGCGTACCCATTTGCGGCACAAACTGACCCCTAGGTTGCCTATTTCCACCACTCAAACCTCTGGCGATCTGTTGCACTCTTCAAATCACCTTTCTTCTTTTCCACCTTCTCCTTCTCAGTATTGACCGTATTCTCATAATACTGAGCCATATGCAGTACTTCGAATTGTGATTTTGCCTGCCATGCACTTTCAGAGGTCATAATATGCGTTTGAATGTCAGGCAACAATCCTCGTACGAACTTGTTAACAAACAATCTCTTTCCTGGCTCCGTACTCAAATCCTGCCCACTAAAGTCAGAAAAGACTTGTTCAGACCTATTAAAATATTCAGTCGCACTTCAGTCTTTCCTTGCAGGCAAGCCATTAGCTTGTACCATATAATTATCTTCTCTGGTACCAATGTCTTCAACTTAGTACCTTTGTGATTTGGTAACATTAATATAACCTGTGGCGGTTTCTTACCTGCTTTTCTAGCGCCGTCAGCTTGTGCTAAGGCATCCCAAGTATCGCCCGTACCTGCTTGATCATCATCTGTCCTAATCTGCTTCCATAGGTCGGCAGGTAGGATCACAGGAAACAATAGGTCAATATCACCCAAGGTGAAAACAGAGGAGTTCAAAGGGACTCTATTTCCTTGTAGAACCCTGTAGGATTCTTCCTGATATCGGGAATGGATTGCTTAATAGTATTCACTTCCTGTCTTGAGAGTTGAACGTGAACAAACAGTGAAATATAAAGCGCTGGAATAGTGCTAGCAGGAGTTTGCCCCACGGCAGGAATCTCTACCTTCGGAACAAGTGTCGGAGTTACCTCTCTCATTGGCAACTGTACAGTGGGAAGTTCTGAACGTTTGTTAAGTAACAAAGCCAAATCGAGTGACAAAGAAGTTAATGCGGTATCGGTGAAAATGCTCTCTTGTAGATTGCCATCACATCAGCAGGACAACACAAGTTTCTCTACATATATTCATCTTGCAAATATTCAACCATCACCTGTAATACTTTTCTTTGCATAGCCGGTGTATACTGGCTAAACGTGTCATGCACTTCAATGGGAGAAATCGAAACATCCGAAATCCATCTAAGAGCGTCTCTCATGCAAATACGCATTTCTTCACTAATGGGTTTCAACTGAGGCAAAAATTGTTTCTGCACGTATGATGATTGGCGCTTTTCCCTATCTAATTCATCCTTATGTAAACGATCAAGTTCCCTCTTGTATATAAACAATTTTGCAACATGTTTGCACACTTTTTTCGCAGTGTCCCTCGAATGAGACAAGAAATTAAAAGCCCGTAATTCTTGTGGAACGGCTGAATCAGTCAAGTCACTCCACACACCGGGAAGATATATCACCATTTGTTCAATCAATGCCTTCTGCTCAGGAATACCCCCATGGTCTGACATTGCGCTCATAACAGCCGTTTCATCACCCCCCTCTATGCATGTCTCAGCCCATTCATGCAATTCTCTCTTTCATTCTGCAGTGATCATACTACGCGTCACTAGTCTCGAATCAGTATCAATCACATCATGCACTAAGAGTGGAGTGGAACTAGTCGGCAATGAAAGCATTAAAAATTCTGGTGCACTAGGCGGCGGAGGGAATACCGCTATAAGTGCAGGGGACACAATGGGTATGGGAGCCGCAAATGCCGGCAGGGGTGCAGGTGCAGGTGGAGGTACAAGTATGGGAGGAGGCACATAAGGAGGCGGTGCAGTTGGATTAGTTCCTGAATCGGATCTCCTCTCATTCAGCAACTTATTAATCAATTCATCTGATGCATGCAAATCTTGGGACGTGTATATCTTTAGCAGATCCAATTATAAAGCCCTATCCATACCTCTAATGGCTTCCACTTGCTTCTGTTGATCATGTATTAAGGCCTACTTGGCATTTGTCATATGTCTACGTGCATGTTTCTCTCTACTTTTAAGTCGCTGAACAGCTTCCTTCCTCGAATCTCTAACAGTGTCAAATGCAGCTGGTCTCGCTTTCTTCTGCAATAACCCAGTTTCTAAGTGTTCAATTGTAGCCATCTTAAAACTACCTAACTCTGGCCACTGAAGGTCTGGAGCATGTCTGGTTTGTCGATGCCAAATACTGTTAAACACAATAGCGCCTAGGCCGTAACGAACATACATGTCATACACCAGTGACCCCTCGGGTGGCGCGGGATGACCATGTTCCAAGTTTCCAGATTGTTTTCCTCTACAACAAAACATCGCAAAACATGACAATTTACCAGGCATACTAAATGCAACAGTCTTACCTGCCCAAGATATTTACACGTAAATATACTTTTCAACCAAATCATCATGACATTTCAGGTCTGAAATAGATTCACCTGATTCCTATCAAGTCCAACGGATAATCAATCATTGTGGCTGGCGATTTCACCAAACAAGCCTCGATTCCGGAACCCTCGCTGTGATGTCCTCTAAACGCAGCCCATTGACCAGAGAGCAGATGTAGCAGTCTGTGAGGAATCACTTCTCTTGTTCAGGGGCCTCCATTACCCACTGATTTTGATCCGACAGCCTCGTCTTCGCCAAACAACGATGTGACATCACCGGGAGGTTTCCCTGTTCGGGCGCCATCTGAAAAACCAAAAAGAGGCTTACTACGAAGAAATAGAAATACGCCAGTCACAAGGTCAAGTAACAATGTTGGCCCTCTCCCCCCTCACCCCAAATGGAGCTGGGGTGTACCTCACGCAGTCGTTTGGAGGAGGCCCAGGTAGGCCTGCATGAGGTTTGTCCCCCAGCCATTGGGGGTGGGGTGGGGGGGCACCCCAAAAGGTGGGGCAGGACCCCCAATAGATGGGGCAGTAGGGTTTGGGCACCCTGGGGGCAGATAGCCACACTAATGGGCCCATCTGCACCAAGCAAAGTTGGGTAAACAAAAAACAAAATGCAAAATCACAGGCTGCTTTTTAGGGGGGCTGAGGGCCACCCTAAATTGGCAGCGCATGATGTACCGCAACGGGGGGTGGCCCTCAACCCCCCCCACCCCAAATGGAGGGCCCCACCTCCTGCAACCCTCCCTGGGGGCAGATAGGGGGGGCCTCACCTCATGCATCCCTCCCTGGGGTCAGATGCCCCTTCCTAGGAGCAGATATCTGCCCCCAGGGAGGGTTGCATGAGGTGGGGCCCTCCATTTGGGGTGGGGGGGGTTGAGGGCCACCCCCCGTTGCGGTACATCATGCGCTGCCAATTTAGGGTGGCCCTCAGCCCCCCCTAAAAAGCAGCCTGTGAATTTGCATTTTGTTTTTTGTTTACCCAACTTTGCTTGGTGCAGATGGCCACATTAGTGTGGCTATCTGCCCCCAGGGTGCCCAAACCCTACTTCCCCATCTATTGGGGGTCCTGCCCCACCTTTTGGGGTGACCCTCTCCCCCCTCACCCCAAATGGAGGTGGGGTGTACCTCACGCAGCCGTGTGGAGGAGGCCCAGGGAGGCCTGCATGATGTGTGTCCCCCAGCCATTGGGGGTGGCATGGGGGGGGCACCCCAAAAGGTGGGGCAGGACCCCCAATAGATGGGGCAGTAGGGTTTGGGCACCCTGGGGGCAGATAGCCACACTAATGGGCCCATCTGCACCAAGCAGAGTTGGGTAAACAAAAAACAAAATGCAAAATCACAGGCTGCTTTTTAGGGGGGGCTGAGGGCCACCCTAAATTGGCAGCGCATGATGTACCGCAACGGGGGGTGGCCCTCAACCCCCCCCCCCCACCCCAAATGGAGGGCCCCACCTCATGCAACCCTCCCTGGGGCAGATAGGGGGGGCCTCACCTCATGCATCCCTCCCTGGGGTCAGATGCCCCTTCCTAGGAGCAGATATCTACCCCCAGGGAGGGTTGCATGAGGTGGGGCCCTCCATTTGGGGTGGGGGGGGGTTGAGGGTCACCCCCCGTTGCAGTACATCATGCGCTGCCAATTTAGGGTGGCCCTCAGCCTCCCCTAAAAAGCAGCCTGTGAATTTGCATTTTGTTTTTTGTTTACCCAACTTTGCTTGGTGCAGATGGCCACATTAGTGTGGCTATCTGCCCCCAGGGTGCCCAAACCCTACTGCCTCATCTATTGGGGGTCCTGCCCCACCTTTTGGGGTGGCCCTCTCCCCCCTCACCCCAAATGGAGGTGGGGTGTACCTCACGCAGCCGTTTGGAGGAGGCCCAGGGAGGCCTGCATGAGGTGTGTCCCCCAGCCATTGGGGGTGGCGTGGGGGGGGCACCCCAAAAGGTGGGTACAGGACCCCCAATAGATGGGGCAGTAGGGTTTGGGCACCCTGGGGGCAGATAGCCACACTAATGGGCCCATCTGCACCAAGCAAAGTTGGGTAAACAAAAAACAAAATGCAAAATCACAGGCTGCTTTTTAGGGGGGGCTGAGGGCCACCCTAAATTGGCAGCGCATGATGTACCACAACGGGGGGTGGCCCTCAACCCCCCCCACCCCAAATGGAGGGCCCCACCTCATGCAACCCTCCCTGGGGGCAGATAGGGGGGCCTCACCTCATGCATCCCTCCCTGGGGTCAGATGCCCCTTCCTAGGAGCAGATATCTGCCCCCAGGGAGGGTTGCATGAGGTGGGGCCCTCCATTTGGGGTGGGGGGGTTGAGGGCCACCCCCCGTTGTGATACATCATGCGCTGCCAATTTAGGGTGGCCCTCAGCCCCCCCTAAAAAGCAGCCTGTGAATTTGCATTTTGTTTTTTGTTTACCCAACTTTGCTTGGTGCAGATGGCCACATTAGTGTGGCTATCTGCCCCCAGGGTGCCCAAACCCTACTGCCCCATCTATTGGGGGTCCTGCCCCACCTTTTGGGGTGGCCCTCTCCCCCCTCACCCCAAATGGAGGTGGGGTGTACCTCACGCAGCCGTTTGGAGGAGGCCCAGGGAGGCCTGCATGAGGTGTGTCCCCCAGCCATTGGGGGTGGCGTGGGGGGGCACCCCAAAAGGTGGGGCAGGACCCCCAATAGATGGGGCAGTAGGGTTTGGGCACCCTGGGGGCAGATAGCCACACTAATGGGCCCATCTGCACCAAGCAAAGTTGGGTAAACAAAAAACAAAATGCAAAATCACAGGCTGCTTTTTAGGGGGGGCTGAGGGCCACCCTAAATTGGCAGCACATGATGTACCGCAACGGGGGGTGGCCCTCAACCCCCCCACCCCAAATGGAGGGCCCCACCTCATGCAACCCTCCCTGGGGGCAGATAGGGGGGCCTCACCTCATGCATCCCTCCCTGGGGTCAGATGCCCCTTCCTAGGAGCAGATATCTGCCCCCAGGGAGGGTTGCATGAGGTGGGGCCCTCCATTTGGGGTGGGAGGGGGTTGAGGGCCACCCCCCGTTGCGGTACATCATGCGCTTGCCAATTTACGGTGGCCCTCAGCCCCCCCTAAAAAGCAGCCTGTGAATTTGCATTTTGTTTTTTGTTTACCCAACTTTGCTTGGTGCAGATGGCCACATTAGTGTGGCTATCTGCCCCCAGGATGCCCAAACCCTACTGCCCCATCTATTGGGGGCCCTGCCCCACCTTTTGGGGTGGCCCTCTCCCCCCTCACCCCAAATGGAGGTGGGGTGTACCTCACGCAGCCGTTTGGAGGAGGCCCAGGGTGGCCTGCATGAGGTGTGTCCCCCAGCTATTTGGGGTGAGGGGGAGAGGGCCCCCAAAAATGGGGGGACAGGCCCCCCCAGTGGGTGGGGCAGTAAGGTTTGGGCACCCCGGCGCCAGATTGGCACACCAATGTGACCCTCTGCACCAAGGGGAGTTGGGTTACCAAAGGAAAAAAATGAAAATGGTGGAACGCTTTTTAGGGGGGGCGGTGGGGCACCCCAAAGGGTCAGGGAATTTTCTAATGGGATGGGGCGTTGACCCCCTCCCGCCCACCCGCAATGGAGTGGGTGCCAAGTCATGCAGCCCTTCCTGGGACCAGATATATGCTCCTAGGAACGGACGCCTGAGCCCAGGGAGGAGTGCAGGACAACCCCCCCCTATCTGCCCCCGGGGAGGGCTACATTTTGCTGGTGTGACCGTAGGTAACACATGTTCTTTGTTTTGTTTACAGCTTTTTCTACCCGAGCAGCTGCAACGTTATGTGAGTACTGTTTTTTATTATTCTATGGTTAGAGCCCACTGTCAGTGGGGTGGGTGAGACTGGGGCTGGATTGTTGGTGGTGTGGGTGGGAATGGCCCGTCTGGGCAGATCACCTCCAACTGTCCTGGAGTTGTGGCTGGGCTGCATTACAGCTTTTCCCTTCGGGGAGGTATTGGCACACTTCCGAGACTCCTTGGTGGGGAGAAGCTGTAACGCAGGGCAGCCAGGGCTCCAGCAAAGTCGGCGGTAATATCCCTGGCCTTGGGCACCCTTCTCCCATGTGGGTCTTTGCTGGTGGTTCTGGGTATTACATTCTGGGCCGATTTGCGTAAGTCAGACCTCTGTGGATTCCCACGGGTGTCCTCTTTTGGGAAATGCATGGGGTTCCCTGTTTCTCTTGCTGGCTGCGACACCCTAGGCCCAAATCTGTAGGTTGCCCACATGAACAAAATGGGCAGTGGCGAATGGCTTGGGGTTCCCAGTCGGTTACCCTTTTCCTTTTGCGCCCCCGGTAGGTGCACCCGCACATGTGAGGTACCGTTTTCATCGGGACACATGTGGGGACACGGGAAGGTAGGACAGGTGTTGTTGGCGGTGTGTTTCGGTGGGTTGCCAGAGCGAAATGTCTGAGAATTGTCTTCATTTCCGGCCAATTTCAGAGACATTTCCCTGTGTCCACTCACCGAAACACGTCGCCAACAGCAGATGTCATACCTTCTCGTGTTCCCACAGGTGTCTCGACGAAAAAGGTACCTCGCATGTGTGGGTGCACCTACCGGGGGCGCAAAAGGAAAAGGGTAACCCGCTGGTAACCCCAAGCCTTTCGCCACAGCACAATTTGTTCATGTGGGCAACCTACAGATTTGGGCCTAGGGTGTCCAAGCCAGCAAGGAAAACAGGGAACCCCATGCATTTCCCAAAAGAGTACACCCGTGGGAAAGCACAGAGGTCTGATATGCGCGAAGCGGGCCAGAATTTATTACCCAGAACCCCAGACAAAGTGAACATTGTGTTTTTTCCCCACCAAATATCACACTTTGTCGGGGATTGTGGCTAATAAAAACTGGGGCAATTTGCGCAAGGCAGACCTCTGTGGATTCCCACGGGTGTCCTCTTTAGGGAAATGCATGGGGTTCCCTTTTTCCCTTGCTGGCTGCAACACCCTAGGCCCAAATCTGTAGGTTGCCCACATGAACAAAATGGGCAGTGGCGAATGGCTTGGGGTTCCCAGTCGGTTACCCTTTTCCTTTTGCGCCCCCGGTAGGTGCACCCACACATGTGAGGTACCGTTTTCATCGGGACACGTGTGGGGACGCAGGAAGGTAGGCCACGTGTTGTTGGCGGTGTGTTTCGGTGGGTGGCCAGAGCAAAATGTCTGAGAATTGTCTTCATTTCCGGCCAATTTCAGAGACATTTCCCTGTGTCCACTCACCGAAACACATCGCCAACAGCAGATGTCATACCTTCTCGTGTTCCCACAGGTGTCCCAATGAAAACGGTACCTCACATGCGTGGGTGCACCTACCTGGCCGCCAAGGGGAAAGCCTAAAACACAAGTAACCCCAAGTCTGTTTTCAGAGGGAAATCTCAGACATTCTGCCGACCGGCACAACGTACAGATATGGGCCTCGGGTGTCCAAGCCACCGAGGAAAACAGGGAAGCCCATGCATTTCCAAAAAGAGGACACCCGTGGGAATCCACAGAGGTATGATATGCCCAAATTGCCCCAGAATTTATTACCCAGACACCCCTGCAAAGTCCGAAATGTGGGAAAAAATACGCAATTTCCGGACATTTCGCTCGGCTCACCCATCGAAACACACCCCCAACAACACATGGCCTACCGTTCCGCGTTCCACAGGTGTCCCGATGAAAACGGTACCTCACATGCGTGGGTGCACCTACCTGGCCGCCAAGGGGAAAGCCTAAAACACAAGTAACCCCAAGTCTTTTTTCAGAGGGAAATCTCAGACATTCTGCCGACCGGCACAACGTACAGATATGGGCCTCGGGTGTCCAAGCCACCGAGGAAAACAGGGAGCCCCATGCATTTCTGAAAAGAGGACACCCGTGGGAATCCGCAGAGGTGTGATTTGCGCACATCGGCCCAGATTTTTTACCCAGACACCCCTGCAAAGTCCGAAATGTGGGGAAAAAAACGCTTTTTCCGCACATTTCGCTCGACGCACCCATCGAAACACGCCCCCAACAACACATGGCCTACCGTCCCGCGTTCCCACAGGTGTCCCAATGAAAACGGTACCTCACATGCGTGGTTGCACCTACCTGGCCGGCAAGGGGCAAGCCGAAAACGCAAGCAACCCCCAGTCTGTTTGCAGAGGGGAATCTCAGCCATTCTGCCGACCGGCACAACATACAGATATGGGCCTCGGGTGTCCAAGCCACCAAGGAAAACAGGGAGCTCCATGCATTTCCGAAAAGAGGACACCCGTGGGAATCCGCAGAGGTATGATTTGCGCACATCGCCCCAGAATTTATTACCAAGACACCCCCGCAAAGTCCGAAATGTGCCCCGGACTTTGCGGGGGTGTCTGGGTAATAAATTCTGGGGCGATGTGCGCAAATCACACCTCTGCGGATTCCCACGGGTGTCCTCTTTTCGGAAATGCATGGGGCTCCCTGTTTTCCTTGGTGACTTGGACACCCGAGGCCCATATCTGTATGTTGTGCCGGTCGGCAGAATGTCTGAGATTTCCCTCTGAAAACAGACTTGGGGTTACTTGTGTTTTAGGCTTTCCCCTTGGCGGCCAGGTAGGTGCACCCACGCATGTGAGGTACCGTTTTCATCGGGACACCTGTGGGAACGCGGGACGGTAGGCCATGTGTTGTTGGGGGCGTGTTTCGATGGGTGCGTCGAGCAAAATGTGCGGAAAAAGCATTTTTTCCCCCACATTTCGGACTTTGCCGGGGTGTCTGGGTAAAAAAATCTGGGGCGATGTGCGCAAATCACACCTCTGCGGATTACCACGGGTGTCCTCTTTTCGGAAATGCATGGGGTTCCCTGTTTTCCTCGGTGGCTTGGACACCCGAGGCCCATATCTGTATGATGTGAGAGTGTGACATTTCCGGTGTGAAAACAGACTTGGGGTTACTTGTGTTTTAGGCTTTCCCCTTGGCGGCCAGGTAGGTGCACCCACACATGTGAGGTACCGTTTTCATCGGGACACCTGTGGGAACGCGTGACTGTAGGCCAAGTGTTGTTGGGGGCGTGTTTCGATGGGTGCGTCGAGCGAAATGTGCGGAAAAAGCATTTTTTCCCCACATTTCGGACTTTGCAGGGGTGTCTGGGTAATAAATTCTGGGGCAATTTGGGCATATCATACCTCTGCGGATTCCCACGGGTGTCCTCTTTTTGGAAATGCATGGGGTTCCCTGTTTTCCTCGGTGGCTTGGACACCCGAGGCCCATATCTGTACGTTGTGCCTGTCGGCAGAATGTCTGAGATTTCCCTCTGAAAACAGACTTGGGGTTACTTGTGTTTTAGGCTTTCCACTTGGCGGCCAGGTAGGTGCACCCACACATGTGAGGTACCATTTTCATCGGGACACCTGTGGGAACGCGTGACGGTAGGCCATATGTTGTTTGGGGCGTGTTTCGATGGGTGAGCCGAGCGAAATGTGCGGAAATTGCGTATTTTTTCCCACATTTCGGACTTTGCTGGGGTGTCTGGGTAATAAATTCTGGGGCAATTTGGGCATATCATACCTCTGCGGATTCCCACGGGTGTCCTCTTTTTGGAAATGCATGGGGTTCCCTGTTTTCCTCGGTGGCTTGGACACCCGAGGCCCATATCTGTACGTTGTGCCGGTCGGCAGAATGTCTGAGATTTCCCTCTGAAAACAGACTTGGGGTTACTTGTGTTTTAGGCTTTCCCCTTGGCGGCCAGGTAAGTGCACCCACACATGTGAGGTGCCATTTTCATCAGGACACCTGTGGGAACGTGTGACGGTAGGCCATGTGTTATTGGGGGCGTGTTTCGATGGGTGAGCCGAGCGAAATGTGCGGAAATTGCGTATTTTTACACACATTTCGGACTTTGCAGGGGTGTCTGGGTAATACATTTTGGGGCAATTTGGGCATATCATACCTCTGCGGATTCCCACGGGTGTCCTCTTTTTGGAAATGCATGGGGTTCCCTGTTTTCCTCGGTGGCTTGGACACCCGAGGCCCATATCTGTACGTTGTGCCGGTCGGCAGAATGTCTGAGATTTCCCTCTGAAAACAGACTTGGGGTTAATTGTGTTTTAGGCTTTCCCCTTGGCGGCCAGGTAGGTGCACCCACACCTGTGAGGTACCGTTTTCATCGGGACACCTGTGGGAACGCGTGACGGTAGGCCATGTGTTGTTGGGGGCGTGTTTCGATGGGTGAGCCGAGCGAAATGTGCAGAAATTGCGTATTTTTTCCCACATTTCGGACTTTGCAGGGGTGTCTGGGTAATAAATTCTGGGGCAATTTGGGCATATCATACCTCTGCGGATTCCCAAGGGTGTCCTCTTTTTGGAAATGCATGGGGTTCCCTGTTTTCCTCGGTGGCTTGGACACCCGAGGCCCATATCTGTACGTTGTTCCGGTTGGCAGAATGTCTGAGATTTCCCTCTGAAAACAGACTTGGGGTTACTTGTGTTTTAGGCTTTCCCCTTGGCGGCCAGGTAGGTGCACCCACACATGGCAGGTACCGTTTTCATCGGGACACCTGTGGGAACGCGTGACGGTAGGCCATGTGTTGTTGGGGGCGTGTTTCGATGGGTGAGCCGAGCAAAATGTGCGGAAATTCCGTATTTTTTCCCCACATTTCGGACTTTGCGGGGGTGTTTGGGTAATAAAATCGGGGGCAATTTGGGCATATCATACCTCTGCGGATTCCCACGGGAGTCCTCTTTTCGGAAATGCATGGGGTTCCCTGTTTTCCTCGGTGGCTTGGACACCCGAGGCCCATATCTGTATGATGTGAGAGTGTGACATTTTCAGTGTGAAAACAGACTTGGGGTTACTTGTGTTTTAGGCTTTCCCCTTGGCGGCCAGGTAGGTGCACCCACACATGTGAGGTACCGTTTTCATCGGGACACCTGTGGGAACGCGTGACGGTAGGCCATGCGTTGTTGGGGGCATTTTTCCATGGGTGAGCCAAGCGAAATGTGCGGAAATTGCTTATTTTTTCCCACATTTCGGACTTTGCAGGGGTGTCTGGGTAATAAATTCTGGGGCCATTTGGGCATATCATACCTCTGCGGATTCCCACGGGTGTCCTCTTTTTGGAAATGCATGGGGTTCCCTGTTTTCCTCGGTGGCTTGGACACCCGAGGCCCATATCTGTACGTTGTGCCGGTCGGCAGAATGTCTGAGATTTCTCTCTGAAAACAGACTTGGGGTTACTTGTGTTTTAGGCTTTCCCCTTGGCGGCCAGGTAGGTGCACCCACACATGTGAGGTACCGTTTTCATCGGGACACCTGTGGGAACACGTGACGGTAGGCCATGTGTTGTTGGGGGTGTGTTTCGATGGGTGAGCCGAGCGAAATGTGCGGAAATTGCGTATTTATTCCCACATTTCGGACTTTGCAGGGGTGTCTGGGTAATAAATTCTGGGGCAATTTGGGCATATCATGCCTCTGCGGTTTCCCACAGGTGTCCTCTTTTCGGAAATGCATGGGGTTCCCTGTTTTCCTCGGTGGCTTGGACACCCGAGGCCCATATCTGTATGATGTGAGAGTGTGACATTTCCGGTGTGAAAACAGACTTGGGGTTACTTGTGTTTTAGGTTTTCCCCTTGGTGGCCAGGTAGGTGCACCCACACATGTGAGGTACCGTTTTCATCGGGATACCTGTGGGAACGCGGGACAGTAGGCCATGTGTTGTTGGGGGCGTGTTTCGATGGGTGAGTCGAGCGAAATGTGAGGAAAATGCGTATTTTTTCCCACATTTCGGACTTTGCGGGGGTGTCTGGGTAATAAATTCTGGGGCGATTTGGGCATATCATACCTCTGCGGATTCCCACGGGTGTCCTCTTTTCGGAAATGCATGGTGTTCCCTGTTTTCCTCGGTGGCTTGGACACCCGAGGCCCATATCTGTACATTGTGCCCGTCGGCAGAATGTCTGAGATTTCCCTCTGAAAACAGACTTGGGGTTACTTGTGTTTTACGCTTTTCCCTTGGCGGCCAGGTAGATGCACCCACACATGTGAGGTACCGTTTTCATTGGGACACCTGTGGAAACGCGTGACGGTAGGCCATGTGTTGTTGGGGGTGTGTTTCGATGGGTGAGCCGAGCGAAATGTGAGGAAATTGCGTATTTTTTCCCACATTTCGAACTTTGCAGGGGTGTCTGGGTAATAAATTCTGGGGCAATTTGGGCATATCATACCTCTGCGGATTCCCACGGGTGTCCTCTTTTTGGAAATGCATGGGGTTCCCTGTTTTCCTCGGTGGCTTGGACACCCGAGGCCCATATCTGTACGTTGTGCCGGTTGGCAGTATGTCTGAGATTTCCCTCTGAAAACAGACTTGGGTTACTTGTGTTTTAGGCTTTCCCCTTGGCGGCCAGGTAGGTGCACCCACACATGTGAGGTACCGTTTTCATCGGGACACTTGTGGGAACGCGTGACGGTAGGCCATGTGTTGCTGGGGGTGTGTTTCGATGGGTGAGCCAAGCGAAATGTGCGGAAATTGCGTATTTTTTCCCACATTTTGGACTTTGCAGGGGTGTCTGGGTAATAAATTCTGGGGCAATTTGGGCATATCATACCTCTGCGGATTCCCACGTGTGTCCTCTTTTCGGAAATGCATGGGGTTCCCTGTTTTCCTCGGTGGCTTGGACACCCGAGGCCCATATCTGTATGATGTGAGAGTGTGACATTTCCGATGTGAAAACAGACTTGGGGTTACTTGTGTTTTAGGCTTTCCCCTTGGCGGCCAGGTAGGTGCACCCACACATGTGAGGTACCGTTTTCATCGGGACACCTGTGGGAACGCGTGACGGTAGGCTATGTGTTTCTGGGGGTGTGTTTCGATGGGTGAGCCAAGCGAAATGTGCGGAAAAAGCGTTTTTTTCCCCACATTTCGGACTTTGCAGGGGTGTCTGGGTAATAAATTCTGGGGCAATTTGGGCATATCATACCTCTGCGGATTCCCACGGGTGTCTTCTTTTCGGAAATGCATGGGTTCCCTGTTTTCCTCGGTGGCTTGGACACCCGAGGCCCATATCTGTACGTTGTGCCGGTCGGCAGAATGTCTGAGATTTCCCTCTGAAAACAGACTTGGGGTTACTTGTGTTTTAGGCTTTCCCCTTGGCGGCCAGGTAGGTGCACCCACACATGTGAGGTACCGTTTTCATCGGGACACCTGTGGGAACGCGTGACGGTAGGCCATGTGTTGTTGGGGGCGTGTTTCGATGGGTGAGCCGAGCGAAATGTGCGGAAATTGCGTATTTTTTCCCACATTTCGGACTTTGCAGGGGTGTCTGGGTAATAAATTCTGGGGCAATTCCGGCATATCATACCTCTGCGGATTCCCACGGGTGTCCTCTTTTTGGAAATGCATGGGGTTCCCTGTTTTCCTCGGTGGCTTGGACACCCGAGGCCCATATCTGTACGTTGTGCCGGTTGGCAGAATGTCTGAGATTTCCCTCTGAAAACAGACTTGGGGTTACTTGTGTTTTAGGCTTTCCCCTTGGCGGCCAGGTAGGTGCACCCACACATGTGAGGTACCATTTTCATCGGGACACCTGTGGGAACGCGTGACGGTAGGCCATGTGTTGTTGGGGGCGTGTTTCGATGGGTGAGCCGAGCGAACTGTGCGGAAATTGCGTATTTTTTCCCACATTTCGGACTTTGCGGGGGTGTCTGGGTAATAAAATCTGGGGCAATTTGGGCATATCATACCTTTGCGGATTCCCACGGGTGTCCTCTTTTCAGAAATGCATGGGGTTCCCTGTTTTCCTCGGTGGCTTGGACACCCGAGGCCCATATCTGTATGATGTGAGAGTGTGACATTTCCGGTGTGAAAACAGACTTGGGGTTACTTGTGTTTTAGGCTTTCCCCTTGGCGGCCAGGTAGGTGCACCCACACATGTGAGGTGCCGTTTTCATCGGGACACCTGTGGGAACGCGTGATGGTAGGCCATGTGTTGTTGGGGGCGTGTTTCGATGGGTGCGTCGAGCAAAATGTGCGGAAAAAGCATTTTTTTCCCCACATTTCGGACTTTGCAGGGGTGTCTGGGTAAAAAAATCTGGGGCGATGTGCGCAAATCACACCTCTGCGGATTCCCACGGGTGTCCTCTTTTCGGAAATGCATGGTGTTCCCTGTTTTCCTCGGTGGCTTGGACACCCGAGGCCCATATCTGTACATTGTGCCCGTCGGCAGAATGTCTGAGATTTCCCTCTGAAAACAGACTTGGGGTTACTTGTGTTTTACGCTTTTCCCTTGGCGGCCAGGTAGGTGCACCCACACATGTGAGGTACCGTTTTCATCGGGACACCTGTGGAAACACATGACGGTAGGCCATGTGTTGTTGGGGGTGTGTTTCGATGGGTGAGCCGAGCGAAATGTGAGGAAATTGCGTATTTTTTCCCACATTTCGGACTTTGCAGGGGTGTCTGGGTAATAAATTCTGGGGCAATTTGGGCATATCATACCTCTGCGGATTCCCACGGGTATCCTCTTTTTGGAAATGCATGGGGTTCCCTGTTTTCCTCGGTGGCTTGGACACCCGAGGCCCATATCTGTATGATGTGAGAGTGTGACATTTCCGGTGTGAAAACAGACTTGGGGTTACTTGTGTTTTAGGCTTTCCCCTTGGCGGCCAGGTAGGTGCACCCACACATGTGAGGTACCGTTTTCATCGGGACACCTGTGGGAACGCGTGACGGTAGGCCATGTGTTGTTGGGGGCTTGTTTCGATGGGTGAGCCGAGCGAACTGTGCGGAAATTGCGTATTTTTTCCCACATTTCGGACTTTGCGGGGGTGTCTGGGTAATAAAATCTGGGGCAATTTGGGCATATCATACCTTTGCGGATTCCCACGGGTGTCCTCTTTTCAGAAATGCATGGGGTTCCCTGTTTTCCTCGGTGGCTTGGACACCCGAGGCCCATATCTGTATGATGTGAGAGTGTGACATTTCCGGTGTGAAAACAGACTTGGGGTTACTTGTGTTTTAGGCTTTCCCCTTGGCGGCCAGGTAGGTGCACCCACACATGTGAGGTACCGTTTTCATCGGGACACCTGTGGGAACGTGTGATGGTAGGCCATGTGTTGTTGGGGGCGTGTTTCGATGGGTGCGTCGAGCAAAATGTGCGGAAAAAGCGTTTTTTTCCCCACATTTCGGACTTTGAAGGGGTGTCTGGGTAAAAAAATCTGGGGCGATGTGCGCAAATCACACCTCTGCGGATTCCCACGGGTGTCCTCTTTTCGGAAATGCATGGTGTTCCCTGTTTTCCTCGGTGGCTTGGACACCCGAGGCCCATATCTGTACATTGTGCCCGTCGGCAGAATGTCTGAGATTTCCCTCTGAAAACAGACTTGGGGTTACTTGTGTTTTACGCTTTTCCCTTGGCGGCCAGGTAGGTGCACCCACACATGTGAGGTACCGTTTTCATCGGGACACCTGTGGAAACGCGTGACGGTAGGCCATGTGTTGTAGGGGGTGTGTTTCGATGGGTGAGCCGAGCGAAATGTGAGGAAATTGCGTATTTTTTCCCACATTTCGGACTTTGCAGGGGTGTCTGGGTAATAAATTCTGGGGCAATTTGGGCATATCATACCTCTGCGGATTCCCACGGGTGTCCTCTTTTTGGAAATGCATGGGGTTCCCTGTTTTCCTCGGTGGCTTGGACACCCGAGGCCCATATCTGTACGTTGTGCCGGTTGGCAGTATGTCTGAGATTTCCCTCTGAAAACAGACTTGGGTTACTTGTGTTTTAGGCTTTCCCCTTGGCGGCCAGGTAGGTGCAACCACATATGTGAGGTACCGTTTTCATCGGGACACCTGTGGGAACGCGGGACAGTAGGCCATGTGTTGTTGGGGGCGTGTTTCGATGGGTGAGCCGAGCGAAATGTGAGGAAATTGCGTATTTTTTCCCACATTTCGGACTTTGCGGGGGTGTCTGGGTAATAAATTCTGGGGCGATTTGGGCATATCATACCTCTGCGGATTCCCATGGGTGTCCTCTTTTCGGAAATGCATGGGGTTCCCTGTTTTCCTCGGTGGCTTGGACACACGAGGCCCATATCTGTATGATGTGAGAGTGTGACATTTCCGGTGTGAAAACAGACTTGGGGTTACTTGTGTTTTAGGTTTTCCCCTTGGCGGCCAGGTAGGTGCACCCACACATGTGAGGTACCGTTTTCATCGGGACACCGGTGGGAACGCGGGACAGTAGGCCATGTGTTGTTGGGGGCGTGTTTCGATGGGTGAGTCGAGCGAAATGTGAGGAAAATGTGTATTTTTTCCCACATTTCGGACTTTGCGGGGGTGTCTGGGTAATAAATTCTGGGGCGATTTGGGCATATCATACCTCTGCGGATTCCCACGGGTGTCCTCTTTTCGGAAATGCATGGGGTTCCCTGTTTTCCTTGGTGGCTTGGACACCCGAGGCCCATATCTGTATGATGTGAGAGTGTGACATTTCCGGTGTGAAAACAGACTTGGGGTTACTTGTGTTTTAGGCTTTCCCCTTGGCGGCCAGGTAGGTGCACCCACACATGTGAGGTACTGTTTTCATCGGGACACCTGTGGAAACGCGTGACGGTAGGCCATGTGTTGTTGGGGGCGTGTTTCGATGGGTGCGTCGAGCGAAATGTGCGGAAAAAGCATTTTTTTCCCCACATTTCGGACTTTGCAGGGGTGTCTGGGTAAAAAAATCTGGGGCGATGTGCGCGAATCACACCTCTGCGGATTCCCACGGGTGTCCTCTTTTCGGAAATGCATGGAGTTCCCTGTTTTCCTCGGTGGCTTGGACACCCGAGGCCCATATCTGTACATTGTGCCCGTCGGCAGAATGTCTGAGATTTCCCTCTGAAAACAGACTTGGGGTTACTTGTGTTTTACGCTTTCCCCTTGGCGGCCAGGTAGGTGCACCCACACATGTGAGGTACCGTTTTCATCGGGACACCTGTGGAAACGCGTGACGGTAGGCCATGTGTTGTTGGGGGTGTGTTTCGATGGGTGAGCTGAGCGAAATGTGAGGAAATTGCGTATTTTTTCCCACATTTCGGACTTTGCAGGGGTGTCTGGGTAATAAATTCTGGGGCAATTTGGGCATATCATACCTCTGCGGATTCACACGGGTGTCCTCTTTTTGGAAATGCATGGGGTTCCCTGTTTTCCTCGGTGGCTTGGACACCCGAGGCCCATATCTGTACGTTGCGCCGGTTGGCAGTATGTCTGAGATTTCCCTCTGAAAACAGACTTGGGTTACTTGTGTTTTAGGCTTTCCCCTTGGCGGCCAGGTAGGTGCACCCACACATGTGAGGTACCGTTTTCATCGGGACACCTGTGGGAACACGTGACGGTAGGCCATGTGTTGTTGGGGGTGTGTTTCGATGGGTGAGCCGAGCGAAATGTGCGGAAATTGCATATTTATTCCCACATTTCGGACTTTGCGGGGGTGTCTGGGTAATAAAATCTGGGGCAATTTGGGCATATCATACCTTTGCGGATTCCCACGGGTGTCCTCTTTTCGTAAATGCATGGGGTTCCCTGTTTTCCTCGGTGGCTTGGACACCCGAGGCCCATATCTGTATGATGTGAGAGTGTGACATTTCCGGTGTGAAAACAGACTTGGGGTTACTTGTGTTTTAGGCTTTCCCCTTGGCGGCCAGGTAGGTGCACCCACACATGTGAGGTACCATTTTCATCGGGACACCTGTGGGAACGCGTGACGGTAGGCTATGTGTTGCTGGGGGTGTGTTTCGATGGGTGAGCCAAGCGAAATGTGCGGAAAAAGCGTTTTTTTCCCCACATTTCGGACTTTGCAGGGGTGTCTGGGTAATAAATTCTGGGGCAATTTGGGCATATCATACCTCTGTGGATTCCCACGGGTGTCTTCTTTTCGGAAATGCATGGGGTTCCCTGTTTTCCTCGGTGGCTTGGACACCCGAGGCCCATATCTGTACGTTGTGCCGGTCGGCAGAATGTCTGAGATTTCCCTCTGAAAACAGACTTGAGGTTACTTGTGTTTTAGGCTTTCCCCTTGGCGGCCAGGTAGGTGCACCCACACATGTGAGGTACCGTTTTCATCGGGACACCTGTGGGATAGAATGACAGTAGGCCATGTGTTGTTGGGGGCGTGTTTCGATGGGTGAGCGAGCAAAATGTGCGGAAATTGCGTATTTTTTCCCACATTTCGGACTTTGCAGGGGTGTCTGGGTAATAAATTCTGGGGCAATTCGGGCATATAATACCTCTGCGGATTCCCACGGGTGTCCTCTTTTTGGAAATGCATGGGGTTCCCTGTTTTCCTCGGTGGCTTGGACACCCGAGGCCCTTATCTGTACGTTGTGCCGGTTGGCAGAATGTCTGAGATTTCCCTCTGAAAACAGACTTGGGGTTACTTGTGTTTTAGGCTTTCCCCTTGGCGGCCAGGTAGGTGCACCCACACATGTGAGGTACCGTTTTCATCGGGACACCTGTGGGAACGCGTGACGGTAGGCCATGTGTTGTTGGGGGCATGTTTCGATGGGTGAGCCGAGCGAAATGTGCAGAAATTGCGTATTTTTTCCCACATTTCGGATTTTGCGGGGGTGTCTGGGTAATAAAATCTGGGGCAATTTGGGCATATCATACCTTTGCGGATTCCCACGGGTGTCCTCTTTTCGGAAATGCATGGGGTTCCCTGTTTTCCTCGGTGGCTTGGACACCCGAGGCCCATATCTGTATGATGTGAGAGTGTGACATTTCCGGTGTGAAAACAGACTTGGGGTTACTTGTGTTTTAGGCATTCCCCTTGGCGGCCAGGTAGGTGCACCCACACATGTTAGGTACCGTTTTCATCGGGACACCTGTGGGAACGCGTGATGGTAGGCCATGTGTTGTTGGGGGCGTGTTTCGATGGGTGCGTCGAGCGAAATGTGCGGAAAAAGCGTTTTTTTCCCCACATTTCGGACTTTGCAGGGGTGTCTGGGTAAAAAAATCTGGGGCGATGTGCGCAAATCACACCTCTGCGGATTCCCACGGGTGTCCTCTTTTCGGAAATGCATGGGGTTCCCTGTTTTCCTCGGTGGCTTGGACACCTGAGGCCCATATCTGTACATTGTGCCCGTCGGCAGAATGTCTAAGATTTCCCTCTGAAAACAGACTTGGGGTTACTTGTGTTTTACGCTTTCCCCTTGGCGGCCAGGTAGGTGCACCCACACATGTGAGGTACCGTTTTGATCGGGACACCTGTGGAAACGCGTGACGGTAGGCCATGTGTTGTTGGGGGTGTGTTTCGATGGGTGAGCCGAGCGAAATGGGCGGAAATTGCGTATTTTTTCCCACATTTCGGACTTTGCAGGGGTGTCTGGGTAATAAATTCTGGGGAAATTTGGGCATATCATACCTGTGCGGATTCCCACGGGTGTCCTCTTTTTGGAAATGCATGGGGTTCCCTGTTTTCCTCGGTGGCTTGGACACCCGAGGCCCATATCTGTACGTTGTGCCGGTTGGCAGTATGTCTGAGATTTCCCTCTGAAAACAGACTTGGGTTACTTGTGTTTTAGGCTTTCCCCTTGGCGGCCAGGTAGGTGCACCCACACATGTGAGGTACCGTTTTCATCGGGACACCTGTGGGAACGCGTGACGGTAGGCCATGTGTTGTTGGGGGCGTGTTTCGATGGGTGAGCCGAGCGAAATGTGCGGAAATTGCATATTTATTCCCACATTTCGGACTTTGCGGGGGTGTTTGGGTAATAAAATCTGGGGCAATTTGGGCATATCATACCTTTGCAGATTCCCACGGGTGTCCTCTTTTCGTAAATGCATGGGGTTCCCTGTTTTCCTCGGTGGCTTGGACACCCGAGGCCCATATCTGTATGATGTGAGAGTGTGACATTTCCGGTGTGAAAACAGACTTGGAGTTACTTGTGTTTTAGGCTTTCCCCTTGGCGGCCAGGTAGGTGAACCCACACATGTGAGGTACCGTTTTCATCGGGACACCTGTGGGAACGCGTGACGGTAGGCCATGTGTTGTTGGGGGCGTGTTTCGATGGGTGAGCCGAGCGAAATGTGCGGAAATTGCGTATTTTTTCCCACATTTCGGACTTTGCGGGGGTGTCTGGGTAATAAAATCTGGGGCAATTTGGGCATATCATACCTTTGCGGATTCCCACGGGTGTCCTCTTTTTGGAAATGCATGGGGTTCCCTGTTTGCCTCGGTGGCTTGGACACCCGAGGCCCATATCTGTATGATGTGAGAGTGTGACATTTCCGATGTGAAAACAGACTTGGGGTTACTTGTGTTTTAGGCTTTCCCCTTGGCGGCCAGGTAGGTGCACCCACACATGTGAGGTACCGTTTTCATCGGGACACCTGTGGGAACGCGTGACGGTAGGCCATGTGTTGTTGGGGGCGTGTTTCGATGGGTGCGTCGAGCAAAATGTGCGGAAAAAGCGTTTTTTTCCCCACATTTCGGACTTTGCAGGGGTGTCTGGGTAATAAATTCTGGGGCAATTTGGACATATCATACCTCTGCGGATTCCCACGGGTGTCCTCTTTTCGGAAATGCATGGGGTTCCCTGTTTTCCTCGGTGGCTTGGACACCCGAGGCCCATATCTGTACGTTGTGCCGTTCGGCAGAATGTCTGAGATTTCCCTCTGAAAACAGACTTGGGGTTACTTGAGTTTTAGGCTTTCCCCTTGGCGGCCAGGTAGGTGCACCCACACATGTGAGGTACCGTTTTCATCGGGACACCTGTGGGAACGCGTGACGGTATGCCATGTGTTGTTGGGGGCGTGTTTCGATGGGTGAGCCGAGCGAACTGTGCGGAAATTGCGTATTTTTTCCCACATTTCGGACTTTGCGGGGGTGTCTGGGTAATAAAATCTGGGGCAATTTGGGCATATCATACCTTTGCGGATTCCCACGGGTGTCCTCTTTTCAGAAATGCATGGGGTTTCCTGTTTTCCTCGGTGGCTTGGACACCCGAGGCCCATATCTGTATGATGTGAGAGTGTGACATTTCCGGTGTGAAAACAGACTTGGGGTTACTTGTGTTTTAGGCTTTCCCCTTGGCGGCCAGGTAGGTGCACCCACACATGTGAGGTACCGTTTTCATCGGGACACCTGTGGGAACGGGTGATGGTAGGCCATGTGTTGTTGGGGCGTGTTTCGATGGGTGCGTCGAGCGAAATGTGCGGAAAAAGCGTTTTTTTCCCCACATTTCAGACTTTGCAGGGGTGTCTGGGTAAAAAAATCTGGGGCGATGTGCGCAAATCACACCTCTGCGGATTCCCACGGGTGTCCTCTTTTCGGAAATGCATGGTGTTCCCTGTTTTCCTCGGTGGCTTGGACACCCGAGGCCCATATCTGTACATTGTGCCCGTCGGCAGAATGTCTGAGATTTCCCTCTGAAAACAGACTTGGGTTTACTTGTGTTTTACGCTTTTCCCTTGGCGGCCAGGTAGGTGCACCCACACATGTGAGGTACCGTTTTCATCGGGACACCTGTGGAAACGCGTGACGGTAGGCCATGTGTTGTTGGGGGTGTGTTTCGATGGGTGAGCCAAGCGAAATGTGCGGAAATTGCGTATTTTTTCCCACATTTCGGACTTTGCAGGGGTGTCTGGGTAATAAATTCTGGGGCAGTTTGGGCATATCATACCTCTGCGGATTCCCACGTGTGTCCTCTTTTCGGAAATGCATGGGGTTCCCTGTTTTCCTCGGTGGCTTGGACACCCGAGGCCCATATCTGTACGTTGTGCCGGTTGGCAGTATGTCAGAGATTTCCCTCTGAAAACAGACTTGGGTTACTTGTGTTTTAGGCTTTCCCCTTGGCGGCCAGGTAGGTGCACCCACACATGTGAGGTACCGTTTTCATCGGGACACTTGTGGGAACGCGTGACGGTAGGCCATGTGTTGCTGGGGGTGTGTTTCGATGGGTGAGCCAAGCGAAATGTGCGGAAATTGCGTATTTTTTCCCACATTTTGGACTTTGCAGGGGTGTCTGGGTAATAAATTCTGGGGCAATTTGGGCATATCATACCTCTGCGGATTCCCACGTGTGTCCTCTTTTCGGAAATGCATGGGGTTCCCTGTTTTCCTCGGTGGCTTGGACACCCGAGGCCCATATCTGTATGATGTGAGAGTGTGACATTTCCGGTGTGAAAACAGACTTGGAGTTACTTGTGTTTTAGGCTTTCCCCTTGGCGGCCAGGTAGGTGCACCCACACATGCGAGGTACCGTTTTCATCGGGACACCTGTGGGAACGCGGGACAGTAGGCCATGTGTTGTTGGGGGCGTGTTTCGATGGGTGAGTCAAGCGAAATGTGAGGAAAATGCATATTTTTTCCCACATTTCGGACTTTGCGGGGGTGTCTGGGTAATAAATTCTGGGGCGATTTGGGCATATCATACCTCTGCGGATTCCCATGGGTGTCCTCTTTTCGGAAATGCATGGGGTTCCCTGTTTTCCTCGGTGGCTTGGACACACGAGGCCCATATCTGTATGATGTGAGAGTGTGACATTTCCGGTGTGAAAACAGACTTGGGGTTACTTGTGTTTTAGGCTTTCCCCTTGGCGGCCAGGTAGGTGCACCCACACATGTGAGGTACCGTTTTCATCGGGACACCTGTGGGAACGCGTGACGGTAGGCCATGTGTTGTTGGGGGCGTGTTTCGATGGGTGAGCCGAGCGAACTGTGCGGA
The DNA here is from genome assembly GCF_040938575.1 of Ambystoma mexicanum. Taxonomy (NCBI): domain Eukaryota; kingdom Metazoa; phylum Chordata; class Amphibia; order Caudata; family Ambystomatidae; genus Ambystoma; species Ambystoma mexicanum. The sequence goes on from NC_090922.1 coordinate 1,479,691,873, forward strand.
AATTGCGTATTTTTTCCCACATTTCGGACTTTGCGGGGGTGTCTGGGTAATAAAATCTGGGGCAATTTGGGCATATCATACCTTTGCGGATTCCCACGGGTGTCCTCTTTTCAGAAATGCATGGGGTTCCCTGTTTTCCTCGGTGGCTTGGACACCCGAGGCCCATATCTGTATGATGTGAGAGTGTGACATTTCCGGTGTGAAAACAGACTTGGGGTTACTTGTCTTTTAGGCTTTCCCCTTGGCGGCCAGGTAGGTGCACCCACACATGTGAGGTACCGTTTTCATCGGGACACCTGTGGGAACGCGTGATGGTAGGCCATGTGTTGTTGGGGGCGTGTTTCCATGGGTGCGTCGAGCGAAATGTGCGGAAAAAGCATTTTTTTCCCCACATTTCGGACTTTGCAGGGGTGTCTGGGTAAAAAAATCTGGGGCGATGTGCGCAAATCACACCTCTGCGGATTCCCACGGGTGTCCTCTTTTCGGAAATGCATGGTGTTCCCTGTTTTCCTCGGTGGCTTGGACACCCGAGGCCCATATCTGTACATTGTGCCCGTCGGCAGAATGTCTGAGATTTCCCTCTGAAAACAGACTTGGGTTTACTTGTGTTTTACGCTTTTCCCTTGGCGGCCAGGTAGGTGCACCCACACATGTGAGGTACCGTTTTCATCGGGACACCTGTGGAAACGCGTGACGGTAGGCCATGTGTTGTTGGGGGTGTGTTTCGATGGGTGAGCCAAGCGAAATGTGCGGAAATTGCGTATTTTTTCCCACATTTCGGACTTTGCAGGGGTGTCTGGGTAATAAATTCTGGGGCAATTTGGGCATATCATACCTCTGCGGATTCCCACGTGTGTCCTCTTTTCGGAAATGCATGGGGTTCCCTGTTTTCCTCGGTGGCTTGGACACCCGAGGCCCATATCTGTATGATGTGAGAGTGTGACATTTCCGGTGTGAAAACAGACTTGGAGTTACTTGTGTTTTAGGCTTTCCCCTTGGCGGCCAGGTAGGTGCACCCACACATGCGAGGTACCGTTTTCATCGGGACACCTGTGGGAACGCGGGACAGTAGGCCATGTGTTGTTGGGGGCGTGTTTCGATGGGTGAGTCAAGCGAAATGTGAGGAAAATGCATATTTTTTCCCACATTTCGGACTTTGCGGGGGTGTCTGGGTAATAAATTCTGGGGCGATTTGGGCATATCATACCTCTGTGGATTCCCATGGGTGTCCTCTTTTCGGAAATGCATGGGGTTCCCTGTTTTCCTCGGTGGCTTGGACACACGAGGCCCATATCTGTATGATGTGAGAGTGTGACATTTCCGGTGTGAAAACAGACTTGGGGTTACTTGTGTTTTAGGTTTTCCCCTTGGCGGCCAGGTAGGTGCACCCACACATGTGAGGTACCGTTTTCATCGGGACACCGGTGGGAACGCGGGACAGTAGGCCATGTGTTGTTGGGGGCGTGTTTCGATGGGTGAGTCGAGCGAAATGTGAGGAAAATGTGTATTTTTTCCCACATTTCGGACTTTGCGGGGGTGTCTGGGTAATAAATTCTGGGGCAATTTGGGCATATCATACCTCTGCGGATTCCCACGGGTGTCTTCTTTTCGGAAATGCATGGGGTTCCCTGTTTTCCTCGGTGGCTTGGACACCCGAGGCCCATATCTGTACGTTGTGCCGGTCGGCAGAATGTCTGAGATTTCCCTCTGAAAACAGACTTGGGGTTACTTGTGTTTTAGGCTTTCCCCTTGGCGGCCAGGTAGGTGCACCCACACATGTGAGGTACCGTTTTCATCGGGACACCTGTGGGATAGCGTGACGGTAGGCCATGTGTTGTTGGGGGCGTGTTTCGATGGGTGAGCCGAGCGAAATGTGCGGAAATTGCGTATTTTTTCCCACATTTCGGACTTTGCAGGGGTGTCTGGGTAATAAATTCTGGGGCAATTCGGGCGTATAATACCTCTGCGGATTCCCACGGGTGACCTCTTTTTGGAAATGCATGGGGTTCCCTGTTTTCCTCGGTGGCTTGGACACCCGAGGCCCATATCTGTACGTTGTGCCGGTTGGCAGAATGTCTGAGATTTCCCTCTGAAAACAGACTTGGGGTTACTTGTGTTTTAGGCTTTCCCCTTGGCGGCCAGGTAGGTGCACCCACACATGTGAGGTACAGTTTTCATCGGGACACCTGTGAGAACGCGTGACGGTAGGCCATGTGTTGTTGGGGGCGTGTTTCGATGGGTGAGCCGAGCGAAATGTGCGGAAATTGCGTATTCTTTCCCACATTTCGGACTTTGCGGGGGTGTCTGGGTAATAAAATCTGGGGCAATTTGGGCATATCATACCTTTGCGGATTCCCACGGGTGTCCTCTTTTCGGAAATGCATGGGGTTCCCTGTTTTCCTCGGTGGCTTGGTCACTCGAGGCCCATATCTGTATGATGTGAGAGTGTGACATTTCCGGTGTGAAAACAGACTTGGGGTTACTTGTGTTTTAGGCTTTCCCCTTGGCGGCCAGGTAGGTGCACCCACACATGTGAGGTACCGTTTTCATCGGGACACCTGTGGGAACGCGTGATGGTAGGCCATGTGTTGTTGGGGGCGTGTTTCGATGGGTGCGTCGAGTGAAATGTGCGGAAAAAGCATTTTTTTCCCCACATTTCGGACTTTGCAGGGGTGTCTGGGTAAAAACATCTGGGGCGATGTGCGCAAATCACACCTCTGCGTATTCCCACGGGTGTCCTCTTTTCGGAAATGCATGGTGTTCCCTGTTTTCCTCGGTGGCTTGGACACCCGAGGCCCATATCTGTACATTGTGCCCGTCGGCAGAATGTCTGAGATTTCCCTCTGAAAACAGACTTGGGGTTACTTGTGTTTTACGCTTTCCCCTTGGCGGCCAGGTAGGTGCACCCACACATGTGAGGTTCCGTTTTCATAGGGACACCTGTGGAAACGCGTGACGGTAGGCCATGTGTTGTTGGGGGTGTGTTTCGATGGGTGAGCTGAGCGAAATGTGAGGAAATTGCGTATTTTTTCCCACATTTCGGACTTTGCAGGGGTGTCTGGGTAATAAATTCTGGGGCAATTTGGGCATATCATACCTCTGCGGATTCACACGGGTGTCCTCTTTTTGCAAATGCATGGGGTTCCCTGTTTTCCTCGGTGGCTTGGACACCCGAGGCCCATATCTGTACGTTGTGCCGGTTGGCAGTATGTCTGAGATTTCCCTCTGAAAACAGACTTGGGTTACTTGTGTTTTAGGCTTTCCCCTTGGCGGCCAGGTAGGTGCACCCACACATGTGAGGTACCGTTTTCATCGGGACACCTGTGGGAACACGTGACGGTAGGCCATGTGTTGTTGGGGGTGTGTTTCGATGGGTGAGCGGAGCGAAATGTGCGGAAATTGCATATTTATTTCCACATTTCGGACTTTGCGGGGGTGTCTGGGTAATAAAATCTGGGGCAATTTGGGCATATCATACCTTTGCGGATTCCCACGGGTGTCCTCTTTTCCTAAATGCATGGGGTTCCCTGTTTTCCTCGGTGGCTTGGACACCCGAGGCCCATATCTGTATGATGTGAGAGTGTGACATTTCCGGTGTGAAAACAGACTTGGGGTTACTTGTGTTTTAGGCTTTCCCCTTGGCGGCCAGGTAGGTGCACCCACACATGTGAGGTACCGTTTTCATCGGGACACCTGTGGGAACGCGTGACGGTAGGCTATGTGTTGCTGGGGGTGTGTTTCGATGGGTGAGCCAAGCGAAATGTGCGGAAAAAGCATTTTTTTCCCCACATTTCGGACTTTGCAGGGGTGTCTGGGTAATAAATTCTGGGGCAATTTGGGCATATCATACCTCTGTGGATTCCCACGGGTGTCTTCTTTTCGGAAATGCATGGGGTTCCCTGTTTTCCTCGGTGGCTTGGACACCCGAGGCCCATATCTGTACGTTGTGCCGGTCGGCAGAATGTCTGAGATTTCCCTCTGAAAACAGACTTGGGGTTACTTGTGTTTTAGGCTTTCCCCTTGGCGGCCAGGTAGGTGCACCCACACATGTGAGGTACCGTTTTCATCGGGACACCTGTGGGATAGCATGACAGTAGGCCATGTGTTGTTGGGGGCGTGTTTCGATGGGTGAGAGAGCAAAATGTGCGGAAATTGCGTATTTTTTCCCACATTTCGGATTTTGCGGGGGTGTCTGGGTAATAAAATCTGGGGCAATTTGGGCATATCATACCTTTGCGGATTCCCACGGGTGTCCTCTTTTCGGAAATGCATGGGGTTCCCTGTTTTCCTCGGTGGCTTGGACACCCGAGGCCCATATCTGTATGATGTGAGAGTGTGACATTTCCGGTGTGAAAACAGACTTGGGATTACTTGTGTTTTAGGCATTCCCCTTGGCGGCCAGGTAGGTGCACCCACACATGTGAGGTACCGTTTTCATCGGGACACCTGTGGGAACGTGTGATGGTAGGCCATGTGTTGTTGGGGGCGTGTTTCGATGGGTGCGTCGAGCGAAATGTGCGAAAAAGCGTTTTTTTCCCCACATTTCGGACTTTGCAGGGGTGTCTGGGTAAAAAAATCTGGGGCGATGTGCGCAAATCACACCTCTGCGGATTCCCACGGGTGTCCTCTTTTCGGAAATGCATGGAGTTCCCTGTTTTCCTCGGTGGCTTGGACACCCGAGGCCCATATCTGTACATTGTGCCCGTCGGCAGAATGTCTAAGATTTCCCTCTGAAAACAGACTTGGGGTTACTTGTGTTTTACGCTTTCCCCTTGGCGGCCAGGTAGGTGCACCCACACATGTGAGGTACCGTTTTGATCGGGACACCTGTGGAAATGCGTGACGGTAGGCCATGTGTTGTTGGGGGTGTGTTTCGATGGGTGAGCCGAGCGAAATGTGCGGAAATTGCGTATTTTTTCCCACATTTCGGACTGTGCAGGGGTGTCTGGGTAATAAATTCTGGGGCAATTTGGGCATATCATACCTGTGCGGATTCCCACGGGTGTCCTCTTTTTGGAAATGCATGGGGTTCCCTGTTTTCCTCGGTGGCTTGGACACCCGAGGCCCATATCTGTACGTTGTGCCGGTTGGCAGTATGTCTGAGATTTCCCTCTGAAAACAGACTTGGGTTACTTGTGTTTTAGGCTTTCCCCTTGGCGGCCAGGTAGGTGCACCCACACACGTGAGGTACCATTTTCATCGGGACACCTGTGGGAACGCGTGACGGTAGGCCATGTGTTGTTGGGGGTGTGTTTCGATGGGTGAGCCGAGCGAAATGTGCGGAAATTGCATATTTATTCCCACATTTCGGACTTTGCGGGGGTGTCTGGGTAATAAAATCTGGGGCAATTTGGGCATATCATACCTTTGCAGATTCCCACGGGTGTCCTCTTTTCGTAAATGCATGGGGTTCCCTGTTTTCCTCGGTGGCTTGGACACCCGAGGCCCATATCTGTATGATGTGAGAGTGTGACATTTCCGGTGTGAAAACAGACTTGGGGTTACTTGTGTTTTAGGCTTTCCCCTTGGCGGCCAGGTAGGTGCACCCACACATGTGAGGTACCGTTTTCATCGGGACACCTGTGGGAACGCGTGACGGTAGGCCATGTGTTGTTGGGGGCGTGTTTCGATGGGTGCGTTGAGCGAAATGTGCGGAAAAAGCTTTTTTTCCCCACATTTCGGACTTTGCAGGGGTGTCTGGGTAATAAATTCTGGGGCAATTTGGGCATATCATACCTCTGCGGATTCCCACGGGTGTCTTCTTTTCGGAAATGCATGGGGTTCCCTGTTTTCCTCGGTGGCTTGGACACCCGAGGCCCATATCTGTACGTTGTGCCGGTCGGCAGAATGTCTGAGATTTCCCTCTGAAAACAGACTTGGGGTTACTTGTGTTTTAGGCTTTCCCCTTGGCGGCCAGGTAGGTGCACCCACACATGTGAGGTACCGTTTTCATCGGGACACCTGTGGGATAGCGTGACGGTAGGCCATGTGTTGTTGGGGGCGTGTTTCGATGGGTGAGCCGAGCGAAATGTGCGGAAATTGCGTATTTTTTCCCACATTTCGGACTTTGCAGGGGTGTCTGGGTAATAAATTCTGGGGCAATTCGGGCATATAATACCTCTGCGGATTCCCACGGGTGACCTCTTTTTGGAAATGCATGGGGTTCCCTGTTTTCCTCGGTGGCTTGGACACCCGAGGCCCATATCTGTACGTTGTGCCGGTTGGCAGAATGTCTGAGATTTCCCTCTGAAAACAGACTTGGGGTTACTTGTGTTTTAGGCTTTCCCCTTGGCGGCCAGGTAGGTGCACCCACACATGTGAGGTACCGTTTTCATCAGGACACCTGTGGGAACGCGTGACGGTAGGCCATGTGTTGTTGGGGGTGTGTTTCGATGGGTGAGCCGAGCGAAATGTGCGGAAATTGCATATTTATTCCCACATTTCGGACTTTGCGGGGGTGTCTGGGTAATAAAATCTGGGGCAATTTGGGCATATCATACCTTTGCGGATTCCCACGGGTGTCCTCTTTTCCTAAATGCATGGGGTTCCCTGTTTTCCTCGGTGGCTTGGACACCCGAGGCCCATATCTGTATGATGTGAGAGTGCGACATTTCCGGTGTGAAAACAGACTTGGGGTTACTTGTGTTTTAGGCTTTCCCCTTGGCGGCCAGGTAGGTGCACCCACACATGTGAGGTACCGTTTTCATCGGGACACCTGTGGGAACGCGTGACGGTAGGCTATGTGTTGCTGGGGGTGTGTTTCGATGGGTGAGCCAAGCAAAATGTGCGGAAAAAGCGTTTTTTTCCCCACATTTCGGACTTTGCAGGGGTGTCTGGGTAATAAATTCTGAGGCAATTTGGGCATATCATACCTCTGTGGATTCCCACGGGTGTCTTCTTTTCGGAAATGCATGGGGTTCCCTGTTTTCCTCGGTGGCTTGGACACCCGAGGCCCATATCTGTACGTTGTGCCGGTCGGCAGAATGTCTGAGATTTCCCTCTGAAAACAGACTTGGGGTTACTTGTGTTTTAGGCTTTCCCCTTGGCGGCCAGGTAGGTGCACCCACACATGTGAGGTACCGTTTTCATCGGGACACCTGTGGGATAGCATGACAGTAGGCCATGTGTTGTTGGGGGCGTGTTTCGATGGGTGAGCCGAGCGAAATGTGCGTAAATTGCATATTTATTCCCACATTTCGGACTTTGCGGGGGTGTCTGGGTAATAAAATATTGGGCAATTTGGGCATATCATACCTTTGCGGATTCCCACGGGTGTCCTCTTTTCCTAAATGCATGGGGTTCCCTGTTTTCCTCGGTGGCTTGGACACCCGAGGCCCATATCTGTATGATGTGAGAGTGTGACATTTCCGGTGTGAAAACAGACTTGGGGTTACTTGTGTTTTAGGCTTTCCCCTTGGCGGCCAGGTAGGTGCACCCACACATGTGAGGTAACGTTTTCATCGGGACACCTGTGGGAACGCGTGACGGTAGGCTATGTGTTGCTGGGGGTGTGTTTCGATGGGTGAGCCAAGCGAAATGTGCGGAAAAAGCGTTTTTTTCCCCACATTTCGGACTTTGCAGGGGTGTCTGGGTAATAAATTCTGGGGCAATTTGGGCATATCATACCTCTGTGGATTCCCACGGGTGTCTTCTTTTCGGAAATGCATGGGGTTCCCTGTTTTCCTCGGTGGCTTGGACACCCGAGGCCCATATCTGTACGTTGTGCCGGTCGGCAGAATGTCTGAGATTTCCCTCTGAAAACAGACTTGGGGTTACTTGTGTTTTAGGCTTTCCCCTTGGCGGCCAGGTAGGTGCACCCACACATGTGAGGTACCGTTTTCATCGGGACACCTGTGGGATAGCATGACAGTAGGCCATGTGTTGTTGGGGGCGTGTTTCGATGGGTGAGCGAGCAAAATGTGCGGAAATTGCGTATTTTTTCCCACATTTCGGACTTTGCAGGGGTGTCTGGGTAATAAATTCTGGGGCAATTCGGGCATATAATACCTCTGCGGATTCCCACGGGTGTCCTCTTTTTGGAAATGCATGGGGTTCCCTGTTTTCCTCGGTGGCTTGGACACCCGAGGCCCATATCTGTACGTTGTGCCGGTTGGCAGAATGTCTGAGATTTCCCTCTGAAAACAGACTTGGGGTTACTTGTGTTTTAGGCTTTCCCCTTGGCGGCCAGGTAGGTGCACCCACACATGTGAGGTACCGTTTTCATCGGGACACCTGTGGGAACGCGTGACGGTAGGCCATGTGTTGTTGGGGGCATGTTTCGATGGGTGAGCTGAGCGAAATGTGCGGAAATTGTGTATTTTTTCCCACATTTCGGATTTTGCGGGGGTGTCTGGGTAATAAAATCTGGGGCAATTTGGGCATATCATACCTTTGCGGATTCCCACGGGTGTCCTCTTTTTGGAAATGCATGGGGTTCCCTGTTTTCCTCGGTGGCTTGGACACCCGAGGCCCATATCTGTATGATGTGAGAGTGTGACATTTCCGGTGTGAAAACAGACTTGGGGTTACTTGTGTTTTAGGCATTCCCCTTGGCGGCCAGGTAGGTGCACCCACACATGTGAGGTACCGTTTTCATCGGGACACCTGTGGGAACGCGTGATGGTAGGCCATGTGTTGTTGCGGGCGTGTTTCGATGGGTGCGTCGAGCGAAATGTGCGGAAAAAGCGTTTTTTTCCCCACATTTCGGACTTTGCAGGGGTGTCTGGGTAAAAAAATCTGGGGCGATGTGCGCAAATCACACCTCTGCGGATTCCCACGGGTGTCCTCTTTTCGGAAATGCATGGGGTTCCCTGTTTTCCTCGGTGGCTTGGACACCCGAGGCCCATATCTGTACATTGTGCCCGTCGGCAGAATGTCTAAGATTTCCCTCTGAAAACAGACTTGGGGTTACTTGTGTTTTACGCTTTCCCCTTGGCGGCCAGGTAGGTGCACCCACACATGTGAGGTACCGTTTTGATCGGGACACCTGTGGAAATGCGTGACGGTAGGCCATGTGTTGTTGGGGGTGTGTTTCGATGGGTGAGCAGAGCGAAATGTGCGGAAATTGCGTATTTTTTCCCACATTTCGGACTTTGCAGGGGTGTCTGGGTAATAAATTCTGGGGCAATTTGGGCATATCATACCTGTGCGGATTCCCACGGGTGTCCTCTTTTTGGAAATGCATGGGGTTCCCTGTTTTCCTCGGTGGCTTGGACACCCGAGGCCCATATCTGTACGTTGTGCCGGTTGGCAGTATGTCTGAGATTTCCCTCTGAAAACAGACTTGGGTTACTTGTGTTTTAGGCTTTCCCCTTGGCGGCCAGGTAGGTGCACCCACACATGTGAGGTACCGTTTTCATCGGGACACCTGTGGGAACGCGTGACGGTAGGCCATGTGTTGTTGGGGGCGTGTTTCGATGGGTGAGCCGAGCGAAATGTGCGGAAATTGCATATTTATTCCCACATTTCGGACTTTGCGGGGGTGTCTGGGTAATAAAATCTGGGGCAATTTGGGCATATCATACCTTTGCAGATTCCCACGGGTGTCCTCTTTTCGTAAATGCATGGGGTTCCCTGTTTTCCTCGGTGGCTTGGACACCCGAGGCCCATATCTGTATGATGTGAGAGTGTGACATTTCCGGTGTGAAAACAGACTTGGAGTTACTTGTGTTTTAGGCTTTCCCCTTGGCGGCCAGGTAGGTGCACCCACACATGTGAGGTACCGTTTTCATCGGGACACCTGTGAGAACGCGTGACGGTAGGCCATGTGTTGTTGGGGGCGTGTTTCGATGGGTGAGCCGAGCGAAATGTGCGGAAATTGCGTATTTTTTCCCACATTTCGGACTTTGCAGGGGTGTCTGGGTAATAAATTCTGGGGCAATTTGGGCATATCATACCTCTGCGGATTCCCACGGGTGTCCTCTTTTCGGAAATGCATGGGGTTCCCTGTTTTCCTCGGTGGCTTGGACACCCGAGGCCCATATCTGTACGTTGTGCCGGTCGGCAGAATGTCTGAGATTTCCCTCTGAAAACAGACTTGGGGTTACTTGTGTTTTAGGCTTTCCCCTTGGCGGCCAGGTAGGTGCACCCACACATGTGAGGTACCGTTTTCATCGGGACACCTGTGGGAACGCGTGACGGTAGGCTATGTGTTGCTGGGGGTGTGTTTCGATGGGTGAGCCAAGCGAAATGTGCGGAAAAAGCGTTTTTTTCCCCACATTTCGGACTTTGCAGGGGTGTCTGGGTAATAAATTCTGGGGCAATTTGGGCATATCATACCTCTGTGGATTCCCACGGGTGTCTTCTTTTCGGAAATGCATGGGGTTCCCTGTTTTCCTCGGTGGCTTGGACACCCGAGGCCCATATCTGTACGTTGTGCCGGTCGGCAGAATGTCTGAGATTTCCCTCTGAAAACAGACTTGGGGTTACTTGTGTTTTAGGCTTTCCCCTTGGCGGCCAGGTAGGTGCACCCACACATGTGAGGTACCGTTTTCATCGGGACACCTGTGGGATAGCATGACAGTAGGCCATGTGTTGTTGGGGGCGTGTTTCGATGGGTGAGCGAGCAAAATGTGCGGAAATTGCGTATTTTTTCCCACATTTCGGACTTTGCAGGGGTGTCTGGGTAATAAATTCTGGGGCAATTCGGGCATATAATACCTCTGCGGATTCCCACGGGTGTCCTCTTTTTGGAAATGCATGGGGTTCCCTGTTTTCCTCGGTGGCTTGGACACCCGAGGCCCATATCTGTACGTTGTGCCGGTTGGCAGAATGTCTGAGATTTCCCTCTGAAAACAGACTTGGGGTTACTTGTGTTTTAGGCTTTCCCCTTGGCGGCCAGGTAGGTGCACCCACACATGTGAGGTACCGTTTTCATCGGGACACCTGTGGGAACGCGTGACGGTAGGCCATGTGTTGTTGGGGGCATGTTTCGATGGGTGAGCTGAGCGAAATGTGCGGAAATTGTGTATTTTTTCCCACATTTCGGATTTTGCGGGGGTGTCTGGGTAATAAAATCTGGGGCAATTTGGGCATATCATACCTTTGCGGATTCCCACGGGTGTCCTCTTTTCGGAAATGCATGGGGTTCCCTGTTTTCCTCGGTGGCTTGGACACCCGAGGCCCATATCTGTATGATGTGAGAGTGTGACATTTCCGGTGTGAAAACAGACTTGGGGTTACTTGTGTTTTAGGCATTCCCCTTGGCGGCCAGGTAGGTGCACCCACACATGTGAGGTACCGTTTTCATCGGGACACCTGTGGGAACGCGTGATGGTAGGCCATGTGTTGTTGGGGGCGTGTTTCAATGGGTGCGTCGAGCGAAATGTGCGGAAAAAGCGTTTTTTTCCCCACATTTCGGACTTTGCAGGGGTGTCTGGGTAAAAAAATCTGGGGCGATGTGCGCAAATCACACCTCTGTGGATTCCCACGGGTGTCCTCTTTTCGGAAATGCATGGGGTTCCCTGTTTTCCTCGGTGGCTTGGACACCCGAGGCCCATATCTGTACATTGTGCCCGTCGGCAGAATGTCTAAGATTTCCCTCTGAAAACAGACTTGGGGTTACTTGTGTTTTACGCTTTCCCCTTGGCGGCCAGGTAGGTGCACCCACACATGTGAGGTACCGTTTTGATCGGGACACCTGTGGAAATGCGTGACGGTAGGCCATGTGTTGTTGGGGGTGTGTTTCGATGGGTGAGCCGAGCGAAATGTGCGGAAATTGCGTATTTTTTCCCACATTTCGGACTTTGCAGGGGTGTCTGGGTAATAAATTCTGGGGCAATTTGGGCATATCATACCTGTGCGGATTCCCACGGGTGTCCTCTTTTTGTAAATGCATGGGGTTCCCTGTTTTCCTCGGTGGCTTGGACACCCGAGGCCCATATCTGTACGTTGTGCCGGTTGGCAGTATGTCTGAGATTTCCCTCTGAAAACAGACTTGGGTTACTTGTGTTTTAGGCTTTCCCCTTGGCGGCCAGGTAGGTGCACCCACACATGTGAGGTACCGTTTTCATCGGGACACCTGTGGGAACGCGTGACGGTAGGCCATGTGTTGTTGGGGGCGTGTTTCGATGGGTGAGCCGAGCGAAATGTGCGGAAATTGCATATTTATTCCCACATTTCGGACTTTGCGGGGGTGTCTGGGTAATAAAATCTGGGGCAATTTGGGCATATCATACCTTTGCAGATTCCCACGGGTGTCCTCTTTTCGTAAATGCATGGGGTTCCCTGTTTTCCTCGGTGGCTTGGACACCCGAGGCCCATATCTGTATGATGTGAGAGTGTGACATTTCCGGTGTGAAAACAGACTTGGAGTTACTTGTGTTTTAGGCTTTCCCCTTGGCGGCCAGGTAGGTGCACCCACACATGTGAGGTACCGTTTCCATCGGGACACCTGTGAGAACGCGTGACGGTAGGCCATGTGTTGTTGGGGGCGTGTTTCGATGGGTGAGCCGAGCGAAATGTGCGGAAATTGCGTATTTTTTCCCACATTTCGGACTTTGCAGGGGTGTCTGGGTAATAAATTCTGGGGCAATTTGGGCATATCATACCTCTGCGGATTCCCACGGGTGTCCTCTTTTCGGAAATGCATGGGGTTCCCTGTTTTCCTCGGTGGCTTGGACACCCGAGGCCCATATCTGTACGTTGTGCCGGTCGGCAGAATGTCTGAGATTTCCCTCTGAAAACAGACTTGGGGTTACTTGTGTTTTAGGCTTTCCCCTTGGCGGCCAGGTAGGTGCACCCACACATGTGAGGTACCGTTTTCATCGGGACACCTGTGGGAACGCGTGACGGTAGGCCATGTGTTGTTGGGGGCGTGTTTCGATGGGTGTGTCGAGCGAAATGTGCGGAAAAAGCGTTTTTTTCCCCACATTTCGGACTTTGCAGGGGTGTCTGGGTAATAAATTCTGTGGCAATTTGGACATATCATACCTCTGCGGATTCCCACGGGTGTCCTCTTTTCGGAAATGCATGGGGTTCCCTGTTTTCCTCGGTGGCTTGGACACCCGAGGCCCATATCTGTACGTTGTGCCGGTCGGCAGAATGTCTGAGATTTCCCTCTGAAAACAGACTTGGTGTTACTTGTGTTTTAGGCTTTCCCCTTGGCGGCCAGGTAGGTGCACCCGCACATGTGAGGTACCATTTTCATTGGGACACCTGTGGGAACGCGTGACGGTAGGCCATGTGTTGTTGCGGGCATGTTTCGATGGGTGAGCCGAGCGAAATGTGCTGAAATTGCGTATTTTTTCCCACATTTCGGACTTTGCAGGGGTGTCTGGGTAATAAATTCTGGGGCAATTTGGGCATATCATACCTCTGCGGATTCCCACGGGTGTCCTCTTTTTGGAAATGCATGGGGTTCCCTGTTTTCCTCGGTGGCTTGGACACCCGAGGCCCATATCTGTATAATGTGAGAGTGTGACATTTCCTGTGTGAAAACAGACTTGGGGTTACTTGTGTTTTAGGCTTTCCCCTTGGCGGCCAGGTAGGTGCACCCACACATGTGAGGTACCGTTTTCATCGGGACACCTGTGGGAACGCGTGACGGTAGGCCATGTGTTGTTGGGGGCGTGTTTCGATGGGTGAGCCGAGCGAAATGTGCGGAAATTGCGTATTTTTTCCCACATTTCGGACTTTGCAGGGGTGTCTGGGTAATAAATTCTGGGGTAATTTGGGCATATCATACCTCTGCGGATTCCCACGGGTGTCCTCTTTTTGGAAATGCATGGGGTTCCCTGTTTTCCTTGGTGGCTTGGACACCCGAGGCCCATATCTGTACGTTGTGCCGGTTGGCAGAATGTCTGAGATTTCCCTCTGAGAACAGACTTGGGGTTACTTGTGTTTTAGGCTTTCCCCTTGGTGGCCAGGTAGGTGCACCCACACATGTGAGGTACTGTTTTCATTGGGACACCTGTGGGAACGCGTGACGGTAGGCCATGTGTTGTTGGGGGCGTGTTTCGATGGGTGAGCCGAGCGAAATGTGCGGAAATTGCGTATTTATTCCCACATTTCGGACTTTGCGGGGGTGTCTGGGTAATAAAATCTGGGGCAATTTGGGCATATCATACCTTTGCGGATTCCCACGGGTGTCCTCTTTTCGGAAATGCATGGGGTTCCCTGTTTTCCTCAGTGGCTTGGACACCCGAGGCCCATATCTGTATGATGTGAGAGTGTGACATTTCCGGAGTGAAAACAGACTTGGGGTTATTAGTGTTTTAGGCTTTCCCCTTGGCGGCCAGGTAGGTGCACCCACACATGTGAGGTAACGTTTTCATCGGGACACCTTTGGGAACGCGGGACAGTAGGCCATGTGTTGTTGGGGGCGTGTTTCGATGGGTGAGTCGAGCGAAATGTGCGGAAAATGCGTATTTTTTCCCACATTTCAGACTTTGCGGGGGTGTCTGGGTAATAAATTCTGGGGCGATTTGGGCATATCATACCACTGCGGATTCCCACGGGTGTCCTCTTTTCGGAAATGCATGGGGTTCCCTGTTTTCCTTGGTGGCTTGGACACCCGAGGCCCATATCTGTATGATGTGAGAGTGTGACATTTCCGGTGTGAAAACAGACTTGGGGTTACTTGTGTTTTAGGCTTTCCCCTTGGCGGCCAGGTAGGTGCACCCACTCATGTGAGGTACCGTTTTCATCGGGACACCTGTGGGAACGCGTGACGGTAGGCCATGTGTTGTTGGGGGCATGTTTCGATGGGTGAGCCGAGCGAAATGTGCGGAAATTGCGTATTTTTTCCCACATTTCGGACTTTGCGGGGGTGTCTGGATAATAAAATCTGGGGCAATTTGGGCATATCATACCTTTGCGGATTCCCACGGGTGTCCTCTTTTTGGAAATGCATGGGGTTCCCTGTTTTCCTTGGTGGCTTGGACACCCGAGGCCCATATCTGTACGTTGTGCCGTTCGGCAGAATGTCTGAGATTTCCCTCTGAAAACCGACTTGGGGTTACTTGTGTTTTAGGCTTTCCCCTTGGCGGCCAGGTAGGTGCACCCACACATGTGAGGTACCGTTTTCATCGGGACACGTGTGGGAACGCGTGACGGTATGCCATGTGTTGTTGGGGGCGTGTTTCGATGGGTGAGCCGAGAGAAATGTGCGGAAATTGCGTATTTTTTCCCACATTTCGGACTTTGCGGGGGTGTCTGGGTAATAAAATCTGGGGCAATTTGGGCATATCATACCTTTGCGGATTCCCATGGGTGTCCTCTTTTTGGAAATGCATGGGGTTCCCTGTTTTCCTCGGTGGCTTGGACACCCGAGGCCCATATCTGTATGATGTGAGAGTGTGACATTTCCGATGTGAAAACAGACTTGGGGTTACTTGTGTTTTAGGCTTTCCCCTTGGCGGCCAGGTAGGTGCACCCACACATGTGAGGTACCGTTTTCATCGGGACACCTGTGGGAACACGGGACAGTAGGCCATGTGTTGTTGGGGGCGTGTTTCGATGGGTGAGTCGAGCGAAATGTGCGGAAAATGCTTATTTTTTCCCACATTTCGGACTTTGCGGGGGTGTCTGGGTAATAAATTCTGGGGCAATTTGGACATATCATACCTCTGCGGATTCCCACGGGTGTCCTCTTTTCGGAAATGCATGGGGTTCCCTGTTTTCCTCGCTGGCTTGGACACCCGAGGCCCATATCTGTACGTTGTGCCGGTCAGCAGAATGTCTGAGATTTCCCTCTGAAAACAGACTTGGGGTTACTTGTGTTTTAGGCTTTCCCCTTGGCGGCCAGGTAGGTGCACCCACACATGTGAGGTACCGTTTTCATCGGGACACCTGTGGGAACGCGTGACGGTAGGCCATGTGTTGTTGGGGGCGTGTTTCGATGGGTGAGCCGAGAGAAATGTGCGGAAATTGCGTATTTTTTCCCACATTTCGGACTTTGCGGGGGTGTCTGGGTAATAAAATCTGGGGCAATTTGGGCATATCATACCTTTGCGGATTCCCATGGGTGTCCTCTTTTTGGAAATGCATGGGGTTCCCTGTTTTCCTCGGTGGCTTGGACACCCGAGGCCCATATCTGTATGATGTGAGAGTGTGACATTTCCGATGTGAAAACAGACATGGGGTTACTTGTGTTTTAGGCTTTCCCCTTGGCGGCCAGGTAGGTGCACCCACACATGTGAGGTACCGTTTTCATCGGGACACCTGTGGGAACGCGGGACAGTAGGCCATGTGTTGTTGGGGGCGTGTTTCGATGGGTGAGTCGAGCGAAATGTGCGGAAAATGCTTATTTTTTCCCACATTTCGGATTTTTGCGGGGGTGTCTGGGTAATAAATTCTGGGGCGATTTGGGCATATCATACCACTGCGGATTCCCATGGGTGTCCTCTTTTCGGAAATGCATGGGGTTCCCTGTTTTCCTTGGTGGCTTGGACACCCGAGGCCCATATCTGTATGATGTGAGAGTGTGACATTTCCGGTGTGAAAACAGACTTGGGGTTACTTGTGTTTTAGGCTTTCCCCTTGGCGGCCAGGTAGGTGCACCCACACATGTGAGGTACCGTTTTCATCGGGACACCTGCGGGTACGCGTGACGGTAGGCCATGTGTTGTTGGGGGCGTGTTTCGATGGGTGCGTCAAGCGAAATGTGCGGAAAAAGCGTTTTTTTCCCCACATTTCGGACTTTGCAGGGGTGTCTGGGTAAAAAAATCTGGGGCGATGTGCGCAAATCATACCTCTGCGGATTCCCACGGATGTCCTCTTTTCGGAAATGCATGGGGTTCCCCGTTTTCTTCGGTGGCTTGGACACCCGAGGCCCATATCTGTACGTTGTGCCGGTCGGCAGAATGTCTGAGATTTCCCTCTGAAAACAGACTTGGGGTTACTTGTGTTTTAGGCTTTCCCCTTGCCGGCCAGGTAGGTGCACCCACACATATGGGGTACCGTTTTCATCGGGACACCTGTGGGAACGCGGGACGGTAGGCCATGTGTTGTGTTTGTGTGGTTTTCATAACGTTTGAACCCATTTGCTGGAGCCCTTTGTCTCACAACCCTTTCTTTTCCCAAATGTGACCTACATTTAGTCGCTGCTTTAGCCACCATACACTTTTGTAACATGCACAAGTCACCTACCCTTGAAAAGGTCTGCCTGTCCTCTTTCAAAAAATGTATGGCTGCCGTTCCTCATCACATTGGTTTTCCCAATTTACACATGCTAAGTGCGTCTGGTCAGGCCGTGAGCGTAAAACTCCTGTGTACCATGGCTCAGTGTTTGGTTTGTGGTATTGCTTGTTTTGTACAAACACTACAAAAATGGTATGCTCTCCTAACTGCAAGAGTCGGGGGAATGTAGCGGAGCATTGCTTTTCTCAAAATTCATAGAAGCAATTGCCGTACCAAGCCAACCATGTCCAACACATACCTTTTTTTTCAGTCATTTTCCCGCTTTTCCCCCATTCGATGGCAGTTTCCCCTACCTAGTTGTTGCCTGACCTATGCAAATCACCCCTTCCTAAACTTGGAATTCTGTCTACTTTTCAGAAATATATGCCTTTCTGTCCTCCAATTTGGCTTTCCTGCCCTTTTCTTCCATTCCGTCCATGCATGTCCAATTGGCAAAAATGGCAAAAATCGCCTACCTCTCACAAAACGGTTGATAACCCCATCAAAATAATTTTTTTCCATTTCCACTCAACCTGTTCCTGAAAGCCAACACACTGGGGAACTCAGCACAGCAAACCATTTGTTCCTAGCTCTTACAAGGAAAAAACCACAGGCTTCTTTGTACATCATTTTAATGGCATTTTTTGAAAAAACCCAAAATTGTCGCACATTTTCCTTATTTTCTCTCACCCCCCTACAGCAACCTGGGATTCCTGGGTGGCGTTAAGACCGCCTACATGTGGGAAAAAAAGGAGCCAAATTTGGCCGAGATATCTCATGTAACGAAAAAGTTACAAGCCATTGAATGGCCACATACCAAAATCACCAAAAAAGGCTCTGGCACTGGGGAGAAATATCCATGGCACTTAAAGGGTTAAATGGACTATCATAACTGGTGATTTTTATCAGAAATGATAAGTTGCACCAAGAGCAATCCAGTGACATTTTAAAGCTAATTTTAAGGCAGGGTTATTGCAATAATTGTCATTCCATGCGATTTCAGGAATTTTAGTTACCACCTAAAATGTGTTTCTAGCTGCTGCAAAAATATTGGAAGCTTGAAAGTTGTAGATCAATGGCTTGTTAAATTAGGTATCTGGATATTAAATTTCATATTCATAACTATTATACGTTTTGTGTAAAGGGCAAAAGATAATAGCGCAGTGTCAAACTGAAAGTAAGCTTCACCGAATTGCCATGAGGAGGGGAATAATCATATGTATATATCATGGAATTTATTGGTAAATTACAAATGATAGAAGGTGTGTACCTCTCCACTTCACTTCAATCACAGAGCTCCTGTAGCCTAGCTGCACAGAGGGGTGGGCTATTGGGAGGAGGAAGAGAGGATAAACATCCAACGAAAAGTTAGCACCAATAAACTGGCAACCCAAAACAGAGGTCCCATGTAAGTAGAATTGATTCATTAGAAACCAAGTCTGTGGCGGGTCTGCCTGCCCTATTATCTTCCCTTCATAGTGGGTGGGGGAGCAAATTGTAAAGACCCTTTGCATATTAGACTTTATATTAACTTAATTAACTCCCAAATTGATTGACGCATCGGGAGCTTGGAAGAGTTTGAAACATCCACCCTATCCCCTCGCAGGAATAATTTTATAGTCACATAAAGAAATTGGGATGTCCGGCCCACAAAAACAAAATTTGTAATTATTACCATTCCCACACCTTGCCTTTAAAACAAAGGGTGTTTGTTCCATTCCTAAACATTGGGGGTCATTACGACCCAGGCGTTAACCATGGCGCTATTTGCGCCATGGTTGACGCCAGTATTTTACTGATTACCGCCCTATTCCAAGGTTGGCGGTGCGGTAATTCCCCATTCACCAGTGGCCCTATCCCATTCCCATTTTTGCCCCCATAGGGTTCAATGGGAATGGGGAAGGCGGTAATTACGGTACCACAAATTGCGGTACCGTAATTACCTCGAAAGTCCCTTTGCGGGTTCCTTCCTTAACGGCTGGTAAAACCCCCCGTTAAGGTGGGGACCCGCAAAGGGACCTCGTAATTAGGCGGTAAGGGGTTAACGGCGCTGCCACCTTTTACGGCGCCGTTAACCCCTTACCGCCTGGGTCGTAATGAGGCCCATTGTATTTAAAACAATAAGGTCCTTGCCCCTAAATCGAAAATCCCAATTAATGCCCCTTCCCTAAACTTGCTTTTAAATAAGAGGTATGCTTATCCTAAAACGAACATCTACAGTGTCACCTCTCCTTAAACATTGTGTTTGAACAAAAGAGGTACCCTTAACCCTAAACGAAATTCCTAAACTGTCCCTACTCCCTAGACCGGGTATTTAAGCAGGTGAACTGCATTTTGCTGATGCATGGGTTTTTGGTGCTGGGGAGAGGGGCTTTGCAAAGTGAGACTAGTGAAATTTCCAGTGAACAATATGCACTCTCTCCTGAGAGTGTGTAAGTGACCCTGCTAGCAAAACGATTTTAGTTGGTTGTTGGGAGAAAAGGAACCAGGATGTGATCTGCCACATGCATTTGTCCAAGTCTGTGTTTCCAAAACTGCAAGCATTTTAAAGAGTGCAGGAAATTAAACAAAGGACAACATGTTCCATGTGTAAAGTGTTCCTATAGTAAAACTATGGTTTGTTTCTAATCTTCAGCAACTACTATTTACCTGTTTTATAATTGAAGCTTTGTTGTCTGCCACAGAGAAGGTTGCGTGTGTAACTAAGTCATTTAGCTTATAATTTAA
This sequence comes from Ambystoma mexicanum, assembly GCF_040938575.1. Taxonomy (NCBI): domain Eukaryota; kingdom Metazoa; phylum Chordata; class Amphibia; order Caudata; family Ambystomatidae; genus Ambystoma; species Ambystoma mexicanum. Next base: position 1,479,711,718 of record NC_090922.1, read on the forward strand.
ATAAACATATATTCTCTCTATACCCCGGCCTGGGTTTTGGCTCACTGTTGGCATAGGAGGGAGATTAACGTGGCTCTATATGAGTCATCAATAGGGCCAGTGCAAAAAAGGTAAGAAAATCATCATGGAGCTCATTGATTGGGTGGGGGAAGGAACTCTTCAGGTTTATGGTGGTCTCTTCATATATTGATACAAATTAGGGGCGCATGTGCCAGGACCTCACTTATTATTTCTTACTCATGAGAAGTGCACTGGTGACAGGATATTCATTTTGGTGTAACTGCATTGAGGTAGAAAAAAGGTTGCCATGCCTTGTTAAAGTACCACTAGAAGCTTAGCCCTGGGTTCCAGGGAGGTGTATAGGTGTAGAGAAATAGGATTGTGTAGAGTACCAATGCAAAAAGGAGATTGATTAGAATTGATTTTGATTTGGCAATTTGTGTGGAAATCAAGCAGGAACATAGTGAGTTTGGAACATAGTGAGTTTGCCCCTGCTAAAAGAAAGTGTTACGAAGTTGCAAAAGGCCATATTAAAAATGAGTACTGTAGAAGTGTGTGATGCAAGGAAACATCTCCTGTCTAAGCTTTTCATTCGAAGACAATGGAGGGAGGGCGAACGAAGGAGCAGGCACACCAGAATGGTCCAGGAGGCTACCTCAGTGAGCACTGACATTTGGCTTGAAGGTGGGATATTGCACTAAGTATTAACAGAATTTTACATGACCCAAAATCTATGGGATGGGCAGATTCAAATGGCTCAACTCACAGCTCATTTATATGTTCATGTGCAACTGGTTGAAGAGAGATTGCAAAATAAAGAGGCTGATGTGATGAATCAGACTGAACTCATTGAGCACTTTCAGAATGAGCTGAAAACACAGGAGCAAGCCAGTACAGAGAGAGAAAGAGAGTTTGCTGCACTCAATGATACATGCATAGAGAATGCAGCAACTATAAGTCACGTTCAAGGCCAATTGAAAGATCAGACTGTTCACAATGGGGCATTGTTGGATGACATTGTGGATTTGGAACGGGAAAACATACAGTTCATCATAAAACAGTTGGACTCCCAACAGGAGTTTGATGAAATGGGTCAGAATGTAAATATTCTGAAGCAACAGAATTTACAGCTGGTCAAAGACCATGATGCAGAATAGGAACTGTCAGGCTCTCTAGAGCTGACCAGAATTATAGAGGAAAATAAGGAGCTTGTGCAGCATGTGAAGCAAGCAGAGGCTGACCAGTCACATGCAGTGATGTGTATGGGTGTATTAGAGAAAGAGATTAGGTTCTCAAAAGACAAGCGCCCAGAATATGCACGATTAATACAGCACTCCCAGAAAGAAAATGAAGCATTTCTGGAGGAATTACAGCAAATGAAGGGCCAATTGGTGGTGGCTCAGAGTAGGGTGATAGAGACTAGTCAGGCCTTGGTGTCAGAATTAAGAAACCAGCTCTCTGAATACCACCAGGAAATAAGGACAGAGTAAAGCAGGTGTGAGAGTCTTACAAAGGAAATTGAAAATTTCAAACAGGCTCTGAGGCACCCTGACCAATCAGGTTACGGGACAAGCCCCACTGATCAAGGTGAGATGACCCACCCATTAGGGACATCGGGCCAAATATCCACCATTTCCCATGTATGGATGGGCACTGACCTAATGCATGCCACTGATAAAGAACAGGGGGAAATGAGGCAGTTTGACTTACCCAGGTTTAGCTAGATTCATCCAGAAGGCAAGTCCTTGTCTGATAGTGATGAGTATTCATCTTTACCACACAGAAGGGAAGGAGGCTGGACCAGCATGTCCTGGGAGACTAAAAAGAATACTGTGAGTCCTTCACACCATGAAAACTCCTATGATGAGAAAATCAGGAATTTAGATTGGCTGAAGATGAAACTACGAAGAGATGACCTCGCCCACTTCGCTCGATGAGAAAAACAAGAGATTCAGCCAAGGAAGGGCATAATAAAAACTTCCATACATTCAGGAAAAGGAGGTTATTTCTCCAGACTCCTTGGAAGGAGGGATGAAGAAACTCTGTTTTACCCTGGCCCTAAAAGTGACCACAGGGAAAGTGACCCTGAGAGTTCACTGTGGTCCAGACGAGAGGATTCCAGATCATATGAGTCTGGGAGATATTTCCAATCCAACAGAGATAGGGCACTCCTAGAGTACAAATAGCAGCTCTGAGTCAGAAATGTGTGGACTCCAATGCAGAGGAAGAAAAAGACAGCGAAACAGAGCAAGGGCTTTGTTAAAGACCCAATAAGACAAATCAAGGCCATAAATAGCTTCCTCGCCCATACCACAAGAATGCCAAGTATTTGGTATGGGAGCATCTGGTCATTTTGAGCAGATGTTGGCATCGTTCCAGATCAGAAATGATGTGAATTGCATAGCATTTGCTAAATGGACTTTTTCACCTGAGTACTCCAGTTTCTTTGCAGGACTGGAGGACCCGGATCATTATAAATGATCTACCTATAAGGTGGCCATTTTGAACACTGTTGCTACCCACAGAAACCCATAAGAGACCCTTAAGGTTGCATATAGTTTGCAATGTAGGGAGGATCAGATGCCTAGGGAGTTTGTGCAGGAGTTAAAGCATGCCTTTGCGCGGGCTTCCTGGCGGGTGAACACCCATAGTAGGGAATGTGTGACCTCTTATTTTCATGCTCTCCCAAAATACATTATAACTCAGTTGGTACAGGATTTCCATGAGCACAGGACCTTGGATTGGGTAATTGAACAAGCCACCAGGTTCTATGAGGCCCATTGAGAGTAAACCAACTCACAAAACCCCTATGCCATCTAACACACGAGCTGCTGTGGAAGTGAAAACTACCCCTCCCTTGGACTTGGAGACAGGGGGCCTAAAAATACTCCTCCTGCCCTCAAGCGAAATGGAAAGTGGAAGGGACATCTCCCTTGGATGCACCTACAGTGATGATGCTGCCACACTGAGCTCGACTTATGCCGCCTTCCAAGCTTGGATGGTGACCCATGGCCTCTGTCTCAATGATGAGAGACAGAGCTGCTCATTGTTGGTCCTCCAGCAATGCTGAAAAATCTTGACCCAAAGTACTCAGCCTTCTACATCAATGGCATAATGATCCCAGTATTAACAGCTGTAAAAACCTAGATGCTACACTTTCACTAACCTCTCCCTAACCTGTCAAGTAAGCACCATATCCTCCTCAGCAACCTACTCAACCAAACTACTAAATGCAGCTAGACCCTTCCTTTCCACAGACAGCTGCCTGGCAATCACCCATGCAGTGGTGGTCGCCAAGCTCCACTACTGTAATGTTCTCCTTGCTGGTACCTCTGCCCATAACATACAAAAACTCACACTATCCACAACAACGCCCACCGAGCTGCCATGAATATTCCTAGATCTGAACACATGTCTGGTGTCCACAGATCAGTACACTTGCTCCCTATCCGAGAAAGAATCTCATTCAAGACTTTCACTATCACCCATAGATGCATATCCAAAACTGCCTTGCCATACCTGACCCAAACAATCACTATGACTCATTCAGACAGGCCCACCAGAACCCCCCTACACTTACAGACTGATTCAACCAAAGTTCAAGCATGCCAAAGCAGGTGGGACTAGCTTCCCAGTCATTGCTGTTAAGCAATGGAACTCCCTACCGCAAGCACTAAGAGTAGAGGAATCCTAATGGTCTTTTAGCAAAGCCCTTAAAACCATGGCTGTTCAACTAGCATGCTAAACCATCAGCATCTGTGTGAGTTTGTATTCCTGAGATGCAATATGTATTGTAAATACTATGTATTCTGTTATTCATGCCCCACGAGCCAGACGGACACAGAACAAGAAACGATTCAACCCCAAAATTGCAAGCCAGACAGAATTGAAATGGCAGAGCAGTCCTCCCTCCAAAACTGTTGTGAGAACTGCCTCCAGGTAAAGAGGGACAGCAAAGAATCGGGAAAAAAGAGGATTCCAAAAATCCGCTCATTCTCAGTTGTAAAAGCTTTCTTACAGATTCCTTATCACCGACCAGAAAAATCAACCAAGATCACACATTTTTTAGATTTCCATGTTATGAAAATGACTGCCGGGCTGGCAAATAACCCACACTTTCTTTGCACCTTGGAGGAGAAAAGAGGCATATTTTATGTGCCGGTCAAGATGCAGGGTCGGTGTGAATTATCATCTCTGGTGGACACTGGATCCAAAGCCACCCTCCTGTCCAAAAGGCCTTTGACCAACTGAACTCAGGACGTGGGTAGGGTCACCAAATTCCCCTCACACCACTTCCCGGACAACTCCAAAATGTCAACAGGAATGTCATTTACATTGAAGGGACTGCAGTTCTGGAAATAAAAATTAGGCAACATCGATTGAAGCATCCAGTGATATTTGTGACTCCAGAGGGCACACCTGGTTTACTTGGGAACCATCTACTGAGGAGGTTATCGCCTCTGGTCGACGGTGTGAACAAGGTCCTATGGACCCAGACTAACTGGCCTATAAAATTTAAAATGAGTACCAATTATGTTAGCCTGAATGGTACCTTCCATTTCATTGACCAACTCTCCGAAAAAGTAGAATTCCATTTCAAGGATAAACAGGTCCCAGATATCACCATCATCTCTGTAGGAGAAAAAAATGGTGACGTGAATCCTTTCCCATTCTTGAAAATTAACCCCGCTCCCAGTTGTAAGTGTAATATCACACTGGAAGGGAACACTCTGAAATGTTTTACCATTCCAAAATCAGAAGAAGCATTGAGTCCTGTGAAACAAGACAATGAAGAACCAGCTCAAAGTCTGACAAACATTTAGGAAAAGGGCGAACAGTTTTTCCCCATTCAGATAAATTAGTGGGAGGAGCCTGGGCTCGCCAGAGTAAGCCTGAATAATGGAAGAAGCTTCCTCATCAAAGGACTATTCCGGAAACTCCCAAAAGATCAGACCATTCCCACATTTAAATTGATTGACAAATGGGAAGTAGGCCAAAAAACCTCAAATTCCAAACATCTCCTGCCTAGCAGGTGTATGTTAAAAATGTCCATTGGTAACAAAAGCATAGAACATAATTGTTGAGTCGTGAGAGATGTCCCTTGCATCTTTTATTTAGGCAGCGACATTCTCAGCTGATTCGCAATCAATTTGGACCTAATTAATAATAAAGCATGGTCATGACTAGGGGGTTACCCGATGGGCTTGATGACACCAAAAAAGCAGTCCGGTCAGCTCATTTGCTGTCTTATGCTGTTGAAGTTCAAGTTCTAGAAGAGGTTACCATCTCAGGACAGGTGTGACAATTCACAAATCCCCTCAAAATTAAGCAAGGACAGAACCTCAGACATCAGACCGCCTATATAAATTTGAATTCCCGTCTCCACCATCAAGGTTTGTGTTTAAATCTGACACCTCTAGTAGATCTAGAACCTGACACCCTTCGAATATTGGTGGATAGCAGCAACACTCAAAGCTGATGTCCAACATTATTCTATAGATTTATTTAATGAGATCATGGGGCCAATCCCAAACGACTGTTTCGACATCGTCGATGGTATTCCTCCAAAAAAGATTTTTACCAGGCGCAGGGTGAATTTCTTTGTGTACTCTTCCTGCCCTTACGTGGTGGAAGAGGTGACCTGTGACATCAGGTGGGATGAGGTAGTATTCAGAGTCAAGAACAACTACCTCAAATCCCTGAAACCGCCTGTCCACGTCAACACCATCAAAAGAGATCTCTCCACCTAAGTGGAGGAAACCGCTGAAATTTCCAAGCCCGAGGTTATCTTTTCATTGGACTCATATTATTGTGGACGCATATCGATTCATTCAACCACCATACCCACGGACCCTGAAAGGATCCCGTCATACAATAACGGTTACCTCTCGCATCAATGGATTCACTCACAGAGATGATTTAGAATCTACAATCCTGTGGGATAATTTATCCAATCCACAGTACATTTTTCAACCCAGTACTGGGGATACTAAAACCTAACGGCCAATGGAGACTATGTGCAGACCTGAGGGAGCCGAACAAACAGGTCCCCATGTCAAGATGGCCACTTCCCTACATCTATCAAGGGCTGCCACAGATCCAAGGGTCAAAGGTGTACACCATCATTGATTTGACCAATGGCTACTGGACAGTACCCGTGAGAATGGAATACCAGTACAAGCTTGCCTTTACCTTCGGGGGCAGCAGTATAAGTGGATGCGAACCCCCTTTGGATACATAAACTCTGGCAATGAGTTCAACATCTTTCTACATGAGGCCATGCCTGACTTGGGCGAAAGGGAAAACCTGGCCTATGTTGATGATGTTCTGATCAAGGGCTGAAATGAAGAGGCACATATATCAGAAATCCACTATGTTTTAACCCAGTGGCAGAAAGCCGTAGAAAAACTGTCCTTTCAGAAGGCAGAGTGGTGTAAGACCCGAGTTAACTTCTTAGGGCATGACAGCATCCCTAGGGTCTTAATCCCCATGTGAGGAAGGTGAAAGCGTTAATGAAATTAAAAGACCCTACTACTCTACGATAATTAAGAAGTCTTCTTGAACTCACTAATTATAGTCAAACGTTAATTGAAGACTACGCACCAGTCACTCGACCCTTGGTCCATTTATTAAAGGCTGGAGTCAAGTGAGGGTGGGGTAAGGAACAATCCAAGGCAGTTAAACAACTAAAAAGAAGTCTTTTCCCAGCTCCTTGTTTGGCTTACCCCATAAAGAACAAGGATTTTCTTCTTGGAGACGGGGTTCTAACAAAAGCATGACAAGGTCAACAAAGTCATCTCGTACACAAGCAAAACTTTGTCCTCTTTGAAGGAAAAATTCAATGACTGTGAAAAGGCACTCCTGGCAAGGGTGTGGGCATTGAAAAACTACTACCCATTTATCCAGGGGGAGCACATCATCTTCGAGACTCCTCACCAACCCTTGCAATATTTACAAAGGGACAGAATCCAGACGGGGGACGTTAATAATTCCAGAATTACTTCCGGGATTCTGTCTACGCAGGCTTTCCTGTGGAGGATCGATATGGCCAAAACAAGGAGAGTATCCTAGCGCAAGGGTTGGCAATATGAAGGAGATATAGCTGATAAGATAGCTCAGCCGGTTCAGTGCTCACTACTGCAGTCTATGTATGTTCTGAATGTCACAGGTTGGAATCCTAGCAAGGTCTACTCAATCTTTTATTATTCTGAAGCTAACAAATGATTATTCATTTTGGTTGCCAGGTAATAATCAGCATCATACATGTATATAGTTCTATCCAAGTGTTTTTGCGCATCCTTGAGGTATGTGTGATTCTTATTTTATACTGGCATGTTTGAAGCTGAATAAGGCAGTGTTATACATGCATTGACAGTGCGATAATGGTACCTTCTCACAGCTTGATGGGAACAAAAATCAGGATGGTACTTATCCATAAATAGTTATATATGTATCTACATACATATATATTACATGGCCACGGTAGTGGCCATGTAGTTATGGTTAAGTTGCTGTTTCCATAGGAAGAGCACTTTTTGGATGGCTTATAACTACGCTCTCCCTGGACGGATCCTCACCAAACTTTGCAAAAAATGTAGTTGGGTCACTCTGAATTTGTTTGCAAAGTTTGGTGAGGATTCGTCCAGGGGGGGCAAAGTTATAGGGGGGGGTCCCAAAACTTTTTTTTTCCCCATAGACATAATGGGAAAAAACTTTGCTCACGCCTATAGCCCAAACCGCTGGACGGATTTACACCAAATTAGCGGCAGGAGCGGAGGCTTGGTCCCGAAAGCGTGCTTTGCTTTATTTGGTGTAAATCCGTATAGGAGTTTTTAAAAAAATGACAAAAATGTAAGTGAAAGAAATTAGTGATATCTGTGTTCGCTTCGCGGACACACTTCCCTGTTCGCTCCGTGGACAGGACGGTGATTGGGCCAGCAGCTTGCGTGATGTCCGCAGACATCTGACGTGCTCTCTCATTGGATGCGTGGAAGCGTGCAGTGCGTCTGGCTTCAGAGACGCCCGCCATCTTTGTTCCTCGCATGAGAGGCTTTGTAACCCGCCTGCACAGTAAGTCCCCCACCCCCACTCATGCCCGTGTGTCTTTCACCCTTACGCCAACCCCCGCTCGTGCCCCGCTCGTCTCTCCCAACCGCCCACCCCCCGCTCTTGCCCCGTGTGTCTCTCCCCACCCGCCGCCCGCTCATGTCCGTGTGTCTCTCCCCACCCACCGCCCGCTCATGTCCGTATGTCTTTCTCCCTTACGCCCACCCCCGCTCGTGCCCCGCTCGCCTCTCCCAACCGCCCACCCCCCGCTCTTGCCCCGTGTGTCTCTCCCCACCCGCCGCCCGCTCATGTCCGTGTGTCTTTCTCCCTTACGCCCACCCCCGCTCGTGCCCCGCTCGTCTCTCCCAACCGCCCACCCCCCGCTCTTGCCCCGTGTGTCTCTCCCCACCCGCCGCCCGCTCATGTCCGTGTGTCTCTCCCCACCCACCGCCCGCTCATGTCCGTATGTCTCTCCCCACCCGCCGCCCACCCCCCGCTCATGTCCGTGGGTCTCTCCCCAACCGCCGCCCACCCCCCGCTCATGTCCGTATGTCTCTCACCACCTGCCGCCCACCCCCCCGCTCATGTCCGTGTGTCTCTCCCCACCCCTGCTCATGTCTGTGTGTCTCTCCCCCTCCCCCGCTCATGCCCCGTGTGTCTCTCTCCCTCCCGCCCACCCCCCGCTCATGCCCCGTGTGTCTCTCTCCCTCCCGCCCACCCCACGCTCATGCCCCGTGTCTCTCTCCCCCTCCCGCCCACCCCCCGCTCATGCCCCGCGTGTCTCTCCCCCTCCCGCCCACCCCCTGCTCATGCCCCGCGTGTCTCTCCCCTTCCCTACACCCCCCGCTCATGCCCCGCGTGTCTCTCCCCTTCCCCCACCCCCCGCTCATGCCTCGTGTGTCTGTCTCCCTACCCCCCACCCCCGCTCTTGGCCCGTGTGTCTGTCTCCCTCCCCCCCACCCCCGTACTTGCCCCGTGTGTCTGTCTCCCTCCCCCCCACCCCCGCTCTTGCCCTGTGTGCTTGTCTCCCTCCCGCCCACCCCCGCTCTTGCCCCGTGTGTCTGTCTCCCTCCCGTACACACCTGCTCTTGCCCCGTGTGTCTGTCTCCCTCCCGCCCACCCCCGCTCTTGCCCCGTGTGTCTTTCCCCCTCCCGCCCACCCCCGCTCTTGCGCCGTGTGTCTTTCCCCCTCCCGCCCACGCCCGCTCTTGCCCCGCGTGTCTTTCCCCCTCACGCCCAACCCCCGCTCATGCCCCGTGTGTCTTTCCCCCCCGCTCATCCCCCACGTGTCTTTCCCCCCGCTCATGCCCCGCGTCTCTTTCCCCCTACCCCCACCCCCGCTCTTGCCCCGTGTCTCTTTCCCCATCCCGCCCACCCCTGCTCTTGCCCCGTGTCTCTTTCCCCCTCCCGCCCACCCCCGCTCTTGCCCCGTGTCTCTTTCCCCCTCCCCCCCACCCCCGCTCTTGCCCCCTCCCGCCCACCCCCGCTCTTGCCCCGTTTCTCTTTCTCCCTCCCGCCCACCCCCGCTCTTGCCCCGCGTGTCTTTCCCCCCGCTCATGCCCCGTGTCTCTTTCCCCCTCCCGCCCACCCCCGCTCTTGCCCCGCGTCTCTTTCCCCCTCCCGCCCACCCCCGCTCTTTCCCCCTCCCGCCCACCCCTGCTCTTGCCCCGTGTCTCTTTCCCCCTCCCGCCTACCCCCGCTCTTGCCCCGTGTCTCTTTCCCCCTCCCGCCCACCCCCGCTCTTGCCCCGTGTCTCTTTCCCCCTCCCGCCCACCCCCGCTCTTGCCCCGTGTCTCTTTCCCCCTCCCGCCCACCCCCGCTCTTGCCCCGTGTCTCTTTCCCCCCCCGCCCACCCCCGCTCTTGCCCCGTATCTCTTTCTCCCTCCTGCCCACCCCCGCTCTTGCCCGTGTCTCTTTCCCCCTCCCGCCCACCCCCGCTCTTGCCCCGTGTCTCTTTCCCCCTCCCGCCCACCCCCGCTCTTGCCCCGTATCTCTTTCTCCCTCCTGCCCACTGTGATGCCGGAAATGCATCTGAGGGACAGGGCCTCTGAATCCTTGTCCTTTTTCTGTTTTTACCGTGTGTTCTGTCATGTTTTCTGCCCAGGAGTCCATGAGGGACTCCTGGCAGTGCAGCTCTCTTTTGGTTTGGTGAACAGACCCATGGGATACCCTTATGGCACCCATGGGTAGGGGTACAACCCTGTGCCCCTAGTGTATGTTTTTGGGCACCTGTGGGTGGCCCACAGAGCAGGGTATGGGCTGGTGGCAGCTCCATGCTGAATTTGACAGGTGCTCTGGGTGTCCTCCATTTTGGGATACCCAGGCCCTGCCATTGGAATCAGTTGATTCCTGATAGGAAACAAGATGGCCCCTGTGGCCTCTTGCTTTCTATTGCCTGTTATCTTGTTTTTCCCAAAGTCCTGGGAAGCCCTGACTCTGTCCCTTCCCCCTGACTGGCTGTTGGGTGGAAGTTCCATATATGGTGTTGTTGTAAAGGCCCAGCTAGACTGACTGGAGCCTTCCCAGTGACTGTATGTTATGGGTACCTCCTGTGGGTGGGACCTGGGTGAATGGAGTGTGTGACCAATATACACTCCTTGTTGTGGTTGTCTGGTTTCTGGCATGAGAGACAAAGACTGAGACAGCCCTGCCCGAAACTGGCCTGAATGCAGTGTGTAGTGTTGAATGGCTGGGTACTTGTCCCAATCCACATTCCTTGTTGTGAGTGTCTGAAAGGGAGGAGTGTGGCCTGAATGCACTGTGTGCCTGATTGGCTGACTGACTGCATGAATGCCCTTCTGTGTGATTGGCTGCTGTGTGTGTGCCAGCAGTGTGGATGAGAGACAGAATAGTATATCTGGGGACCTCTCACCACTGGAAATTGTTCAGAAGCATTCAGAAGCTGAGTCTCCACTCAAGAGTAACTGGATTTGCTGATCCTCGACGTCCAGCTGGAAGAAGAAGACTTGCTGTGGCATTTGCTTCGACGGAACTGAAGGTTGTCGAAATCGTCGAGGACTGACCCGAGAGAGGACCTGGTAAGGCGCCCTCTTCCCGTGCTCCGAGGGACCATCGAGCACCGCTGAATCTTCGCCGAAGCGCCCTGGAAGTCAGACCCTCGAAAGGCTGCCGACCCGAGACGGGACCGCCGAGGAGATCGAAGTGAAGCACCCGGACCTCGACGCTGTCGAAGTCCATTGCCGTCGACCAGGGTTCGCAGGTCTGTGTAACCGCTGGAGGCCCGTCGAAGTTGTGTTGCCCAGCCGTGGGAACCACTTGACGCCGTGCCGCCGACGACCGGAGCCGTCCGCTCCTTGCCTAAGAACATTTCAATCGAAGGACTCCCTCGACCGCATCGTCGACCGCTTATCCTGCCGGAGAAAGTCGAGGACGACCAACGCGCCGAGGAGAAACCTGCCGGTGGGTTTCCCGCCACCCAACGACCTCAAAGACTCGGACGACCCGACGCCCTTGCTGGGCTTCCGTCTCTACAATCTTTGCGGTCCAGAACTATTGTCATCGAGGTGCCCCGCACACCTCCGCCCTGCAGGACGCCGACGCCCCGACGCCGACGAGCACCGCTCGGACGAAGCTGCCGCCTCTTTGACATCGTTCTACCTCGTTTGTCGACGGACGTTCGACGCCCCGTGCCTCCCGCTTGAAAGGGAAGGCATTCAAGAAGGGCCGTCGATTCCCCGTCGCCGAACCCCGAGGTCTTCGACGTTTCTCGACGCCTCTCGACGATCCGTGACTCCCGCTTGGAAGGGGGTCGCTCAAGAAGGATCTGTCGACGCCTCTTCGAAGGACCCGACTCCACCAGGTACATTGGGGGGGTAAAAACATTGCAGGAGAGAATAAGACTATTGAACAATATATGGACTGGGCTTGTGTCATATCTCTTTATTTTACAGGTTGCCCAGGTGGGGGGGATCTCCACACAGAACTGTGTCCAGTAGCTAGGGCCAGTATTCTGCCTATTGCTTCAACCATCTTTTATCTCTCCTCTCTCTATTGCTGGTTTCCTTCTTATTGATCTGTGTGCCATTTCTACAGTATTGTGAATGCACTTTAATGAGGTCTAATATTAGTGGTACCACTTTAGAAATTGTAGATATTTACCATTATTGATTTTCCTGAGCACAAAGTGCGTTATTGTGATAAGTGTACATAACCTTTGAACTAATTATATAAAGACTGTGTTTTCAGTAATACAGTGTGTGGACATTCCTTTGTGGGGGCTTGGGGATACACTGTACTTAAGAACCAGCCTGCATCACCTCCTGAGAAGCTAGGCCTTGATTGCTCGTCCATCGCTACCGTAATCGAGAATCTTGGCTGGGGTCTTCTGTGCCTCTCCTCTACCATATAGAGAGCGGAAGTACAGACCCCCCCACCGGTCTTGACACCCACCCCCGCTCTTGCCCGTGTCTCTTTCCCCCTCCCGCCCACCCCCGCTCTTGCCCCGTGTCTCTTTCCCCCTCCCGCCCATCCCCGCTCTTGCCCCGTGTCTTTCTCCCCCTCCCGCACACCGCCGCTCTTGCCCCGTGTCTTTCTCCCTCCCGCCCTCCCCCACTCTTGCCCCGTGTCTTTCACCCTCCCGCCCATCCCCGCTCTTGCCCCGTGTCTTTCTCCCCCTCCCGCACACCGCCGCTCTTGCCCCGTGTCTTTCTCCCTCCCGCCCTCCCCCGCTCTTGCCCCGTGTCTTTTACCCTCCCGCCCACCCCCGCTCTTGCCCCTTGTGCCTTTCACCCTCCCGCCCACCCCCGCTCTTGCCCCTTGTGTCTTTCACCCTCCCGCCCACCCCCGCTCTTGCCCCTTGTGTCTTTCACCCTCCCGCCCACCCCCGCTCTTGCCCCTTGTGTCTTTCACCCCCCGCCCACCCCCCACACATGCCCCGTGTGTGTCTCTCCCTCCCGCCCACCCCCCGTGTGTCTCTCTCCCTCTCCCCACCCCCGCTCATGCCCCGTGTCTGTCTCCTGTTCTCTCCACACCCCGCTCATGCCCCATGTCTGTGTCCTGTTCCCCCCCCACCCCCCGCTCATGCCCCATGTCTGTGTCCTGTTCCCCCCCACCCCCCGCTCATGCCCCGTGTCTATCTCCTGTTGCCCCCCACCCCTCCCGCTCATGCCCCGTGTCTGTCTCCTGTTCCCCCCACACGCTCATGCCCCGTGTCTCTCTCTTGTTGCCCCTTACCCCCCCGCTCATGCCCCGTGTTTGTCTCCTGTTCTCCACACCCCCTGCTCATGCCCCGTGTCTTTTTCCTGTTCCTCCCACCCCCCGCTCATGCCCCGTGTCTGTCTCCTGTTGCCCCCACCGCCCCGCTCATGCCCTGTGTCTGTTTTCCCCACCCCCCGCTCATGCCCATGTGTTGTTCCCCCCACCCCCGGCTCATGCCCGTGTCTGTCTCCTGTTCCCCCCACCCCTCGCTCATGCCCCGTGTCTGTCTCCTGTTGCCCCCCACCCCCCGCTCATGCCCCGTGTCTGTCTCCTGTTGCCCCTCACCCCCCGCTCATGCCCCGTGTCTGTCTCCTGTTGCCCCCACCCCCCGCTCATGCCCCGTGTCTGTCTCCTGTTGCCCTCCATCACCCGCTCCTGCCCCGTGTCTGTCTCCTGTTGCCCCCCGCTCCTGCCCTGTGTCTCTTCCCTGTTGCCCCCCACCCCCCGCTCATGCCCCGTGTCTGTCTCTTTTGTTCCCCCCACCCCCGCTCATGTCCTGTGTCTGTCTCCTGTTCCCCCACTGTCATGATCTCTGCTTCCAAAAGGTCAGGGTTTTCCCAACTCCCTTGGAAGCAGATTCATAACCCAGGTTCCGAGTGCCAACCAGTCCCAATTGGGACCTTTTGGACCCAGTCCTGGCGCCAGTGGCACCAGGCTCATAAATATGCCCAGTCCCAGCGCTGGAAGCGCCGGGCTCATAATGCTTGGGTGGACTTACCTGCAGCAGACCATGCTGCTTACTTGCCTGCCAGTTGAGCCTCTGATCCTCTTCTGTTTGGAACTACTTTTCCTGTTGGGTGGGGCAGGAGCCACTCCCTAGGTTCAGAACACTGGAACTCTTCTGGAAAGCAGGAACTCTTTTCTTACCTAGGCGTGGCTGTGGAAGGAGACACCTAAGCACTACAGGAGGCTAATTAAACCACACCCGATGGATGAATCTTGCTTTGCGTTATTCTGCATCCTCTGCAGCAGAACGCTCATCGTGCCTTCTGCATCTGATCCTGGGCCTAAGGAAAAAGGCTTACCATCCTGAATCCAGTCTTCAGCAACACCTATAAAGACAAGAAAGAACAGGTTAGCATTACGGTCTTCAGTGACAGCTCTTCACTTACCTGGGCCATCGGCTGTCACCAACGCCTCGCGCTGCATTCTGAAAGACAAAGGCTTACCTACTCTTCGTGCGCTCCGGAGGTCTTCGCACTGCATTCCGGCATCTGAAAGACAAAAGCTTACCAACTCTTCGCACGCTCCGGAGGCCTTCGGCGCTGCATCCCGCATCTGAAAGACAAAACAAGGTGCGTTTAAAGACATTGGGGAACTTTAATACTCACGTGCCATTACTCCTTTCCACAACTAACCCAGTGGGTATTCCGGCACCCTGCAGCCGCTCCGTACTTGTACCTGCAAAATAAAAAGACAGTTAGAGCGCATCGTGAAGCAGGCAACAAGCGCTTACTTACGTGCTTCCATGCGCTTCTATTCATCACACGGGCTCCATCTTCAACTCACTTCAGCCCGTCATCCACCATCGCCGGCACCCTGCAAAACAAGAGACATCATTACTAAAGACTTTAAAGACATTAGAATTACTCGAAACTTACCGTTCGTGCAGTAAACGACGGACAGCAGTCCTCTGAAGTCAAGAGGCCTGCTCCCCTTATCCAGTGAAGAAACTGGTTACAGCACCCTGCCCCGAGGCAGATGGAGAGCACGGCGTTCACTTACCTACGGTGAGAGCGTTAACCTTCGGGGTTCTACAGGAGAAGAGAAAGGGAAGAAGAGAGAGACATTCAATAACCCAGTTCATTAATCCCATATTTTCTATCTGCAGACATCTTACCCTTCGAGTCAAACATACAGTGCACAGAAGTCCAGCCCAAAGACCCAGCCGTGTGTTACACATCACCTTTGAAGATACGGTATACGCCCAGTCAAGACCGGCGCCTCTACGGGAATCAGGTGAGCGTTACAGAACGCAAAGCCTACCACAAAACTCCCGTCCAGGCGCTATGGAAACCTCGGATACCGACCAACTAGCCCAGTTACTTGGGGAACTAAGGGCAGAAGTGCATGCAGCCCGTCAGGAAACGAACGCTCTAAGAAGGGAACTGATTATTTCCAAGGAGCGAACAGATGATCTCGCTAGACAATTGCTACAGTCACAAGCCGGACCGACCCCGTTACCCGCATCTGGGGGAAATCTTCCTTCTACATCCTCTATGAATCCAGTGCAGATCAACCTACCTGGGAATGTACCTCTGGCTCTGCCCGAACGATTTTCTGGTGACCCAAAGAGGTTTGCAGTATTTATCAATCAGTGCCGGTTGCATTTCTTATGCCGGCCAGCAGCCTTTCCAACTGATCAAGCTAAAGTAGCTTTCGTGCTTTCGTACCTTAGTGGCAATGCGGCAGACTGGTCGATTCCTCTAGTAAATCAAGATGATCCGGTCCTCCATGATTTTCAAGCTTTTCAGCTCAGTATGGAAAAACTGTTCGCAAGACATTCACAGGGGCAGGCCTTGGACAATGAGCTTCTTTCGTTGCGACAAGGTAATCAAGACCTTTTGGCTTATATTGCGTCTTTCAACAGACTGATAGTGGAAACTCAATGGCCTGAGGACAAAAGGATTACGCTGTTTTATAGAGGTCTACGTGGAGAGCTCAAAGATGTGTTAGCCCAAGTAGTGAATCCCCCACAAGATTGTTCGGACTATATAGACTTAGTCGTTCAAATAGATCACAGACTGCAGAACAGGAAGGCCGATCGTTCCAAGTTTGATGCTTGAGTATTTTCCAAACCGCCAACTCCTTCCAAAGGAGTAGACTCTGGGGAACCCATGCAAATAGGGGGTCTGAAAGGTCCTCTAACACAAAAGGAGCGGGAAAGGAGAAAACAGTTGCAATTATGCCTCTATTGCGGAAACTCAGGGCACTTTCTTCGAGACTGTCCGGTGAAACCTGCTAAGAAGGCAGTAGGAGCTGCAGTTACCAAAGTTACAAACTCTGAGCAGGGAAACGACCTCGCCCGACAAGAATAGAGGTCCTCTTGCCGAGCGTGAAAACCAGTTCCGTGACCTCGCATTTCGTGATACCTATGGTCCTCATTAGCCCTGATAATCCGAATCGATTACATGCAATTGAAGCTTACGTCGACAGCGGTGCCATCGGCAATTATGTGGATCATGAAATGGTTTTGAGGATGAATCTAACTCTTTGTCCCAAGGCTGTAAAGGACGTCATTACTACGGTGGATGGTACGGAGATAGCCTCCGGGCCAGTAACGCATACCACTCAAGAAGTGACGCTAATAAGTCAAGATGGACACCATGAGAAGATCGTGTTCGATGTGATCAAGGCCCCTCAGTTTCAGATTATTCTAGGAATACCTTGGTTAGAGAAACACAATCCTCTGATCGATTGGCGAGCAAGAACGGTCCAGTTTCCAGAATGTGTCTCTACTTGTCACCCTCCACCTGGTGTTGCACTGGCAGCAATTTCTTCAGAGACTCCCCAGTTACCTCCCGAATACCTAGAATACCAAGATGTTTTCCGGAAGGATCAGGCTAACTCTCGACCTCCTCATAGGTCTTATGACTGCCAGATAGACCTGATACTTGGATCTACTCCTCCTTGTAGTAGAATTTATGCCCTCACCGAGCCTGAGAACCTTCGACAATACCTGGATCAATACCTGGCAAATGGGTTTATTCGTCCTTCCAAGTCCCCTGCTTCTTCAGCTTTGTTCTTCGTTCCAAAAAAGGAAGGAGACCTTAGAACTTGTATAGATTATCGCTCCCTGAACCAGATCACCGTTAAGAATAGATATCCGTTACCTTTGATCCCTGAACTCCTGGACCAAGTCAGAAAAGCATGCATATATACAAAGCTGGATCTTAGAGGAGCTTACCACTTGGTACGAGTAAAAGAGGGCGATGAATGGAAGACGGCCTTCCGCACCAAGTATGGGCTATTTGAATACCAGGTCATGCCCTTCGGACTTTGCAATGCCCCGGCCGCCTTTCAATATTTTATGAACGATGTCCTCAGAGAGCTCATAGATGTGTGTGTTGTTGTTTACATTGACGACATCCTCGTTTATTCTTCATCGGAATCTGAACATCGGAAACACGTGAAAATGGTCCTCGAAAGATTGCGTCAACACAAACTTTTCGCTAAGTTGGAAAAATGTGTTTTCAACGTGACTGAAGTTGAATTCTTGGGATTCATATTATCACCTGGCGGAGTGCGTATGGATTCAAAGAAGGTCGATGCAGTTCTCAAATGGCCATCACCATCCTCCGTAAAAGGTGTGCAAAGCATGTTAGGCTTTGCTAACTTTTACCGCAGGTTTATCCCCGAATTCTCTCGAATAGTCCAGCCCATCACTGCCTTGTTAAAGAAAAACAAACGTTTTGAATGGTCTACCGAGGCGGAACAAGCTTTCCAGGATTTGAAGACTAAATTTATCTCTGCACCAATCTTAAAACACCCTTGCCCCGAACTCCCCTACATCGTGGAAACTGATGCTTCAAGCCTTGCCATGGGGGCAGTTCTATCACAAAAGGTCCCGGTAACCAATCAGTTGCATCCCGTGGCATTTTGGTCCCGCAAATTCTCGCCTCCTGAAATCAATTACACGATTACTGACAAGGAACTTCTGGCTATCAAGTCTGCCTTTAAGGCTTGGCGGCATTATCTGCTGGGGGCCCGACACACCGTTACTGTGATTACGGATCACCGAAACCTGCAATATTTGAAAACCGCAAAAGCCCAATCCTCTAGACAACTCCGTTGGGCATTATTCTTTGCCGAGTTTGACTTCATAATTACCTATCGAGCTGGTACAAAAAACGGTAAAGCTGATGCCCTTTCTCGGATGGGAGTGGAAGAACACTTGATCAACCCTAAACCTGTACCAATCATTCCCGAACAAAGAATTCTGGGTGTAATCGCCACACAATCCATAGAGGAAGTTAAGGATAAAGCCAGGCAACTTGTAACTCCAGCAGACATACAGAATTGGCATCTGCAAGGAAAGGACTTTGCAGTAAAGGACAACTTATTGTATTTCCAAGAACGATTATACCTACCCAGCACAGATTTACAGAAAGAAGTAATCTCTTGTTATCACGATTCTTTAATGGAAGGACATCCCGGTATAGCCAAGACCTCAGAAAAGATCAAGCGCTACTTCTGGTGGCCGTCTTGGAAAAAAGATATCAGAGACTTTATAATGTCCTGTGGAGTATGCGCCCAAAACAAGAGTCAAAAGGGAAGACCAGCAGGCCTCTTACGCCCTATTGACATCCCACCTCGCCCTTGGCATACGCTTTCTATGGTCTTCATCACCGATCTACCTCCATGCTCCGGATACAATACGATTCTAGTAATCGTGGACTTATTCTCCAAGATGGCGCATTTCATTCCGCTCAAAGGCTTGCCAACAGCAGCAACTCTGTCCCGAGAATTTCTCGAAAACATCGTCCGACTGCACGGTTTTCCTTCGGTTCTAATTTCGGATCGAGGTAGTCAATTTATTTCTCATTTTTGGCGAAGTTGCTGTCGGTCGGCTCAAATTGAGGTGAGACTATCGACCAGTCACCACCCTCAGACCGACGGACAAACCGAGAGGACCAATCAAACTCTGGAACAGTATTTACGCTGCATGCTGCAACAAACTGAAAAAACTTGGAAAGACATCCTTTGGATAGCCGAATATGCCTACAATAACTCTGTCCATTCGGGAACTGGGAAAACCCCGTTTTTTCTTTTGTACGGCAGTCACCCTCGAACCTCGGAGTTGGATCCCCTCCAAGATCTTGAAACACCAGCAGTAGACTACCTGCATTCTACAATCACCCAAGCCTTTAAGGAAGCTGTTTCTCACCTTCAAAGGGCTAAAGAACAATACAAGAAAGGAGCAGATCAACATCGGAAGGAAGCCCCTCAATATCGAGTAGGGGGATCAAGTCTGGTTATCCACCAAATATCTACCTCTAAAAGGGCCACGCACATTCAACCCAAGATACCTTAGTCCCTATTCCATCACTACCATAGTAAACCCAGTAGCGGTCAAGTTGGACTTGCCCCCGCACATGAAGATACATCCGGTCTTCCACGTCTCTCTATTAAAACCCGTGCAACCTCAAACCCGACTAACTAAATCTCCAAAACCTATCCTAGTTGATGGGGAACTCGAGTTTGAAGTCAAAAGCATTCTGGACTCCAAGATCTCCAAATCTAAACTATTTTACCTAATTGACTGGAAAGGCTACGGCCCCCAAGAGAGATCCTGGGAACCTGCTGAATATGTCCACGCTCCTCGCCTAATCAAAAGATTTCACCGAACATTTCCTGACAAGCCAAAACCCCCGGAGAAGCCCAGTTTGGGAGGGGCCTTGAGGGGGGGTACTGTCATGATCTCTGCTTCCAAAAGGTCAGGGTTTTCCCAACTCCCTTGGAAGCAGATTCATAACCCAGGTTCCGAGTGCCAACCAGTCCCAATTGGGACCTTTTGGACCCAGTCCTGGCGCCAGTGGCACCAGGCTCATAAATATGCCCAGTCCCAGCGCTGGAAGCGCCGGGCTCATAATGCTTGGGTGGACTCACCTGCAGCAGACCATGCTTCTTACTTGCCTGCCAGTTCAGCCTCTGATCCTCTTCTGTTTGGAACTACTTTTCCTGTTGGGTGGGGCAGGAGCCACTCCCTAGGTTCAGAACACTGGAACTCTTCTGGAAAGCAGGAACTCTTTTCTTACCTAGGCGTGGCTGTGGAAGGAGACACCTAAGCACTACAGGAGGCTATTTAAACCACACCCGATGGATGAATCTTGCTTTGCGTTATTCTGCATCCTCTGCAGCAGAACGCTCATCGTGTCTTCTGCATCTGATCCTGGGCCTAAGGAAAAAGGCTTACCATCCTGAATCCAGTCTTCAGCAACACCTATAAAGACAAGAAAGAACAGGTTAGCATTACGGTCTTCAGTGACAGCTCTTCACTTACCTGGGCCATCGGCTGTCACAACGCCTCGCGCTGCATTCTGAAAGACAAAGGCTTACCTACTCTTCGTGCGCTCCGGAGGTCTTCACACTGCATTCCGGCATCTGAAAGACAAAAGCTTACCAACTCTTTGCACGCTCCGGAGGCCTTCGGCGCTGCATCCCGCATCTGAAAGACAAAACAAGGTGCGTTTAAAGACATTGGGGAACTTTAATACTCACGTGCCATTACTCCTTTCCACATCTAACCCAGTGGGTATTTCGGCACCCTGCAGCCGCTCCGAACTTGTACCTGCAAAATAAAAAGACAGTTAGAGCGCATCGTGAAGCAGGCAACAATCGCTTACTTACGTGCTTCCAGGCGCTTCTATTCATCACAAGGGCTCCATCTTCAACTCACTTCAGCCCGTCATCCACCATCGCCGGAACCCTGCAAAACAAGAGATATCATTACTAAAGACTTTAAAGACATTAGAATTACTCGAAACTTACCGTTCGTGCAGTAAACGACGGACAGCAGTCCTCTGAAGTCAAGAGGCCTGCTCCCCTTATCCAGTGAAGAAACTGGTACAGCACCCTGCCCCGAGGCAGATGGAGAGCACGGCGTTCACTTACCTAAGGTGAGAGCGTTAACCTTCGGGGTTCTACAGGAGAAGAGAAAGGGAAGAAGAGAGAGACATTCAATAACCCAGTTCATTAATCCCATATTTTCTATCTGCAGACATCTTACCCTTCGAGTCAAACATACAGTGCACAGAGGTCCAGCCCAAAGACCCAGCCGTGTGTTACACATCACCTTTGAAGATACGGTATACGCCCAGTCAAGACCGGCGCCTCTACGGGAATCAGGTGAGCGTTACACCCACCCCCCGCTCATGCCCCGTGTCTCTCTCCTGTTGCCCCCAACCCCTGCTCATGCCCCGTGTCTGTCTCCTGTACCCCCCACCCCCCGCTCATGCCCCGTTTCTGTCTCCTGTTGCCCCTCACCCCCCGCTCATGCCCCGTGTCTGTCTCCTGTTGCCCCCACCCCCCGCTCATGCCCCGTGTCTGTCTCCTGTTGCCCTCCATCACCCGCTCCTGCCCCGTGTCTGTCTCCTGTTGCCCCCCGCTCCTGCCCTGTGTCTCTTCCCTGTTGCCCCCCACCCCCCGCTCATGCCCCGTGTCTGTCTCTTTTGTTCCCCCCACCCCCGCTCATGTCCTGTGTCTGTCTCCTGTTCCCCCACTGTCATGATCTCTGCTTCCAAAAGGTCAGGGTTTTCCCAACTCCCTTGGAAGCAGATTCATAACCCAGGTTCCGAGTGCCAACCAGTCCCAATTGGGACCTTTTGGACCCAGTCCTGGCGCCAGTGGCACCAGGCTCATAAATATGCCCAGTCCCAGCGCTGGAAGCGCCGGGCTCATAATGCTTGGGTGGATTTACCTGCAGCAGACCATGCTGCTTACTTGCCTGCCAGTTGAGCCTCTGATCCTCTTCTGTTTGGAACTACTTTTCCTGTTGGGTGGGGCAGGAGCCACTCCCTAGGTTCAGAACACTGGAACTCTTCTGGAAAGCAGGAACTCTTTTCTTACCTAGGCGTGGCTGTGGAAGGAGACACCTAAGCACTACAGGAGGCTAATTAAACCACACCAGATGGATGAATCTTGCTTTGCGTTATTCTGCATCCTCTGCAGCAGAACGCTCATCGTGCCTTCTGCATCTGATCCTGGGACTAAGGAAAACGGCTTACCATCCTGAATCCAGTCTTCAGCAACACCTATAAAGACAAGAAAGAACAGGTTAGCATTACGGTCTTCAGTGACAGCTCTTCACTTACCTGGGCCATCGGCTGTCACCAACGCCTCGCGCTGTATTCTGAAAGACAAAGGCTTACCTACTCTTCGTGCGCTCCGGAGGTCTTCGCACTGCATTCCGGCATCTGAAAGACAAAAGCTTACCAACTCTTCGCACGCTCCGGAGGCCTTCGGCGCTGCATCCCGCATCTGAAAGACAAAACAGGGTGCGTTTAAAGACATTGGGGAACTTTAATACTCACGTGCCATTACTCCTTTCCACAACTAACCCAGTGGGTATTCCGGCACCCTGCAGCCGCTCCGTACTTGTACCTGCAAAATAAAAAGACAGTTAGAGCGCATCGTGAAGCAGGCAACAAGCGCTTACTTACGTGCTTCCAGGCGCTTCTATTCATCACACGGGCTCCATCTTCAACTCACTTCAGCCCGTCATCCACCATCGCCGGAACCCTGCAAAACAAGAGACATCATTACTAAAGACTTTAAAGACATTAGAATTACTCGAAACTTACCGTTCGTGCAGTAAACGACGGACAGCAGTCCTCTGAAGTCAAGAGGCCTGCTCCCCTTATCCAGTGAAGAAACTGGTTACAGCACCCTGCCCCGAGGCAGATGGAGAGCACGGCGTTCACTTACCTAAGGTGAGAGCGTTAACCTTCGGGGTTCTACAGGAGAAGAGAAAGGGAAGAAGAGAGAGACATTCAATAACCCAGTTCATTAATCCCATATTTTCTATCTGCAGACATCTTACCCTTCGAGTCAAACATACAGTGCACAGAAGTCCAGCCCAAAGACCCAGCCGTGTGTTACACATCACCTTTGAAGATACGGTATACGCCCAGTCAAGACCGGCGCCTCTACGGGAATCAGGTGAGCGTTACAGAACGCAAAGCCTACCACAAAACTCCCGT
The DNA here is from genome assembly GCF_040938575.1 of Ambystoma mexicanum. Classification (NCBI taxonomy): domain Eukaryota; kingdom Metazoa; phylum Chordata; class Amphibia; order Caudata; family Ambystomatidae; genus Ambystoma; species Ambystoma mexicanum. Next base: position 1,479,734,682 of record NC_090922.1, read on the forward strand.
CCAGGCGCTATGGAAACCTCGGATACCGACCAACTAGCCCAGTTACTTGGGGAACTAAGGGCAGAAGTGCATGCAGCCCGTCAGGAAACGAACGCTCTAAGAAGGGAACTGATTATTTCCAAGGAGCGAACAGATGATCTCGCTAGACAATTGCTACAGTCACAAGCCGGACAGACCCCGTTACCCGCATCTGGGGGAAATCTTCCTTCTACATCCTCTATGAATCCAGTGCAGATCAACCTACCTGGGAATGTACCTCTGGCTCTGCCCGAACGATTTTCTGGTGACCCAAAGAGGTTTGCAGTATTTATCAATCAGTGCCGGTTGCATTTCTTATGCCGGCCAGCAGCCTTTCCAACTGATCAAGCTAAAGTAGCTTTCGTGCTTTCGTACCTTAGTGGCAATGCGGCAGACTGGTCGATTCCTCTAGTAAATCAAGATGATCCGGTCCTCCATGATTTTCAAGCTTTTCAGCTCAGTATGGAAAAACTGTTCGCAAGACATTCACAGGGGCAGGCCTTGGACAATGAGCTTCTTTCGTTGCGACAAGGTAATCAAGACCTTTTGGCTTATATTGCGTCTTTCAACAGACTGATAGTGGAAACTCAATGGCCTGAGGACAAAAGGATTACGCTGTTTTATAGAGGTCTACGTGGAGAGCTCAAAGATGTGTTAGCCCAAGTAGTGAATCCCCCACAAGATTGTTCGGACTATATAGACTTAGTCGTTCAAATAGATCACAGACTGCAGAACAGGAAGGCCGATCGTTCCAAGTTTGATGCTTGAGTATTTTCCAAACCGCCAACTCCTTCCAAAGGAGTAGACTCCGGGGAACCCATGCAAATAGGGGGTCTGAAAGGTCCTCTAACACAAAAGGAGCGGGAAAGGAGAAAACAGTTGCAATTATGCCTCTATTGCGGAAACTCAGGGCACTTTCTTCGAGACTGTCCGGTGAAACCTGCTAAGAAGGCAGTAGGAGCTGCAGTTACCAAAGTTACAAACTCTGAGCAGGGAAACGACCTCGCCCGACAAGAATAGAGGTCCTCTTGCCGAGCGTGAAAACCAGTTCCGTGACCTCGCATTTCGTGATACCTATGGTCCTCATTAGCCCTGATAATCCGAATCGATTACATGCAATTGAAGCTTACGTCGACAGCGGTGCCATCGGCAATTATGTGGATCATGAAATGGTTTTGAGGATGAATCTAACTCTTTGTCCCAAGGCTGTAAAGGACGTCATTACTACGGTGGATGGTACGGAGATAGCCTCCGGGCCAGTAACGCATACCACTCAAGAAGTGACGCTAATAAGTCAAGATGGACACCATGAGAAGATCGTGTTCGATGTGATCAAGGCCCCTCAGTTTCAGATTATTCTAGGAATACCTTGGTTAGAGAAACACAATCCTCTGATCGATTGGCGAGCAAGAACGGTCCAGTTTCCAGAATGTGTCTCTACTTGTCACCCTCCACCTGGTGTTGCACTGGCAGCAATTTCTTCAGAGACTCCCCAGTTACCTCCCGAATACCTAGAATACCAAGATGTTTTCCGGAAGGATCAGGCTAACTCTCTACCTCCTCATAGGTCTTATGACTGCCAGATAGACCTGATACCTGGATCTACTCCTCCTTGTAGTAGAATGTATGCCCTCACCGAGCCTGAGAACCTTCGACAATACCTGGATCAATACCTGGCAAATGGGTTTATTCGTCCTTCCAAGTCCCCTGCTTCTTCAGCTTTGTTCTTCGTTCCAAAAAAGGAAGGAGACCTTAGAACTTGTATAGATTATCGCTCCCTGAACCAGATCACCGTTAAGAATAGATATCCGTTACCTTTGATCCCTGAACTCCTGGACCAAGTCAGAAAAGCATGCATATATACAAAGCTGGATCTTAGAGGAGCTTACCACTTGGTACGAGTAAAAGAGGGTGATGAATGGAAGACGGCCTTCCGCACCAAGTATGGGCTATTTGAATATCAGGTCATGCCCTTCGGACTTTGCAATGCCCCGGCCGCCTTTCAATATTTTATGAACGATGTCCTCAGAGAGCTCATAGATGTGTGTGTTGTTGTTTACATTGACGACATCCTTGTTTATTCTTCATCGGAATCTGAACATCGGAAACACGTGAAAATGGTCCTCGAAAGATTGCGTCAACACAAACTTTTCGCTAAGTTGGAAAAATGTGTTTTCAACGTGACTGAAGTTGAATTCTTGGGATTCATATTATCACCTGGCGGAGTGCGTATGGATTCAAAGAAGGTCGATGCAGTTCTCAAATGGCCATCACCATCCTCCGTAAAAGGTGTGCAAAGCATGTTAGGCTTTGCTAACTTTTACCGCAGGTTTATCCCCGAATTCTCTCGAATAGTCCAGCCCATCACTGCCTTGTTAAAGAAAAACAAACGTTTTGAATGGTCTACCGAGGCGGAACAAGCTTTCCAGGATTTGAAGACTAAATTTATCTCTGCACCAATCTTAAAACACCCTCGCCCCGAACTCCCCTACATCGTGGAAACTGATGCTTCAAGCCTTGCCATGGGGGCAGTTCTATCACAAAAGGTCCCGGTAACCAATCAGTTGCATCCCGTGGCATTTTGGTCCCGCAAATTCTCGCCTCCTGAAATCAATTACACGATTACTGACAAGGAACTTCTGGCTATCAAGTCTGCCTTTAAGGCTTGGCGGCATTATCTGCTGGGGGCCCGACACACCGTTACTGTGATTACGGATCACCGAAACCTGCAATATTTGAAAACCGCAAAAGCCCAATCCTCTAGACAACTCCGTTGGGCATTATTCTTTGCCGAGTTTGACTTCATAATTACCTATCGACCTGGTACAAAAAACGGTAAAGCTGATGCCCTTTCTCGGATGGGAGTGGAAGAACACTTGATCAACCCTAAACCTGTACCAATCATTCCCGAACAAAGAATTCTGGGTGTAATCGCCACACAATCCATAGAGGAAGTTAAGGATAAAGCTAGGCAACTTGTAACTCCAGCAGACATACAGAATTGGCATCTGCAAGGAAAGGACTTTGCAGTAAAGGACAACTTATTGTATTTCCAAGAACGATTATACCTACCCAGCACAGATTTACAGAAAGAAGTAATCTCTTGTTATCACGATTCTTTAATGGAAGGACATCCCGGTATAGCCAAGACCTCAGAAAAGATCAAGCGCTACTTCTGGTGGCCGTCTTGGAAAAAAGATATCAGAGACTTTATAATGTCCTGTGGAGTATGCGCCCAAAACAAGAGTCAAAAGGGAAGACCAGCAGGCCTCTTACGCCCTATTGACATCCCACCTCGCCCTTGGCATACGCTTTCTATGGACTTCATCACCGATCTACCTCCATGCTCCGGATACAATACGATTCTAGTAATCGTGGACTTATTCTCCAAGATGGCGCATTTCATTCCGCTCAAAGGCTTGCCAACAGCAGCAACTCTGGCCCGAGAATTTCTCGAAAACATCGTCCGACTGCACGGTTTTCCTTCGGTTCTAATTTCGGATCGAGGTAGTCAATTTATTTCTCATTTTTGGCAAAGTTGCTGTCGGTCGGCTCAAATTGAGGTGAGACTATCGACCAGTCACCACCCTCAGACCGACGGACAAACCGAGAGGACCAATCAAACTCTGGAACAGTATTTACGCTGCATGCTGCAACAAACTGAAAAAACTTGGAAAGACATCCTTTGGATAGCCGAATATGCCTACAATAACTCTGTCCATTCGGGAACTGGGAAAACCCCGTTTTTTCTTTTGTACGGCAGTCACCCTCGAACCTCGGAGTTGGATCCCCTCCAAGATCTTGAAACACCAGCAGTAGACTACCTGCATTCTACAATCACCCAAGCCTTTAAGGAAGCTGTTTCTCACCTTCAAAGGGCTAAAGAACAATACAAGAAAGGAGCAGATCAACATCGGAAGGAAGCCCCTCAATATCGAGTAGGGGGATCAAGTCTGGTTATCCACCAAATATCTACCTCTAAAAGGGCCACGCACATTCAACCCAAGATACCTTGGTCCCTATTCCATCACTACCATAGTAAACCGAGTAGCGGTCAAGTTGGACCCCGCACATGAAGATACATCCGGTCTTCCACGTCTCTCTATTAAAACCGTGCAACCTCAAACCCGACTAACTAAATCTCCAAAACCTATCCTAGTTGATGGGGAACTCGAGTTTGAAGTCAAAAGCATTCTGGACTCCAAGATCTCCAAATCTAAACTATTTTACCTAATTGACTGGAAAGGCTACGGCCCCCAAGAGAGATCCTGGGAACCTGCTGAATATGTCCACGCTCCTCGCCTAATCAAAAGATTTCACCGAACATTTCCTGACAAGCCAAAACCCCCGGAGAAGCCCAGTTTGGGAGGGGCCTTGAGGGGGGGTACTGTCATGATCTCTGCTTCCAAAAGGTCAGGGTTTTCCCAACTCCCTTGGAAGCAGATTCATAACCCAGGTTCCGAGTGCCAACCAGTCCCAATTGGGACCTTTTGGACCCAGTCCTGGCGCCAGTGGCACCAGGCTCATAAATATGCCCAGTCCCAGCGCTGGAAGCGCCGGGCTCATAATGCTTGGGTGGACTCACCTGCAGCAGACCATGCTTCTTACTTGCCTGCCAGTTCAGCCTCTGATCCTCTTCTGTTTGGAACTACTTTTCCTGTTGGGTGGGGCAGGAGCCACTCCCTAGGTTCAGAACACTGGAACTCTTCTGGAAAGCAGGAACTCTTTTCTTACCTAGGCGTGGCTGTGGAAGGAGACACCTAAGCACTACAGGAGGCTATTTAAACTACACCCAATGGATGAATCTTGCTTTGCGTTATTCTGCATCCTCTGCAGCAGAACGCTCATCGTGTCTTCTGCATCTGATCCTGGGCCTAAGGAAAAAGGCTTACCATCCTGAATCCAGTCTTCAGCAACACCTATAAAGACAAGAAAGAACAGGTTAGCATTACGGTCTTCAGTGACAGCTCTTCACTTACCTGGGCCATCGGCTGTCACAACGCCTCGCGCTGCATTCTGAAAGACAAAGGCTTACCTACTCTTCGTGCGCTCCGGAGGTCTTCACACTGCATTCCGGCATCTGAAAGACAAAAGCTTACCAACTCTTTGCACGCTCCGGAGGCCTTCGGCGCTGCATCCCGCATCTGAAAGACAAAACAAGGTGCGTTTAAAGACATTGGGGAACTTTAATACTCACGTGCCATTACTCCTTTCCACATCTAACCCAGTGGGTATTCCGGCACCCTGCAGCCGCTCCGAACTTGTACCTGCAAAATAAAAAGACAGTTAGAGCGCATCGTGAAGCAGGCAACAATCGCTTACTTACGTGCTTCCAGGCGCTTCTATTCATCACACGGGCTCCATCTTCAACTCACTTCAGCCCGTCATCCACCATCGCCGGAACCCTGCAAAACAAGAGATATCATTACTAAAGACTTTAAAGACATTAGAATTACTCGAAACTTACCGTTCGTGCAGTAAACGACGGACAGCAGTCCTCTGAAGTCAAGAGGCCTGCTCCCCTTATCCAGTGAAGAAACTGGTACAGCACCCTGCCCCGAGGCAGATGGAGAGCACGGCGTTCACTTACCTAAGGTGAGAGCGTTAACCTTTGGGGTTCTACAGGAGAAGAGAAAGGGAAGAAGAGAGAGACATTCAATAACCCAGTTCATTAATCCCATATTTTCTATCTGCAGACATCTTACCCTTCGAGTCAAACATACAGTGCACAGAGGTCCAGCCCAAAGACCCAGCCGTGTGTTACACATCACCTTTGAAGATACGGTATACGCCCAGTCAAGACCGGCGCCTCTACGGGAATCAGGTGAGCGTTACACCCACCCCCCGCTCATGCCCCGTGTCTCTCTCCTGTTGCCCCCAACCCCTGCTCATGCCCCGTGTCTGTCTCCTGTACCCCCCACCCCCCGCTCATGCTCGTGTCTGTCTCCTGTACCCCCCCACCCCCGCGCTCATGCCCCATGTCTGTCTCCTGTTGCCCCCCCTGCTCATGCCCCGTGTCTGTCTCCTGTACCCCCCCACCCCCCCGCTCATGCCCCGTGTCTGTCTCCTGTACCCCCTCCAGCCCCCCCGCTCATGCCCCATGTCTGTCTCCTGTTGCCCCCCCTGCTCATGCCCCGTGTCTGTCTCCTGTTCCCCCCACCCGCTCATGTCCCATGTCTCTCTCCTGTTGCCCCCCACCCCCCGCTCATGCCCCGTGTCTGTCTCCTGTACCCCCCCAACCCCCCGCTCATGCCCTGTGTCTCTCTTCTGTTGCCCCCACCCCCTGCTCATGCCCCTTGTCTGTCTCCTGTACCCCCTCCCACCCCCCGCTCATGCCCCATGTCTCTCTCCTGTTGCCCCCCACTACCCGCTCATGCCCCGTGTCTGTCTTCTGTACCCCCACCCCCCGCTCATGCCCCGTGTCTGTCTCCTGTTCCCCCCACCCCCCGCTCATGCCCCATGTCTGTCTCCTCTTGCTCCCACCCATGCCCCGTGTCTGTCTCCTGTACCCCCCCACTCCACGCTCATGCCCGTGTCTCTCTCCTGTTGCCCCCCACACCCCCGCTCATGCCCCGTGTCTGTCTCCTGTTGCCCCCTACCCCCCGCTCATGCCCCGTGTCTGTCTCCTGTTCCTCCCACCCCCGCTCATGCCCTGTGTCTGTCTCCTGTTCCTCCCACCCCCGCTCATGCCCTGTGTCTGTCTCTTGTTGCCCCCCACCCCCCGCTCATGCCCCGTGTCTGTCTCCTGTTCTCCCCACCCCCCGCTCATGTTCCGTGTCTGTCTCCTGTTCCCCCCACCCCCCGCTCATGCCCCGTGTCTGTCTCCTGTTGCCCCCCGCTCATGCCCCGTGTCTGTCTCCTGTTGCCCCCACCCCCCGCTCATGCCCTGTGTCTGTCTCCTGTTGCCCCCCACCCCCTGCTCATGCCCCGTGTCTGTCTCTGTTGTTCCCCCCACCCCCGCTCATGCCCCGTGTCTGTCTCTGTTGTTCCCCCCACCCCCCGCTCATGCCCCGTGTCTCTCTCCTGCTGCCCCCCACCCCCGTTCATGCCCCGTGTCTGTCTCCTGTACCCCCCACCCCCGCTCTTGTCCCGTGTGTCTGTCCCCCTCCCACCCACCCCCGCTCTTGCCCTGTGTGTCTGTCTCCCTCCCGTCCACCCCCACTCTTGCCCCGTGTCTTTCCCCCTCTCGCCCACCCCCGCTCTTGCCCTGTGTGTCTTTCCCCCTCCCGCCCACCCCCGCTCTTGCCCCGTGTCTCTTTCCCCCTCCCGCCCACCCCCGCTCTTGCCCCGTGTCTCTTTCCCCCTCCCGCCCACCCCCGCTCTTGCCCCGTATCTCTTTCCCACTCCCGGCCACCCCCGCTCTTGCCCCGTGTCTCTTTCCCCCTCCCGCCCACCCCCGCTCTTGCCCGTATCTCTTTCCCCCTCCCGCCCACCCCCGCTCTTGCCCCGTGTCTCTTTCCCCCTCCCGCCCACCCCCGCTCTTGCCCCGTATGTCTCTCCCCCTCCCACCCACCCCCGCTCTTGCCCCTTGTGTCTCTCCCCCTCCCGCCCACACCCCGCTCATGCCCCGTGTGTCTCTGTCCCTCCCACCCCGCCCACCCCCCGTGTGTCTCTCTCCCTCCCCCCACCCCCGCTTATGCCCCGTGTCTCTCTCCTCTTCCCCCACCCCCCGCTCATGCCCCATGTCTGTCTTCTGTTCCCCCCGCTCATGCCCCGTGTCTGTCTCCTGTTCTCTCCACACCCCTCTCATGCCCCATGTCTGTGTCCTGTTCCCCCCACCCCCCCGCTCATGCCCCGTGTCTATCTCCTGTTGCCCCCACCCCTCCCGCTCATGCCCCGTGTCTGTCTCCTGTTCCCCCCACAGGCTCATGCCCCGTGTCTGTCTCCTGTTCCCCCCCACCCGCTCATGCCCCGTGTCTCTCTCTTGTTGCCCCCCACCCCCCCGCTCATGCCCTGTGTTTGTCTCCTGTTCTCCCCACCCCCTGCTCATGCCCCGTGTCTTTTTCCTGTTCCTCCCACCCCGCACTCATGCCCCGTGTCTGTCTCCTGTTGCTCCCCACCGCCCCGCTCATGCCCCGTGTCTGTTCTCCCCATCCCCCGCTCATGCCCGTGTCTGTTGTTCCCCCACCCCTGGCTCATGCCCCGTGTTTGTCTCCTGTTCTCCCCACCCCCTGCTCATGCCCCGTGTCTTTTTCCTGTTCCTCCCACCCCCCGCTCATGCCCCGTGTCTTTTTCCTGTTCCTCCCACCCCGCACTCATGCCCCGTGTCTGTCTCCTGTTGCCCCCACCGCCCCGCTCATGCCCCGTGTCTGTTTTCCCCACCCCCCGCTCATGCCCGTGTGTTGTTCCCCCCACCACCCGCTCATGCCCGTGTCTGTCTCCTGTTCCCCCCACCCCTCGCTCATGCCCCGTGTCTGTCTCCTGTTGCCCCCCACCCCCCGCTCATGCCCCGTGTCTGTCTCCTGTTGCCCCTCACCCCCCGCTCATGCCCCGTGTCTGTCTCCTATTGCCCCCACTCCCGCTCATGCCCCGTGTCTGTCTCCTGTTGCCCTCCACCCCCCGCTCCTGCCCCGTGTCTGTCTCTGTTGTTCCCCCCACCCCCCGCTCATGCCCCGTGTCTGTCTCCTGTACCCCCCACCGCCCGCTCATGCCCTGTGTCTGTCTCCTGTTGCCCCCCCGCTCATGCCCCGTGTCTGTCTCCGGTTCCCACCCCCCGCTCATGCCCTGTGTCTGTCTCCTGTTGCCCCCACCCCCCGCTCATGCCCTGTGTCTGTCTCCTGTTGCCCCCCACCCCCCGCTCCTGCCCTGTGTCTCTACCCTGTTGCCCCCCACCCCCCGCTCATGCCCCGTGTCTGTCTCTTTTGTTCCCCCCACCCACCACTCATGTCCTGTGTCTGTCTCCTGTTCCCCCACCCCCCGCTCATGCCCCGTGTCTCTCTCCTGTTGCCCCCCAACCCCTGCTCATGCCCCGTGTCTGTCTCCTGTACCCCCCACCCCCCGCTCATGCTCGTGTCTGTCTCCTGTACCCCCCCACCCCCCCGCTCATGCCCCATGTCTGTCTCCTGTTGCCCCCCTGCTCATGCCCCGTGTCTGTCTCCTGTACCCCCCCACCCCCCCGCTCATGCCCAGTGTCTGTCTCCTATACCCCCCCACCCCCCCACTCATGCCCCGTGTCTGTCTCCTGTACCCACCCCACCCCCCCGCTCATGCCCCATGTCTGTCTCCTGTTGCCCCCCTGCTCATGCCCCGTGTCTGTCTCCTGTTCCCCCCACCCGCTCATGTCCCATGTCTCTCTCCTGTTGCCCCCCACCCCCCGCTCATGCCCCGTGTCTGTCTCCTGTACCCCCTCCCACCCTCCGCTCATGCCCCATGTCTCTCTCCTGTTGCCCCCCACTACCCCGCTCATGCCCCGTGTCTGTCTTTTGTACCCCCCACCCCCCGCTCATGCCCCGTGTCTGTCTCCTGTTCCCCCCACCCCCCGCTCATGCCCCATGTCTGTCTCCTCTTGCTCCCACCCATGCCCCGTGTCTGTCTCCTGTACCCCCCCACTCCGCGCTCATGCCTGTGTCTCTCTCCTGTTGCCCCCCACACCCCCGCTCATCCCCCGAGTCTGTCTCCTGTTGCCCCCCACCCCCCGCTCATGCCCCGTGTCTGTCTCCTGTTCCTCCCACCCCCGCTCATGCCCCGTGTCTGTCTCCTGTTCCTCCCACCCCCGCTCATGCCATGTGTCTGTCTCTTGTTGCCCCCACTCCCCGCTCATGCCCCGTGTCTGTCTCCTGTTCTCCCCACCGCCCGCTCATGCTCCGTGTCTGTCTCCTGTTCCCCCCACCCCCCACTCATGCCCCGTGTCTGTCTCCTGTTGCCCCCCACCCCCCGCTCATGCCCCGTGTCTGTCTCCTGTTGCCCCCCACCCCCCACTCATGCCCTGTGTCTGTCTCCTGTTGCCCCCCACCCCCTGCTCATGCCCCGTGTCTGTCTCTGTTGTTCCCCCCACCCCCGCTCATGCCCCGTGTCTGTCTCTGTTGTTCCCCCCACCCCCCGCTCATGCCCCGTGTCTCTCTCCTGTTGCCCCCCACCCCCCGCTCATGCCCCATGTCTCTCTCCTGTTGCCCCCCACCCCCCGCTCATGCCCCGTGTCTCTCTCCTGTTACCCCCCACCCCCCGCTCATGCCCCGTGTCTGTCTCCTGTACCCCCCACCCCTGCTCTTGCCCCGTGTGTCTGTCCCCCTCCCGCCCACCCCTGCTCTTGCCCTGTGTGTCTGTCCCCCTCCCGCCCACCCCCGCTCTTGCCCCGTGTGCCTTTCCCCCTCTCGCCCACCCCCGCTCTTGCCCTGTGTGTCTTTCCCCCTCCCGCCCACCCCCGCTCTTGCCCTGTGTCTCTTTCCCCCTCCCGCCCACCCCCGCTCTTGCCCCGTGTCTCTTTCCCCCTCCCGCCCACCCCCGCTCTTGCCCCGTGTCTCTTTCCCCCTCCCGCCCACCCCCGCTCTTGCCCCGTGTCTCTTTCCCCCTCCCGCCCACGCCCGCTCTTGCCCCGTGTCTCTTTCCCCCTCCCGCCCACCCCCGCTCTTGCCCCGTGTCTCTTTCCCCCTCCCGCCCCCCCCCCGCTCTTGCCCCGTGTGTCTCTCCCCCTCCCGCCCACCCTCGCTCTTGCCCCTTGTGTCTCTCCCCCTCCCGCCCACACCCCGCTCATGCCCCGTGTGTCTCTCTCCCTCCCACCCCGCCCACCCCCCGTGTGTCTCTCTCCCTCCCCCCACCCCCGCTCATGCCCCGTGTGTCTCTCCTCTTCCCCCACCCCCCGCTCATGCCCCATGTCTGTCTTCTGTTCCCCCCGCTCATGCCCCGTGTCTGTCTCCTGTTCTCTCCACACCCCGCTCATGCCCCATGTCTGTGTCCTGTTTCCCCCACCCCCCGCTCATGCCCCGTGTCTATCTCCTGTTGCCCCCACCCCTCCCGCTCATGCCCCGTGTCTGTCTCCGGTTCCCCCCACCCGCTCATGCCCCGTGTCTGTCTCCTGTTCCCCCCCACCCGCTCATGCCCCGTGTCTCTCTCTTGTTGCCCCCCACCTCCCCGCTCATGCCCTGTGTTTGTCTCCTGTTCTCCCCACCCCCTGCTCATGCCCTGTGTCTTTTTCCTGTTCCTCCCACCCCGCACTTATGCCCCGTGTCTGTCTCCTGTTGCCCCCCACCGCCCCGCTCATGCCCCGTGTCTGTTCTCCCCATCCCCCGCTCATGCCCGTGTCTGTTGTTCCCCCCACCCCTCGCTCATGCCCCGTGTCTGTCTCCTGTTCCCCCCACCCCTCGCTCATGCCCCGTGTCTGTCTCCTGTTGCCCCCCACCCCCGCTCATGCCCGTGTCTGTCTCCTGTTGCCCCCCACCCCCTGCTCATGCCCCGTGTCTGTCTCCTGTTGCCCCTCACCCCCTGCTCATGCCCCGTGTTTGTCTCCTGTTGCCCCCCTCCCCCCGCTCATGCCCCGTGTCTGTCTCCTGTTGCCCTCCACCCCCCGCTCCTGCCCCGTGTCTGTCTCTGTTGTTCCCCCCACCCCCCGCTCATGCCCCGTGTCTGTCTCCTGTTCCCCCCACCCCCCGCTCATGCCCCATGTCTGTCTCCTGTACCCCCCACCGCCCGCTCATGCCCCGTATGTCTCCTGTTGCCCCCTCCGCTCATGCCCCGTGTCTGTCTCCTGTTGCCCTCCACCCCCCGCTCCTGCCCCGTGTCTGTCTCCTGTTGCCCTCCACCCCCCGCTCCTGCCCCGTGTCTGTCTCTGTTGTTCCCCCCACCCCCCGCTCATGCCCTGTGTCTCTCTCCTGTTGCCCCCCACCCCCCGCTCATGCCCCATGTCTGTCTCCTGTACCCCCCACCGCCCGCTCATGCCCCGTATGTCTCCTGTTGCCCCCTCCGCTCATGCCCCGTGTCTGTCTCCGGTTCCCCCCACCCGCTCATGTCCCGTGTCTCTCTCCTGTTGCCCCCCACCCCCCGCTCATGCCCCGTGTCTGTCTCCTGTTGCCCCCCACCCCCTCTCATGCCCCGTGTCTGTCTCCTGTTCTCCCCACCCCCCGCTCATGCTCCGTGTCTGTCTCCTGTACTCCCCACCCCCCGCTCATGCCCCATGTCTCTCTCCTGTTGCCCCCCACTACCCCGCTCATGCCCCATGTCTCTCTCCTGTTGCCCCCCACTACCCCGCTCATGCCCCGTGTCTGTCTTCTGTACCCCCACCCCCCGCTCATGCCCCGTGTCTGTCTCCTGTTCCCACCACCCCCCGCTCATGCCCCGTTTCTGTCTCCTCTTGCTCCCACCCATGCCCCGTGTCTGTCTCCTGTTGCCCCCCACCCCCTGCTCATGCCCCGTGTCTGTCTCCTGTTGCCCCCCACCCCCCGCTCATGCCCCGTGTTTCCCTCGTGTTCCCCCCACCCCCTGCTCATGCCCTTTGTCTCTCTCTTTTCCTCCCCACCCCCGCTCATGTCCCGTATGTGCCCTGTACCCCCCCGCTCATGCCCTGTGTCTCCCTCGTGTTCCTCCCCACCCCCTGCTCATACCCCGTGTCTCCCTCATGTTCCTCCCCACCCGCTGCTCATGCCCCGTGTCTCTCTTGTGTTCCCCCCACCACCGCTCATGCCCTGTGTTTCCTTCCTTTTCCCCCCCACCCCCTGCTCATGCCCCGTTTGTACCCTGTTCCCTCTCACCCCCCGCTCATGCCCATGTGTCTCCCCTGTGCCCCCCCAACCCCGCTCATGCGCCGTTGTGTTCTTTATACACCCCGCCTTACCTTTCCATGGTGGCCATCTTGGTAAAAGATTTTCCTTCCTACGCCGAGACGCTGCAGGCGTCTCGGCGTAGGAAGGAAAATCTTTTTGGTTTTTTTACCATCCGGCATTCCCACTTTGAGGACATAAGATGTTAGTGGTCTTCATCTATTGAAAAGGATGTTATGGTCACGTTGTACTAATAAAAACCTTTAAAATTTAGTTAAAAAAAATGTTACAGGGACGTTATGGTTAAGTTGCACTAATAAAAACCTATGAAAGTCAATGAAAAAACTTTGTTAAAGGGACGTTATGGTTAAGTTGCGCTACTAAAAACCTATGAAATTCATTGAAAAAACTTTGTTAAAGGGACGTTATGGTAAAGTTGCGCTACTAAAAACCTATGAAATTCAGTGAAAAAACTTTGTCAAAGGAACGTTATGGTTCCAAGTAAAACCGAAAAACCCTTGAAATTCGCCAGTTATGGTAAGCTAAGCAACCATAACTCGCGCCACCACCGTGCACTGCTAAGACTAACACCCAGGACATCAAAGATGACATCACAAATGTCATTGATGACATCACTGATGACATCACATGTCTGGCTCACTCTTTTTTCTTTTGCTGACATATCTAGGCCACATGGTTTTCTTTAGTAACAGTCAGAAACTAAACATTTTATTTTATTTGTAGACGTATCCTTCAAGTAGGTTCTTACAGTAATTCTGTTAGAGTCCAGTCACATCATATGAAACATATGCATACCTTTTTGTGCATAAAGATAATCAATAGACTTATGAGCACTTTCTGATAGTTCTGTTGTTTTTTTTTTTATGGCTGTACTTTCCCTGTGGGTCCAATCACATCAAGTGATACATATACATAGGGTGAATAGCAGCTTTGAAACAGAGCAATCATTTATTTGCATGAAAATAATCAGTTAAGTTATGAATTGTTTCTGCTACTACTTGTGCTTTTTTGCTAACTTCACTTTCCCTGTATATACCCATATTGGTATGTGTTCTTGTGTCTTTGTGTTTTGTCTATAGTAATGTGTTATTAGCTACGTATTACATATTTCACAGTACACAAAAATCTATTAAGAAAACAATTATCATTTCATTATTCAACATATTAACATTACGAATATTATACCTTCATCTTGTACACTGCACACCATGTTATGTTTCTGTATCAGTAGCTTAGTATACTAGATAGAACCCCATAATAGAATGCTATTTATATCAATGCATCGTTCAATGCACTAATTAGGGTATGATATTTATTGCAATGATCCTTGACACTTGTTTCGCAACATTATAATAAGAATCCCTTGTACACATATTTCATGAAAAGTACATACACATGTGATGTCATCAGTGATGTCATCAATGACATTTGTGATGTCATCTTTGATGTCCTGGGTGTTAGTCTTAGCAGTGCACGGTGGTGGCGCGAGTTATGGTTGCTTAGCTTACCATAACTGGTGAATTTCAAGGGTTTTTCGGTTTTACTTGGAACCATAACGTTCCTTTGACAAAGTTTTTTCACTGAATTTCATAGGTTTTTAGTAGCGCAACATAACCATAACGTCCCTTTAACAAAGTTTTTTCATTGAATATATATATATTCAAGGAAAAAACTTCAGTTGCAGTGAGGTTAAGGGTAGAAATTAACGCAACAAAACCCCTGACCTTCAGCTAAAGCCTCCTTAACTTCATGCCCCCTGTTGCGCAGCCTATCATCAAAATGATGACATCACAGATCACATCACTGACGACATCACTAATTACATGGTGAATGAGAACACTGATGACATTACAAATCACATCACTGATGACAACACTAATTACATTGTATATAACTAACTACGTCAATAATGGAATTAGACATAAAATCATTTATACGTTAGCTCATGAAACCTTTGATTACCTTAATAACAATTTAGGCCATGGACTTGGCCGTAACAAAAGCTGGAGTCCCTGGCCAGCACCAAAGGCCATAGTTAGGGGTTGGTTAGTGTTCAGAAATACCAATGTGCATGGATAAAATCCATGCCTAGTAGCCCATGACTGTTTTAAAATATACAGCAGGCAACGTTGAAAGCTGTAGTCAGTGGCCATGGCTAAAGGCCACAGCTAGTGCCCATTAATATGTTAGAATATACAGTCGGCACAGCGAAAGGCCGTGGCCACTGGCTAGTATTGTGTTGAAGACCATGGCTAGTGGCTGATTAGTGTATATAATATACAATGGGCACAGCTGAAGGCCATACCTTGTAGCTGGTTAGTGTTGTATAATACACATTGGGCCCGGCCGAAGGCCATCGCTTATTGCATTTTATTATTTTAAAATATGCAGTGGACATTGCCAAAAGATGTACAAACTTCTCAAGGTCAAATGCCATGGCTAGTGGCCCATTTATATTTTAAGGATAGACAAATAGTGGGTTTGATACAAGTTACTGTGCGCTAGTGTCCATTCTATAATTAGAAAATAGGTTAGGTAAATTATTCCGGCAGCAAGGAACCCAAAACAAAGAAACCACCCACTGGGGTTCGTATTATGTCAATCAAAACCGATGTGAGTTTTGAGAAAAGACTTGCACTCAGAACATCAAGGGGGTAATTCATAGAATTTAGCGCACAAGTGGCGCACGCGGCTGGCGCACAGTGTGCGCGTGCGAATCCCTGCGCCAGCCGCGTGCGCCAAAACCCATTTCCGCGCACAGCGTATTCATGGATTCCAGCTACCAAAACCAGCCGTGGCGCACAGTGGCGCAGCGACCCTGCAGCAGCGCCAGTTACGCCCCCAAGAACGCCTCTCGCGCAGGGAAAAGCCTTCAAAATCCCCAATCCAGCGCAAAGGGCTGCGCTAACCCTGTACCAGCACGGCAAGCTGGCTAGGTGTATCTTGGGGTGCGCGGGAAGTTTCACACGCAAAATCAGCAGGGCACATGTATATCAGGGGTGTGCGGGAAGTTCCACACGCGAATGTCCTGGCTACGTGTATTTCGGGGTGCGCGGGAAGTTTCACACGCGATATCAGCAGGGTACGTGTATTCCAGGGGTGCACGGGAAGTTCCACACGCGAATGTCCTGGCTACGTGTATCTTGTGGTGCGCGGGAAGTTTCACACACGATATCAGCAGGGTACGTGTATTGCAGGGGTGCGCGGGAAGTGCCACACGCGAATTTCCTGGCTACGTGTATCTTGGGGTGCGCAGGAAGTTTCACACGCGATATCAGCAGGGTACATGTATATCAGGGGTTCGCGGGAAGTTCCACACGCGAATGTCCTGGCTATGTGTATTTCGAGGTGCGCGGGAAGTTACACACGCGAATGTCCTGGCTACGTGTATCTTGGGGTGCGCGGGAAGTTTCACACGCAAAATCAGCAGGGCACATGTATATCAGGGGTGCGCGGGAAGATCCACACGCGAATGTCCTGGCTACGTGTATTTCGGGGAGCGCGGGAAGTTTCACACGCGATATCAGCAGGGTACGTGTATTCCAGGGGTGCGCTGGACATTCCACACGCGAATGTCCTGGCTACGTGTATCTTGTGGTGCGCGGGAAGTTTCACACGCGATATCAGCAGGGTACGTGTATTGCAGGGGTGCGCGGGAAGTTCCACACGCGAATGTCCTGGCTACGTGTATCTTGGGGTGCGCGGGAAGTTTCACACGCGATATCAGCAGGGTACGTGTATTCCAGGGGTGCGCGGAAAGTATCACACGCGATTCCATCAGGGTACGTGTATTACAGAGGTGCGGGGGGAGCACCACACGTGAATTGCACATGTGGGTCCTCCCAGGTGTTCCCTCTGCACCCTCCACGGCCCCTGCAGGTGGCCCACACCACAGGGGCCTACCCTGCACATGTCCTGCAGGCACCCAATCCACCATGGCCATGCCCCCCAGCCAACCCACATGTCAACTTGCACTACTGCCCACCAACGCATGTCCCCCTTCACCCCCAGCCACAAGGGGCAGCCTCCACCAGGCCCCCACCCATGTCTCCCACCACCCCCACCCCCCAGCCATCAGGGGCAGCCTCCACCAGGCCCCCACTCATGTCCCCTATCACCCCCACCGCCCAGCCACCAGGGGCAGCCTCCACCAGGCCCCCACTCCTGTCCCTCACCACCCCCACCCCCCAGCCACCAGGGGCAGCCTCCACCAGGCCCCCACCCATGTCCAACTCATGTTCCCCTGCACCCCCACCCCCAGCAGTGCAGGGGCAGCCTCCACCAGGCCCCCACTCATGTCCCCTATCACCCCCACCCCCCAGCCACCAGGGGCAGCCTCCACCAGGCCCCCACCCATGTCCAACTCATGTTCCCCTGCGCCACCACCCCCCAGCAGTGCAGGGGCAGCCTCCACCAGACCCCCACTCATGTCCCCTATCACCCCCACCCCCCAGCCACCAGGGGCAGCCTCCACCAGGCCCCCACCCATGTCTCCCACCACTCCCACCCCCCAGCCACCAGGGGCAGCCTCCACCAGGCCCCCACCCATGTCTCCCACCACCCCACCCCACAGCCACCAGGGGCAGCCTCCACCAGGCCCCCACCCATGTCCAACTCATGTTCCCCTGCACCCCCACCCCCCAGAAGTGCAGGGGCAGCCTCCACCAGGCCCCCACTCATGTCCCCTATCACCCCCACCCCCCAGCCACCAGGGGCAGCCTCCACCAGGCCCCCACCCCTGTCTCCCACCACCCCCACCCCCCAGCCACCAGGGGCACCTGCCACCAGGCCCCCACCCATGTCTCCCACCACCCCCACCCCCCAGCCACCAGGGGCAGCCTCCACCAGGCCCCCACTCATGTCCAACTCATGTTCCCCTGCACCCCCACCCCCAGCACTGTGGGGCACCTGCCAGCAGGCCCCCACACATGTCCAACTCACGTTCCCCTGCACCCCCACCCCCCAGCACTGTGCGGCACCTGCCAGCAGGCCCCCACTCCTGTCCCCTATCACCCCCACCCCCCAGCCACCAGGGGCAGCCTCCACCAGGCCCCCACTCATGTCCCCTATCACCCCCACCCCCCAGCCACCAGGGGCAACCTCCACCAGGCCCCCACTCATGTCCCCTATCACCCCAAACCCCCAGCCACCAGGGGCAGCCTCCACCAGGCCCCACCCATGTCCAACTCATGTTCCCCTGCACCCCACCCCTCCAGCACTGTGGGGCACCTGCCAGCAGGCCCCCACCCATGTCCAACTCATGTTCCCCTGCACCCCCACCCCCCAGCACTGTGGGGCACCTGCCAGCAGGCCCCCACCCATGTCCAACTCATGTTCCCCTGCACCCCCACCCCCCAGCACTGTGGGGCACCTGCCAGCAGGCCCCCGACCATGTCCAACTCATGTTCCCCTGCACCCCCACCCCCCAGCACTGTGGGGCACCTGCCAGCAGGCCCCCACTCCTATCCCCTATCACCCCCACCCCCCAGCCACCAGGGGCAGCCTCCACCAGGCCCCCACCCATGTCCAACTCATGTTCCCCTGCACCCCCACCCCCCAGCAGTGCAGGGGCAGCCTCCACCAGGCCCCCACTCATGTCCCCTATCACCCCCACCCCCCAGCCACCAGGGGCAGCCTCCACCAGGCCCCCACCTATGTCTCCCATCACCCCCATCCCCCTGCCACCAGGGGCAGCCTCCATCAGGCCCCCACCCATGTCTCCCCCCACCCCCACCCCACAGCCACCAGGGGCAGACTCCACCAGGCCCCCACTCATGTCCAATTCATGTTCCCCTGCACCCCCACCCCCCAGCACTGTGCGGCACCTGCCAGCAGGCCCCCACTCATGTCCAACTCATGTTCCCCTGCACCCCCACCCCCCAGCACTGTGGGGCACCTGCCAGCAGGCCCCCACTCCTATCCCCTATCACCCCCACCCCCCAGCCACCAGGGGCAGCCTCCACCAGGCCCCCACCCATGTCCAACTCATGTTCCCCTGCACCCCCACCCCCCAGCAGTGCAGGGGCAGCCTCCACCAGGCCCCCACTCATGTCCCCTATCACCCCCACCCCCCAGCCACCAGGGGCAGCCTCCACCAGGCCCCCACTCATGTCCCCTATCACCCCCACCCCCCAGCCACCAGGGGCAGCCTCCACCAGGCCCCCACTCATGTCCCCTATCACCCCCACCCCCCAGCCACCAGGGGCAGCCTCCACCTGGCCCCCGACCATGTCCAACTCATGTTCCCCTGCACCCCCACCCCCCAGCACTGTGGGGCACCTGCCAGCAGGCCCCCACTCCTATCCCCTATCACCCCCACCCCCCAGCCACCAGGGGCAGCCTCCACCAGGCCCCCACCCATTTCCAACTCATGTTCCCCTGCACCCCCACCCCCCAGCAGTGCAGGGGCAGCCTCCACCAGGCCCCCACTCATGTCCCCTATCACCCCCACCCCCAGCCACCAGGGGCAGCCTCCACCAGGCCCCCACTCATGTCCCCTATCACCCCCACCCCCCAGCCACCAGGGGCAGCCTCCACCAGGCCCCCACTCATGTCCCCTATCACCCCCACCCCCCAGCCACCAGGGGCAGCCTCCACCAGGCCCCCACTCATGTCCAACTCATGTTCCCCTGCACCCCCACCCCCCAGCACTGTGGGGCACCTGCCAGCAGGCCCCCACCCATGTCCAACTCATGTTCCCCTGCACCCCCACCCCTCAGCACTGTGGGGCACCTGCCAGCAGGCCCCCACTCATGTCCAACTCATGTTCCCCTGCACCCCCACCCCCCAGCACTGTGGGGCACCTGCCAGCAGGCCCCAACTCATGTTCCCCAGCCAACATGTCATCACAATCTAGATCCCTAGTCCCTATGGTCAGCCTCCAAATGCAAAACACCCACCCAAGTATTGCATCCACCCACTCAGAAATGGCAATAACATGACAGAACACCAATTGCAAGTTTGGAAACAAACACATGTCCCTCACATACACCCAATGGGTGTCAGTGAATCTCAAAACCCATATCATGATATGCATTAAACCAATGAGATGATACTACACATTGAAGTTCGATCAAAAAATATGTATTAAAGGAAACATAAATTGAATCAAAAATAAAGAAACAGAAATGGGAATGTACAAAAATGAAAAGAATCATGTCTGTGAAAAAAAGCAAAACCAAAAATCATTATCCAAAGGAATGGTGTCCAAAGTCACAGTCCACAAAAGAAAATCCAATGGAAAATTATAATTGAAAGCCATTGCTCCATGGGTAAATTGTGAAAGAAAAAGAAAATCCAACAGTGAACTATGTACAGACGAACAAGCCAGGGTCCATTATCCCAACAAAAGAAATGAAACCTATCCAACCACACTAACTAATAAAAAAAACTATATACAAAAATGTGGCCCATTGTCCAAAAGGTCCAAAATAAATTCAAAAACAAAGGAAACCTAACACTAACTACATAACTATGTACAAGGGCAGCGGGCTAGCATGACGGCTCACTTTTGGATGTCCCGGGCCAGGGCATCATCAAACTCCTGCTCAATGTCCCGGAGGCGGTCCTCCTCCATGGCCCCGAGGGTCCGCAGGGGCGTCGACGTGTCCACCTCCAACCCCCTGCGGCTTGCCTCGAGGCACTCGGCCCGCCTCAGGGCCCTCCGCATGGAGTTCTCCGCCCTGACCATTGTGAGCCGTGCCTCTTCCGCCCGCTGCCGCTCCGCATCTATGGCGTGGCCCAACCGCTGCCACACGGAAGACACTCTCTGTCCTGGGTCCTCCTGCCCTCCGGCCGATGCCTGCCCCTCCGATGTTGAAGGCCCTGAGCCTTCATGGCTCCCACCACGTTGCTGCTGCTGCTGTGCCTCTACCCGTGCACTGCCTCCTGCTGCCTGCACATCCTCCGCCGGCTGGGGTGCAGTCGTTGATGTGGCCACCCCTGCTGGACGTCCGACTCCCGACTGTGGCAGGGATGCCTCCTCCACCAGCCAGGCCGCACCGTCAGAGGCAGCTCCACAGGGCACCCAGGTGACTGATGGGTGGGAAGATGGACGACTGGCGCATAGGGGGTTCAGTTGAGGAGGGGGTTGTAGCAAGCCCCATCAAACAGACGAATCCGGCCTGGGTGACCTGTTCCAGTAGGCTGACACGGTCAACGAGCCATTCGAGATGACGTGCAGTCTCCTCATGAAAAGACTGCAGGTCACCTCGCATGGCCCGTTGACGCAACGCCACACCAGTCAGGACAGGCTCAACCCGGACCCGGATAGCCACGTCGCCAGGCAGAGGAAGGCCAGTTGTCGTTAGCTCATCCCCTGCCTGAAAACGGGTCTGGACGTAGGCATCCCTGCTGGTGCAAGATGATGCAGGGACAGGATCAGGGACAGGATTGCACACAGGCACTTCCACGGGGGCCTGTGCTGCCTCCTGTCCCTGGTCCTGCACTGCACCACTAGCACCAGTGGGATCCGCACCTCCAGACCCCGTCTCTGTTGATTGCACGGCCTCCTCCTCCACCAAACCCCCCACCAACCTGGATGACTCCGTGCCATCTTCCCCTGTTCGGCCCTGTGGGGTCCCAGCTGCCCCTTCTCCTGCCGAGGAGTCCAACTCCAACCTCCGCCTCTTGGACCTCCCCCCAGCAGCTGCGGCCTGGGACACGGCACCGGACTCCTCACTCCCCAACGAGATCACAACATGGGAGGGGAGCCGGGCCTTGCGTCTCCGGCTGGCGGTGGGATCCCTGCCGCTGTGCTCCACAGCACCTTCTCCGCCCTCTTCATCAGTTGACGCTGCAGACAGGGAGAAATAAAACACACGCATCAGGGCACTGTACAATGGACACATACACACATGACAGTTGTACATGAGTGGCATTGGCAAACCTCAGACATGCCATCACAATCCCCAACACACATGTCATTTCAACTCGCACACATGAGCCATACCACAGCCATATCGCAACTGCCAGCACCATCCATACACATACAACAGCATGAGCAGGCAAAGCTGAGCCAGACATCACATGCAACACAGGAAGTGCACTACACATGTACACACACCACCACACTTGCATGCATGTGTACACCTCTGCCAAGTGTCGCAGTGTTCAGATGGGCATCCATGTCACATCAGCCAATCAGGCTTCCACATCCCGCTGTCACATGCATCCATGTTGCATCACTGTTGCACCCTTGTCAAATACACACAAATGCACATGTACACAGTGCTGATACATGCAGCTGAAAACAACATACATGCGTGACATCACGAACATGTCTACTTACTTACACATTCATCCAAACATGTGTGCCCACACAACTGCATTTGGCATGCAAGCCTACACACACAAGCACCATCCATGTCTCACACATTACAGCCCTCGCATGTGTTAGCCTCACGGCCCTGTACACCCCCATCCATACTCGACCCCATACAAACAGATGTGCAACCTGCACACTACTGAAACATCACCACACGCACAGCTCACAATCAGGATGCATGTACACTTACCGCTCGACTCCAGACGGGTCTGCCTCTCAAGGACCTGGACGTGGAGCGCTGGGGATATGCGTTCCAGGACCCTCATCTGATCTTCCGACAAGTGGCCCCGGCGC
This sequence comes from Ambystoma mexicanum, assembly GCF_040938575.1. Taxonomy (NCBI): domain Eukaryota; kingdom Metazoa; phylum Chordata; class Amphibia; order Caudata; family Ambystomatidae; genus Ambystoma; species Ambystoma mexicanum. The sequence continues at coordinate 1,479,757,029 of NC_090922.1, forward strand.
CCCTTAGCATCCGCTGCCTTCAAGAGGCGCCGGGCCTTGTTCAGGGTCCTGGACCTGAAGTCCTCCCAGCGCTTCTTGACATGTTGTAAGTCGCGGACTGCCACCCCCTCCGCGTTGATGGCAGTCACGATGTCAGTCCAGATCCGAGTCTGTCCTTCCTTGTCGGCGCGGGAACTTCCGAAGAGGGCATCATACTGCCCCAGGACTTGCTCCACCAGGACACCAACTTCCCTGGCACTGAAGCTGGTGCCCCTCTGCCTCTCTGGCCGGGGGTTGTCAGTGGTGCCAGATGTTGCAGTGCCAGACATGACAACCCCAGAGGTAGGAGTGGGTGAGCAACTGGGTCCTGGGGCTGGGCTGTGGAGCGATGGAATTCCAATCGGGAGTGTTCGGTTCCAGCAGGGGTGGTCACAGCAACAGCACCCCTGGCTGATGTGCAGGCAGCAAATGGCAGGGCACGTGGGCAGCAGGCAGTCAGGCAGCAGCAGATGGCAGGTGGGAGCGTGCTCGGGGCTCTGGGGGGTAGTAATTCGGCCTTCTGGGCAGGAGCGTGGTCTTCCGTGTGCTTACGCGTGGCCAGCTCGATACGGAGATATTTGGCATTTGAGAATTCTGCACGTCAGCGTGTAATTCGAGGAAAGGCCCTTAGCGCGTAAGCGCGTCTGCACGCATACGCAATTTCATTGGACAGAAGGCCCCTCAAGTGCAAGCGCCCCTGTGCCGTGACGAGCACAGGCGTGCATGGGCATTTCAGCGCATGTGAAAAACTGCACGTCCGCGTGTAATACGAGGAAAGGGCCCATGCGCGTAAGTGACGTGACGCGCGCGTGCGTTTCCCTCATCACGGGTTGAAGGTGAGCGGGCCCAGCAGTTCGCTGTACGTGCCTTTCATGGAGACCGACGTGTGTTGCTGCTTCCTGTTGTTTCGCGCGGCATCACAACTTCACAGCTATCAAGGACGTATCTCTTCTTTTGGCGGGGGTATTGGCTACGCGTGTTTTTCTGCATCTCGCTAGTCAGACGTTGAGTCGCACACGCTCTTTTTCCCGCTGCGGATGCTCCTGTGTATCGCACCCATTTTCGATGTCATAGTAGCCTGCGTGTCCCACGCGTTATTCGTGTTACTGGGTGCCACCGCGTACTGCGGGAGGTTGAATCCACGCACGTAGGCTGCAGGGTTGCGTGCAAGGTTTTACTGCAGGTTTGGGGTGCCTGAGGGTTGCGTGACCCGTCACTACATCACCGTGGTCACATACAGCCTTGCAGGTGCAGGGGGGCTGTTAACATCTTGCTTCCCACCCCCTTCACCCCAATTGCCCAGGTCAATTGTGGTGTACACCTCCCATTGGCACCACTCCATCTGTGCTGGCACTACTACATCTGTGCCATGGTTGGGAGGCCACCAAAGGTGAGGGCCGCCTCAGCTGGGCGTCCTCCTCCTGGCGGGCGTGGTCGGGGACGTGGCCGTGGTGACCAGGGAGTAGGGGGACTCCAGGGTGTCCAGGGCGGCCACAGAGGGGGAAGAGGCAGGGGTGCGCCACTTGAGCACAATGTTGTGCCATGTGTCGGTGCAGTCGACTGCCACGGGCCCAAGGGTAGTGGTAGCTGCAGGTGCAGCTGTGGACACTGCCACCCAGGCTCAGGGTCTGCCAGCGCAGGCTGCGTTGGCACTTGAGGAGCCCTTGGTAGATCTCCAACAGGCCAGGGGGCAAACCATAGGGACAGGCCGGGCTGCTCAGACCAAGATACATGTCCCTGGGGCAGTCATGTCATCTGCTGCCCCGAACAGCCGGGTGTTGGCAAGTGCAGGGGCAGATGCACCCAACAGCACCCCGGTTGTAAGTCTGCCAACCAGGACCGTTGCGGTCAATGACCCTGCCACAGCTGGTGTTGCTGCGCAGGGTCCATTAGTGGGCACCCAGCTGCCACTGACACAAGTCAGTCCTTTGGTCATCCCTCCACCTGCCACTCCCTTGGCTCAGTCCACCGAAGCCACTGGCCATACTGGTCAGGGCGGCATTAGCCAGCCAGGGTCTGCGCCACAGTCCAAGAGGAGGAAGGTTGCACCTGCAGCACAGGCTGGGACCCCACACACAGCCACGACCTCCTGCACGTCGAGGAAGAAGCCTTTCTGTAAGCAGGAACTGGACTTCCTCGTGGACTACGTGCGGGCCATAGCCGTGACATGCTAGTGGGTGCCAATAGTCAGACTACGGCTGCCCAACGTGACACCCACTGGAAGCATGTTGCGGAACATGTCAGCTCATTCGGCCATTAGGTGCGCACGGCGCAAGAGTGCAAAAAGCGTTGGAATGACATCAAACGCAGCACTAAGGCGAAGCGTGCCTCTAATTACAACTTGACTCTGGTGACTGGCGGTGGGCCTGCACCAGAGGAGGAAGAGCTCACTCCGCATGAGGCACTCGTTGCGGAGTTCATACCACCTGAATTGGTCGAAGGAGTGGGAGAGATGCTGGACTTTGATGCCCAGTCCAGTGAGTGTTGATGCGTGTTTGTTGAGGACATGTGTGTTTCACTTGTGGGATGTGTTGTGCATGATTGCCGCTACATGTGACGTGTACATGGTTCTGATGTGTAAGTAATGCAATGCTTCCGTCAAGCATGTCTCCTCTGCCTGCATGTGGGGACTCCATGTAAGCATGCTCCCTTGCCCCTCCTCTGCCACTCTGCTTCCCAGTTCCACCTTTGCACTGGTGTTCTTCAATCTTGGCAATGTGTACTTTCTTGTTCATGCGTCCTGTGTTATGCTAACTTCCAGCGTAGAATCTGCCAAACATATGCCGTGTGGTACAGCCTTAGTACTTGATGCAGGGTATCTCACTTGTACTGTGCATAGGTCAGATGTCCCGCAGGGACATGAGTGCCCATTCATGCTCCATGTGCATTGCACGCATGGCCCTATGAGTCCTTGACTGGATGATCACTGTAATACAAGTCCTTGGTTACATACATTGCCTGCCATCTCATCAGCCTTCCCATGTCAACTGTGGCTCAGTCCTACGTTGCACACATGTTTAGGGTCTGACAATCTGTGTGGCTCACAGGCCTCAACCTGTTCAATGGCCAATGACTCTGTCCAACTGTTGTTGTGTCTTCTTCACACATGGGCGGAATCCAGAGTTTTCATCATGTGTCCTGCTTACTGTCCCAGCATCATTTGCAGTGTTGTCACTTGAATCACATTAAGCTGTTGATGCCAGTCAACACTGCCTGTCAATACACAGGTGTATGGTCAGCCTTTTGATACCATGCTAGGCATCCCTGCTTTGGTACTGGGGTGGAGGGGTGCTTGGCTTCTAGATATGGTACACATTGAATGCACAATGCACGTGATGTCTGAATTTGACATTGCACTGCCTTCACATTTCCTGGCACACACCATGGAGTCCTTGTACATGTAGGTAGTGAGTGGCGTACACATTTTCTGCACTGCATAGACCCACTTCCATGGAAACTGCCACCTTTCAACAGGTCTGATCACAGATGCAATTCAAAGTTGACCCAGCATGCATGCCAGGTTATATGGTGTGTGTCACATGTCTGCCTGATGCGTTTGTTGTCGGTGTGTGTGTGTGTGTTGTGTGCTTCTGACATGTGTAGTGACCTTTTTTCTCTCTATTTTTCAGGTGATGACGCAATGGAGGCGGAGGATGGTGTTGTCATGCCAGACACAGGGTTGTTACCACTACATCAACCCGGCACTAGTGGGGGTCGTGGAGTGGTAGGCCACGAAACTCCCCAAGCGCTACAGTCCATCTTGTCTCTGTCTGCCTATGAGTCCTGCCTTGATGACGACTCTGACGTCCATGTTGAGTTGGATGAGCATCAAGTCCATGTGTCAGGGGTGAGTGATTCTGATGTGGACACTCCTCTGTCTGCGACACCTGCACTGAGGGATCAGACAGTCTTGGTTCCTCCGCCCGTGGTGGATCGGGACGCAGGGTCACCCTCCACACCAGTCACTGATGTGCCTGGGACATCACGTCGACGGGGGCATGTAGTCGTGCAGCCGCGGGCGTTGCCAACACAGCGAGGAAGTCCGGCAACGCGGTCGCCACGCGCAACCGCAGTATACTGAGTGGGAGCAAGACATGACTGTCAATTCAGAACGGCAGGGGGCAGCAATGGAGAACATCGCTGAGAGCATGGAGCGTGTGGCCCGATCTGTGCTCCCCCCTGCTAGGCAGGTGCTTCTCCAGCAGCAGGTGGCACGGTCCACGGCCCGCTCACTCAGGCTGGGCATGGCGGCCTCAGACAGGGCACGCCAGGCTGAAATGTCGTCTCTGCGTCAAGCAATTGCTGCTCACGCAGAGGCGCACATGGATGCCCTGAGGGAGGAGTATGCTTCCCTCAGATCCACTCTGGGTGTCCTTATGATGTCCCAGAGGCAGCAGGCAGAGGAGAGGTTTGCACAGCTTGAGCGTACCATCTCAGCTGAGCTACAGGCTTGCCGGGAGGTGCAGCGGTTGTCCAGCCAGGCCTTGCAGGAGGAACTCCGTGTTACACATGCTACCTTGCAAGAGGAAGCACGTGTATCACGTGAGGTTCTGCATGCAGACCTACGTCACATCGCCACACAGAACCAGGCTCACCCGTCTGGCAGACTTGCTGCCAACGAGGGGCAAGCTGCAGCTAGGCGTGGCCAGGCTACTGTGCCGCGTCCTCCTTTCCAGGATGAGCCAGACTCGGACGACCATCTATCTCCCACATAGGTCGGGCTGTGCAGGCGTTGAGCCCATGTAGGTTTATTTTTTGGCTCAGCATCATCGCATGTGGATGTTGAGCAGCACCCTGTACCTCCCCCTTCCTGGGTGCCTCCCCTCCCCCCTGGGTCGTATTTGGCCATTTTTGATTTTTCTTTTAGTTTAGTTAGTTAAGTTTCTGTTTGATAGTTAGTTTAATTAGGTAATGTAGGTTTTCCATAGTTAGTGTAATTAGTTAATATAGTTTAAAATTGCTTGTCTATTGTGCTTTCATGTGATGGTGCGGTGCTTTGTGGCTTTTGAAGGCATCCACTGTCTGTTCCAGCTGGGCCCTTCAGGCTTGTCTTGTGTATGTGTTTGCTGCTTGGGGTCCTTGACTCACATATGCCACTCCTGCCTCCCTTATCCATGGGCTCGCAAGGATGGTTCGGTGTCACAAACTTTTACACAAGGGCTTTGGACTGTCATATCTGTGGCATGTCTGGTGCTGTGTGACTTGTGTTGACACCCCTAGTGGGGATGATTGCGGTGTTATTGTCCACTGTTCAGCTTTTGCTAGATGGGGTGTTTCATGATTAATGTGTACATTCATTGCTATGCATTGTGTAGTATGTTTCTTATCTTTACTGTACATGTGCTTGCTGCAATTCATGCCGTAGATAGTGTCTTCCACACTTTGGATGTGAAAGACGGACTGATGGTGTGATTTCTGATGTAAGTCTCTGACATGGTCCAGTAATGAGATGCCTGAAGAGACACACACAGATGACTTTGAAGCATTAATCATGTGTTTCATGCCCTTTCTGCAGGGGGATGAGCCTCCAGAGCACCTTTGCCAGCAGACATGGCCCATTGGACGACGGAATTCTGGACACGTTTGTTGGTGCCCACATGCACATGTGTGCACAAGCAGAGGCACAGGGATTGCAGACCTACATCCTAGAACTGCTGACATGTTCCAAGGAACTCCAGGCAAGGTGAGCAGCACAGGGGGGTCACAATACAGCAAAGCTTGCACCAGGCGAGTTGCACATGCAGGCTTGGTCACAGCACTGAGGGTGAGCTTGGACGAATATTGGTGTTGCAGAACACAATGCAGCTCAGATGTGTTGGTGGACTGATGGCTGTTGATTGTAAGGTTGTCTGGGACACCTGCAGGGGCAGTGGCACATACCCTCCGGTACACCAAGGTCCATCGCCATCGAGGCACTTGTATCAACCATGTAGCCTTCCGAGACATGGAAAGGGGCAGCTCACAGGGACATACAGCAAGGGACATACTCGGGTGCAGTGCATTTCATTTCCATGTACTTTATGATGAATGCACTGCCAACTTTGTTTCGGTCATGGTGGTACGCAACTTGCTCTGAAGTCATGGCTTGCTATATGGGTCTGTCTGCTTACCCAGGGAACATTGCATGTTGTGTGAATTGTGACACATTGGTGTTCCATTTGCCACGCACCCACCGGAGGCTAACCTACTGCTTTGACTGTGTAAGACCCGTCACAGGGGTAATGTTCTATATGGGTAAGAAGCATCTACACCAGATTGTCTGTTTGTAGAGTAGTTTGTTGCTATGGGGCATGTTTGGTGGTGTGTTTTTGTGTAATGGGCACGTACAGGTTGTTGACTGTGGCTCTCTTTGCAGCATTGCAGTGCTCCTGTGACCGGACCTGAGAGTGCGCAGGCAGGAGGCCAGCACTCAAAACCAGAGCTAAGTGTCGTGTTGTTTTTCTTTCAAACTGCTCTGCATAGGCTTGCTGGGGGGTGCACTAATGCATGGATGTATGTGTGATTCAATTTGGTATGTTTTTTCCCCCTAATCACCCAGAATCCTATGCAATTTTGAACCATGTACCCTCTACCCGGTGTTCCTGCTTCCCGTACCTATCCAAGCAACGTTCCCTAACCCTCTTTCCCCGCTGGAGTTGCGGATGCCTGTGTAAGCCCCGAACTTGCAGGCGCCAAAACCCTAGAGGGGGTGGTTGGTTCGTACCACTCCTAAGCCTGGACTACAGAAGGCCATGACAATGATGTCCAAGTTTGTTTGGATTGTGTATGTGTTCATGCAGGTAGTACATTTTCGTGCATTCCCTACTTTCAGGTGTCATTCCTCCTCCCCTCTCCTGCCACTCATTCCAGTTATCCAGTGTGCCAACACCTGTCCCGACTGCATATCCCTGAACCTCCTTCCCCACCAGGGTCTCAGGGGCCTGTGTGAGTTTGACCTTGCAGGCACCCGGGACACAGTGGGGGTGGTTGTTTCGTGACACTCCCGTGCCTGTACACGGGACCTGTGACAGTACACATCCGTTCATGGTGCATCATCCTCTGTTATGTACCACACATGGTTCACATCCTGTTGTGACATTGTTTTACTGTGCTACCTTGGTTGTTGCATCTTTGTGGTAGTACTTGGCCTTTGTGAGGTACTGCTACGTCAAGTCATCTACTGGAGGGTGTTCTGGTTCGTTTTTATGCCTTGGATTTTGTGATTTTGGAAATGAGTGTGGATTCTGAGGGTGCAGGCACCTTTTTACACACAAGGTGGGAGATGGTGACGGAGGGTAAAGGTGATCCTGTGGCCAGGTGGAATTGAGGGTTGAAGGCTCTATGACCCAGGTGCTGTTGTTCAGTGGGTCATGGTCATTTGTGAGGGGGGAGGGGGGGTTGTTGTTGATAGTTGCCTTGCCCTGCAGTGTGATGGGAACCCTGACATTGGAATGGTGGTATCCTATGTACATGTTGTGTTCTGCTGATCAATGCCTGTTCATGTGTTGTGTTTACCTTTCAGGTGCGAGGGGATAGTTGTGGTTTGACATGCTGGGGTGTACACATGGTGAATGTTCACATGTGATGTGTAGAGAACACTGATGGTCACTTGATTGCACATGCATATGTTGAGTGCATGTCCTTGCTGACCCACACACTTGCACTCTGATGCACTACATGTACTCCCACCCTTGCATATCCATATGTACACTGTTTGCCTTCTGGTGCCCACTGTGTCCCTGCAGCACATGTTCTGTGACCAATTATGGTTCCTGTACATGCTTAATTTGCTTTTTGATGTGGTCTGTCGCTTAGTTGTGATGCTCAGGGTGTGCATCACACGGCTGTTCACTGTGCTGTGCGCTGAGCAGTGTGTTGCAGGAGTAGGACACAGCACACAGAAGCTGCAGTGTTGATTTTGCAATGCACAATGTGCATGTAGACAGGCATTCATTGTTATGTTACGTCTGCAACTCTTGTAATGCATTTGGAAATGACTTATTTTGGGTGGGAGGTTGTTGGTCTGTCATTTCATCTGATTCCAGGTCAGGCATCATTGTCTGATGCCACTGTACATTTTGGACATGGCAATGTGTACCTTATTGTTACTGTGTTGGTGTATGGGTATTGCTTGCCATGTCATGTTGTGGTTTGGGAGGGTTTGAGTGACATAACAGTGATGGCCATGGCCTGTTTTGCAGGTGTGTGTGATGCAGACCTTGCATGTCAGGGTCATCCGCTTCTCAGAGCAACTAGCTGGGGGTAGATCTCTCTCCGCGGCAGGGCCCTCCCTCTGGAACAGCCTTCCTGCCTCGCTGGAACTTGAGGAGAACCATCTCCGGTTCGGAAAGCACTTCAAGACCTTCTTCTTTGCTTCTGCTTTCTCTCTGCCTCTCCCTTGCAAAATTCTTCACTGTAACTCCACTGGATCTGCAACTGGGCCACTCTCAACGACCTCGGTCCCTGGCCCAGTCACTCTCCACTTGCACTGCCTCCCTGGCAACCCCTGCACTGCGGTACTGTCTCTCTATTCCTACAGCCCCCCCTTCCCAGCACTTGTCTGCACTTACCTTTTCAGTTGCCACCAGCTGGCCTATGTATTTGTTTTTTGGTCTACTTCCCCCTTGCACTTTTCCCTTCCCCCTACCCCTGCACTTGCACCATCTAAATGCCACCTGGCCTAGTAGTACCGTTGTCTGTCTTCCCTTGTTCCCCCCTCCCTGCCTCATCGCACCTTGAAATACGTGTGCATAGGCATATCATGTCATGTCATATGTGTGCCTTTTGGTCACACAGGAGAGCTTGTGTTTAAGTAGCTAGGGATGCAGACAATTTGGCACTTCCATGGCAACTATCTCAGGGTGGTAGGGTTGTGACAGTTGACTGTCTCTTTGTCATCATCGATTGTCACCTGGTATGTGCCAGGCCTGTGTGCACTCCGCAGGGGTGGCAGTTTAGGTGAAAAATGTGGCCACAAGCTGGGTCCGGGCTTCCTCGCCACGTGCCCTGTCCCCTCCCATGGGCAGCACCTGTGCCTGTGGTTGGGGATGTGGAGGCACCACCATGTCCACCGGGACGCCCTGCCGTGTTGCAACATTGTGCAGGACACATGCTGCCACAATGATCCTGCACACTACTGGTGGTGCATAGAGTAGCTGCCCGCCAGAGCGGTCAAGGGAGCGGAAACGTGACTTGAGCACTCCGAATGTGCGCTCCACTATGGCCCTGGTTGCAATATGGGCGGCGTTGTATTTTGCCTGGGGTGGTGTGGTGGGGTTCCGGATTGGCGTCATCATGTGGTTGCTCAGAGGGTAGGCACTGTCCCCTGTGGAAGTGTAAATGGTTGTGATTATTGGGGTTTGTTTATTTGTGTGTCTGTGTGTGACATGCATGCATTTGCAAGGGCATTTGTACTCACCTAGGAGCCATGTGTCGCCATGCTGCCCAGCTTCCAGGGCTCGGCTCAGGGCGGACATTCTCTATATGAAACTGTCATGGGTGGAGCCAGGGTAGTTTGCATAGCCAGAGGTGATGATTCCCTTTGCATCGCATACCACCTGTACATTGATGGAATGCCAGTGCTTGCGGTTTCGGTAGATGTGCTCAGTGGCCCTAGGTGGACGTAGGGCCACATGGGTGCAATCTATGGCACCGAGCACTTTGGGGAAGTGTGCCACCCTGAAAAAATCCAGGACAACGGCCTTCCTTTCTGCGGGTGTTCTGGGCATGTATATGTGCCTGCGGACTGAGGGGCGCGCTGTCATGATTGCCAGTACCTGGTGTAGGCAGCGTGACTGCGTGGCCTGTGAGACCCCCCCCCCACTATGGCAGTAGTCCGCTGAAATGACCCAGTGGCCAAAAAATGCAGGACATTGAGCACCTTCTCCAAGGGGCTCAATGCTTGGGAGCAAAGGGTGGGGGATGTAAGGTCATCTTCCCACTCCCTGACCAGGTCTAGGATGATGTGGGGTGGAAACCTATACCTGCCAGAGACCTGGTTGTCAGGCATCCCAAAAAGGCTTGTCCGTGGTGCGAAAATGCATGCCCTGGCTATTCTCCTCCTCCTGCGGTGTCCCACGATCAGTGCTGCGACAAATGGGGCATTCATGGTAGCTGTATATACGTGTTTGTTGTTTGCGCGCACTTTTATACTGTGCGCGGGGACGCATCCGCCTGCCTTCGTGTGGCGGACGCGTTGACGCCTGTGTGCGTCTTTTGCCGTGCGCGGGTTTCCCGTATTCGGATCCATGAATACGGGTTGTTCGCGTGCGTGTGGGCGTTCCGTGTAGTTCCCTGCAGTACTTCCCCAGTTACGCCTTCTTTTTGACGCGTTATTCCCCATTCCGCGTGTTACGCCCACTGTTCCGCCCACTTTGGTTGTGTGCGCCGCGCTATGTGTGCTTTTGCTGTGCGCGTAGCGCACGCCGTGTATGCCTGCGTGCGCCATGGCAGGAATGGGTGCACGGACAGCGGGAAACACCCGCAGCGTCTTCCTTGAATCGCACACGTGCACGTGCGCTGCGTTTCTCGCTCTTGCGCTACCTTGCGCCTGCTTGCGCATGGATTTTCGGCGCACGTTTGTTCCATGAATCGGCCCCCAAATTGTTGTCACTGTTTGATATCTAGTGGATTGGGTCTCCCCAAAGATAAATACTATGTAGTTGGTATTAAAGTCCAAAAGAAAAGAGCAATTGAGGTATGAAGTCTTCTTGGCTTAATACAAGTAGGTTTATTTCTTGTCTAAAGACAGCTGACACGTGTTTCAACCAACTTGGTTGTCCTCAAGGCTGTAAGATATCATAGTAGCATATAAACATAAATACATATCATAGAATGATAAAATAAATGGCTTTTTCAATCAAATGTATTTATCTTGCATTTGTATAGCGCACAGGCAGCCCCAGGGCATCGCTGCGCTGTTACATGTGGCTCAATTTAGTTACAGTTATCATTACAAATACAACAGTGCATTTAGGCAAAAGAGTACATTACAATATGCATTCAGGTATATGGGGTTGAAGCGCTGAAGTATGAGTGGCTGTGGTATGACACCATTATGTAAAGAGTAGTGTTTTGGCAGCTTTTCTAAAGGTTATGTGAGAGTGTTCAAATGACATATAATAGTGCAGCAAATATAAAGCCAAAACATACCACAAAAGAGGTTTCAAGCGGAGAATTGCAACGTCATGGTGAGGAATTGAGAGAAGAAAAAATATATTTTTGAGAACAAATATATATATATAGGCACAACTGTTTAGACATTTGTTCCCCGGGACCGCGCTTAGAAAGCGTGTTATAAATACGCAACTAAGACAATAACAGCAACAACAAAATTCTGTAACAGCGCCTCGATGCCCCAGGGCTGTGTGAGCGCTTTAAAAATGAAAATAAATAAAATAGACAATTTAAACAGAAAAAATTAGCGGTGGGAAAATTCATGGAGAGGAATTTATTTTTAGAGTTTTTAGTGTGAAGAAACGCTGGTTAGTCAATCACCGTCCATATAAAGGTGGTGTGCCTTGTGTATCATACAAAATAAACATAGCCAGAAAAAGGCCAATGCTCTAATATCCATATAGTGAATACTAATTGCCAAGTGTTAGCTCGTGTAGTGTCCCTAAATAGGGCAAGAGTTGGTAGCAAAATGTGAAAAGAAAATCTGATTTGGGCTTACACAATTTCTGCGATGAACACTTCTTAAATCTAGAACACAGTAATTTGAACCAACTATAAGTAAAGATTAGATAGATAATTCTTCAGACTCACAGCAATGTCAATTTGATAAACCCACGATTCAAAATTCACAGAACTCCAAAACATACCTGAAGGACAATGTTCGTCCCAAATACCAATATTATATTTATTTCTTCCACTCAAAGATTCTAAATATTCGAAAATATCTGTGACAATCCGATATTTTACTTTGCCATGAGTCCAGTTTATCTGTAAATTGTTAAATAAAATTCCCGTCAGCTAAGCCTCAACTATGTCTAAAATAAGATGCTGAAAAAAATATACATGTCAAATAGGCCTCAAACACATACCTGAGATCCTGTGGATCCAACACAACTAATGTGAAAACTGCGTTCTTGTTGCCCGAAACCGGCATAAATCAATCTTAGCAGTACAAATATAACCTGAAAACAAATTATATGTATCAAAAAAATGCATTCCAAAGATCTAAGACCAACGCGTGTTACACTCGTCTGAAACAATATTCAATACAACTGTGGTCGTGTGCGCGCACATGAAAGTGTCACCCATAGCTATTTACTACAAACTATTCCAAAATGTTTCACTGCCAATAACATGGGAATTCGTTGAATTCAAAGCGGCATCTTCAAATCAAGATGACCGTGTGCTAACCTGTTATCAAAGACGTTATGTCGATCAAAAGTAACGTAGATAATTCTGTGGTCCCTGGGATGCACCCCTCATGGCTCTGCAAGGAGCCTAATGGCGTGTGTCAATGTTCGCTAGAAAGACCCGTTTGGTCCTGGAATCTTCAAGTCAAATCTTCTTCTTCTTAATTAACGAACGCGTGGGCGGACCCACGCAGGCGCTTCCCCATCCTAAAGGATGATGTGCACCACCTACACCAATCAACACACAGGCCACACTCCCACACAAACCACCCGCAACCCCACCGCAAACAACCACACCCCACCAATCCAACACCAGCCACTCGCAATCCCACCGCAAACAACCACACCCCACCAATCCACACCAACAGACACTACACCCCAAACTCACACCACCCAATGAGCCCGGAGACCGGCGCGCAGACCCGCAAGACCCCAGCCCGTACGCCTACACATGCGCTTCAGGCAAGGCACCGCGCGCTGCCGCCAACCCACCGCGACTAACCCAAGCGACACCCACACACGAACCTCCAGCCACAAACAACTACTACCCCAAAACAACACCAGCCACCTGCAACCCCACCGCAAACTACCACACCCCACCAATCCAACACCAGCCACCCTCAATCCCACCGCAAACAACCACACCCCACCAATCCACACCAACAGACACTACACCCCAAACTCACACCACCCAGCGAGCCCGGAGACCAGCGCGCAGACCCGATTCAAGTCAAATCGCTTACTTCCACGAAACCGGAAGAGCGTATTGACGTCACACGTAAATTACGCGTGACGTCACAGGTAAACAATACAATGTAGTGTCCGGTGCATGCACAGAATGGCAACACGTAATCCCGATTTCCTTCTGCACCCATTCGCTAGGATAACTGCTAGTAAAATTGTTGATTGTAAGAGTGACTGAATTCTATGGCTTCTTGTAATTCAATATATGATGTTTAATAAAAGACTCGACTCATGTCATGAGCATCAAAGATCATTATGTACCATAAAATGAAAATGAATTCATTGTGCCTGATGTCTAATCAAGTTGATTGCGCATCATGAATAGCAATTGGAAGAATTTGGTATCTATATTAGATCCTCTGACATAGACTAATTCATGTTCAATGGAAATGAAAGTATAGAATATGCGTAGTTGCTCACGATAATAGAACCATAATGAAATGAACTCCATATCAGAGTGTGCGCGCAGAGTGGGTGTTAAAGATCTATTAATGATAGTGTGATGAAGAACCAATGTAAAGTACACACTAAAAACTCTTGTAGATTAACACTAAAAAATCAACATAACATTATGACCATCCTGGGGCCATAATTCAACAGATACAGGTCATTATTACAAAAACACATACATTTCATGGTCTGTATTTAAGCCACATTCAGTAGAGCGTAAATAACATATAAGTTTGGATTCCATTTGACGCAGTTTCAACTGCAGATTTCCGCTCCTTTTCCCCTTTTTAGCTCTCATGAGTCCAATCAAGTGGAGGTCACCTTTGTTGGCCAACTGATGTTTCAGTTGCCAATGGATGGCCAAAGGAATTTTGGGATCCTGATTTCTTAAGCTTGCTAAATGTTCTCGGATTGTAATCCTCAGCTGCCTCATAGTACTACCAATACAGGTTTTGCCACACGCACATAAAATAGCATACACAATATAGCAGGTTTTACAATTAATAAAATTGTTAATCTTAATTGTTTTGTACACTTTACAATTGTCATAAGCGTATTTGCATTGATTGCAGTTACCACACTTGAAAAAAACACAATTTGTTTGCAGCCAATTTTGGCCCGAGCTTTGTGCTGTAGGATTAAGGAATGACGGACTTAGTTTTTGCCTGCGCGTTGGTGATCTAGTAAACGTGAATTTAGGTTGATCAGACAAAAAAGGTGCTAGATCTTTGTCCAGTTTTAAAATATGCCGATGCTTCACAGCCAATTTGTACAGGGTCATTGTATCCCTTGAAAATTGGGTGATAATAGGGATATGTTGTGGCTGTATTTTATCCACTTGTTTGTCAATTAAAAGATCAGAATGTTTCACATGGAAAAATGTATCTGCGGCTTTTTTGTTGATATCAGAATGGTAGCCTCTATATAAGAAGCATTGGGTAAGAGTAGTACATTCCTTTGCATAATCAGAATCTAGACTACAGTTCCTTCTGGCCCTGTAGAATTCCCCTCCTGGAATATTGTTCATCGTACTACGTTGGTGACTGCTTCCAGCATGCAATAATGAATTGACTTCAGTGGGTTTACAATAGGTGTTAGTTTGTATAGTACCTCCTGAATAAAAATGTGAAGGTCCAAAAAATCAATCTGCAGGAGGCTTGCATGACCAGTAAGTGTGATGCCAAAGGTGTTAGTGTTGGTATATCTTACTAAATTGTCAAAGGAAGCTTGAGTTCCCTTCCAAATTATTATGATATCATCAATAAATCTCCTCCATGTAATCAAATTATCTGAAAAAAGTTCTTGGTGATAGATATGGACTTCTTCATACTGAGACATAAATATGTTGGCCAGGGATGGAGCAAATTTAGCTCCCATGGCCACTCCTGTTGTCTGTAGAAAATATTGACCATTGAATATGCATGAATTATTGCATAAGGTGAATAGCAAAAAACTCTTAAGCATATCTACATGTTTCCAATATGATGCTGATGAGTTACAAAAGGTATATTCCAAAGTATTAACCGCGCAATCTTGGTCAATGCTTGTATATAGTGCGGTGACATCTAAAGTTGCAAGCATGTAATTTGATTTCCATTCCACAGATTTGAGGAACTGTTGAACATGTGTACTATCTCTAATATATAATTTCATTTTCACAACAAAAGGTTTAAGGGCTTCATCTAGATACTGGGAGAGCCCAGCCAATGCCATTCATTATTGGTATCACTTCAGGCAGTTGATGATATGGTTTATGTATTTTGGGCAAGAAATATAGTGTAGGCATTGAGGGTCAGGAATGAGTAGAAATCTCTTTTCATCCTCAGTCAAATATCCCATATTATATCATTTTAGTATTATATCTTGTAATTCTGATACTACCTTCTTGGTAGGGTTGGATTTTAATGGTATATAGCAGTTGGGAGTAGCTGGGTGGTTCATGCCCATTTTTATGTAGTCGGCTGAGTTAAGCGCAAAGACATTACCTCCCTTATCTGCTTCCTTTATGGTAATTGTATGATCTTGTACCAAGGGGTCCAAAGAGTTAGATTCCTCTCTACTGAGGTTAAATCTATTATTCCTTTTTTTATTGGATCTGTCTAGATGTGCATGAATGTCCTTCGTTATTGCCTTGTGAAAAGTTTCAATGACATTTTCTGATGAAAATTGTGGGGTGAATTTAGAGTTATGCTTCAGTTCCTTAATCCCCAGATGTCTTGGTTGAATCTCTAATTCAGTACGGATGATATTGATGTCAGTAATCTCATCCTGATTAAGAGATGTAAGTGTCTCTATATCTCTACGTTCTGATAGAGTGTAAGTGCTCAGGGGATCCAGTGTGGGTTGAAGCACAAATTAGCGTACTTCCATTGCAAAGAATATTTCAATTTTATTTTTTGCACAAATTTAAACAGATCAATTTGAAAATCCACAAAGTCTGTACCAATATCTGGAGCAAATGAAAGTCCTTTATTAAGAACAGAGAGCTATGACCTGGTTGACTGTGTGCTGGTATGTTTTTAGTTGGTCGACTCTGTTTGATGTGTGGTGGGTGGTTATATGTGGGTGTTTAATGTACGTCTTGGATGTTGTGAAGAGTCGGTAGAGTGCTTGTAGTCTGCAGTGTTTTTGTTTTTTGTTTCTATGGTATGTTTCTTGTGTCTTCAGTGTTGGTTGGTGGGTATTCAGACTATCAGAGAGTATTTAGTAGCATTAGTCAGGGATAGTATATAAAAGATGTGCAGGGGAAGACACTACAGAACAGGTCTGTTGACAAAAAATATAGATGAAAAAGGTACACTTATATTCTAAAAATGTACTTGTGAATCTGGTTATAAATAAACAATAGTAATCAAATGCTTTGTTAAATTAACACTTTGAGTGGAATATGTGGAGCAAATGGCTGACACAAAACCATTTCACAATACTAAAGTTAGTCCGCAGGAGATAACGGATGCAAGAGAAATGAATAGACGAGCGATAGAAGGATACATGTGGACGAGGCAGTGGAAAATCCTTTCAATTATAAAAATAATAGAAACAGATGTCGGTGGATGGGAACATGCATTCCTACAGAAACTTCAAGCTGTAGCGGTAATGGAAATAATGTAAAACATTCAAAAAAGATAAAGAAAGTGATTTGGCAAATAGGAAATTATAAACACGATGCACACACATGGACAACCACTAACCCATCCTCTAAACAACCACTAACCCATCCTCTAATCTCTGCACACCTAATTCACCCAAAAACCGACACAACCATTTCTCTCCCAGCAAAGCGCACGCACTTCACCACACCGCAACAACAACCTACAAACAACACATAAACCGCACCAACAGCATACAAGGTCTTGCTTCGGTCTGATACTCACACCAAAGTTCAGCGCACAGTGATAACCAAACTGAAGTCAACAACAGCACACCACTTCTTTCACCCTCCTACTCCCTCTATACCCGACTAACCTAACCAACTCACTTTCTTTTTTACTGATCCGCCTGAACGCCTGGGGACCAACTCTGTTGGTGACAGTGTGCGATACAAATACCTTTTAACATTTAACATAATAAAGAGAACACAGAGGAAGGCTTTGCTGATATGTATCGCAGGCTTGAGCGTCTGCCATTTCCATGGTGTCACGTGATTGCGTAAATTCTTGGAGAGTATGTTTTGCTTTGGCTGCCTCATGCGTCACGAGCAGGGAGGTGTGTTCCTGTTTATTGCTGCCAGGGCCCTGGACCTTCACGAGATCACATTGAAGATAAAGTTATCACAAGATGGCCATGACATGCACGTGCGAGGGGAGCACTCACTAATCAGCTCCATAGCACAGTAAAGGTAATGGTGAGAGGTGTGCACTCACTAATCAGCTTGACAGCACAGTAGAGGTAATGGTGATAGGTGAGCACTGACTAATCAGCTCCGAGGCACAGTCGAAGCAATGATGAGAGGTGAGCACGCACTAATCAGCTCCGTAGCACAGTAAAGGCAATGATGAGAGGTGAGCACTCACTAATCAGCCCTATAGCACAGCAGTGGCAACAATGAGAGGGAAGCACACACTATCAGCTCCATAGCACAGGATTGGCAATAATGAGAGGTGTGAGAGACACATGACTTCCCTTGACCTTTAGGGGGTAATTCATAGAATTCAGCGCACAAGTGGCGCACGCGGCTGGCGCACAGTGTGCGCGTGCGAATCCCTGCGCCAGCCGCGTGCGCCAAAATACATTTCCGCGCACAGCGTATTCATGGATTCCAGCCACCAAAACCAGCCGTGGCGCACAGTGGCGCAGTGACCCTGCAGCAGCGCCAGTTACGCCCCCAAGAACGCCCCTTGCGCAGGGAAAAGCCATCAAAATCCCCAATCCAGCGCAAAGGGCTGCGCTAACCCTGTACCAGCATGGCAAGCGGGGTACGTGTATCACTGGGGTGCGCGGGAAGTTCCTCACATTATTTCAGCAGGGTCCGTGTATTTCAGGGGTGCGCGGGAAGTTTCGCACGCGATTTCAGCTGGGTACGTGTATATCAGGGGTGCGCTGGAAGTTCCACACGCGAATGTCCTAGGTACGTGTATTACGGGGTGCGCGGGAAGTTACACACGTGAATTCAGCAGGGTATGTGTATTTCAGGGGTGCGCGGAAAGTTCTACACGCGATTCCATCAGGGTACGTGTATATCAGGGGTGCGCTGGAAGTTCCACACGCGAATGTCCTGGGTACGTGTATTTTGGGGTGTGCGGGAAGTTACACATGTGAATTCCGCAGGGTACGTGTATATCAGGGGTGCGCAGAAAGTTCTACACGCGATTCCATCAGGGTACGTGTATATCAGGGGTGCGCTGGAAGTTCCACACGCGAATGTCCTGGGTACGTGTATTTCAGGGTGCGCGGAAAGTTACACACGTGAATTCAGCAGGGTACGTGTATTTCAGGGGTGCGCGGGAAGTTTCACACGCGATTGGCCCTGTGCGAGCGTGGTACGTGTATTACTGGGGTGCGTGGGAAGTTTCACACACGAATTCAGCAGGGTACGTGTATTTCAGGGGTGGGCGGGAAGTTCCACACGCGATTTCAGCTGGGTACGTGTATTCCAGGGGTGCGCTGGAAGTTCCACACGCGAATGTCCTGGGTACGTGTATTTCGGGGTGCGCGGGAAGTTACACACGTGAATTCAGCAGGGTACGTGTATTTCAGGGGTGCGCGGAAAGTTCTACACGCGATTCCATCAGGGTACGTGTATATCAGGGGTGCGCTGGAAGTTCCACACGCGAATGTCCTGGGTACGTGTATTCCGGGGTGCGCGGGAAGTTACACACGTGAATTCAGCAGGGTACGTGTATTTCAGGGGTGCGCGGAAAGTTCTACACGCGATTCCATCAGGGCACGTGTATATCAGGGGTGCGCTGGAAGTTCCACATGCGAATGTCCTGGGTACGTGTATTTCTGGGTGCGCGGAAAGTTACACACGTGAATTCAGCAGGGTATGTGTATTTCAGGGGTGCACGGGAAGTTTCACACGCGATTGGCCCTGTGCGTGCGTGGTACGTGTATTACTGGGGTGCGCTAGAAGTTTCACACGCAAATTCAGCAGGGTACGTGTATTTCAGGGGTGCGTGGGAAGTTTCACACGCGATTTCAGCTGGGTACGTGTATTCCAGGGGTGCGCTGGAAGTTCCACACGCGAATGTCCTGGGTACGTGTATTTTGGGGTGCGCAGGAAGTTTCACACGCGATATCAGCAGGGTACGTGTATTTCAGAGGTTCCGTGGAGTACTACACGTGAATTGGCCGTGTGGGTCCTCCCAGGTGTTCGCTCCACAACCTCCACGGCCCCTGCAGGCAGCCCACACCACGGGGGACTACCCTGCACCCCCACTCATGTCCCCCAGCACCCCCACCCCCCAGCACTGTGGGGCACCATCCACCAGGCCCCCACACATGTCCCCCTGCACCCCCACCGCCCAGCAGTGCAGGGCACCCTCCACCAGGCCCCCAACTCATGTCCCCCTGCACCCCCACCCCCCAGCACTGTGTGGCACCCTCCACCAGGCCCCCACACATGTCCCCCTGCACCCCCACCCCCCGGCAGTGCAGGGCACCCTCCACCAGGCCCCCAACTCATGTCCCCCTGCACCCCCACCCCCCAGCACTGAGGGACACCCTCCACCAGGCCCCCACACATGTCCCCCTGCACCCCCACCCCCCAGCACTGTGGGGCACCTGCCAGCAGGCCCCCACTCATGTCCAACTCATGTCCCCCTGCACCCCCACCCCCCAGCACTGTGGGGCACCCTCCACCAGGCCCCCACACATGTCCCCCTGCACCCCCACCCCCCAGCAGTGCAGGGCACCCTCCACCAGGCCCCCAACTCATGTCCCCCTGCACCCCACCCCCCAGCACTGTGGGGCACCCTCCACCAGGCCCCCACACATGTCCCCCTGCACCCCCACCCCCCAGCACTGTGGGGCACCTGCCAGCAGGCCCCCACTCATGTCCAACTCATGTCCCCCTGCACCCCCACCCCCCAGCAGTGCAGGGCACCCTCCACCAGGCCCCCAACTCATGTCCTCCTGCACCCCCACCCCCCAGCACTGTGGGGCACCCTCCACCAGGCCCCCACACATGTCCCCCAGCCAACATGTCATCACAATCTAGATCCCTGGCCCTTATGGTCAGCCTCCAAATGCCAAACACCCACCCGAGTATTGCATCCACCCACTTAGAAATGGCAATAACATGATAGAACCCCAATTGCAAGTTTGGAAATGAACACATGTCCCTCACATACACCCAATGGGTGTCAGTGAATCTCATAACCCATATCATGATATGCATGAAACCAATGAGATGATACTACACATTGAAGATTGAACAAAAAATATGTATTAAAAGCAACATAAATTGAATCAAAAATAAACAAACAAAAATGGGAATTAAAAAAAATAAAAACCGGCATGTCCGTGAAATAATGCAAAACCACAAATCATAATCCAAAGGAAAGGTGTCCAAAGTCACAGTCCACAAAAGTAAATCCAATGGAAAATTTAAATCGAAAACCATTACTCCATGGGTAAATCATAAAAAAAATGAAAATCCAACAGTCAACTATATACAGATAAACAATCCAGGGTCCATGATCCCAACAGAAGAAATGAAACCTATCTAATAACACTACCTAATAAAAAAAAACTATATACAAAAATGTGGCCCATTGTCCAAAAGGTCCAAAAAAAATGCAAAACCAAAGGAAACCTAACACTAACTACAGAAGTATTTACAAGGGCAGCGGGCTAGACCGACGGCTCACTTTTGGATGTCCCGGGCCAGGGCATCATCGAAATCCTGCTCAATGTCCCGGAGGCGGTCCTCCTCCATGGCCCCGAGGGTCCGCAGGGCCGTCGACGTGTCCACCTCCAACCCCCTGCGGATTGCCTTGAGGCACTCGGCCCACCTCAGGGCCCTCCGCATGGAGTTCTCCGCCCTGACCATCGTGAGCCGTGCCTCTTCCGCCCGCTGCCGCTCCGCATCTATGGCTTGGCCCAACCGCTGCCACACGGAAGACACTTCCCGTCCTGGGTCCTCCTGCCCTCCGGCCGATGCCTGCCCCTCCGATGTCGAAGGCCCCGAGCCATCATGGCTCCCACCACGTTGCTGCTGCTGCTGTGCCTCTGCCCGTGCACTGCCTCCTGCTGCCTGCACATCCTCCGCTGGCTGGGGTGCTGTCATTGATGTGGCCACCCCTGCTGGACGTCCGACTCCCGACTGCGGCAGGGATGCCTCCTCCACCAGCCTGGCCGCACCGTCAGAGCCAGCTCCACAGGGCACCCAGGTGACTGATGGGTGGGAAGATGGCACGGAGGACGACTGGCGCATAGGGGGTTCAGTTGAGGAGGGGGTCGTAGCAAGCCCCATCAAACGGAAGAATCCGGCCTGGGTGACCTGTCCCAGTAGGCCGACGCGGTCAACGAGCCATTCGAGATGACCTGCAGTCTCCTCATGAAAAGATTGCAGGTCACCTCGAATGGCCCGTTGATGCAACGCCACACCAGTCAGGACAGGCTCAACCCGGACCCGGATAGCCACGTCCGCAGGCAGAGGAAGGCCAGTTGTCGTGAGCTCATCCCCTGCCTGAAAACGGGTCTGGACGTAGGCATCCCTGCTGGTGCAAGATGATGCAGTGACAGGATCAGGGACAGGATTGCACACAGGCACCTCCGCGGCGGCCTGTGCTGCCTCCTGTCCCTGGTCCTGCACTGCGCCACTAGCACCAGTGGAATCCCCACTTCCAGACCCTGTCTCTGTTGCTTGCACGGCCTCCTCCTCCACCAAACCCCCCACCAACCTGGATGACTCCGTGCCATCTTCCCCCGTTGGGCCCTGTGGGGTCCCAGCTGCCCCTTCTGCTGCCGAGGAGTCCAACTCCAACCTCTGCCTCTTGGACCTCCCCCCGGCAGCTGCGGCCTGGGACGCGGCACTGGACGCCTCACTCCCCGACGAGATCACAACCTCGGAGGGGAGCCGGGCCTTGCGTCTCCGGCTGGCGGTGCGATCCCCGCCGCTGTGCTCCACAGCACCTTCTCCGCCCTCTTCATCAGTTGACGCTGCAGACAGGGAGAAATAAAACACAGGCATCAGGGCACTGTACAATGGACACATACACACATGACAGTTGTACATGAGTGGCATTGGCAAACCTCAGACATGCCATCACAATCCCCAACACACATGTCATTTCAACTTGCACACATGAGCCATACCACAGCCATATCGCAACTGCCAGCACCATCCATACACATACAACAGCATGAGCAGGCAAAGGTGACCCAGACATCACATGCAACACAGGGAGTGCACTACACATGTACACACACCACCACACTTACATGCATGTGTACACCTCTGCCAACTGTCGCAGTGTTCAGATGGGCATCCATGTCACATCTGCCAATCAGGCTTCCACATCCCGCTGTCACATGCATCCATGTTGCATCACTGTTGCACCCTTGTCAAATACACACACATGCACATGTACACAGTGCTGATACATGCAGCTGAAAACAACATACATGCGTGACATCACGAACATGCCTACTTACATACACATTCATCCAAACATGTGTGCCCACACAACTGCATTTGGCATGCAAGCCTACACACACAAGCACCATCCATGTCTCACACATGACAACCCTCGCATGTGTTAGCCTCACGGCCCTGTACACCCCCACCCATACTCGGCCCCATACAAACAGATGTGCAACCTGCACACTACTGGCACATCACCACACACACAGCTTACAATCATGATGCATGTACACTTACCGCTCGACTCCGGACGTGTCTGCCTCTCAAGGACCTGGATGTGGAGCGCTGGGGATATGCGTTCCAGGACCCTCATCTGATCTTCCGACAAGTGGCCCCGGCGCCCCTTAGCATCCGCTGCCTTCAAGAGGCGCCGGGCCTTGTTGAGGGTCCTGGACCTGAAGACCTCCCAGCGCTTCTTGACATGTTGGAAGTCGCGGACTGCCACCCCCTCCGCGTTGATGGCAGTCACGATGTCCGTCCAGATCCGAGTCCGTCCTTCCTTGTCGGCGCGGGAACTTCCGAAGAGGGCATCATACTGCCCCAGGACTTGCTCCACCAGGAAACCAACTTCCCTGGCACTGAAGCTAGTGCCCCTCTGCCTCTCTGGCCGGGGGTTGTCAGTGGTGCCAGATGTTGCAGTGCCCGACATGACAACCCCAGAGGCAGGAGTGGGTGGGCAACTGGGTCCTGGGGCTGGGCTGTGGAGCAATGGAATCCAAGTCGGGAGTCTTCGGTTCCAGCAGGGGTGGTCACAGCAACAGCACCCCTGGCTGATGTGCAGGCAGCAAATGGCAGGGCACGTGGGCAGCAGGCAGTCAGGCAGCAGCAGATGGCAGGTGGGAGCGTGCTTGGGGCTCTGGGGGGCAGTAATACGGCCTTCTGGGCAGGAGCGTGGTCTTCCGTGTGCTTACGCGTGGCCAGCTTGATACGGAGTGATTTGGCACGTGAAAATTCTGCACATCAGCGTGTAATTCGAGGAAAGGCCCTTAGCACGTAAGCGTGTCTGCACGCATACGCAATTTCATTGGACAGAAGGCCCTTCAAGCGCAAGCGCCTCTGTGACGTGACGCGCGCAGGCATGGTGGGCATTTCAGCGTGTGTGAAAAACTGCACATCCGCGTGTAATCCGAGGAAAGGGCCCATGCGCGTAAGTGACGTGACGCGCGCGGGCGTTTCCCTCAGCACCGGTTAAAGGTGAGCGGGGCCAGCAGTTCGCTGTTCGTGCCTTTCGTGGAGACCGACGTGTGTTGCTGCTTCCTGATGTTTTGCGCGCCATCACAACCTCACAGCTATCAAGGACGTATCTCTTCTTTTGGTAGGGGTATTGGCTACGCGTGTTTTTCTGCATCGCTCTAGTCAGACGGTGAGTCGCACACGCTATTTTTCCCACTGCGGGTGCCCCTGTGTATTGCACCCATTTTCGATGTCATAGTAGCCTGCATGTCCCACGCGTACGTGTTATTCGTGTTACTGGGTACCACCGCGTACTGCGGGAGGTTGAATCCACGCACATAGGCTGCAGGGTTGCGTGCACGGTTTTACTGCAGTTTTGGGGTGCCTGAGCGTTGCCTGACCCGTCACTAAATCACCGGGGTCACATACAGCCTTGCAGGTGCAGGGGGGCTGTTAACATCTTGCTTCCCACCCCCTTCACCCCAATTGCCCAGGTCAATTGTGGTGTACACCTCCCATTGGCACTACTCCATCTGTGCCGGCACTACTACATCTGTGCCATGGTTGGGAGGACACCAAAGGTGAGGGGCGCCTCAGCTGGGCGTACTCCTCGTGGCGGGCGTGGTTGGGGACGTGGCCGTGGTGACCAGGGAGTAGGGGGACTCCAGGGTGTCCAGGGCGGCCACAGAGGGGGAAGAGGCAGGGGTGCGTCACTTGAGCACAATGTTGTGCTATGTGTCGGTGCAGTCATGCCACCACCCCCTGTGGTTCCGGAGGATGCAGCTTCTGCATCTGGCACTGGCACCCGTGTGACCCGGCAGTCCGTTCCATCGACTGCCACGGGCCCAAGGGTAGTGGTAGCTGCAGGTGCAGCTGTGGACACCGCCACCCAGGCTCAGGGTCTGCCAGCGCAGGCTGCGTTGGCACTTGAGGAGCCCTTGGTAGATTTTCAACAGGCCAGGAGGGAAACCATAGGGGCAGGCCGGGCTGCTCAGAGCAAGACACGTGTCCCTGGGGCAGTTATGTCATCTGCTGCCCCGAACAGCCAGGTGTTGGCAAGTGCAGGGGCAGATGCACCCAACAACACCCCGGTTGTGAGTCTGCGAACCAGGACCGTTGCGGTCAATGACCCTGCCACAGCTGATGTTGCTGCGCAGGGTCCATTAGAGGGCACCCAGATGCCACTGACACAAGTCAGGCCTTTGGTTGTCCCTCCACCTGCCACTCCCTTGGCTCAATCCACCGAACCCACTGGCCATACTGGTTCGTGCGGCATTATCCAGCCAGGGTCTGCGCCACAGTCCAAGAGGAGGAAGGTTGCACCTGCAGCACAGGCTTGGACCCCACACACAGCCACGACCTTCTGCACATCAAGGAAGAAGCCTTTCTGCAAGCAGGAACTGGACTTCCTCGTGGGCTACGTGAAGGGCCACAGCCGTGACATGCTAGTGGGTGCCAATAGTCAGACTACAGCTGCCCAACATGACACCCACTGGAAGCATGTTGCAGAACATGTCAGTTCATTCGGCCATGAGGTGCGCACGGCGCAAGAGTGACAAAAGCGTTGGAATGACATCAAACGCAGCACTAAGGCTAAGCGTGCCTCTAATTACAACTTGACTCTGGTGACTGGCGGTGGGCCTGCACCAGAGGAGGAAGAGCTCACTCCGCATGAGGCACTTGTTGCAGAGTTCATACCACCTGAATTGGTCGAAGGAGTGGGAGAGATGCTGGACTTTGATGCCCAGTCCAGTGAGTGTTGATGCGTGTTTGTTGAGGACGTTTGTGTTTCACTTGTGGGATGTGTTGTGCATGATTGCCACTACATGTGACGTGTACATGGTTCTGATGTGTAAGTAATGCAATGCTTCCGTGATGCATGTCTCCTCTGCCTGCATGCGGGGACTCCATGTAGGCATGCTCCCTTGCCCCTCCTCCGCCACTCTGCACCCCAGTTCCACCTTTGCACTGGTCTGCTTCAATCTTGCCGTGTGGTACAGCCTTAGTACTTGATGCAGGGTATTTCACTTGTACTGTGCATAGGTCAGATGTCCCGCAGGGACATGAGTGCCCATTCATGCTCCATGTGCATTGCACGCATGCCCCTATGTGTCCTTGACTGGATGATCACTGTAATACAAGTCCTGGGTGACATACATTGCATGGCAGCTCATCAGCGTTCCCATGTCATCTGTGGCTCAGTACTGCGTTGCACACATGTTTAGGGTCTGACAATCTGTGTGGCTCACAGGCCTCAACCTGTTCAATGGCCAATGACTCTGTCCAACTGTTGTTGTGTCTTCTTCACACGTGGGCGGCCTCCAGAGTTTTCATCATGTGTCCTGCTTACTGTCCCATCATCATTTGCAGTGTTGTCACTTGAATCACATTAAGCTGTTGATGCCAGTCAACACTGCCTGTCAATACACAGGTGTATGATCAGCCTTTTGATACCAAGCTAGGCATCCCTGCTTTTGTACTGGGGTGGAGGGGTGCTTGGCTTCTAGATATGGTACACATTGAATGCACAATGCACGTGATGCCTGAATTTGACCTTGAACTGCCTTCACATTTCCTGGCACACACCATGGAGTCCTTGTACATGTAGGTAGTGAGTGGCGTACACATTTTCTGCACTGCATAGACCCACTTCCATGGAAACTGCCACCTTTCAACAGGTCTGATCACAGATGCAATTCAAAGTTGACCCAGCATGCATGCCAGGTTATATGGTGTGTGTCACATGTCTGCCTGATGCGTTTGTTGTCGGTGTGTGTGTGTGTGTTGTGTGCTTCTGACATGTGTAGTGACCTTTTTTCTCTCTATTTTTCAGGTGATGACGCAATGGAGGCGGAGGATGGTGTTGTCATGCCAGACACAGGGTTGTTACCACTACATCAACCCAGCACAAGTGGGGGTCGTGGGGTGGTAGGCCACGAAAACCCCCAAGTGCTACAGTCCATCTTGTCTCTGGCTGCCTATGAGTCCAGCCTTGATGACGACTCTTACGTCCATGTTGAGTTGGATGAGCATGAAGTCCATGTGTCAGGGGTGAGTGATTCTGATGTGGACACTCCTCTCTCTGCGACACCTGCACTGAGGGATCAGACAGTCTTGGTTCCTCCGCCCGTGGTGGATCGGGGCGCAGGGTCACCCTCCACACCAGTCACTGATGTGCCTGGGACATCACGTCGACGGGGGCATGCAGTCGTGCAGCCGCAGGCGGTGCCAACACAGCGAGGACCCCCGGTCCTTGGGTCCCGCAGGGGTCAAGCCCGGCAACACGGTCGCCGCGCGCAACCGCAGTATACTGAGTGGGAGCAAGACATGACTGCCAATTCAGAACGGCAGGGGGCAGCAATGGAGAACATCGCTGAGAGCATGGAACGTGTGGCCCCATCTGTGCTCCCACTGCTAGGCAGGTGCTTCTCCAGCAGCAGGCAGCACGGTCCACGGCCCGCTCGATCAGGCTGGGCATGGCGGCCTCAGACAGGGCACATGAGCAATTGCTGCTCACGCAGAGGCGCACATGGATGCCCTGAGGGAGGAGTATGCTTCCCTCAAATCCACTCTGGTGTCCTTATGATGTCCCAGAGGCAGCGGGCAGAGGAGAGGTTTGCACAGCTTGAGCGTACCATCTCGGCTGAGGTACAGGCTTGCCGGGAGGTGCAGCGGTTGTCCAGCCAGGCCTTGCAGGAGGAACTCTGTGTTACACATGCTACCTTGCAAGAGGAAGCACGTGTATCACGTGAGGTTCTGCATGCAGACCTACGTCACATCGCCACACAGAACCAGGCTCACCCGTCCGGCAGACTTGCTGCCGATGAGGGGCAAGCTGCGGCTAGGCCTGGCCAGGCTACTGTGCCACGTCCTCCTTTCCAGGATGAGCCAGACTCGGACGACCATCTATCTCCCACATAGGTCGGGCTGTGCAGGCGTTGAGCCCATGATGGTTTTTTTTTGGCTCAGCATCATCGCATGTGGGTGTTGAGCAGCACCCTGTACCTCCCCCCTCCTGGGTGCCTCCCCTCCCCCCCGGGACGTATGTGGCCATTTTTGATTTTTCTTTTAGTTTAGTTAGTTAAGTTTCTGTTTGATAGTTAGTTTAATTAGGCAATGTAGGTTTTTCATAGTTAGTGTAATTAGTTAATATAGTTTAAAATTGCTTGTCTATTGTGCTTTCATGTGACGGTGCGGTGCTTTGTGGCTTTTGAATGCATCCACTGTCTGTTCCAGCTGGGCCCTTCAGGCTTGTCTTGTGTATGTGTTTGCTGCTTGGGGTCCTTGACTCACATATGCCACTCCTGCCTCCCTTATCCATGGGCTCGCAAGGATGGTTCGGTGTGACAACCTATTACACAAGGGCTTTGGACTGTCATATCTGTGGTATGTCTGGTGCTGTGTGACTTGTGTTGACACCCCTAGTGGGATGATTGCGGTGTTATTGTCCACTGTTCAGCTTTTGCTAGATGGGGTGTTTCATGATTAATGTGTACATTCATTGCTATGCATTGTTTAGTATGTTTCTTATCTTTACTGTACACATGCTTGTTGCAATTCATGCCGTAGATAGTGTGTTCCACACTTTGGATGTGAAAGACGGACTGATGGTGTGATTTCTGATGTAAGTCTCTGACATGGTCCAGTAATGAGATGCCTGAAGAGACACACACAGATGACTTTAAAGCATTAATCATGTGTTTCATGCCCTTTCTGCAGGGGGGTGAGCCTCCAGAGCACCTTTGCCAGCAGACATGGCCCATTGGACATCTGAATTCTGGACACGTTTGTTGGTGCCCACATGCACATGTGTGCACAAGCAGAGGCGCAGGGATTGCAGACCTACATCCTAGAACTGCTGACGTCTTCCAAGGAACTCCAGGCAAGGTGAGCAGCACAGGGGGGCCACAACACAGCAAAGCTTGCACCAGGCGAGTTGCACATGCAGGCTTAGTCACATCACTGAGGGTGAGCTTGGACGAATATTGGTGTTGAAGCACACAATGCAGCTCAGATGTGTTGGTGGACTGATGGCTGTTGATTGTAAGGTTGTCTGGGACACCTGCAGGGGCACCAAGGTCCATTGAGGCACTTGTATCAACCATGTAGCCTTCCGAGACATGGAAAGGGGCAGCTCACAGGGACATACAGCAAGGGACATACTCGGGTGCAGTGCATTTCATTTCCATGTACATTTTGATACATGCACTGCCAACTTTGTTTCGGTCATGGTGGAACACGACTTGTTCTAAAGTCATGCCTTGCTATATGGGTCTGTCTGCTTACCCAGGGAACATTGCATGTTGTGTGAATTGTAACACATTGGTGTTCCATTTGCCACGCACCCACCGGCGGCTGACTTACTGCATTGACTGTGTATGACCCATCACAGGGGTAATGTTATATATGGGTACGAAGCATCTACACCAGATTGTCTGTTTGTAGAGTAGTTTGTTGCTATGGGGCATGTTTGGTGGTGTGTTTTTGTGTAATGGGCACGTACAGATTATTGACTGTGGCTCTCTTTGCAGCATTGCAGTGCTCCTGTAAACGGACCTGAGAGTGCGCAGGCAGGAGGCCAGCACTCAAAACCAGAGCTAAGTGTCTTGTTGTTTTTCTTTCAAACTGCTCTGCATAGGCTTGCTGGGGGGTGCACTAATGCATGGATGAATGTGTAATTCAATTTGGTATGTTTTTTTGTTCCCCTAATGACTCAGAGTCCTATCCAATTTTAAACCCTGTACCCTCTACCCGGTGTTCCTGCTTCCCGTACCTATCCAAGCAACGTTCCCTAACCCTCTTTCCCCGCTGGGGTTGCGGATGCCTGTGTAAGCCCCAAACTTGCAGGCGCCAAAACCCTAGAGGGGGTGGTTGGTTCATGCCACTCCTAAGCCTGGACTACAGAAGGCCATGACAATGATGTCCAAGTTTGTTCGGATTGTGTATGTGTTCATGCAGGTAGTACATTTTCGTGCATTCCCTACTTTCATGTGTCATTCCTCCTCCCCTCTCCTGCCACTCATTCCAGTTATCCAGTGTGCCAACACCTGTCCCGACTGCATATCCCTGACCCTCCTTCCCCACCAGGGTCTCAGAGGCCTGTGTGAGTTTGACCTTGCAGGCACCCGGGACACGGTGGGGGTGGTTGTTTCGTGACACACCCGCGCCTGTACACGGGACCTGTGACAGTACACATCCGTTCATGGTGCATCATTCTATGTTATGTACCACACATGGTTCACATCCTGTTGTGACATTGTTTTACTGTGCTACCTTGGTTGTTACATCATTGTGGTAGTACTTGGCCTTTGTGAGGTACTGCTACGTCAAGTCATCTACTGGAGGGTGTTCTGGTTCGTTTTTCTGGCTTGGATTTTGTGATTTTGCAAATGAGGGTGGACTCTGAGGGTGCAGGCACCTTTTTACACACAAGGTGGGAGAAGGTGACGAAGGGGAAGGGTGATCCTGTGGCCAGGTGAAATTGAGGGTTGAAGGCTCCATGACCCAGGTGCAGTTGTTCAGTGGGTCATGGTCATTTGTGAGGGAGGGGGGGGGTTGTTGTTGATAGTTGCCTTGCCCTGCAGTGTGATGGGAACCCTGACATTGTAATGGTGGTATCCCATGTACATGTTGTGTTCTGCTGATCAATGCCTGTTCATGTGTTGTGTTTACCTTTCAGGTGTGAGGGGATAGTTGTGGTTTGACATGCTGGGGTGTACACATGGTGAATGTTCACATGTGATGTTTAGAGGACACTGATGGTCACTTGATTGCGCATGCATATGTTGAGTGCATGTCCTTACTGACCCACACACCTGCACTATGATGCACTACATGTACAACCACCCTTGCATATCCACGTGTACACTGTTTGCCTTCTGGTGCCTACTGTGTCCCTGCAGCACATGTTCTGTGACCAATTATGGATCCTGTACATGCCTAATTTGCTTTTTGATGTGGTCTGTCGCTTAGATGTGATGCTCAGGGTGTGCATCACACACAATGGCTGTTCACTGTGCTGAGCGCTGAGCAGTGTGTTGCAGGAGTTGGACACAGCACACAGAAGCTGCAGTGT
The DNA here is from genome assembly GCF_040938575.1 of Ambystoma mexicanum. NCBI lineage: Eukaryota > Metazoa > Chordata > Amphibia > Caudata > Ambystomatidae > Ambystoma > Ambystoma mexicanum. The sequence continues at coordinate 1,479,787,921 of NC_090922.1, forward strand.
TGATTTGCAATGCACAATGTGCATGTAGACAGGCATTCATTGTTATGTTACGTCTACAACTCTTGTAATGCATTTGGAAATGACTTATTTTGGGTGTGAGGTTGTTGGTCAGTCATTTCATCTGATTCCATGTCAGCCATCATTGTCTGATGCCACTCTACATTTTTGACATGGCAATGTGTACCTTATTGTTACTGTGTTGGTGTATTGGTATTGCTTGCTATGTCATGTTGTGGTTTGGGAGGGTTTGAGTGACATAACAGTGATGGCCATGGCCTGCTTTGCAGGTGTGTGTGATTCACACCTTGCATGTCAGGGTCATCCGCTTCTCAAAGCAACAAGCTGGGGGTAGATCTCTCTCCGCGGCAGGGGCCTCCCTCTGGAACAGCTTTCCTGCCTCACTGGAACTTGAGGAGAACCATCTCCGGTTCCGGAAGCACCTCCAGACCTTCTTCTTTGCTTCTGCTTTCTCTCTGCCTCTCCCTTGCAAAATTCTTCACTGGAACTGCACTGGATCTTCAACTGGGCCACTCTCACCGACCTCGGTCCCTGGCCCAGCCACTCTCCACTTGCACTGCCTCCCTGGCAACAACCCCTGCACTGTGGGACTGTCTCTCTATCCCTACAGCCCTCCCTTCCCAGCACTTGTCTGCACTTACCTTTGCAGTTGCCACCAGCTGGCCTATTTATTTGTTTTTTAGTCTACTTAACCTGTACTGCACTCCCCCCTCCCCTTCCCCTTGCACTTTTCCCTTCCCCCTACCCCTGCACTTGCACAATTTAAATGACACCTGGCCTAGTAGTATCGTTGTCTGTCTTCCCTTGTTCCACCCTCCATGCCTCATCGCACCATGAAATACTTGTGTATAGGCACGTTACAAATGCCATATCATGTCATGTCATATGTGTGCCTTTTGGTCACACAGGATAGCTTGTGTTTAAGTAGCTAGGGATGCAGACAATGTGGCACTTCCATGGCAACTATCTCAGGGTGGTAGGGTTGTGACAGTTGACTGTGCCAGGCCTGTGTGCACTCCGCAGGGGTGGGAGTTTAGGTGAAAAATGTGGCCACAAGCTGGGTCCGGGCTTCCTCGCCACATGACCTGTCCCCTCCCATGGGCAGCGCCTGTGCCTGTGGTTGGGGATGTGGGGGCACCACCATGTCCACCGGTACGCCCTACCGTGTTGCAACATTGTGCAGGACACATGCTGCCACAATGATCCTGCACACTACTGGGGGTGTATAGAGTAGCTGCCCGCCAGAGCGGTCAAGGGAGCGGAAACGTGACTTGAGCACTCCGAATGTGTGCTCCACTATGGCCCTGGTTGCAATATGGGCGGCATTGTATCTTACCTGGGGTGGTGTGGTGGGGTTCCGGATTGGCGTCATCATGTGGTTGCTCAGAGGGTAGGCACTGTCCCCTGGGGAGGTGTAAATGGTTGTGATTATTGGGGTTTGTGTATTTGTGTGTGTGTGACATGCATGCATGTGCAAGGGCATTTGTACTCACCTAGGAGCCATGTGTCGCCATGCTGCCCAGCTTCCAGGCCCCGGCTCAGGGCGGACATTCTGTATATGAAACTGTCATGGGTGGAGCCAGGGTAGTTTGCATAGACAGAGGTGATGATTCCCTTTGCATCGCATACCACCTGTACATTGATGGAATGCCAGTGCTTGCGGTTTCGGTAGATGTGCTCAGTGGCCCTAGGTGGACGTAGGGCCACATGGGTGCAATCTATGGCACCGAGCACTTTGGGGAAGTGTGCCACCCTGAAAAAATCCAGGACAACGGCCTGCCTTTCTGTGGGTGTCCTGGGCATGTATATGTGCCTGCGGACTGAGGGGCGCGCTGTCATGATTGCCAGTACCTGGTGTAGGCAGCGTGACTGCGTGGCCTGTGAGACCCCCCCACTATGGCAGTAGTCCACTAAAATGACCCAGTGGCCAAAAAATGCAGGACATTCAGCACCTTCTCCAAGGGGCTCAATGCTTGGGAGCAAAGGGTGGGGGATGTAAGGTCATCTTCCCACTCCCTGACCAGGTCTAGGATGATATGGGGTGGAAACCTATACCTGCCGTAGACCTGGTCGTCAGGCATCCCAAAAAGGATTGTCCGTGGTGCGAAAATGCGTGCCCTGGCTATTCTCCTCCTCCTGCGGTGTCCCACGATCAGTGCTGCGACAAATGGGGCATTCATCGTAGCTGTATATACGTGTTTGTTGTTTGCGCGCACTTTTATACTGTGCGCGGGGACGCTTCTGCCTGCCTTCGTGTGGCGGACGCGTTGACGCATGTGTGCATCTTTTGCCGTGCGCGGGTTTCCCGTATTCGAATCCATGAATACGGGTTGTTCGCGTGCGTGTGGGCGTTCCGTGTAGTTCCCTGCAGTACTTCCCCAGTTACGCCTTCTTTTTCACGCGTTATTCCCCATTGCGGGTGTTACGCCCACTGTTCCGCACACTTTGGTTGTGTGCGCCACGCTATGTGCGCTTTTGCTGTGCGCGTAGCGCACGCCGTGTGGGCCCGCGTGCGCCATGGCAGGATTTAGTTCACGGACAGCGGGAAACACGTGCAGCGTCTTCCTTGAATCGCACGCGTGCGCTGGGTTTCTCACGCTTGCGCCACCTTGCGCCTGCTTGCGCTGGGATTTTCGGCGCACGTTTGCTCCATTAATCATTTGGTAATCACAACGAGTTGCATGCTGGTCTTGATTTGTTTGGAGTGTTCCTTTTTCTCTATAAGTATAACCCAGAGAGCATTTACAGAGCTCTCTTGTGGTATTTGCATTTTTATTTATTATGGTATTTATTGAGCGCAGACCTGGCTTCGAGATGCAACAGCACGCGTTTCAGAGGTAACAACAATACAGATGCATAAGGGAGTGCTTTTTAGGCGTAACAACAGAACAGATATACAGTGGGGGCTGGGATATTGAGGGTCACAGAGGAGGGGTACAGCTGCACCTGGTGACGGGAGGAGAGGGACTGCCAGTGTCTAGTGAGTTAGGTGGTGCCAGGGGCAATGTGAGGGCATAGGTGTTGAGGCAGAGAGATTCCTTGAAGAGGTGGGTCTTGAGTTATTTTCTGAATTGTAGGAGCGTGGGAGCGAGTCTGATGTTCACAGGGAGGAGGTTCCATAGTTTTGGGGCATAGGCAGAGAAGGCTTGTTTTCTGGTCCTTTCCTTTTTGCAGTGGTGGATTTCAAGTCTGCACGTGTCCTGGCTTCTGGTGGTGTTCTGTCTGCCGGAGATGCTGATTTTCTCCTCAAGGTAGCTGTGTGACTTGAGGGCGACTGCCTTATAGAAGCAAGCCTTGAAGGTGATTCGTGGGAGCCAGTGAAGGTTGATTAGGTTTGGTGTGATGTAGTCGTATCCGTGTAGCACCTTGCTGAGGCGTGCTGCCTCATGTAGGACACTTCTCAAGGACACAATTGAGGTTTATATTTTATTGTAGGATTTATTTATTCCACTATTACCTCATCACAACAGAACGGAAAAGGGCAGGGTGGGAAACGCAGACAAAAACCATCAAAAAGTGACAAGATTGCAGGTTAGGAAGAGCGGGAAGGCAAGCTTTGGGAAGTCTGCAGAAGAGGGAAAGGGAGCAGGGAAAAGAAACAGAAGATGTGTGTTTTGCCGGCAATCTGCATACCCACAAAGCTCTGAACAGAGACGTGGTTTTTATTTATTATCCTGTCAATGCATTCACTATATTCTGATCAAGGAATGATATTTAGATACAGTTGTAGAGCGGGAATGGGATTTGATAGCCGAGCTAGTGTGTGAGATTTCCTTTACACCTAGACTTAGGGAAGTGGATGAGGCACCAGATCCCCAGAAGGGAAAATGTGGATTGAGCCAAACCATCTGACATTAGACACATTGCCGCAACCCAAAGTATCAGGCCACTTCCCAAAAGTCCTGCATTTATAGCAGCTCAGAGAATGGACCTGTCCCTTGGGTCTGACTTCGAACAGGCTATTTTTGTGGAGTAGGGCAGGAGCAGAGCGTCAATCGATTCTATAGGAATGTGTGATGCATTCCCAGCTTTTGGGGCCACCCTGCTTTAGGGGGTGATAGACTTGGCTCATTTCTCAGGCCTGGGATTCACCATCATGTCAGTACATTTGTGATGAGCGCCGTCTGTCAAAAAGCAGCCTATGGAAACGTAGAATGGCTCTCCTACAACCTTTGCCAATTATCGATGTTCCATTTTCTATAACCGGCATGGACATTGTGGGGCCCGTCAGTCCTTCCAAAGCTGGGAGCAGACATATTTTGGTGGTAGTCGGCGATGACACACATACCCTGAAGCCTTTGCCATGAGCAACAGCATGGCACCGAAGACCACTACACATTTGATCCCCGCTGGGCGGAATTTTCAAAGTAGGTCAGTACTGATCATGGACTAACATGTATGTCAAACCTTATGAAACAACTCAACATCCCTTATAGATAGAGAGACCCTGTAATCAAATTATCGGAAAAAGTTCTTGGTGATAGATATGTACTTCTTCAGACTGAGACATAAATATGTTGGCCAGAAATGGAGCAAATTCAGCTCCCATGGCCACTCCCGTGGCCTGTAGAAAATATTGACCATTGAAAAAACAGACATTATTGCATAAGGTGAATGTCAAAAAACTCTTAAGCATATCTACATGTTTCCAATATGATGCTGATGAGTTACAAAAGGTATATTCCAAAGTATTAACCGCACAATCTTGGTCAATGCTTGTATATAGTGCGGTGACATCTAAAGTTGCAAGCATGTCATCTGCTTTCCATTCCACAGATTTGAGGAACTGTTGAAAATGTGTACTATCTCTAATATATGATTTCATTTTCACAACAAAAGGTTTAAGGGCTTCATCTAGATACTGGGAGAGGCCCTCTGTGGCCCAGCCAATGCCACTCATTATTGGTCTCACTTCGGGCAGTTGATGATATGGTTTATGTATTTTGGGCAAATAATTTAGGGGGTAATTCATAGAAATCGGCGCACAAGTGGAGCACGCGGCTGGTGGACAGAGTGCGCGTGCGGGAGTCAGCGCCAGCCGCGTGTGCCGATTTCTATGAATTACCCCCAACATCCATTTCAGTGCACAGAGTATTCATGGATTTCAACATCCATAAACAGCCGTGGCGCAGAGCGGCGCAGCGACCATGCAGCAGTGCCAGTTACGCCCCCAACCCCAGACCATGCGCCAAAAACATCGCACAAATCCAGTACATGGTGCAAAGGCCAGTGGACCAGCATACAGCCCCCCAACCACGAAAACGCGTGTAAAACTCCCCGCGCATGGGCCAGAATACACGTATCCCGCTCGCGCCTGGCCCATTGCGTGTAAAACTCCCCGCGCACGGCCCAGCATACAAGTACCCCGCTCGCGCTAGGCCAATAGCGTGTAAAACTCCATGCGCACCCCCACAATACACGTTCCCTGCTCGCGCTAGGCTAATAGCGTGTAAAACTGCACGCGCACCCCCACAATACACGTTCCCCGCTCGCGCTAGGCCAATAGCATGTAAAACTTCACACGCACCCCTCAGAATTCACGTACCCCGCTCGCGCTAGGCCAATAGCATGTAAAACTTCACACGCACCCCTCAGAATACACGTACCCCGCTCGTGCCTGCGTAAACGCGTGTAAAACGTGGTAAAAGACCCCCCCCGCAGGCTGCCCTTCACCCCAGTCCATAGCCCACAGGCAGCCCTTCACCCCTGGCCATGCCCTGCAGGCTTCCCTTCACCCCAGTCCATAGCCCACAGGCAGCCCTTCACCCCTGGCCGTGCCCCGCAGGCAGCCCAAATGGCACCATGCACTTAGGAGCCCCGATTCATGTCCCTCGCCCCCAGTGACGGGCACCTGCTAGCAGGCCCCGACTCATGTCCCCCGACCCCAGTGACGGGCACCTGCCAGCAGGCCCCGATTCATGTCCCCCACCCCCAGTGACAGGAACCTGCCAGCAGGGCCCGACTCATGTCCCCCACCCCCAGTGACGGGCACCTGCCAGCAGGCCCCGACTCATGTCCCCCACCCAACACGTCACCACAATCCAGACCCATGGCCCTTAAGGCCACCCAGATCCCACCCCATGCCACCCCAGTCCAAACAGCCAAACAAGCATTCCATCCACTCCGCAATGAAATCCCCATGTCATGATACATCCCATATAACCAGTATGCCCATGAATACATGTCCGTCAGACACACACAATGGCAACACATGAAAGAGAAAACCCACATTGTGACATGCACGAAAACAATGAGAGAAGACCACACAAAAGATGTAAATAAAAAATGTATTAGTACAGCAGTGGGGGGTGTTTTGAGATATCAACCATCAGTGTCCTGCGCTAGATAAGCAAGGGTGGCAGCTGAGCAGTGGAGTGACGAAGTGGTAGACCCCCTACTCCGGTAAGTATAAGTAAGTATATGGGGCTCAGAAAGAACCCTGCTCCACTTAAGGTCAAGCGCCACAAAATAAAGGTAGTACAGAAGGCTGTTGGATTTTCATGAAGTATATTTAACAGACAGTTGCCCTATAGAGACACGTGTTTCGGCGAATCACTCGCCTTTTTCAATCAGGGCTAATTGGTGAGACAGAGATCAAAGGGAGGGGGAAGGGGAAGGATTGTTAGGAGCGATGGAGAAAACATCAAAAAAGAGAGAAAGCAAAAGAAACAAATCGTTAAATGTTTTGTATGTACAAGTTATATTTATATTGGTGTCCATAAAATACGGAGAGATTGCTTACCTAATTGGTGAGAGATATAGTTCACTTGTTCAAATAGGGTGGTGAATTTCATGGGGGTCAATCCCGCCTGTTAAAAATTATACCCAATCATGAACATACTCTTTTTAGATATTAGATAGACGTTGGTCTGTTGTTAGCGAGCACTGTGCACCAGCGAATGGTTACAAAATATGTGCTCTGATACTTATGTCAAATGTAATCAGCATCGTAGTGCTGGGCTGGTTTTCCTGATTAGCCAATTTTACATTATTTATGTGCATTGTAATGTATATATTATGGTAGCTTTGTAATAAGACATCTGTTCCCTTAATCAATGTACAAGCTGAGAATATACATTATTTATCCATGTTAATTGGTTCACATAGCTAAACGTAATCAGTAGTCGTACTTGGCTAAACAATAGTAGAGAATGTTGTTTTCCTGACAGCGCGTAGTTGACGCACATTTCGTGTCATACTGCTTTTGGTGCACTAAAGTGCTGGCACGAGTGCATTTGGAAAGCAATTTAATGCTAGGGTGAAGGGCTTAGGGCTTACCTCACAAGAGGTGGTCTCCTTCACAAGCGTCGGCGTCTGGAAGCGAGCACAGACGCCGCGCTTCGCATCGGTAATGAAACTGCCGTCGCCATGGTGACGGTAGTCCTTCTACCCTTTCGGTTGGTGGTCGAAAAGCAGGGCGCCATCTTTTAGACGTGTAAAAGTTTCGAGTTTTGCTTTTGTGTGAATAGAGTCGGAAATTGTACAATATGCGAATAGATAGTTGTGTTTGAGAACACTTTCCCCATGTTAATGGGAAGGTTCTTTGTGTTAGGTATCATTCAAAAAGCAAATTTGCAATAGTATTTGCATTCGTTTTAAATTGTAGAAGTATGGCACGAGCGTAAATGGAATTACCATAGATGGAAACCTGTTGCTGATAGGTTTTGTGTTATGTATGGGGTGGTTGATTTTCACTTGCATATTAGTGTATATATTAGAGCAACAAATAAACAGAAACTATTTATAGTGTTAATTAGTGGGGACAAGTCCCAATCAAATAAATATTCAATATTGGTATCATAAATAACATCTAGACTCCAAATCAAATATTACATTCAAAGAAGCATAAGTTTCATTAATTCAAAGGAAGACTCCCATCTCATTGTCCGAGTTCAGGCCCACTCTCGTGGCTCTGAAGTGGCATATGGTACGGGCTTCCTGTTGTCTCAAAGATAGTTCTCGATTACCCCCTCTTCTTCCTATGCTGATTTTTTTGAGGCCAATGAATTGAATACCATTGTTGTCATCCATGCAAGTGGAAGTGAGGAGTCCTGACTCCCTATTGTGCTGCACAATGTGTAAACATGCACATGGTTCCACCATGAAATTTACAGACAGCTTCGGTATATCCACCATGATTAAAGAGAACATCAATTGCAAATCCAAGTTTGTAACATACACAATTATCTGCATTTGTAATAAGATATATGTGGGCAGCACCATCCGTGAGCTAAGGATACGAATAAGAGAACACCTCTCATCAATAGGGAGTCAGGACTCCTCACTTCCACTTGCAGTTCATTGGCAACTGAACCATCAAATGGATGACAAAAATGGTATTCAATTCATTGGCCTCAAAAAAATCAGCATAGGAAGAAGAGGGGGTAATCGAGAACTATCTTTGAGACAACAGGAAGCCCGTACCATATGCCACTTCAGAGCCACGAGAGTGGGCCTGAACTCGGACAATGAGATGGGAGTCTTCCTTTGAATTAATGAAACTTATGCTTCTTTGAATGTAATATTTGATTTGGAGTCTAGATGTTATTTATGATACCAATATTGAATATTTATTTGATTGGGACTTGTCCCCACTAATTAACACTATAAATAGTTTCTGTTTATTTGTTGCTCTAATATATACACTAATATGCAAGTGAAAATCAACCACCCCATACATAACACAAAACCTATCAGCAACAGGTTTCCATCTATGGTAATTCCATTTACGCTCGTGCCATACTTCTACAATTTAAAACGAATGCAAATACTATTGCAAATTTGCTTTTTGACTGATACCTAACACAAAGAACCTTCCCATTAACATGGGGAAAGTGTTCTCAAACACAACTATCTATTCGCATATTGTACAATTTCCGACTCTATTCACACAAAAGCAAAACTCGAAACTTTTACACGTCTAAAAGATGGCGCCCTGCTTTTCGACCACCAACCGAAAGGGTAGAAGGACTACCGTCACCATGGCGACGGCAGTTTCATTACCGATGCGAAGCGCGGCGTCTGTGCTCGCTTCCAGACGCCGACGTTTGTGAAGGAGACCACCTCTTGTGAGGTAAGCCCTAAGCCCTTCACCCTAGCATTAAATTGCTTTCCAAATGCACTCGTGCCAGCACTTTAGTGCACCAAAAGCAGTATGACACGAGATGTGCGTCAACTACGCGCTGTCAGGAAAACAACATTCTCTACTATTGTTTAGCCAAGTACGACTACTGATTACGTTTAGCTATGTGAACCAATTAACATGGATAAATAATGTATATTCTCAGCTTGTACATTGATTAAGGGAACAGATGTCTTATTACAAAGCTACCATAATATATACATTACAATGCACAGAAATAATGTAAAATTGGCTAATCAGGAAAACCAGCCCAGCACTACGATGCTGATTACATTTGACATAAGTATTAGAGCACATATTTTGTAACCATTCGCTGGTGCACAGTGCTCGCTAACAACAGACCAACGTCTATCTAATAACTAAAAAGAGTATGTTCATGATTGGGTATAATTTTTAACAGGCGGGATTGTCCCCATGAAATTCACCACCCTATTTGAACAAGTGAACTATATCTCTCACCAATTAGGTAAGCAATCTCTCCGTATTTTATGGACACCAATATAAATATAACTTGTACATACAAAACATTTAACGATTTGTTTCTTTTGCTTTCTCTCTTTTTTGATGTTTTCTCCATTGCTCCTAACAATCCTTCCCCTTCCCCCTCCCTTTGATCTCTGTCTCACCAATTAGCCCTGATTGAAAAAGGCGAGTGATTTGCCGAAACACGTGTCTCTATAGGGCAACTGTCTGTTAAATATACTTCATGAAAATCCAACAGCCTTCTGTACTACCTTTATTTTGTGGCGCTTGACCTTAAGTGGAGCAGGGTTCTTTCTGAGCCCCATATACTTACTTAAAAAATGTATTATATGAAAACAGAAATCACACCAGAAGAAATAATAATAAACAGAAGCCATGATTTGCGAAATGAAGGGGAAGAAATGAATGCAGAAATCAATACAATCCAAAGTAAAATGGCTCCAATGGTTGAGTCCATCCAAAGAAAAACACATTATTAAAAAATCAAAGAATTCCAGTGTGGGTCCCAGAAATTGAAATGCAGGTCCAGAACTATGTACAAATGAACATCCAAGGGTCCATGAGCCCAACAATCCAAAAGAAAACTTAGAAAAAACCTACATAATTAATAACTATATACAAAAAGGCGGGGCATAGTCCATGCGCCCCAAAGGAAAAAAAAGTAAAGAAAACCTAAAACTACATAACTATTTACAAAGGCGGCAGCCTAGTCCCACGGCTCACTGTTCGATGTTCCGGCCCAGGGCATCATCGAACTCCATGTCGATGTTCCAGAGGCGGGCCTGTTCCCTGGACTCGAGGTCTTGCAGGGATGCAGCCATTGAATCCCTCAAATCCCTGCGAGTTTCCTCGAGGCCCTCCACCCGCCTCAAAGCCCGGTGCATGGTGTTCTCCGCCCTGAGCATCCTGAGCCGTGCCCTCTCCGCCCGCCGCCTCTCGGCACCTATCTGCTGGCCCAACTGCTGCCAAACGGAAGACACTCCCAGTCCTGGGTCCTCCTGCCCCTCGGCCGATGCCTGCCCCCAGGGTGTTGATGGCCCCGAGCCATGATGCCTCCCACGCTGTGCCTGCTGCTGCCTCCGACGCAACTGCCTCTGCCACCACGACGACATCCGGGCTGATGGAATCCCCCGGCACCGTCGTGCACCTGCCCTGCCCGATGATGCCGGCACATCCTCCATCTGCTGGGATCCAGTTGGTGGGGTCGCCACCCCTGCTGGACCTCCGACTCCCGACTGCGGCAGGGATGGGATCTCCACCTGGCTGGCTGCCTTGGTTGGGGCAGATACACAGGGGGCCCTGGTGGCATCTGGGCCGGAAGACGGCACGAAGAACGACTGGCGTATAGTGTGCACAGAGGAGGAGAGGGCCGCAAGACTGGCCGACACATGGAGGAAACCCCAGACCATGGACCCTCCCAACTGGGTCACGTTGGCACACAGCTCTTCGTGATGACATGCGTGGACCCCCCAGGAAGCACGCACGTCATCATGAATGTCACGTGTGCGCAATGCGACACCAATCAGGACGGACTCCATCCGGTCACGGGTCCCCTCGTCCGCAGATAGAGGAGTGCCAGATGACGTGGTCCTCCCCCCTACCTGCGGACGGGCCTGGGACGGGGCATCCCTGCTGGTGCATAGTGATGCAGTCACTGTGTCAGGGACAGACACATGCACAGGCACCTACGCGGCGACCTGTGCTGCCTCCTGCCCCTGCCCCTGGACTGCACCACTTGCACCAGTGGTACCACCCCCACAAGGCCCAATGTGCGGCTCTGTAGCGGCCTCCTCCTCCTCTATACACACCACCAACCTGGATGTCTCCACACCGTCTTCCGCCGTTGCAGACCCCTGTGTGGGCTCATCCGCCCCTTCGGCTGCAGCCGTAGTGGCAGACGCGGCACCAATCCCCTCGCTCCCAGATGATGGAATTTCCTGGGAGCGTGACTGGGCCTTGCGTCGCCGGCCGGTGGAGGCATCCTTGCCGCTTTCCTCCACAGCGCCGCCTTCGCCCTCTTCTTCACTCGCCGCTGTGTAAATGGAGACATTGAACACAAGCATCAGGGTACTGTACAATAGTCCCCTAGACAGAAAGCAATAGCACATGAGTGGCACTGTCAAACGTCACTTCCATCATGTCTCCCAATGACACATGGGTCAGTGCAGGCAACACACATGCAGGAACCGGCATGGCACATGCAACAAACATTTGCATCTATGTCCACCGCACCGTAGAAACATCCAATGGTGGCCTGAACCTCACATGCATCATGGGACATGCTGATCACATGCACACACATGACCGGGGGGTCATGCATCTGGCCCGTATGCCCACATACACAGTGGATACAAGGATGAGTAGGCTGTATCAGTGATTTGGCACATCGTCACAGACATGTGTCATGCATCCATGGCGACACACTACTCTGACACACAGACATGTACTTCATGCATGTCCATGACAGCAGCACACATCTATCACACCACAAACATGTCACGGTACAGACACAGGCATGCATACATGTGTGCATTCCGCATGCTGCTCAGCATGATGCATTGTAACACATACACCATCCATGTGGGTCACGCCTGACTGGACTCACATGCAACAACATCATTTCCCTGCACACACACATCCATACATGACCCATGTGACACATGCAGCCGAGTAGCTAACTACCACCACGCTTCAACATGCACTGTTACAAACGTGAATGCATGGGCACTTACCGCTCAACTCCAGACGGGCCTGCATCATGAGGATCTGGTGGTGAAGCACTGGGGGAATGTGCTTTAGGCCCTCATCTGCTGGATGGTAAGCTGGGCCCGGTGCCCCACTGCATCCACTGCGTCCAGGAGACACTGGGCCTTCTTGAGGGTCCTGGATTTGTAGTCCTCCCAGCGCTTCCGGACGTGTTTGATGTTGCGGGGTGCCACCCCCTCCACGTTGATGGCACCCACTATATCATCCTAGATACTCTCCCGTCCTTCCTTGTCGGCGTGCGATGGTGTGAAGAGGGCATCATAATGCCCCAGAACTTGCTCCACCAGGATACCAACTTCCTTATCGCTGAACCTGGTAGCCCTCTGCCTCTCTGGCTGAGGGTCGCCAGTGGTCTCTGATGGTGTTTGCCCCGACATCGCGACCCCCGAGGCAGGTGTGGGTGGGCAACTGGGTCCTGGGGCTGGGCTGTGGAGTGATGGAACACCAGTCGGGAGTCTTCTGTTCCAGCAGGGGTGGTCACAGCAGCTGGACCCCTGCAGATGGCAGATGTGCAGGCACCAAATGGCAGGGCACGGTGGCAGCAGGCAAGCAGGCAGCAGCAGTTGGCTCGTGGGAGGCTGCTCGGGGATCTGGGGGGCTGGCAAATGGCCTTCTGGGCAGGAGCGTGGTCTTTCGTGTATTGTCGCGTGGCCAGCTTGATACGGAGTGATTTGGCACGTGAAAAAACTGCACGTCAGCGTGTAATTCGAGGAAAGGCCCTTAGCGCGTAAGCGCGTATGTGATGTAACACGCGCAGGCGTTTCCCTGGCACGGGTTGAGGGCCCCACGTGGGTTTCCATCGCTCAGTACGTGCTTTTCGTGGAAAGCGGTGTGTGTGTTTTCCAGGCGTTTGGGGTTCACACGCGATTACTTCTCAGCGGGTGGGTGTTGGCTACGCGTTCTTCTTCTACACGCAAGGCAGACAGTGAGTCGCACATGCTATTTTTCCCACTGCGGGTGTCCCTGTTTGTCGCATACCCCTTTTCTTCCGGCCATACTGGCCTGCGTGTTGCTCGCGTACGTATTTTTGGGGTACCTGGCTGCCATAGCGTACTGCGTGTGTTTTTTTACACAAACGTGGGCTACAGGGGTCGCTTATCTCTTTTACTTGCTTTTATGGGATGCCTGTGCATTGCGGGACACTTAATTTCTCCAGAGAATGGGACATTCATCGTAGCTGTATATACGTGTTTTTTGTTTGCGCACACTTTTGAAATGCGCACGGACGCTACCGCCTGCCTTCGTGTGGCGGACGTGTTTAGGCCTGGGCGCATATTTTGCCGTGCACGGGTTTCCCGTTTTCAATTCCATGAATACGTGTTGTTCGTGTGTGTGTGGGCGTTACGTGTATTTCCCTGCAGTACTTCACCAGTTACGCCTTCTTTTTCACGCGTTGTTCCCCATTCCCTGCGTTACGCCCCGTGTTCCGCCCACTTTTTGGTGTGTGCACTGAAGTTGTGCGCTGTTGCTGTACGCGTCGCGCATGTCGTTCAGAATGTTGCAATGACGTGTGCGTCCGTGTGCGCCACGCACGGATTTGGCACACATCCCCAGGAAAACACGCGCAGGGACTTCCATGAATCGCACGCGTGGGCCTGTATTTTCACGCATGCGCCAGCTTGCGCCAAGATTTTCGGCGCACGATTGTTCCATGAATCGGCCCCATAGTGTAGGCATCGTGGGGTCAGGAATGAGTAGAAATCTCCTTTCATCCTCAGTCAAATATCCCATATTATACCATTTTAGTATTAGATCTTGTAATTCTGATACTAAATTCTTGGTAGGGTTGGATTTTAATGGTATGTAGCAGTTGGGAGTAGCTAGGTGGTTCATGCCCATTTTTATGTAGTCGGATGTGTTAAGCGCAACAACATTACCTCCCTTATCTGCTTCCTTTATAGTAATTGTATGATCTTGTACCAAGGTGTCCAAAGAGTTAGATTCCTCTCTACTGAGGTCAAATCTATTGGCCCTTTTTTATTGGATCTGTCTAGATGTGCATGAATGTCCTTCGTGATTGCCTTGTGAAAGGTTTCAATGACATTTTCTGATGAAAATTGTGGGATGAATTTAGAGTTATGCTTCAGTTCCTTAATCCCCAGATGTCTTGGTTGAATCTCTAATTCAGTACAGATGATATTGATGTCAGTAATCTCATCCTGATTAAGAGATGTAAGTGTCTCTATATCTCTACGTTCTGATAGAGTGTAAGTGCTCAGGGGATCCAGTGTGGGTTGAAGCACATATTAGCGTACTTCCATTGCAAAGAATATTTCTATTTTAATTTTAATTTTCGCACAAATTTAAACAGATCAATTTGAAAATCCACAAAGTCTGTACCAATATCTGGAGCAAATGAAAGTCCTTTATTAAGAACAGAGATCTCTGACCTGGTTGGCTGTGTGCTGGTATGTTTTTAGTTGATCGACTTTGTGTGATGTGTGGTGGGTCGTTATATGTGGGTGTTTAATGTATGTCTTGGATGTTGTGGAGAGTCGGTAGAGTGCTTGTAGTCTGCAGTGTTTTTGTTTTTGTTTCTCCGGTATGTTTCTTGTGTCTTCAGTGTTGGTTGGTGGGTATTCAGAGTATCAGAGAGTTTTTAGTAGCATTAGTCGGGGATAGTATATAAAAGATGTGCAGGGGAAGACACTACAGAACAGGTTTGTTGACAAAAAATATAGATGAAAAAGGTACACTTATATCCTAAAAATGTACTTGTGAATCCGGTTATAAATAAACAATAGTAATCAAATTCTTTGTTAAATTAACACTTCAAGTGTTATGTGGAGCCAATGGCTAACACAAAACCATTTCACAATACTAAAGTTAGTCCTCAGGAGATAACGGATGCAAAAGAAATTAATAGACGAGCGATAGAAGGATACATGTGGACGAAGCAGTGGAAAATCCTTTCAATTATAAAAATAATAGAAACAGATGTCGGTGGATGGGAACATGCATTCCTACAAAAACTTCAAGCTGCAGCGGTAATGGAAATAATGTAAAACATTTAAAAAAAGACGTAGAAAGTGATTTGGCAAATAGGAAATTATAAACACGATGCACACACATGGACAACCACTAACCCATCCTCTAATCAACCACTAACCCATCCCCTAATCTCGACATACCTAATTCACCCGAAAACCGACACAACCATTGCTCACCCAGCAAACCGCACGCACTTCACCACACAGCAACAACAACCTACAAACAACACATAAACCGCACCAACAGCACACAAGGTCTTGCTTCGGTCCGATACTCACACCAAAGCTCAGCGCACAGTGATAACTAAACTGAAGCCACCAACAGCACACCACTTCTTTCACCCTCCTACTCCTTCTTTACCCAACTAACCTAACCCACTCACTTTCTTGCTTACCGATCCGCCTGAGCGCCTGGGGACCAACTCTGTTGGTGACAGTGCGCGATACAAATACCTTTTAACATTTAACATAATAAAGAGAACAGTGCGCGATACAAATACCTTTTAACATTTAACATTATAGAGAGAACACAGAGAAAGGCTTTGTTGATAGGTATCCTAGGCTTGAGCTTCTGCCATTTCCATGGTGACACGTGATCACGTAAATTCTTGGGGAGTATGTTTTGCTTTGGCGGCTTCATGCGTCACGAGGGAGGTGCGTTCCTGTTTATGTTACCAGGGCCCTGGACCTTCACGAGATCACGTTGAAGATAAAGTTATCACAAGATGCCCATGACATGCACGTGCGGGTCACAATGATAAGGGCTTTGAAAGGTGACGATCTGTGAAGAAAAAATATAAAGATTTTTTGTTGGTTTATTAAACCCTTTAAAAGAAGAAGTTATACAATACAATATATTTCAAAAATCAAAAATGTTGTTGAACATAAATACATAATGATCAATTCTCACAATTCCATAGCAGTTGCTGGATACAGAAAACGTGAATTCAATTTAGTTTAAATCCCCTGTATATGTTATTGTAAAGGGATGGAATCATTACTAATTAACAAGCTTGATATATTTTAAAAACGTGTAAAGCTTCTAATGTAAAAGAAGTGCAAGAGGCAGAGAAGATTCTATCCCCTAAGAAAGCAGATTCTACAAATGCATGTTTAAAAATATATTTTTGACACATCGCTACATGGTGCAGAGCAGGCACAATGAACATTGGTGGAAACAAAGCATAAGGGTTAACCATTAATTTAAACACCAGGAACATTGTTATGACGGGACGCGAAATAGACAAACTACTGCAGAGCAGCGACAGATTTACTGGCGTTGCACTGTTTCAAACAAAAATAGTGTCTTCCTAAGAAATTGAAAGATAAGAGCAGCTATTGTACAAAGGATTATGGGGTTCATAGTCATAATGTCGAATTCAATAATTTTGAAAGTCAAAAAGTCGAATCCAAAAAGTCGAAAACAAAAATGTCGATTTTTTTTGGTTGCTTTTTTTCAAAATGGGGGGTTTCCCCCCAACCCTCCTTTTTTACATTGTTTTTGTTTTACCCCTTTTTTTACCACCGGAACCCAAAAAAATATATAAATAAAAAAATTAAAAATTCGACATTTTTGGATTTAATTTTTTTGTAATTCGACTAATTTCATTCGACATTATGACTGGACACCGGATTATGGGTATGTGCTCTGGTTGCTTTCCCGCAGTCTCGCGCGTGTCCTTTCTGCCTCCATCACTTCCTACGAAAAACGACTTAAACTCTTCTATCTTATACTTCAGCCAGACTCCTGATCCGTTCATAAGTCTTTCAAAACACGAATCATTGCCACACTAAAACGTAATTTACAACGGAAGTATTGTACACGCAACACAAAAGTTGTCTGACCAGCAAGTGTTGAATATAAATGCATTATCTAATACGGTGACTTGTCAAATATACCCTATAGGCATATATATGGCTCGAAAATGTAGTACCCATTTATTGTTTGTTAACTGTTGTCTGGTGAATAAATTTACAAGAAAATACATGACAATGTGACGTGACAATGCAAAGGATTGTGGGTATGCAGATTGTGGTCCGCGTGCTCCTCTACTTCGGGAGATTTTTGCTGGATGTAGGTGCCCTGCTGTAAGAGCGCGTGCAATGACGCGCTGCCTTCCAGTGCTACTTTTATCCTAGCCCCTACACTAGGGGGACCAGATATAAAACGGAAAAAGCCGGGCCAGAGCAACTAACATAAAAGCAGGACTAACTCATGAAAGTGAATGTCAAGTAGGGCGACCACATTTGCGAAACAAAAAACCCGGACAGCCACAAACATAAACGAAGGACTACCATGGCAGACCCTCCTGTCCCCCTTTTCCCCTGTGTGCGCGTCCTTTTCCCAGGACTGAACTGCTATCCTGCAAATACGGAAATAAGCGTGCGTTTTGATTGTTAATGTAATCATCTCATTAACAAAGGAGCGTTTGCTTTGATTAATATTACATGCTTTCCAATCTGTGCGGTTTCCCGTTCAGTTTGTGTGGCTTGAGCTGGTAATGCTATGGTGGCTTCCCAAAGGTTGAGCTTTCAAGCCCTGCCTGGGATGTTAGAAAAGCGGAATTTAAAATGCTAATTATTCTGATGCATACTTGCCAACCTTACTGATTTAGGCAGTAGGCTAAGCAGTCCACGCTTAGAAACCTCTGGGTGTTTAAGTGCGTTATAAATACCACCAGTGAAGCCAAGTAGCAGATTGCACCGCCATCACACAGCATCTGCCTATCAGACTGAGGATATCAGTCTACATGTTGTTCAGTGTTCAACCTGCACTGCAGGAATAAATATGTACTGCCCGGTCTTCTGCTACAGAGCAGTGGCAAACATGTTGCCTACTAGCTCTGTGTGATTCTTTTCTGTGAAGTTAGTTAATTGAATTTGGTGTTAACTTACCATTCACAAATATACATTTTAAACATTTGAGCAATTTCCATGTTGTACTGTTTTATGGGTTGTGCATTTTAGAATGCCCCAGTGGTGCCAACAATGTATGTTTTGTAATTTCCTGTGATGCCATTGTTATGCTAAGTATTATTTTTGAAACTTGAAACATCCTACCTCTTTTTGGTCACAGAGTGTTGGCAAGTTTGCTGATGTTTGCTTGCTTCGTAATTGTTGGCCACTCAATCATTTAATACTGGTCACATTCCCTTTATTCAAAAACCGGGACTTGGTTTTTCAATTAAAAACACCTTCGGGATGGGAGACAGAGGGCCTAATTCCAGGACTGTCCTGGCAAGACCATGAAGTCTGGTCACCCTAATGTCAAGACACTACAGTAGTGGTTGGAGGAGAAGGAGGTGTAAGTGTTAATGGTGAAATGAACATAATTAATTAATTACAAAGTAACAATATCTTGTAAAACCCATAATTTCTTCTGTGTGAGATTGTGCATTCCTGCCTGCCAGTTTTGAAGACCTACGACCAAAAACAGAGAGCACTATTTCCCCTCACTCTCTGGTCGGCCTCCCTTGGCCCTCCTCCTACCCTCACCTGCGAGGCTAAGAACCTCGGGGTCATCTTTGACTCCACACTTTCCTTCTCTGCCCACATCTCTGATGTCTCTTAAAAGTCAAACTTCCTACTGCACCTCCTCAGAAGCTCCTGGTCTCCCAAGCTCTGGTTCTCTCTAGGTTAGACTATTGTAACAGCCTCTTTCTAAATATACCTGCCACTTCTCTCCGCCCTCTGCAACTAATCCAGCACAGGACTGCAAGACTTGTCCTTGGCCTCAAGCCCTGGGATCGTATCTCTCCAGCTCTGAAATCTCTCCGTTGGCTCCAAGTGGATGCAAGGATTACATTTAAAACCCTCTGCATTGTCCAGAAGACTGTCTGGGGCCTGGGTCCAAAATACCTTCAGTTATCCCTCCGCAAATACCTCCCCTCTCGAGCTCTTCGCTCCTCTACCTCTAACTCCCACAGGGGGTAGATCTCTGTCTTCGGCTGGGGCCTCCCTCTGGAACAGCCTCCTGCCACTCAGGTTCCATCTCCGGTTCCGGAAGCACCTCAAGACCTTCCTCTTTGCTTCTGCCTTCGCCGCCCTCTCCCCTGCTGATCTGTTCTCTCCTGGCACCGTACACTTGGCCACCCTCTGTCCTTTGGGCCCAGGTACCTGCTCACCCTGCCACCCTCCCGCACGGGCTCCGGGCCACCCCTTGCACTGGGGTCTGTATCTGTACCCATACAGCCCCCCTTCTTTCTTCCTGCACGTATCAGACCAACCCTGTCTGCTGCCTTAAACCCAGCGCTTGCCAATCGCTGGCTGCACTACCACTGTTTGATGCCTTTATTATTCCTTTATTTATTATTATTTATCTGTTTCTCCTTTGCTCCGCACTCTCCACTTCTCCCCCCTTCCATGCACTTTCCCCTCCCCCTCTTCCATGCACTCGCGCATTCTCAATGTCACTTGGCCTGTCCCCTGCCTTGTCGCACTCTGAAACACTTGTGTACGAGCGCAATAGAAATAAAATATCAATATCAACTGCATTTTCCGATGGAAAAATAATCTTGAGAAAGGGGACAGATCACCCAATTCCGGGACAGTTCTGGTAAAACCGGGATTTCTGGTCACCCTACCTTACACTCGCCCCGAGAGACCAGAGTTTCTCTCTATTGCGCATGCTCCAACTTGAAAAGCCTTGGGTGAGTCACCACCACTGCAGATCCGAGCTGTCATTGGAGCTACACACACTTTGCTTTGAGCACTCACTAATTAGCAAGCAAAGCAAGCAAAGATTCTTTATTTTGAATTAAAAAAAAACATAAAAGGTACATCAGTTTGTCATACAATATCACAATACGAAAATTAACCAATCATTTAAAACGGGGTGGGAATACATATGCAAAAGGATTTCATGGAAAATTGATTTTAACAATCCAAAAATATAAAATGGAGAAGACAAACTCCACAAATAAAAATTCATAATTCTACACTCTTTGATATCCAAGCCAATGATTAAATAATAATTAAAACATCATCATAAAAAGATTATCATTATTCATATAACACTTATCTTAACACTCATGCAATTTAAATTGATTTTTGAATTACAGAAAGGAGGAAGCTTTAGAATTCGTACATCCGTTCCACCAATACCTCTCGATCTATTTTTCATGTTCACGTAATCTAATTAGCTCCATAGCAGAGTAGAGGCATTGATGAGAGGTGAGCACTCACTAATCAGCTTGATAGCACAGTAGAGGTAATGGTGATAGGTGAGCACTCACTAATCAGCTCCAGGGCACAGTCGAAGAAATGATGAGAGGTGAGCACTCACTAATCAGCTCCATAGCACAGTAAAGGCAATGATGAGAGGTGAGCACTCACCAATCAGCCCCTAGCACAGCAGTGGCAATGATGAGAGGTGAGCACTCACTAATCAGCTCCATAGCACAGTAAAGGCAATGTTGAGAGGTGAGCACTCACCAATCAGCCACATAGCATAGCAGTGGCAATGATGAGAGGTGAGCACTCACTAATCAGCTCCAGGGCACAGTCGAAGAAATGATGAGAGGTGAGCACTCACTAATCAGCTCCATAGCACAGTAAAGGCAATGATGAGAGGTGAGCACTCACCAATCAGCCACATAGCATAGCAGTGGCAATGATGAGAGGTGAGCACTCACTAATCAGCTCCATAGCACAGTAAAGGCAGTGTTGAGAGGTGAGCACTCACTAATCATCTCCATAGCACATTAAAGGCAACAATGAGAGGTGAGCACTAACAAATCAGCTCCATAGCACAGGAGTGGCAATGATGAGAGGTGAGTACTCACTAATCAGCCCCATAGCACAGCAGTGGCAATGATGAAAGGTGAGCACTCACTAATCAGCTCCATAGCACGGTAAAGGCGACAATGAGAGGTGAGCACTAACAAATCAGCTCCATAGCACAGGAGTGGCAATGATGAGAGGTGAGCACTCACTAATGAGCTCAATAGCACAGGATTGGCAACGATGAGAGGGGAGCACGCACTATCAGCTCCATAGCACAGTAGTGGCAATGATGAGAGGTGAGCACTCACTAATCAGCTCCATAGCACAGTAAAGGCAATGATGAGAGGTGTGAGAGGCACATGACTTCCCTTGACCTTTAATGTTGGTTTAGCTCTTCTACTTCTGTAGCGCTCTGAAGTGACCTCAAGGTGATGTGCAGCTCCTTAAAAGAATTTGTAAATGAATATACTCTTTTTGTTAAAATTAATTAAAACTGTCGAGTCCATTATTAAGACGTCTGTTTTGGTCATCACAACGAGTTTCATGCTGGTCTTGATTTGTTTGGAGTGTTCCTTTTTCTCTATAAGTATAATCCAGAGAGCGTTTACAGAGCTCTCTTGTGGTATTTGCATTTTTATATATTATGCTATTTATTGAGCGCAGACCTGGCTTTGAGACGCAACAGCGCGCTTTACAGAGGTAACAACAATACCGATGCATAAGGGAGTGCTTTTTAGACGTAACAACAGAACAGATATACTGTGGGGGCTGGGATACCGAGGGGCACAGAGGAGGGGTACAGCTGGACCTGGTGATGGGAGGAGAGGGGCAGGCAGTGTCTAGTGAGTCAGGTGGTGACGCGAGGGGCAATGTGAGGGCCTAGGTGTTGAGGGAGTGTGAGTTATTTGAAGGGGTGGGTCTTGAGTTCTTTTCTGAATTGTAGGAGCGTGGGAGCGAGTCCGATGCTGATGGGGAGGAGGTTCAATAGTCTTGGGGTGTAGGCAGAGAAGGCTTGTTTTCTGGTCCTTTGCTTTTTGCAGTGGCGGATTTCAAGACTGCAAGTGTCCTGGCTTCTGTTGGTGCGCTGTCTGCCAGAGATGCTGATTTTCTCTGCGAGGTAGCTGGGAGACTTGAGGGCCACTGCCTTGTAGAAGATGCAGCAAGACTTGAAGGTGATTTGTGCATGCAGTGGGAGCCAGTGAAGGTTGATGAGGTTTGGTGTGATGTAGTCGTATCCGTGTAGCTCCTTGCGGAGGCGTGCTGCCGCGTGTAGGACACTTCTCAAGGACACAATAGAGGTTTATATTTTATTGTAGGATTTATTTATTCCACTATTACCTCATAACAACAGAACGGAAAAGGGCAGGGTAGGAAATGCAGACAATAAAACCATCAAAAGTGACAAGATTGCAGGTCAGGAAGGGCAGGAAGGCAAGCTTTGGGAAGTCTGTAGAAGAGGGAAATGGACAGGAAGCAGGGAAAGAAACAGAAGATGAGTGTTTTACCGGCAATCTTCATACCCACAATCCTTTGAACAGAGACGTGTTTTTTATTTATTATCTTGTCAATGCATTCACCATATCCTGATCAAGGGATGATTTTTAGGTACGGTTGATTGTAGTGCAGGAAGGGGATTTGATAGCCCTGCTAGTGTGTGAGATTTCCTTTACACATTGACTTAGGGAAGTGGAGGAGGTACCAGATCCCCAGAAGGGAAAACGTGGATTGAGCCAAACCATCTGACATTAGACACTTTGGCACAACCCAAAGTATCAGGCCACTTCCCAAAAGTCCTGCATTTACAGCAGCTCAGAGAACGCACCTGTCCCTTGGGTCTGTCTTTGAACAGGCTATTTTTGTGGAATAGGAGTACGGTAGGAGCAGAGGGCAATGGATTCTACAGGAAACATGGGGTGTAGAGCTGAAAAGGAGAGTAAAGGAGATGGTGTGATGCATTCCCAGCTATTGGGGCCACCCTGCTTTAGCAGGTGTTAGACTTGGCAGCCTATGGAGACGTAGGATGGGCTCTGTGACAGCCTTTGCCAATGATCAACGTTCCATTTTCTATAACGGGCATGGACATTGTGGGCCCATCAGTCCTTCCAAAGCTGGGAGCAGACATATTTTGGTGGTCGTAGACGATGCCACACATACCCTGAAGCCTTTGCCATGAGCAACAGCACGGCACCGAAGACCACTGCACATTTGATCCCCTGCTGGGCGGAATTCTCAAAGTAGATCAGTACTGATTATGGACCAACATGTATGTCAAACCTTAGGAAACAGCTCCAAATCCCTTATATATAGATACCCTCCATACCTCTATTGACCATAAAAGCATGGCTTAGTCAAAAGATCTTTGCACACCCGAAGAACCTCCTGCCAAAGTTACAAAAAGTACCTTTTGGAGGCATCCTCCCCAACACGGAATATTTCAGAATTTTTCGTGAACGATCTTATGTTTAAAAATAATGTTGTTTTAATGGCCATTTGAACAGCTTTTAAGATGGTTTTTTTTTCCCACAGGGAACAGAAATGATTCATTTGGCCCGGATATCTCAAAATGTGCTGCTCCAAGTTTCTATATTTTGCAACATCTCCTCTGTATTTCATGTCCTTTAAACATTTCCAAAATTGAGCTGCTCGATTCTGAGATATTTAGAGGTGTCTTCCTTTCGCACATGCGCACAATGAATTCTCAATGTTTTATATGAACTGCAAACTCACTTATCTCTCCATAAGAAAGTCTGGAATACATTGGATGTCAGTTATCATAACCATACGAGATGCATATGGGGAAGTACAGTGCCTACGTGTGCAAAGTGTACAACTCTTATTCACCTCCATTACTTATGTAAAGTCACATCAAATTCACAGCTCACTTAACTGTGAGTTTTCATATGTATACGGTACTTATAGGAGAGGTAACTTGCAGAACTGAATGAAATGTAAAACTCGTATATGCCCCAGTACACACATCTAAGTAACACCTTACTCACTTTAATATAAATGTCCACATGTAGGGGACACACACACACACACACACACACACACACACACGTATGTACATTGATGCCATTTGCTATTCACCTCACCTGGGGAATTGGCATGTCTTGAGACTGAGGGTCATTAATATGACAGATTTAAAATCATACACTCTAGTTTTCTTCTACTATTATATTATCAGTTTATTTTGTTTAGACCTAGGTTATTGCATGCCAGTAGATTGTTAGATATTTCAAGGTGGATCAGAACGCACTGATGGCCACAAATATATGGGGTTTGAAAATTGCATAAATAATATATTTTAGTTTTCTACTTCTATGTTCTTAATTCGTTTGTATTTAATAGAAGCATTAGTGGAAAACAAAAGTCGTCTCAATTCTTCCAAGTGTGTCTATGGATATAGTATCCTCCTCCAGTAGATACAATCTGTGTACTGCTTACATGCAATACCAACCAAAATGGGGCCACATGTGATGACGTCATCACACTACACACCATTATGCGTGTAAGAAGGATATAATCATTGCCTTCTGATGAACACACTGGTTTTGGGGTTCTGAGGTCCCAGCAGCTTGACGCAAATGTAAGATTTAGAGGTAAGTGAAACCTTGGTGGCTAGTAGGCATTTTGATATGTAGAACAATATTTATATCGCCACCCCCAATGCCTGCACGGTTGCACAGCCAAATTCCATTACTGCTATGTCAAATGCTATAACTGTTATGACACATTCTAGCAATGTACCTATCTACACCCTCAAAGCCTGCACAGTTGCACAGCCATTGCCATGTCCGATCTTGGCTTCGACCAACGTATCTGCGGCCACAAGCATATAAAAGGATGAACGCTAGACTGGCTCGCTGACGCTAACTACAACTTCAAAAGTAACTCCCCATTCCCATGGTCAGACCACCACGTGATCTCCTTCTCTCTACCAGCATGCCCACGTGTCCAAACCTCAACAAGACCCTACCCCCTACTCTTGCCCAAAGCTCCTGTAAACTCACCAAGGATAACATCATCCCATTTCTCAGCGCACTCAACCCTGACCGACTGGAGACTACTGACACAGAGGCCTTAGTACTACATTACACCAACCCCCTCACCAATGCCATTGACACAGTTGACCTCCCTGGCTGCCTGGCTCGCTGGATGCTAAAAGATCCAAACCAACTAACCACACCAACAACTGGTCCATCCCTGAACGCTCTATCCTCAGAGACAAAAAAAGACTGGCAGAGTCCAGATGGAATAACAACCCCGCCCTATCTTCTAAACAGGCGTTTTCTACCCAATATAAGTTATATAAGAATGCCATCATACATGCCAAGACTGCCTCTCTCAACTCCAGAATTGCTAATGCCAATTCTGACTCAAAATAACTATTCTCTATATTAAAGGAACTAGAAACTCCAAGCCACGACATTGCTCAAGGACTCGACCTGGTGCAATTCCATTCAGACTCCCCTACTGCACAAAATCGATAAGCTACAAGTGAAAATCTGGGGAACAAAAGGCTGCATTCTGCAACAGTCTTCTCCCTGATGAGCCACTGTTTAATTTCAAGGAGGTTACCAGCCAAGAAACGTGCCAAATCTTACTGAGTCTAAACCCCTCTAGATGCAAAGGGGATATATGCCTGGCAACCTTAATCAAAGACTGCTCCCATGAAATAGCCCCTTTCATCACGTTGTTCATCAATGCCTCCTTCGATCTTTGTGCCTCGCGGGCCGGACAAAAGAGCATGGCGGGCCGCAACTGGCCCGCGGGCCGTATGTTGTGCACCCATGGCTTAGATGGTGCATGCTACAGGCAGGCATTGACATTGGCATGTACATGGCGCATTCCATTAGGGGAGCTATGGCATTGAAGGCCTACAATGCAGGAGCTAGTTGGAGAACATCCTAAGGGCAGCTGACTGGTCTAAGGAGTCAACATATAAGCAATTTTATTTCAGACCAATAGAGGGGATGTCTGCATTGGTGGTAGGTAAGCTCTAAACAAGCATAATCCCAGCCTCCGGTCTTGACATAGAATACTGATTTTCCATACTAACGTTATTAAAAAGTCATGATTCTATTAAAGACACGGAGGCAAAGGATTATCCCATCCGAGTAATCGTTATATGGAATTGTAATGTGTTTTGATATTCTTGTTGTTAAATTGTGGCAGAATTGTGACGCATATGATCTAAGGGATACTACAGTGGTACAGTTTAATGGTGACTTAACTATTACACACCCTACTACAGCTAGACTTAGCTTGTTTTTGGATTACTTTACAGGAACAGAGGTTAAGAATACAGGAACATGAGTAGGAACAGAAGTTGATGAAAAAGACAGCGTTTACCTCTTGGGGCGCAAAAGTTAAAGTTGGAGACAGACAAAGAAAGAGGAAGCACACAGGAATATGGTGGAAGATAAGGAGCATAGTGTGACGTGATTGGTTAAAAGTGTCATATAAAAAATGGACTACACAAAAAAGACTTTGGGCCTCATTACGAGTTTGGAGGTAGCCATGGTGCTATTAGCGCCATGGCTGCCTCCAAAATCGTTCCGGGTTCCTTGAATGGGGA
The DNA here is from genome assembly GCF_040938575.1 of Ambystoma mexicanum. Classification (NCBI taxonomy): domain Eukaryota; kingdom Metazoa; phylum Chordata; class Amphibia; order Caudata; family Ambystomatidae; genus Ambystoma; species Ambystoma mexicanum. The sequence goes on from NC_090922.1 coordinate 1,479,814,625, forward strand.
CTTACCGGGTCATTCCAACCTTGGAGGACCCGGTAAGTCCCCATTCAAAATACCCATACCCATCCCCATTCGAGCCCCCATAGGGCTCAATGAGAATGGGGAGGGAGCTAATAACGGGACCCGCTAAGGGACCTCGGAATGCAGCGGTAAGGGGTTAACGGCACCGGCATTCTTACCGGCACCGTTAACCCCTCACCGCCAGGGTCAGAATGAGGCCCATTATCTGGGAAATGTAGTTTTTGGGCCTCATTACACGGTAGGCGGTAGCCATGGTGCTATTAGCGCCATGGCTATCCCCTTACCGCATTCCGGGTCCGTGTTCCCGGAATGGGGACTTACCAGGTCATTCCGACCTTGGCGGGCCGGTAAGTCCCCATTCGGGGAACCATTCCCCATTTCCATTTGAGCCCCCATAGGGGTCAATGGGAATGGGGAAGGAGCTAATAACGGGCCCGCTATTAGCGGACCCGTTATTAGCTCTGAAGTCCCTCAACGGGTCCCTTCCTTAACGCCTGGTAAAACCAGGCGTTAAGGAAGGGACCTGCTAAGGGACCTCGTAGTAGGGCGGTAAGGGATTACCGGCACCGGTGCCCTTACCGGTGCCGGTAATCCCTTACTGCCTACCGTGTAATGAGGCCCTTTGACTGTGAAATATTTTATATTAGTTGTAACTGTTATATGCTGCTAGAGTTTTAAGTAAAGAGAGAAAGCATAATCCTTTGCCTCAGTGTCTTTAATAGAATCTTGACTTCCTATAACGTTGGTATGGAAAATCAGTATTATCCGCCAAAGACATTTTTGTGGTAAATCCCAAAATAAGTTTCAATGCGTTACCATTCCACTTGTTACAGCTTTTACAAACAAAAGTATTATGGTTATGAATTCAATATTTCTCAGTGTATACATCTGTGGGAATGGAAGAACCCAATTATATAAACATCCATGAAACTTGAAAAATGCACTGTATTTATTTATTTTTCCATTTGTACAGCGTACACAAACCCTTGGGCATCGAATCGCTTTTACCTGTTACATGAGTCCAGGGAGGGCAAAGGCATAGTTTATTTCACAGATATAATTTCAACGCATAAGTATTGGTGTTAATATCATGAATTTACAGTCCTAATGCCTTGGAGGCGAGCAAAGCCAGAGTGACTGTGGTGAGGCGGTTCGACTATGTGAACAGCCAGGTTTTTAGAGTTTTTTACGGAAAATACAGTTAGATTGCTTGGCTCTAAGAGCAGGGGGGAGGGTGTTCCAGTACTTTGTGGCCAGAACTGGGAAGCTAGATTCTCCTGCTTTAGCTTGTTCAATCTGGGTTGGACCAGCCTGTGGGCGTAGGGTGTTCTTGTAGGCCTTTTGGATTGAACTTTGAATATTTTCTGGGTAAGACAAGGGGGGCTGAGTTGGAGATGCATGTGTGGGTGAATGAGAGTGTCTTGAAAATGATTCTTTCATTAATGAATAGCCAGTGGGCGGCTCTACGGGTGGCGGAGATGTGATCTGTCTGTGGGATATTGAGGGCAGCGCTTAGGGCATTGTTTTGGATGGTTTGGAGTTTTTTTAGAATCTAATTTGCGGTGCCAGAAAAGAGGACATTACAGTAATCAAGCCTTGCGCCCACCACATCCCGGGCAATAGTTAAGCAGTTGTCAGTGGATAGGAAGAGTCTGGCAGAATTGGGTAATTTTGCTGTGTATGCTGCAGCTGAGGAGATGGCACTTATTTGTCGTGTTAGGGAGATGGTGGCATCTAGGTGGACACCCAGTGTTTTTACTGAGGAGGAGACAGGGATCACTAATCACTGAACTGTCTATGTTGAAGTTGGAATATTGTGAGTCAAGTCTTTTGAGGGCAGCTGATGGACCAACAATGAGAAGTTCAGTTTTCTCATTGTTGAGGCACTGTCCGTGGGTCACCATCCACGCTTGGATTGTGGCATTTGTGGAACTGAGAGAGGCAGAGTCAATGTAGAAGGAACCTGAGAGTGGGAGGAGTATCTGTGTGTCGGTATAGTTAGTGTAAGCTATGCCGAGGGAGTCCAGGAGGTCAAACAGGGGCTTTGTGAAGATGTTATATAGCGTGGATGAAACACAAGATCCTTGGGGGACCCCACGACTAATGGGCGAAGGGGACGCGCAAGCGATGTCGGAGAAGGCTTTCATCAGTCTTCCTTCGAGGAACGCGGCTATCCAGGCAGTAGCTTCCTGTGAGAAGTCTGCATCGGAGGTAAGGTGGTGACATAGGATGTTGTGGTCGACTAAGTCGAAGGCTGCGGACAGATCAAGGAAAAGGAGCATAGCCAGCTTTCCTTCATCTCTGATAGAGTCCAGTTGGATTTTAGCTCAAGGAGTTCTTACTCCGTACCGTGTCGAGGGCGGAAGCCCGATTGGCATATGCCTTGGATCTGGTTGGTTTCTAGATGGCGTTGAATTTGTTGGTAGACAGCTCTGTCGAGGATCTTAAGGAGGAAGGGTACAGTGGTGATGGGATGGTAGTTATTCACTATGGTAGGGTCAAGGGTAGGTTTCTTCAATAGCAGGTGGACCCATGCTTCCTTGAGTCATGTGGGTACTAGGCCCAAGTCTGCGGCCGCCCTCCATTAGGAAAGTCTTTGTTGTCTTCCGGGCCGGACAAAACACTGGCCCTCATTGGCTCAGCACACACACGCACCACGTCGCTCCCACGAGCCACGTAATGCGTGTGTGCTGCACCAATGGAGGGCCAGTACTACGGCTGGCGTGGTCCATAAGGCTTGATGCCGGAAGGCATGTCAGCCTTGGACCACGCCAGCCGTAGTACGATTCCAGCGTTCCAGCTTACCTGCCGCTTACCTGCCTGCCTTCCAGCACGTCTCCGGTAAGTGGTCTGTTTGTGTGTCAGGTTTGTTTTGCTTTATGCTTGTGTGTGTATGTTGCGATGAGTGGGGGGGGGTCGGATGTGTATGAATGTTTGGATTTGAATGTATTTTGTGTGTATGTTGAGATGCGGGGGTCGGATGTGTGTCAGATATGTATGAATGTTTGGATTTTAATGTATTTTGTGTGTATGTTGAGATGCGGGGGTGGGGGGGTTGTCGGATGTGTATGAATGTTTGGATTTGAATGTATTTTGTGTGTATGTTGAGATGCGGGGGTTGGGGGGGTGTCGGATGTGTATGAATGTTTGGATTTGAATGTATTTTGTGTGTATGTTGAGATGCGGGGGTGGTGGGGTGTCGGATGTGTATGAATGTTTGGATTTGAATGTATTTTGTGTGTATGTTGAGATGCGGGGGTGTGTCGGATGTGTATGAATGTTTGGATTTGAATGTATTTTGTGTGTATGTTGAGATGCGGGGGTTGTCGGATGTGTATGAATGTTTGGATTTGAATGTATTTTGTGTGTATGTTGAGATGTGGGGGTGGGGGGGTGTCAGATGTGTATGAATGTTTGGATTTGAATGTATTTTGTGTGTATGTTGAGATGCAGGGGTGGGGGGGTGTCGGATGTGTATGAATGTTTGGATTTGAATGTATTTTGTGTGTATGTTGAGATGCGGGGGTGGGGGGGTGTCGGATGTGTGTCGGATGTGTATGAATGTTTAGATTTTAATGTTTTTTGTGTGTATGTTGAGATGCGGGGTTGGGGGGGGTGTCGGATGTGTATGAATGTTTGGATTTGAATGTTTTTTGTGTGTATGTTGAGATGCGGGGGTGGGGGGGTGTCGGATGTGTGTCGGATGTGTATGAATGTTTGGATTTTAATGTTTTTTGTGTGTATGTTGAGATGCGGGGGTGGGGGGGTGTCGGATGTGTATGAATGTTTGTATTTGAATGTTTTTTGTGTGCTGAGTTGGGGGGAGGGGGATTCGGGTCTGTATGGGTGCATGTTTGTGTGTGTGCTGAGTTGGGGGGTGGGGGGTTCGGGTCTGTGTGTGTGCTGATTTGGGGGGTGGAGGTTCGGGTCTGTATGGGTGCATGCTTGAGTGTGTGTTCTGAGTTGGGGGTGAGGTTTGGGTCTGTATGTTTGTATGTTTGAGAGTGTGCTGAGTTGGGGGGTGGGGGTTCGGGTCTGTATGGGTGCTTGTGTGTGTGCTGATTTGGGGGGTGTGGGGTTTGGAGTTGGGGGGGTGGGGGGTCGGGTCTGTATGGGTGCATGCTTGAGAGTGTGTGTGCTGAGTTGGGGGGTGGGGGTTCGGGTCTGTATGGGTGCTGGTTTGTGTGCTGATTTGGGGGGTGGGCGGTTTGGAGTTGGGGAGGTGGGGTGTTCGGGTCTGTATGGGTGCTTGTTTGAGAGTGTGCTGATTTGGGGGGGTGGGGGGTCTGTATGGGTGCATGTTTGTGTGTGTGCTGAGTCGGAGGGTGGGGAGTTCAGGTCTGTATGGGTGCATGCTTGAGAGTGTGTGTGCTGAGTTGGGGGGTGGGGGGTTTGGAGTTGGGGGGTGGGGGGTTCGGGTCTTTATGGGTGCATGTTTGTGTGTGTGCTGAGTTGGGGCATAGTGTTTGGTTGGGTGTGAGGGGGCCATGGGGCATAGTGTTTGGTTGGGGGTCAGGGGGCCCTGGGGCATAGTGTTTGGTTGGGGGTGAGGGACATGGGGCATAATGTTTAGTTGGGGGTGAGGGGGCCATGGGGCATAGTGTTTGGTTGGGGGTAAGGGGGACCTGGGGCATAGTGTTTGGTTGGGGATGAGGGGGCCATGGGGCATAGTGTTTGGTTGGGGGTGAGGGTGCCATGGGGCATAATGTTTGGTTGGGTGTAAGGGGGCCATGGGGCATAGTGTTTGGTTTGGGATGAGGGACATGGGGCATAGTGTTTGGTTGGGGTTGAGGGGGCCATGGGGCATAGTGTTTGGTTGGGGGTAACGGGGCCCTGGGGCATAGTGTTTGGTTGGGGTGAGGGACATGGGGCATAGTGTTTGGTTGGGGGTGAGGGGGCCATGGGGCATAGTGTTTGGTTGGGGGTGAGGGGGCCATGGGGCATAGTGTTTGGTTGGGGGTAAAGGGGCCCTGGGGAATAGTGTTTGGTTGGGGATGAGGGGGCCATGGGGCATAGTGTTTGGGTGGGAGTGAGGGGGCCATGGGGCATAGTGTTTGGTTGGGGGTAAAGGGGCCCTGGGGCATAGTGTTTGGTTGGGGGTGAGGGGGCCATGGGGCATAGTGTTTGGTTGGGGGTGAGGCTGCCATGGGGCATAATGTTTGGTTGGGTGTAAGGTGGCCATGGGGCATAGTGTTTGGTGGTGGGTGAGGGACATGGGGCATAGTGTTTGGTTGGGGGTTAGGGGGACATGGGGCATAGTGTTTGGTTAGGGATAAGGGGGCCCTGGGGCATAGTGTTTGGTTGGGGGTGAGGGACATGGGGCATAGTGTTTGGTTGGGGGTGATGGGGCCATGGGGCATAGTGTTTGGTTGGGGGTGAGGGGGCCATGGGGCATAGTGTTTGGTCGGGGGTAAAGGTCCCTGGGGCATAGTGTTTGGTTGGGGGTTAGGGGGCCATGGGGCATAGTGTTTGGTTGGGGGTAAAAGGGCCCTGGGGCATAGTGTTTGGTTGGGGGTCAGGGGCCATGGGGCATAGTGTTTGGTTGGGGGTGAGGGTGCCATGGGGCATAATGTTTGGTTGGGTGTAAGGGGGCCATGGGGAATAGTGTTTGGCTGGGGGTGAGGGACATGGGGCATAGTGTTTGGTTGGGGGTGAGGGGGCCATGGGGCATAGTGTTGCACTCCAAGAGTGAACCCAATAATAAAGCTAAAACAGGCACAGTTAGGAGATGTTCATCTTTGGCTTTTTGAGGAAACCTGACTCAACGAAGGCCATACTCCTCTTGGGCAGCCCAAATAGCAAACTGTAGCAGTCCAAAATAACGGCATGTCCAATCTAGGGTCAATAAAATATATATAAGTTAATTAAACAGGCGAAATACAATAACTAAATAGAAATAAATTATAACAATGGAAAACATGTAGTACAAAATGTAAGTTTGAAATGCAAATAAAAATTGTTACCCCTCAAAAACATTATTTTTCCATGTGTTTAGTACAAATTGGGGGTTTAAAAAGCCTCCTGTCACACCGCGCCTACCGCTCCGCCCACATTTACTTTTCGGCCCACTATAGCCCTCATGTAAGGTACTTTCGGCCCTCTGTCAAAATCAGTTGTGCACCCCTGATCTAAGCCATCTGGCTAGGGTTGCCCGCTAAACGTCTTTGAATGGTTCCCTCAGTGATATAAACAGTTGTTTCACTCCTGCAGGGTCTAAGCGTACTCGGCATTTCTTTGTATTTTTTTAGACACTGGACTGGGCATAACTTAGGTTGGTCTGGAAAAGCTGAGTATGACACTGTTTTGATACCCATCTTAGTTCTCTTGCTAATGTGAAACGTGACACTTGAAGGGTTGAATGACTTTTTATCTATTTCTAGTGCTCTTACGTCTGATACTCTCTTGTAGGATATGAGGCAGAGCAGTGTAGTGAGCAGAGATATTGCTTTCTTTGTCAAGTGGTCGTTGTCTGGCCAGTTGATAAACATATTTAGGACTATGTTCACATCCCATATCCGATTGTATTTGAGTAACGGTGCTCTTAAAAGTCTCACTCCTCTAAGGAATCTACATAAGAGTGGGTGTTCTCCCACCGCCACGTTCACTATCTTTGGGTGGCCGCCATATATGGCTGATCTACACATATCTACTGTTCTATATGCCTTCCCTTGAGCTGCCAAAACTGCCAAGAAGTTTACAATCTGTGTGACATCTGCACTATTGGGATGTATATGCTGTTCCACACACCACCTAGTCCACCTTTCGCAGGCCAATCTGTAGGCCTTTCTGGTACCTCGTGCCCATGCTTCCTTAATACATTTCGCAGCATCCCCCAAAAGTCCTGGCTTCTGCCAGGTTGTTTGAAAATCGTCCACGCGATCAGTCTCAATTCCTCTTCCTGGTTGTTCAGTGGGTAATACTCTCCCACTTGATTCTAAATCAGTTCTCTGAACTGTGGCATACTTGCCAACCCTACAGATTTAGGCAGTGGCTACTGCTTTTTAAGCAGTCCTACCGCCTACAGATTTCAGTGACAGATCCTCCTGCTTTTTACAGTGGCAAGTAACTTATGTGACTGTAAGGCAGGCTGCAGGACAAAGCATGCAATACATTAATTAGTCTGTCTGTACAGTGGACAGGTAGGCGATTACTTTGATTGGGCTCTGACCAATCCACTGACCTGACTCCGCCCTGCACTCTGTCCGGAACAGGCCTTAGGTGGACTACCAGTGAAGGCAAGTGGCAGAGGGTACCACCATCACACAGCATCTGTATATCAGACGAAGGAGGGTATCAGTCTCCATGTTGGTCAGTTATTCATCTTGCACTGCAGGAATATGTATGTACTGCCCAAGCTGCTGCTACAGAGCAGTGGCAAACGTTGTCTACCAGCTCTGTGTGATTACCTTCTGTGAAGTTAGGTAATTGAATGTGGTGTTAACTTACCATTCAGAATTATGCATTTTTAACATTTTAACATCTTTCCATAGTGTGCTCTTTGATGGGTTGCGTATTTTAGAATGCTTCAATGGTGCCAACGTTTTATGTTTTGTATTTTCCTGTGATGTCATTGTTATGAGAATTATTATTTTTGAAACTTCAAAAATCCTACATCTTTTTGGTCACAGAATGTTGGCAAGTATGCTGTGGTAACACCAAAGGATTGTCGATTGACAGTTCGAGAAGGTCCGGGAACCATACTGACTCCTCCAGTCTGGTGTTATTAGAATTACCATCACCTGCTGTCTCCTGACCTGTGCTATCGCCCTCTGAATCGTTGCGAATGGGGGAAACGCATATTCCTTGTCCGGCCCCCACACTTGTAAAAATGTGTCTGTTGCCTCTGCTGCTGAGTGTTCAACCTGGATGCAAACAGATCTGTCCTGCATGGACCTCTCATTTCCATCAAAGGTGCAAATACTGTCCTGCCCAGTTGCCAGTCACTGGCATCTCTCAGCTGTCTTGAATTCCAGTCTGCCACTTTGTTCTGTAGGCCTGGGAAATATTCTGCTGTGATTCTGATCTTGTTTTCCAGGCACATTTGTCAGAAATCCTTCGCCAGCTACGCTAACATCCTGGACCTCATCCCGCCTAGCCTGTTTATGTACTGTACTGCTGAGACATTGTCCACCTTTAGTAGTACGCAACAGTTCACCCTGTCCTGGGTCCAACATCTCACCATAAAGGACCCCACCAGCCGCTCCAGACAATTGATGTGGAGCTCCAGCTCCTTTCCCGAACACCTGCCTCCAGTTGGCATCTCTCCACAATGGGCTCCTCAGCCCTAGCGGCTGGCATCCGATTCTATGATGAGGTCCAGGGATGAGCCAAATATCGCTCTCCCGTACCAGGCCTCCATGTGTCTGAACCACCACCATAGCTCTGTCCTCGCCTCGGCGGAGATCGGCACCCTTAGTTCATATGATAACCCTTTCCTCGGGTGTTGGATCTTCAGGCGTTGAAGAGCCCTATAATGCAACGGCTCCGGGAAGATCATCTGAATGGATGATGCTAGTCTTCCCACTAGTCTGGATAACTCCCTGAGTGACAATTCTTCCTTCGTTATTATTGAGTTGATCTCTTTCTTGATCGCATTCACTTTGTCCATTGGTAGACTGAGCGTGGCTGTCTTCGTGTCCACTACAAAGCCTAGGAACTCTATTGCCTGCACCGGTTCCAGCTTCTATTGCAGGTGAAAAGAATATTGACGCAACGCATGTACATTGTTTGTTAAGTAGGGACCCAAGGCATATGGACGCAAGTGAAAGGATATGGAAATATATCTATTATTGTTGGTCAGCAGTTGCTGCAGGATTGGGTGTGATTTTGTTAGTTTTACTGAGAGTGTACTGGGGGAGGGACTTATAGGAGGAGGGTCTATAAAGGGGAGGAATGCAGAAAATAGGATTGTATATTATCCCAATGGAACAATATATATAAATGTCAATAACACAGGTTGAGTTACATATATTAGTACTATTGTGAACACAAATAATCATAATGGAAACAGGTTCAATACCTCCACCATGCAAGGTCTGTAGGTAAAGGAAGTAGAGAATTAAGTGTTTCCACTAAGCGGGGGACTGTCTACTGCTTTAGAAAGGTATAATGGTATTTCTGACAGTATCACTAAAGCGGATATCCTTGACAATGTGTATAACAGAATGAAAAGAGAAGTACTACAAAGGTATGACATGTATCATGGTTTGAGTTTTGATGTGACTGAGGATATTCATCATTCTCTAATTCATGGTACTGTAATATGAGTGTTGTGTGGAGAAATACTGTGAATGGGAGCTGTGTGTTCACTTATTCCACACGCGTCAGGGGCTCCCAAGGTGTTAGTGCCACAAGCAGTCCCAATTATAGAGGCGCAATGCCTTGTTCATCTTGCGCTATGCAGAATAAAAGGAACGTTCCAGGCACACAGTGTAGAACTGCAAATGGTGGGTCCAGATTTTGCCAAATGCACCGATGACCCAAAAAAACATCAAGTGTGTGGAATTGCGTATCTGATGGTGAAGGGGTGGAAATATGTTAATAATAACTGGCAGGACAGCACACTACCTTGCCTGGCAGAAGGACTGGCAACATATAACAAGGATAAAATCGAACGAGTGGTCAACATTTGTGCACAAATCTGGACATAGCATATCACAAAACTGATGTGGATGGCAACAAAGGATAAGCCAGTGCAAGTGCACAATGAAGAAATAAATAAACTCTGTTTCCGAAGCAAAGGTACAGTCTTTGGTGGCACAAACGAACATTGCAACAAAACTCTCTTGATCACAGATATGAAGAAAGGGATGCAGCGCTGATGGATTACTACTGGATCTGTGGTCGGCAAGCTTACTTGCACCGCGCAGCGTCATGGAGGGGCTATTGTTCGCTGGCCACATTGCATTCAGCGCTATTGGTAATCCTAGAAGAACACATGAACGGGGTAAGGCTGCCTGCAGGGGGGCCAACGACTTTCCCCATCGCACAAACTGAATATATGGGCTTGGTGCCCGTGCAAGAGCCTCACATCTGGCCAGAAAAAAAGGAACATTTCAGCAAGCACAGAGAATGAACAGATCAAATTACATTTCTAAAGACTCTTCCACTTTGCTTGCTGAAATATCAGAAGAGTATCGGCTTTTCAGGTCAGCAAAATCCATTTTGTTCTTCTTTACTGTTGCCAGGAGTGCAGATTGTGCAGCCAATGCCAAATGGCTGCAGGTAGTGCAGGTGGAACTGGTCTAGCTCGCAAATGATACAGAGAATGGGTTCAACGTGAACAAGTTTGAGTTACAAGCACTAAGATTTATGACAATGCAGAACCGGTACATGCTGGAGATGCTGACAGCAATGGAGGGAGGGGTTTACAAAGAATTTGGCGAATCATGTTGCACGTTCATACTTCCAGAAGACGCGGAAAATGCATCGAGATCCAACATAATTGCAGCTGTCCATGGCCTGTGTGTCCATATGAAAGAGAAAGGAGGAGTTCAGGGCAGTGATTGGCTGAGTATGACATTCAACTGGGCCCCATCATGGTTAGGAGTACACATGAAGATGTTAATGACCTTCCTGGTCATTTTCTGCATGTGTCAGCTGGTTCTTCGATGCTGTGCCGGTTGTATACTAATTGACCTTTTCACAATTGACGTCGGGAGAATTAACCTCAGGAGAATTGACCTAACTTAGAAGGTCAATTAGGACATATATGTGGGGGGAACCCCCCCACAAACCCCACACCCAATCCAAAACCCCCTGCAACCGCCCACCCAATCCCCTTATATTATTTATAATCCAAAACCAACCCAATACATATATAAAATAACTAAAATAATATAAAGGTCAATTCTGCAGAAGGTCAATTAGGACCACTATAATTAGGTCAATTGTGCAAAAGGTCAATTGTAAAAGGTCAATTTGTGTAATACCGCTGTGCCACTGTGGCATCTCATAGCGCAAGAATGATGGTATCAATTGGGGGTTCAAAAGCACCTCCCGAAACAAAAAACATTGAAGTACAAACCCAGTTCGCGGAGGTTGCACCGAAGTATGAAATGTTCCCCTTCCCGTATGGAGATGAAGTTGACCCTTTATACCACACTAATATTTACCGACACCCCGATCCTGACAATTACACATAGGGTTGGGTGGACCTGACGGGGAAGGCGGGATGCATTTACATGACCTGTTCACCCTTAAGAGTACGTGCGTAGGGGGGGAGAGTTTGTGATCAGTGTGCAGGGAATGGGTGCAAGTGAAGAAGAATAAGCCATATGTGGATGTAGAAACTGAGGAAGGGGAGCGCAAAAACGGTACACAGTCTTCGCGCCTTGAAACACTTGTGTATAGGCGTATTATAAATGCCATATCATATCATATCATACAGAATTAATTACTTTAGAAGTAACGAAAGGGGGGAATCGTGGGAAGAGGGCAGCCCCGCACCTCCTATGCACTTTAAAGTGAGAAGAGATGAATTTGAGGCACTGTGAGGGGCCAGGGCGGAATGTGGACAGTGAAAGAGATGCCTTTCCGTCCAGCAGGTCTCTATGCCAATTTAATCAATTATAGTGTATTCATATGGTGTGGCCCAAGATGGGGGCGGCTTTGCTATTTAGCATAATTATTAGTATTCTTCGGTAGAAGAGAAGGCGTGTACTGTAACTGCGGCAGTACATGCAGTAGGACCAAACCACCAGGTTACTGAGATCTCCAGTCATGCCTGAGCTCCCATAAGGACAGTTTGCACCCCCACCCGCTGCACTTTTTATTCATTGTTCTTGAAAGTGTTGCAAAGATGTTTCTTTCACCCAAAAGGAATGGGCCCCAAAAGGCCATGATCAGAGACTGTCACCTGGTGTGCATGTTATCTCAATTTGCCCAAAGCATGACCAGGCCCATTCCCGAGTGACCACGAGTTATAGCCCATATAACTGACTGAACCCTAAGATCTCAGAATTCCATTACACCAGGTGCCCTTTGACCACCAACCCCAAAGTAACAAGTCCTGAAATGTTCAAAGAGGATGGACAGGGTACGTCTTTGAAGTGGCAATCATGTGATTTGTATTGCAAGGTGCTTGTAGGGAGAAATGATAGTTCAAAACGAGGGTGGAGACCTTGGAGCCGGATGGCGCAGAGGGAGTGAGTGAAATGTGTGGGTGAAGGTTAGAGTGCCTTGGAGCCACCGGTGTGTCTGTTATGAAGCCTGCCAAGTGCACAAACAAGAGTGATAAACAAGCTGTATAGTAAGAGTATAGTTAATTTGTTTCTGACCTTTGATGTGAGAAGATGAGCCGTGCATTGCCCACGTGATGGAAGACAGACAGACTGGGCGGGGACCAAAAAACTGTGATCCCATATGGGTAAAGGCAGCACCTGTATAGGGTCCATCCAATCAGCCGAGCAGGTTTTTACTGTATGATGTTGCGTCACTATGATGCTGTGTACCTTTAAAAGTTTCCATTGTACCCCTCTTTGGCAGAACGTTCTTAGCAGCAGAGTCCTTAGCTGTTGCTCTCATTTGTGCATGAGATTAAACTTGTTATCCCTACAAGATCGACTTGGGCCTTTCTTCCTTAGCGGGTTGTATTCTCTCTGGTGTGAGCGTTCAGGGGCTTACTTTCACAGTAGTATATGGGACCAAATCTAATTCTGACAGGAGGAAGTCCCTATTGTTGCACTGCCTTGGGACTGCAGGACAGGAACAATATGACAATCTACTCAAGCTGACAGATGTGGAGGCTGAGACCTCAATGAATATGAGAAAAGTACAAAAAAAAATAGATAAGCACTACGACAAAAGAACCAGCATGATTCTGGAGCGATACCTTTTTTGGCAAACTAAGTCAAGAAGAAGGGGAGTCGGGAGAACAATGTATTAATGCACTTAGAGATTTGGCAAAAACATGCAGTTTTGGCTCCCGACTAGATGAACAGCTATGCAATCAGTTAATATTAGAATGCTAGGAACAGCATGGTGAGGGACAGAGCATTGCCTAGAAACGTCCCATCATTAGGAGGAGTACTTTGCATAGCTAAGGAAGTGGGGCATATAGAGATTTGTGTGAAATCCCTAACTGACAGGCACCAACAAGCTAACAAAAAACAACCTGACACACAGGATGGTGGCAAAGCTAGTACCACAGCATCCATTCAAGGCGTCTAGAGTAGCGGTGAAGACAACACCCCAAAACAGTTTGGAGCAAGAGCAGGCAGTAACTTTCCCAATAGACGCCGGACAGGCACTGAATAGAGAAACAACAGATAAACAAACCAGCAGGATCAAAAGAAGTGCTACAGGTGCAAAAGTTGTCAACATTGGGCCAATAGTGTGACACAGCAAATTATCTGTCGGAAATGTAATAGGAAAGGACATCTCTAAGTTGTTGCAGAACTACGGATTACATCACCTATGTGGAGGAACTTAGCGATGAAGAAAAAGTATGAATGGTAGCAAGCTCAGAAAGGCCATTGATGGCCGCAGGACCATTATGAGTGTGAATAATAAGCCATTGGTCATGATGATTGACTCGGGCGAAATACTCATTGCTTCCGGAAAACAAACTCATCACTCCATTCAGAGGTCGGGACCTTCATGAAGTGGACATAAGGCTGGTAGTCTGTGGTAGCACTCACATCAATCTGATTGGATGGTTTGCGTTGGACTTTTCATTCAAAGGGTGATCAGCCCACGGAATCATTTTGTGACAAAAAAGGGAACATGCCCTTGTTGAGCTACACACAAACAAAGAAACTTGAAATGAAATTACAGGGTTCAAAATTGAGGTTCATTGAGCAGGAGCTAAAACCATCTCATGGGTGTCAAGCATTTTGTCCATTTTGTATGACCCACTGTGTTTAAATGTGTATTAGAAGTGTTCTAATTCTTTTTTTTTAATATTCTCAAATACTCAAAGTTAATGTCACTTTTACATGTTTGGAAGGCACCAGTTGGCCCAAGCAGATAAAAGTAGCTCATGGCAGCTGTTGGTTTCAAGCTAGCCAGGCTTGACTATGCTAGAAGCAGGAGTTCCCAGCTCCCCTCAATTTCGAACCCTGAATTAGATTCCAACGCAGAGTAAACAGTGTTCATGTGTTCTGACCGGGGCGCAATAGAGGCAAAGGTATTTTCATTGCATGTGGGTTGCCTCAAGGGTTTTGTGCATAGGATTCGACTGAGACAAGACTCAATGCCAGTGGCACAGAATCTGAGGAACATACTGATCAAAATGAGATTTGAACTAAAGTGAAAGTTGGAGGAACTGGAGAAGCAAGGCATTATATAAAGGATTGAGGTAGCTGATTGGGTTTTGCCGTAGTGGTGGTAAGAAAGCCTATTGGGAAGATGCGAATATGTGTGGATATCTGTGCGCTTAACAAATGCATCACACCCGACAGGCACCCATTGCCCAACATTAATGAAATGTTATCAACCATTGGGCTGGCAAAGAGATTTTCAACATTAGATTTGACGGCTGCATCTGGGCATGAGATTTTTCTTACCGTTGAAGTAGTGAAACTACTACGGGATTGGAACCTTTTGAGATCATTTTGATGATGAAAAAAATGATTATTATCGAATTTTAAACGTTATGGAACTAAATCCCTTGGCTGATGCAAAAATTTAGTTTTGTCTTTTCTTTTTCTTTGTTATTTTTTGTTGGGGTGGTGAAGATGGTCTGTTTGGATTTATGCTTGATATAGTCCTTGTTTTTGCTTTTTTGTTATTTAGTAACTGTTTCAAGGATTTTGTAGTGGTTTCTTTTGAGCTTTGTGAAAAGTCAAATTTTAACGTCTCTATGTTTGACTATATCACAATAAAAAATAAAAATAATAATAACAGATGCCAGTAACATTTTTTCTAGGGGCATTTCTCATATAAAACATGGTAAAGAATATGTTATTGATTTTGCATCTCTACAATAGAGAAAGAGCTGTTTGCTATAAAACCGTTGAAAGAAATAATGACATCTAAAGGCATGGATAAAGTGTCTAATCGGATTCGAAGATGGGTTGTGCAGTTGCAGGAACACGCTATAGTGACGACATACATACCAGGTGTGTGCAATCGCAGAGCGGATTGTCAGTCGCATTTAAGGAGAAGCAAGACACAGAGGAAGAAGGTGTACTAGTTATGATGATCAACGATCAGGCCATACCGGATGTTAGACAGAATATTATGCATTACCCTTTGGGAACACCACACACACTTAAGACTACAAGTGCAAGTACAAGTTCACCTTTGGTACAAGCCTGTACTACACTGTTAAGTGGTAGCGATGGCTGAGCAGCCAGACTTATCTCAAGAGCAAGTGAGCAGTATCAATAGTTACACAAAGGACAGCAATTGCTATGGTTCAAACAAACACTGACTCAAGGTTTCTGAGTAAAAGAATATACATTTATTTACACCATCAGTTGTAAAACAGTTCACTAATGTAAAGCAGCAGAAAATCACAATCTTAATGCCCTACACACCACCCAATGAATTCTTGACAAGTTAAGCTCAAAATGAAGTGTTCGCAAAATGGCACTCCAGCAATTTACAAAGGGAGGGAAAGACAAGGTTATTCAAAATCAAGCAGCACCAACATGTAAGTAGGCAGCGCAGTCTAGAAAATGCTTACTAGAACTAGGATTCCAATTAATAGGCCTGAGGCAATGTTAATGGTTCATAGTCTTTGCAAAGGATCACACAGTTCAGAGTAGTTCGCGGTTAAGTCTTTGCCAAGAGTTTGAAACGAAGTTGGTCGTAAGAAATGTTATTTAAAAGAGTAGAGAAGGACAAGCCCTCGGTTTAGCGAAAGATTTCAGACACTTTCACTGCGGTCGGACGGAACGAACGACCGGATTTGAACAGTACCTCAGTAAAAGAAGAATGCTGTAGCTGAGGCAGAAGTTCCTGGCAGGTCCCTGAAGCGACTGTCGGACTGACAAGAAGAAGGAAGATTGGAGGGTCCTGCACTGCCCAGGGAAGAAACCAGCAGCAGAGCAAAGCGACGAATAAAAGGTGCGCTCCTTAAAACCCAAACAGGGTCCGTCCTCCTAGCTATCCGGTTCACTGCAGCGATGCACAGCAAATTCGACCAGGGGAGGAAGGTCTTGCTTGGTGTTTGACGAACTGGTTGGTCCCACCAGCTCAAGGGAAGAAGATTCCTTGCAGATCTTCTCTGTCATCGAAGTTTAGGAGATTCTGACCCGCAGCAGGGCTTCGCCGGGAGGTTCAGTAGTTGCAGTCGTCCTCTTCCTTCAGCTTCTCTTCGGTTTTCTCTATCCAGTGGCAAATCTGCCTTCCATGTCCCAGAGACCTGCTTTTTATGCAGTTTTCCCCCATTCACACAGCCTGGCTGTCAATCAAACAGCAGGGTGGCTGTCCTGGCAGGACAGTCACCTAGCCAATCAAACAAGAGTGTGACTTGGGTTTCGAAGGAGACCCTGCGCAGGGGGCCTAAAACCCCTCCCTCACATCCTGTCTACCTAGACTCTCAGGCGCCTAAGGAGGGCTTCTGTGCAGAAGCCCGCCAAAGGATGGCAAATAAAGGAACCAAACCTGGTTTGGCGCGCAGAGTAAAACACGAGAAAGACCTTTACAAAAAGAAATGGCGAATAAACCCAGCCGGAACCAAATAAAATTAAAAGGGGTCCAGCGATTAAAGTTTGAGGCAACTAACTTAGCCTAAAGCAGTACCAAGGCTATTTTCATAGTCCGCGGTAGGATAAAAATGGTAGATACCACTGCCACCAGCCAAATCTTAAAGAAAGGGGAACGAAATAATGTTCCATGAGAAACAGACAAAAAGGGATAACCCTTTCCAGTACTCTATGGAAGAGAGTTTGTATGGGTCTGTGAATTTAAAAAGACTAATAAAGTCAATGGCAACTTTACATGTTCTGGGAGACAGTAGTCAGTACCAGAAAATGGAGTTTAAAGTGGTGAGTCTGAAAAAGACAACCCTGTGTCACTGCACTGAAGGTGCTGTGTGACACACAGTAAAACGATGATGCCTATGGAGTAGGTGAGGCTCCACACTCTATGAACCAAAAATTTAAAACACATAGCAAAACACATGTAAGAGTGGGAAAAAAGGCTCACATTCTTACCAGGTGAAAAAAATAAATCCTAGAAATCCAGCAAAGCTGCTGAGGGACTCAGTAGTTAAGGGAAATTAGCCATTCTGGAGAATCCTCCCTAACACCAGAGTCAGTCTAGCGAGAGGCTATGGCATTGGCAAATGATGAGGAGTGCAAGTTGATAAAAGAGTTCATTCGAAACATGTGTGAGACAAAAAGGGAATTGAAGGAGGCTGGTCTAGAGGCCGGATTTTACGTTGAAGACGAAATTCACAAAGAAAGCGAGTTGTTGAAAAGAGGAGATAGAGTGAGACCACTGAAGAACTTAAGGGAACATATTGTGAACCTAGCCGACGAAGGCTACCAAGAAATTGTTAAAACCAAACAGCGCATAAGGAGTGACTTCTGGTGGCCAGCGCTGGATTGACAGCAGTAGGTGGAGAAAACTGTCAGAGACTGTATCCTTTGCAGAATGAATGAGAAAGATTCCCCATGGATATGACTGCACCACCCTGAGGTCCATGGGACAAGGTCGGAGTGAACATAGTGGGTCCAGTGAATGGTGGTGGTCAGCCTAATTATTGTGTGGTTGTGATTGACTTAGTAACGAGATGGACTGAAGTGCTTATTACGTCAGACACAATGCCAAGAAGGATTGTTGAATTTGTAAATGGAATTTTTGGAAGGGAGTAAAATCCCAGAGTAATTTTATCTGACAATAGTGTGCAATTCACACCTGGTGATATGCAAGAATTTGCCAAAGTCAATGCCATACGGCTGAGGAACAATGCAGTGTATCACCCAGAGACCAATGGGATGGTATAACATTACGACAGGGTTATAAAAGATACTATTAGATGGTGTGGGATGTTTTTACCCATGCATCCGAGCCCTACCTCAAAAACTGTGCAGTACTGACATGGAAAACATCATGATGGCCAGAGCTTCCCAGAAAATGCACAGGGAAATGCATGAAGAATAGGCTGCCACTCATTTTTGCCGATGTTATGGGCACAGAAGGGCACTGCCTAAAACCACCATTGGACTACCCACACAGTAGTCTGAAACCATTGGGAAAGGCAATGCTGATTGCCAAAAGCAACCTAGAATTGTGGGGAATTCATTTTCTTAAATCCCAAAAATGGGTGCATTACCAGTACTCACCACTATCAGAAAGCCGGCGTTTTAAAACAACACCAGACTTTTTTTCTTTTTCGTGTAAAACTGAATAAATGAACCCAAATCATGCCAAAGAAAGACTTACTGACGGGTGGATACAATGTAAAGTTATATTCTGAAGTGACTTGAAGGTTTACTGGCTGAGTTGTGGATTTCAGCAGTTTAAGTAAATTTGGACTGAAAGACACTAAAAATCTAAATGTTTAAAAGAAATGAGTGACCTACTTTTGAGTGTCACATAGGTTCCAATTGTTGAAATGCCATAGTTTTGAACTTAGAATCAGCATTCTAGCTGCATATGTAAACATTGTCTTGACTTAAACTGGGTAACAAAAAGTGACATTTTATCTGAAACCTGGCTTAATGAAACTGAATTCTGCCCACCAGCTACCCCCGACAGGAGATGAGACTTGCACAACAGCTGTGTTCCCAGGCCTAGCTGTCCTTTTGCTGCTCCCACCAAAAGGGATATGACACTTCCCTGATTGAATTACCTGGGCTCTGCAGGAAATTGAACAAAGCCCTGTCCTGACTCAGGCAAATGTTTTATTATGAGGCCGTAAAAGTGGCTTCCTCCTGGAAGGAAAGGGGAGGAGCACTGCCTGTGAGAGCAAGCTGGCTTGGCAGAACTGGAAAAACCAGAAATTCAACCTTGTGCTGGGGGGAAACCACACCCCTGTAGCCAGAATATGGTTTTAGAAAAAGATGAATAACTCATAGTACGGACTTGTCATAATTATTTAAATGATACCATAATTCTTGTGATTTTTCTGCCCACATTTTAAGAGGTTTTTAGAACCGGTGGGATGATCTGGGGGCAAGCTAGCAGTTAAGAGGGTATTACTTAAAATGTATGCATGTTAAAAGTCTGATACTTCATCAATTAATGCCTGCATGCCTTGCACACATTTGGGTAAATTTGAGTAAGAATCTGATATTGGTAACTTGACCAAAAAGTGAAATATGTTGCCATTTCTGAATGCAAGCTCCCAGGAAGAGCAGATTTGGACAGGGTATACCTCCTGTGATATGTGATGGGTGCATGTAATTTTAAACAAATGTGTACCTGTGCAAATATGTCTTTTGGGTCAAAATATAGATTGTGTGTAATTTGACAGGGGTGGGTTCTCTGTACCATAAACAGACCTCATCATGATGACACTTCATTTCATTCCCCCAATCAAGGGGAAGAGGATGAAGTGGCCAATGACAAGTGGAAAGGGCTAGAGCCTAGTGATGCTGCGCACACACCCATTTTCAAAACACATAAAAGCAGACAGTCAGGACAGATAGGGACAGTCAATTCCATTTGCTGCAACGCGCTCTGCCGGACCACACAACATCCAGAAGATACTAGATTCAACACTTAGACTTTAAAACTCCAAAGAACTTAATTCAGAACTCAAAGCAAGGGCCTAAACCCACAAACTGAGAACTCTTCTCAGTGGGCCTCAGCATCCAGCAACCCTAACAGCGTGCAGATCAGCGCTGGGTCCAGAGAAAGCTGTGCAGAAAGATCCAGAAGCAGAGCAGTTCGCAGAACCAGAGGCAGAGCAGAGCTGACCCAGACCACTGTTAGCAGAACCAGAGAGCTGACCCAGATCACTGTGAAGAGACCCAGACCAGACCGGAGTCCAGTCCAAAACCTGACCAGATCCGTGGCGAGGCCTAATTCAAACATATATTGTGAGTACCTAGCAGAACTGTGCAGAACCAATCTCTTAGTTAAAATAATATAATTCAATCTATTTTAATCTAAGTAGAACTGCCTAAAAGCTGTCACCTGTCATTTTCTATCTGCAAGCTGTAACCTGTCGCTTTGAACTTTTAAAATTTAAAATCCGAAAAACAACCTTCACAAAATTGTTCATAACTCCGTAACCGTTTGTGCTGGGAACCTGGTTTAACTTTCCTCTGAAAGCTTAGAATCTTGGCTTTTCAACGAACCTAGAACCGCATTCCTATTCCATACACTTTTGCCGCAATCGCGAAAAACGCACTCACGAATTTGCCGCGATTTGCAAATTTCTCCACGTGTGAAAACAGCAGTTCTTGCTTTCCTTGCTAAAATTTCGTTTGCCTCTTAAGAACCATCCCTGAATCATTGCTAGAGTGAGCCTGGACTAATATTAACTTGATACCACTCACCCTGAACCTCTAGAGGGAATTAAAAGCATTTTAGCATATTTTTCACTTCATTGCCAGCACATATAAAATCATTTTGGGCCTGTGTTTCAAACTTCTGTAGTCTAAGCTTGCTGGGGTGAACTGAATTACATTTGATTGCATTTCTGAGAACTGTGTGCTTTCCTTCCATTTCCTTGCATTGCATAAAGGGGGGGGAGTGGATTGCCAGAGAAAAGTGATTACATTGTTTTGGTGAAATCATATTGAGTATTTTCTGTACTGCATTTTCATTCAACATTGCATCCATCTGAACTTATATAAAGCATTCTCTACCACCTTATTCTTCTGTTCCTATTCACAAGTGTGCCAGTGCCAGACTATCCATTATTGATTACTGCTCAGATTAAGTGTCATATTTAATTATTAATTTATTATAAAGCGTGATATATATATATATATATTGTTTAAATTATCAAATAAACCTTTAAACTTGCAAAACAGAACTACTTGGCTCAGTGGGGTCAGGGGGATTCCAAGAGAGGGGTGTTATATAGGGGTAGTCATCCAGAACGCATGAACTGGACATAAAGATATATTAATAAGGGTTTCCATTCAGTATCCCAGACTAGGCATTGACTTAGCTGTAGTGTTGAATTGAATCCTCTTACAAATTGGGGGCTCGAGCGGGACGTTTGGGTTAGATCTACCATTTGTGCAGATTAATACAGCGTGCCAGCTGACCAGATACACATATCCGGTCGGATCACCACGCTGTGTTACGCTGTAAAGCACTCCTCAAAGGAACGCTCTAAGGAAAAGGTCTGTTTTGCAAAAATAAAATACAAACTTCTGTAAGTCAGGAAGGAACTCAAATTCCAGAATGACGACCTTAGTAGACATGAAAATAGCCAGAGAGCACTTTTTACATAAGTTATTTGTGAGAGGTGAGTGGACTCACAAGGACCGCATGGTCTGGTTGCAGGCCATCACGCAACAGGTCACGGAAACAGGGTCAGATATATGGAGAGATCAGGGTCCCTTACATGTGGCCCTGAGTGAACTATGCATGGCTCCTAAAGCTAAGGATGAACAAGACAAGATGGTTAGGATAGCGGCATACCTGTACCTATATATGGGAGACATGCAGGATAAATGTACTGAAAGCCAAGATCTGGCGAATAAGCGACAGATGGCGTTAGAAAAGGTCCAATCTGACCTGGTCTCTTCTGAGCAGAGGCTGCAGGGGAGCCAGGAGTCAGAAAATGAGAGTAGACAGCACATCATTAAAATAAAGAGGGATATGGACATCCTGCAACAGGAAAAGGCTGACCAGGATACCAGATTTCTGGCCTTGCAGAAGGAGTATCAAGAAGGTTTGGACTCCCTACTGCAGAGCCAGAAAAAGCTGGAGCAACAGTTAGACTTCAATAGGGTATGTGCTGAGCAGGTAGTCACCCTGCAAAGCCACCTAGATAGGGATAAGGCAGAGAGCAATAAACTGATTTTGAAAGACATGGATACCCAGGCAGAGTTTGACCAGGAGCGCCAGAAAGCTGGTGCCTTCCATAGGCAAAGGGACGACCTGGCGGCACAGATGCAGGCTCTTAGTCAGGAAAGGGATACCTTAGGCCAGGAAGTCTGCCACTTAAAAAGGAAAATGGAAGAAAATCACCTGGCCCTCCAGGGACTGGATGACCTCCAAAAAGAACACCATAACTTGTTAGAGCACACCAGGAAGGTGGAGGAGGCTCTGGCAAGAAAGGAGCAGGCCAATAGGGACACAGCTCAGGAGGTAACCCTCCTGCAGCAAAGACTGGCCCAGTGCTCCAGGACCAATCAGGAAACGCAGAGAGAGAATGAGGCTCTCTGCCAGCACAATGATAGGCTCCAACAACAGGTCGCGATGCAGGAGAGACTGATAGAGTCTAGTAAGGCCTTAACTGAGGAACTGAAGGCGCAGGCTCTTGCATTGCAACAGGGAGCAGGGACGGATAGAGATGAGGTTCGCTGGGAAAGAGAAACTCCTGAGCATAACCCCAGGAGCCCTAGTACCAGAGGCCTTTATTTCTCTCAGTCCCTGGACTCTGCCACCCCCATGTCCCCTGGCGCACATGAGCACAGTGCCACAGGGATGGCAGATTACTATCCAGCCAGAAGCATGGGGCTCATAGGCCAGTACCTCCCAGGAATGGATGGGCGGGCATCCGGGTATGGGCACCCAAGCACTGTGCAATTTAGTGGGGAACCCCAGGAGAGTAGGCCCATTAAGGGCATCCTGAAAACCTCTGCCCAGTTAGGTCAGTGGGGGGGGTACCCATCAAATCCTGGCAGCAAAGAGGAATCTGAAGACTCCTCTGAACGGTACAGGACACAGGAGACCAGGTCCCCACACTCTGCCAGCCATTCCCAGGCTCGCAGAATCCGGGAAAGCCTGGAAGATCAGACAGGAATCTCTGGGAGCAGTGCCTCTGAGTCAGAGGACGAATGGACAAGGGTTACCCGAACCAAAAAGGCCAATAAGGCAAAAAGGCCCTTGTTTAAGGACCCCTTAAAGCAGATTAAGGCAATCAGGAGCGTCATCACGCCTTATCATAAGAACGCCAAG
Organism: Ambystoma mexicanum; assembly: GCF_040938575.1. NCBI lineage: Eukaryota > Metazoa > Chordata > Amphibia > Caudata > Ambystomatidae > Ambystoma > Ambystoma mexicanum. Next base: position 1,479,837,629 of record NC_090922.1, read on the forward strand.
TATTCTGTTTGGGAGCACTTAGAGTTGTTTGAGCAAATGATGGAGACTTTCCATTTGAAGGACAGCCAAAGCTGTATTCAATATGTAAAGTGGACCTTCTCCCCGGAATACTCCAGTTTCTTTGCGGGGCTGGAGGACCAAAATCATTTAAGATGGTCCACCTATAAGGCGGCCATCTTGAAACATTTTTCTACTCATAGAAATCCTCAAGAGGCTTGCAAGGCAGCCTACAATTTACAATGTGGGGAGGATCAGGCCCCGCAAGAATTTGTGCAGGAGTTAAAGCGTGCTTTTGCACAGACCACAAGAAGGGTGCGGACGGATAGCAGAGAATTTATTAATACGTTTTTCCATGCCTTGCCCAAATACATAATGACCCAGCTTGTGAGGGATTTTCACGAGAAAAGATCTTTAGACTGGGTCATTGAACAGGCGACCTGGATCTATGAGGTGCAGAAGCCAATATAAAATAAAAATAATGCGCCCAAAAACCCCAAAACCAACAGCACCCCTGCTGCTGCCAAGGTGGCAGAGGTAAAGGTCACCCCCGTTTTAGAGTTGGAGATGGGGGGGCCTAAAAACCTACCTGCACCTAATAATGCTAGGCCCAGAAGGTCCTCGGGCCAGTCACAAACAGGGAGTCAAGGAGGTAGTCCCACAAATGGGGTCCCTCGCTCTCCTGACTATGTAAGTCCCCGTTACAAGGGAAGTCGACCCATCCTGGGTTATGTGTGGACTCCTCCAGCCCAAGGGGTGGGATCCAGCCAAGCACCTAACCCAGGGAACTTCCCTCCTAACTTCCCACCGGAGGGCAGAAATTCTCCAAATCCTGGGCAGAACTTTTTCCCCAGGTATCCACCCAACTTCCAGCCCCAAAATCCTCCACCCTTCTTTCCCCAATTCCCTGAGCCCAGACAACCGAATCCGGGAGAGGGGAGGCCAAGGGTGGAGGGGTATCCAAATCTTCCCAACCAGGGGTACTACCAAAGAAGGGATAGCTACCCTTCCCGGGATCAGCCCAGGGGAGAAAACAGGGCCCCGTATCAGCCTGAGCGGGTTTCCCAGTTAGAGCGCCAGGTTCAAAACATGGCGCGGGATCTGGGTCACATACTGAGGGCTCAGCAGAACCCTCAGATCGGCATGCCGGCGCAGAACGCACCCAACTCTGGACCTGGTGCTCCAGAACAATGACGGGGGCAGCACCCCGATAACTCACCGGTTCCCAGGGAGGAGGCACAAGGGGAAGGGGGGTGTAAAGCCTTGGAGGAAGTTTCCTTCCTCACTTGTAAACAGCCCCTGGAAACCCAGGAACCGGAAACAAAATCTCTTGCCCCTGAAAGCCTGCCTCCTAAGGAGCAGAGGGGGGGTAGGAGAAACAAAAGACCCAAACAGACTCAGTTTGAGGAGGAGGTACAGATCTTCCAATTTGAGGGAGAGGGATTCTCAGAGGATCCTGGGAAAAGGATCTTCTCCTTCAGAGAGGGGGGAACTCCTCCCAAAGAAAAATGGGTCCCTAGGGATGCAAATCCAGACTGGGGAGAGGTGGAGACTGAGCTACCGCCGCCCACCATCTCATCCCAGAACCAACAGCAAGAAAATCCCCTGGTTCAAACCCATCCTGGTGACTGCCTCCAAAAAGGGGGGGGCGGCCCGGAACCGGAGCCAGGGGAACCCACAATGGCTCTGATCTCCAGTTGCCAACTTTTTCTTTCAGATTCCCAAGGCTCTCCACAGAATTCTGCCCAAATCTCTTCGCTAGCGATGTCCAAAACCAGAAAGTTAGCCCACCAGTTGTCCAAAAATGTGCATTATCTGTGCCCCCTTGAGGAGAAGGAGGGAAGATACTATGCCCCGGTACAAGTACAGGGGCAGGGTACAATTTTGGCACTGGTGGACACTGGATCTCAAGCTACCCTTCTGTCCAGAAGGGCCTTTGACGAACTGAATGCAGGAAGGGGAGAGAATTACCAAATTCCTCTCACCTCTCTTCCTGGACAACTGCAGAACTTTGACGGGAAGGAAATTCCCGTTGAGGGGACTGCAGACTTGTACATTAAGATCGGGCGACACAAGGTGAAACACCCGGTCATAGTGGTGACTCCAGAGGGCACCCCTTGTTTACTAGGGAATGACCTCCTGAGAAGGTTGTCACCCCTAATAGATTGCGTAAACAAGGTCCTCTGGACCCAGACTAGCCGACCAATAAAATTAAAACAGAGTGTCAACCATGTTAGTTTAAACACCACCTGCCACATGGTTGAACAAAAATCTGACCAAGTAGAATTCCACTTCCAGAATAGCCAAATTCCAGACGTGACAGTAATAGAAGTAGGACAACAGACTGGTGATGGAGGGTCCTCTCTATTTCTGAAAATCAACCTTCCTTCCAGTTTAAGGTGGTATTCCACACTGGAAGGAAACACCCTGAAATTCTTTACCAATTCACAATCAGAAACTCCCACTCCTATAGTCCAGAAAGATGTGAAATCAGCTCAGAGCCTGGCTGATATTCAGCAAATTGGAGAGCAGTTGTTCATCCCTGTTCAGTTAAATGATGGGAAGGACTCTGTTCTCGCTCGAGTGTGCGTGAACAATGGTAAGAGCTTCATCAGCGAAGCCATGTTTCGCCAACTCCCAAAAGATCCAGCCATTCCCACATTCAAACTGATAGACAAATGGGAAATGGACCTGGAAGCACCTAATTCCAAACAGCTCCTGCCAAGCAGGTGTATGCTCAAAATCTCCATTGGCAACAAGAGCATAGTCCATAATTGTTGGGTCGTGCGAGACGTCACTGCCGCCTTTTACTCAGGCCGTGACATTCTCAATCGCTTTGCCATTAGTTTGGACCTAATAAACTTCAAAGCTTGGTCCCGATTAGCGGATAATCCCATGGGCTTTGATGATCCAGAAAAAGCATTTAGGTCAGCTCAATTGCTACCTTATGCAGTTGAAATTCAGATCAAAGAGGAAGTCACCATCCCAGAAAGGACCCGACAATTCTCCCTGGAAGTGAAAGCTAAAAGAGGACAACATTTGAAAAACCCTGATGCTTACATACATCTAAACGCTTCTCTCCAACAGCAAGGGTTGGGGGTAAACCCAACTCCATTAGTCAACATAAAGCATGACACCATTCTAATAGAGGTGGATAACAGCGACTTAAAGAGTATTACTCTAGCTGCAGGCACCATTATTGGAATGGCGGTTGATGACCGACATTTTTCCATCGATTTAGGTAATGAACTGTTAGGGCCAATCCCCAAGGACTGCTTTGACAGTAACAGTGATGACGACACAACACCAGACAGGATTTTTACCCGGCATGGGGGAACTTCCTGGTGTACACTTCTTGCCCTTATGGTAAGGAAGATGTGACTTGTGAATTCAGAAGGGATGAGGTGATTTTCCAGGTCCATGAGGGCTGCCTTTCCCACCTGAAGCCTCCAGTCCAAATCAGCACTCTGACCAGGGACTTCTCCACCCAGCTGGAGGAGGCCGCTGAGATAGCCAAACCAGAAGTCTTTCCAGGCTTCAGGCAGATGGTGGAAGAGAGAGGCAACCTAGCTGATGCCTGTGTGACTCTGGAACAAAAGCAAAAGTTGAAACAAGTTTTCTTGGATTTCCAAGATCTCTTTGCGGTAGACTCATATGACTGTGGTCGCACTGACATCCACACAACAACAATCCCCACGGACCCTGGCATGACTCCTGTGTTTGTGAAGCAATATCGCTTGCCTCTCGCATCAATGGAGTCCCTTACTGAAATAATTAAGAACCTTGAGTCCCGGGGAATAATCCGTCCAGTCCACAGCACCTTTAATAATCCGGTGCTGGGAATATTGAAGCCAAACGGCCAGTGGAGACTCTGTGCCGACCTGAGGGAGCTCAACAAACGGGTCCATACTTCCCGATGGCCTCTGCCCTACATTGACCAAGGGCTGGCCCAGATCCAGGGGTCACAGGTATTCACTGCAATAGACCTGACCAATGGATACTGGACCGTGCCGGTCAGTAGGGAGGACCAATACAAGCTGGCTTTTACCTTTGGGGGCCAGCAGTATACATGGACCCGGACTCCCTTCGGATACCTTAACTCCGGTAATGAGTTTAACATGTTCCTACATAAGGCCATGCCCGACCTGGGTGCGAGGGGTAACCTGGCTTATGTAGATGATGTCCTCATCAAAAGTTCATCTGTGGAGGAACACATAGCGGAGATCCGTTATGTTCTGACGCAGTTGAGGGCCGCCGGAGCAAAACCTTCCTTTCAGAAAGCACAGTGGTGTAGAACCCGTGTTAATTTCTTGGGGCATGAGATTACGCCTCAGGGTCTCTGTCCCCAGGAAAAGAAAGTGGAAGCACTTCAGAAACTGAAAGACCCCACAACTCTGCGGGAACTAAGGAGCCTCCTTGGACTGACTAATTACAGCAGAAAGTTCATTGAGGGCTACGCAGAGATCACCAGACCCCTGATTCATCTCCTGAAGGGGGGGGTCAAGTGGGAATGGGGTCCAGAACAAGCCGAGGCAGTAAAACAACTCAAGAGAAGCCTCTCACAAGCGCCTTGCCTAGCTTACCCTGTCAGAAACAAGGAGTTCTTCCTGGAGACGGGGTTCTCTAATACGTGCTTGACGGCAGTATTATACCAAAAGCATGACAAGGGCCCTCATTACGACCCTGGCGCTAAGGGGTCTGCGCCAGCGTTAGCTGCGCCGACCCCTTACCGCCAACTACGAGTTCCCGGAGCGCCATGGTCATTTTTCCGCCCGCTTTTTGCGGGCGGAAAAATCCATGGCGCTCCGGGACCTTGGTGTTAATTACGCCACCGTATTTTACGGTGGCGTAATTAACTCCTTCCCCACTCCCATTATACCCTATGGGGCCGAAATGGGAATGGGGAAGGGTAAATGGGTCAATGGGGACTTACCGCCCCGCCGACCTCGGAATGGGGCGGTAAGTCCGCCATCCGCCATGGCGTAAAGGGACTTTGCGCCATGGCGGAAAAGTCCGCCGATGGCGGAAAAAATCCGCCAGGGTCGTAATGAGGGCCAAGGTCAGTAAAGTAATCTCCTATGCGAGCAAAACTTTATCCTCTGTGAAGGAAAAATTCAACGATTGTGAGAAGGCACTCCTGGCAACGGTGTGGGCATTGAAGAATTACCGCCCGTTTATCCAGGGGGAACACATCATAGTGGAGACTCCACACCAGCCTCTGCAATATCTCCAAAGTGATAGAATCCGGGCCGGAAATGTGAGTAATTCCCGAATTACTTTCTGGATTCTGTCAATGCAAGGCTTTCCTGTGGAGGTCAGATATGGCCAAAACAAGAAGAGTCCCCTCGCGCAAGGTCTGGCTGACTTGCATGATTGTGCCAGAGAAAACTGTCTTGAGGACGAAAGTCTAAAAATCAAGGACAACACGGAGGCATACCTTAATTCCCCACACAAAGTCTTTGAAGAGGACAAGTGTGAGGGAATGCCCACTGTCTATGTGGATGGATGCTTGTACCATGTTGACAACGACGGGGAGAAAGAACTGGTGGCCGGCGTAGGGAATGCATGGGTGAATGAGTCCCCAGAACCCTCCGCTGGATACAAAATTGGTCCCCGAAGTAGTCAGGTGGTAGAATTGATGGCTGTGCATCAGGCCATCCTCACTGCTGTCCAGCATCAACTCCACGAACTGGTCATAATCACAGATTCGGATTATGTACGGAACGGGTTGGTGGAGCACCTGGTTAATTGGAAAGCCAGAGGCATGTTATGTGCTAACAACAAACCCTTGAAACATGGGAAGTTGATCCAAAACATTGATGATCTGGGCACCTCGAATGAGATGACCATCTACTGGAAAAAGATCAAGGGTCATTCCAAAGTAGAGGGACCAGACAAAACTGGAAATGACTTAGCTGATCAGCTGGCCAAAACCGGGGCCATCCAAGGGGATCTAATTGAGATTGAGTCCCTGTTGGGGGAAATCCAGGTCACTGCTATCACTAGGTCCCAGACAAATGCTCACAACGGCCTTTCAATTGCACAATGGAGTAAGGAGACCCCTGATGCTGATTTGATTACCGCTCAGAAGGGGGATCCAATAATTGGTAAATTTTACCAGCACCTTGAGGACCCTGAGAACTTTCCCCTGATGGATACCGATTACACTGGGAAAGAGGACCTAAGAGTGTTGATGAAATGTCCAAAAATGTTCCGAATCCAAGACGGTTTGCTGGTAAGGAAATCCAAAGCTGGCCACGATCAGTGGGTGGTTCCTACCTCATTCCGAAGCCTGATGTTAAGTCACGCCCATGATGCGGCCACCGCCGGTCATAGGGGGTTTCACACAACATTGGAAATCTTAAGAGAGGTTGCCTACTGGCCACACATGGGGCAGGACCTCGACCAATACTTGAAGGGGTGTCTTGTGTGTGCACAATTTCAGCCATCATCCCTCACGCACCGTGCACCCCTCCAAAAGAGGGGGATGACACTGCCATGGTCAGATTTACAAATCGACTTTGTAGGCCCTGTGATTCGCTCGTCTAGAGGAAACAAGTACATGTTGACCGTTACATGCTTGTTTACCAAGTGGGTGGAATGTCTCCCAGCCCCAAACTGCAAGGCAGAAACGGCAGCTGCCTTGATAATTAAACACATCTTTTCCCGTTTTGGTCTACCTCAAAGGATTGAGTCGGACAGAGGTAGCCACTTCACCAGTGAAGTAATGACAAAGATGTGGGAGATACTGGGGGTCAAAAGGAAGTTGAATATTGCTTACTGGCCAGCTTCCTCTGGGGCAGTAGAGAGATATAACCGAACCATTGTGAGCATACTAAAGAAGTTTGTGGCAGATTCTGGGCCAAGTTGGGATATCCGATTACCTCTGGTCCTAATGGCCATCAGATCTACCCCTTCATCTGCAACCAAAATGTCACCATTCGAGTTGATGACTGGGCGCAAGATGGTGCTTCCTCAGCATTTGCTCTACAGGACCCAAGAGCAGACACTGATAAATGCCTCCACAACTCATGAGTATATTGAGAATTTAAGGAAACACCTTCAACATGCTTTTGCTTATGCTCAGCGGAATCTAGAAAGATCAGCTGATAGCATGAAGACCCACTATGACCTGAAGACTTCCAGGAAGGAATATCAGGTGGGGGACCGGGTCTATCTATACAATTTCCAAAGGAACCAGGCCAAACAGCGAAAATGTTTGCCTACATGGAAGGGACCCTTTGAGGTTATAGACAAAATCTCCCCTGTGGCCTACAAGATCTGCATCCCCAAAGGCGGTTTGGCAGAGGGGGAAGACAAGTGGGTCCACATAAACCAGTTGAAGTGTTGCCATCCCAGGCACACTCTGCAACAACTGGAGGAATCCTCTGGAGTCCTAGAGGGTACTGTCTCAGATTAATTCAGTTCTAACTTAAAATATCCTACATATCGCCTATCAAATTCTATCAAGTTTCTCAATGTGGGTGTTTTTGTTTTTGAATGCAAAAAGAAATGTGCATGTTCATATGTTTTGACTATAAATTTATATGCCACCCCGCTATATCCATGGTGGGGGAGAAATGTCCATGAATAGGTATTGCCGCTCTTCCTTTGTCGTCCTAGGAGAAAGAAAACCTGGAGACGGGCCAAGGAGGACGATCCGGAGACCGGGAGCAGAGACGCAAGGGGGCCCAGGGTACCGCCCAATATTCCCATCAGGACCGGCGACGAGAACCGATCGATCAGTACCGGATGGAGGAAAAGATGCTGAACTGTGCCCTCTATTGGAAGAAGATGAGGAAACATCCCAGGTCTTGCGAGTCCCATCAGTGAAACAGAATGGCCATCGCAAGAGGGGGGCTTGTGGGATGTTTTTACCCATGCATCCGAGCCCTACCTCAAAAACTGTGCAGTACTGACATGGAAAACATCATGATGGCCAGAGCTTCCCAGAAAATGCACAGGGAAATGCATGAAGAATAGGCTGCCACTCATTTTTGCCGATGTTATGGGCACAGAAGGGCACTGCCTAAAACCACCCTGGACTACCCACACAGTAGTCTGAAACCATTGGGAATGGCAATGCTGATTGCCAAAAGCAACCTAGAATTGTGGGGAATTCATTTTCTTAAATCCCAAAAATGGGTGCATTACCAGTACTCACCACTATCAGAAAGCCGGCGTTTTAAAACAACACCAGACTTTTTTTCTTTTTCGTGTAAAACTGAATAAATGAACCCAAAGCATGCCAAAGAAAGACTTACTGAGGGGTGGATACAATGTAAAGTTATATTCTGAAGTGATTTGAAGGTTTATAACAAGACTGGCTGAGTTGTGGATTTCATCAGTTTAAGTAAATTTGGACTGAAAGACACTAAAAATCTAAATGTTTAAAAGAAATGAGTGACCTACTTTTGAGTGTCACATAGGTTGCAATTGTTGAAATGCCATAGTTTTGAACTTAGAATCAGCATTCTAGCTGCATATGTAAACATTGTCTTGACTTAAACTGGGTAACAAAAAGTGACATTTTATCTGAAACCTGGCTTAATGAAACTGAATTCTGCCCACCAGCTACCCCCGACAGGAGATGAGACTTGCACAACAGCTGTGTTCCCAGGCCTAGCTGCCCTTTTGCTGCTCCCACCCAAAGGGATATGACACTTCCCTGATTGAATTACCTGGGCTCTGCAGGAAAATGAACAAAGCCCTGTCCTGACTCAGGCAAATGTTTTATTATGAGGCCGTAAAAGTGGCTTCCTCCTGGAAGGAAAGGGGAGGAGCACTGCCTGTGAGAGCAAGCTGGCTTGGCAGAACTGGATAAACCAGAAATTCAACCTTGTGCTGGGGGGAAACCACACCCTTGTAGCCAGAATATGGTTTTAGAAAAAGATGAATAACTCATAGTACGGACTTGTCATAATTATTTAAATGATACCATAATTCTTGTGATTTTTCTGCCCACATTTTAAGAGGTTTTTAGAACCGGTGGGATGATCTGGGGGCAAGCTAGCAGTTAAGAGGGTATTACTTAAAATGTATGCATGTTAAAAGTCTGATACTTCATCAATTAATGCCTGCATGCCTTGCACACATTTGGGTAAATTTGAGTAAGAATCTGATATTGGTAACTTGACCAAAAAGTGAAATATGTTGCCATTTCTGAATGCAAGCTCCCAGGAAGAGCAGATTTGGACAGGGTATACCTCCTGTGATATGTGATGGGTGCATGTAATTTTAAACAAATGTGTACCTGTGCAAATATGTCTTTTGGGTCAAAATATAGATTGTGTGTAATTTGACAGGGGTGAGTTCTCTGTACCATAAACAGACCTCATCATGATGACACTTCATTTCATTCCCCCAATCAAGGGGAAGAGGATGAAGTGGCCAATGACAAGTGGAGAGGGGTAGAGCCTAGTGATGCTGCACACACACCCATTTTCAAAACACATAAAAGCAGACAGTCAGGACAGATAGGGACAGTCAATTCCATTTGCTGCAACGCGCTCTGCCGGACCACACAACATCCAGAAGATACTAGATTCAACACTTAGACTTTAAAACTCCAAAGAACTTGATTCAGAACTCAAAGCAAGGGCCTAAACCCACAAACTGAGAACTCTTCTCAGTGGGCCTCAGCATCCAGCAACCCTAACAGCGTGCAGATAAGCGCTGGGTCCAGAGAAAGCTGTGCAGAAAGATCCAGAAGCAGAGCAGTTCGCAGAACCAGAGGCAGAGCAGAGCTGACCCAGACCAAATAATTCAATCTATTTTAATCTAAGTAGAACTGCCTAAAAGCTGTCACCTGTCATTTTCTATCTGCAAGCTGTAACCTGTCGCTTTGAACTTTTAAAATTTAAAATCCGAAAAACAACCTTCACAAAATCGTTCATAACTCCGTAACTGTTTGTGCTAGGAACTTGGTTTAACTTTCCTCTGAAAGCTTAGAATCTTGGCTTCTCAACGAACCTAGAACCGCATTCCTATTCCATATACTTCCGCCGCAATCGCGAAAAACGCACTCGCGAATTTGCCACGATTTGCAAATTTCTCCACGTGTGAAAACAGCAGTTCTTGCTTTCCTTGCTAAAATTTCGTTTGCCTGTTAAGAACCATCCCTGAATCATTGCTAGAGTGAGCCTGGACTAATATTAACTTGATACCACTCACCCTGAACCTCTAGAGGGAATTAAAAGCATTTTAGCATATTTTTCACTTCATTGCCAGCACATATAAAATCATTCTGGGCCTGTGTTTCAAACTTCTGTAGTCTAAGCTTGCTGGGGTGAACTGAATTAAATTTGATTGCATTTCTGAGAACTGTGTGCTTTCCTTCCATTTCCTTGCATTGCATAAAGGGGGGGAGTGGATTGCCAGAGAAAAGTGATTACATTGTTTTGGTGAAATCATATTGAGTATTTTCTGTACTGCATTTTCTTTCAACATTGCATCCATCTGAACTTATATAAAGCATTCTCTACCACCTTATTCTTCTGTTCCTATTCACAAGTGTGCCAGTGCCAGACTATCCATTATTGATTACTGCCCAGATTAAGTGTCATATTTAATTATTAATTTATTATAAAGCGTGATATATATATATATTGTTTAAATTATCAAATAAACCTTTAAACTTGCAAAACAGAACTACTTCTTGGCTCAGTGGGGTCAGGGGGATTCCAAGAGAGGGGTGTTATATAGGGGTAGTCATCCAGAACGCATGAACTGGACATAAAGATATATTAATAAGGGTTTCCATTCAGTATCCCAGAGTAGGCATTGACTTAGCTGTAGTGTTGAATTGAATCCTCTTACAATGGGCTGGGGCTAATCTTAGATATTGGAAAGCAGCTTTACAGTATACGGTGTTGGTGCATTGTTTTACACCACATTCCACCACAGGTATATCCCCATTTGGCACAAGAAGGACAATACCATTAAAAAGAAAACACTCTGTACTATTCCTACAGTCAAAATAGAGGTATATACCTCTGTCTGTGCAGATAACTGAAACCAACACATTATGAGTTATATTCGCCAAGAGGTTGTTTTCTGACTGTATGTTGTGCAAAAACAATAGCCCCATTTGAATTTAGCTGGGGAGAAGGCCGAACACTAGGTTGACTCTGCCATGGATACTAGGAGCTAGGTGCTAAGCATGGAAGGTAAAATGCAAAATGTTCAGGTCTGTCACAAGTTACTGTATGATAAGAAAGGTGTAAGAGCACCCAAGTACCCGACTGTTGGTCGATGTGTGCGAAATGAATAACCAGGTGCATTCAGGTAGGGTCCGTTGAGGTGGTCCCATCCCAGGCTGGTGGTGAATGTGTCGAAGAGGACTGTGGAAGTGGAAGATGGTAGAGTGTGGACCATGGAGCTTTGATGGTATGTGGGGAATTGTAACGGATGGACAGAGTGTAAGTGAATCCGAAAACCCGTGGGAAATCAGTAGGTGAAGAATCCTTAACTGCATAATATGATATACCCAGAGGTTTCTAAGCACGGACCCTGGGAACCCGTGGTGCTCCGTGTCGTCTTGCTTCCAAGGCAAGCATGTTGCCCCTGAGCTATCCTGCCGACACCACGGAAAAAGAGACCTACTAGAATAGTGAAGGATTTCATAATAATAGTTTGGGTTCAGTCAGATGCTTTCCCCCTCTTTTTAACAATGGGGTTTGCTTTGTTATTCCCCGGTGATAAGGTCCATCATTTCTTGGTGTCCCAGAGATTAGCTGGTTACAGGAGAGTCATTAAAAGGTTGGCCCTGGGCTCCTGAGAACTACTGAGGAATATTCTAAAAAGAGAGAGGTCTGAAGTGGTAGCAACATGTAACCCTTTGACCCCCTCTAAAGCAGTGCTCGGAAGTATGACCTATGTATTTGAATTGCTGCAGTACCTGCCTGCTATGGAAGAAACAAAGATCCAGAAAAGCTCTAGAGATCACGGAGGGGCCAAGAAAGAGAAGACCTTTAAAGTTACAGGTCAGGCAAGTCAGGGGAACATCAGCCATTGGAAATGAGTGTAACAAGATGATAGATTGGTGTATGTTACACTGATTACAGCTGGTTATGCCATGCAATCTGGTTATGCCATGCAATCTAAACTGCTTAGACTGAACGCATAACACTGGATTACGTTACTTGATGCCATCATTAAGCCCTTTTGTATACAAACAGTATTCACCAAACATATGATAGAAAGACCAAACATATGATAGAAAGGATTTTTTCGAAAGCTCTACTAATGGTCACTATGGAGGCAGACATAGCACTGGATGTACCAAGGGGCAGACACAGAACTGGAGATGTCCATTGCCAAAGACCTGTGTAACAAGACACAGCACTATCTATATATCTGCACAATAAAGACATGGGACACACACATGCTAGAGTGTCTTCTATAGGGATCCTTTTGGTTTTGTCTTTTCTGGTGGCATGCAGAGACATAATTTGTTGTTTTATTTACTAATGCTGTCGTTTTTCCAAGGATGAAGGCGAGACAGCCCTTTCCTGTGTTACTTGCAAATCCTCCCATAATGTCCAAAATGTGGTCAAATACATTTCACTATTCTTTCTACGACGGACAACGGATTAACCATGGTGTTGTGCCACAGGCTGCTACTAGAGGTCCCTGTGGAGTCTGACACAGCAATGGATGAAATACGGTGCAGTACTACAGGCTGCTACTAGAGGTCCCTGTAGAGTCTGACACAGCAATGGATGCACCAAGGTGCAGTACTATAGGCTGCTAGTAGAGGTCCCTGTGGAGTCTGATACAGCAATGGACGTACCACGGTGTAATACTACAGGCTGAAAATATAAAGGTCTCTGGGCCTCATTACGACCCAGGCGGTAAGTTACCGCCTGGGCCGTGACTTTACCACCATGGCGTAAACTACGTTTACGCCATGGTGGTTGGCGGACTTACCGCCCCATTCCGACCTTGGCGGGGCGGTAAGTCCCCAATCCCCATTTACCCTTCCCCATTCCCATTTTTGCCCCATTGGGCATAATGGGAGTGGGGAAGGCGTTAATTACGCTCCATTAACTCCATGGTCCCTTAGCGCCATGGATTTTAACACCTGCTAAAAGCAGGCGCTAAGGGACCTCGTACTCAGGCGGTAAGGGTCGGCGCTGTTTACGCTGCCGTAAACCCCTTACCGCCTGGGTCGTAATGAGGCCCTCTGTATCTGCAGTTGAGACCACATTGGAGACAGGAATCTGCAATGTATTTATGGGTGCAGTTCCTCCCATTGTTAGTTGCTCGCCTGGCAGCTGGCATTAACACTATTTATCGTGGCAGATTCTAAAAACAATTGCTTTTCAATGATCTCTGCAATGGCACAAAGACGTGCCTGCGATATTTTGAATCGCCTTGTTACTAGCAGGCGCAGGGGAATGACCCCTGTTACTGGACATTTTGAAGCGCACCCCGTTTGGGCATTTTCCAGCGCCTACATAATTCACAAACACGCCCTCTTAAATATGCAAATGGTGGAAATGGGAATCTGAATGAGTGCATCTAAGATACCCTTTGTAAATTAGCCTGGTACTTTTTTGGTGCATGTTAGGAGCTGTGCAAACGCCAGAGCATCTCCTCACTTGTGTCCAGAATATGTTTTCAGAACCTGGCCTCTATTGCGCTCCTTTTATTAAATGACACATCTCTGAGATGTGCATTTCTGTGAATGAGGTGCATCTACTTCTGGTGCATTTGTGGTGCATTTAACACGCATCTAAGATTTGGGACTTTTTAATTTTTGAGAACTTGGCTCATTGTGTTTAAAAATGCGTGGGCCCTCCTTTCATATGGTGGGAAAGTCTGAAGGGAAGGGCAGGCAGCTGGGACAAGTGAGGCTAGCATCACTGACACGCCTTCATTCTCGCCTTCATTCTCTTCCTTTACACTAATTATGCTGATGACACCCAGATACTCATCCCCGTCACGGGCCATTATACAGTGGACACCAAATCCCTGAACGATGTCTACATGGTCATCCAGGCTTGGATGGCGTAACATGAACTTTGCCTCAATGATGACAAGACAGAACTCCTCATTCTGGGTTCCAATCAACGTCTTAACAAACTAGACCATTCCTTCAAGTCTTTCATCATTGACGGTAACGTCATCCAGGTTTCCTAGGATACAAAAACGTTAGGAATTTATCTTCACTCCACACTATCATTGACCAGACAAACTAATGCAGTTAGGTCAGCTTCGGCCTACACATGCAAACTTATCACGGCCTGCAGACCATTTCTGTCCACCCCTAATTGCATCATACTGGCCAGAACCCTTATTATGTCCAAGATAGACTATTGTAGCGCCCTCTATCTGGGGACTAGCCTATCCAACATTAACAAATGACAAATTACCCAGAACAATGCCATTAGAGCGGCATTAAATATTCTGAGAAACCAACACATCTCCGACCACAGAAGTAATCTTCATTGGCTTCCTGTCAAGCACAGAATCTCTCTGAAAACTCTTGCCTTGACACACAAGTGCCTGGCTAACAAGGCTCACTCCTACTTATCCAACCGCCTCACACTCCACACTTCTACACGACCTTTGAGAGCGGCCCATACCCACAGTCTCTCCCTTCCCAGATTCAAACTACAAAAAGCTGGGAGTTTGAGCTTCCCTGTCCTGGCCTCCAAGCTCTGGAACTCTTTCCCCAATTCCATCAGAACTGAGCCTTCTTTCCATTCTTTCAAGAACAAAACCAAATTTTGGCTCTTCAAACAAAACAACTGATATACATGTTGTGCTACCTTTGATACGGCTTTGCTGTCCTGAGCTCTGAGCACGAGACCATAATGCCTTTTTTGTCTTATTGTATGTGTAGCCTTTTACCTAACTTATGCTGTCATATTGTTAGCTGGTTCATACCGGTATGTGTCTGTAAAATGGTTGAGCCATGCTCCTTCGCTATTGTATGTAACTGTTGTGTTCTATAAGGTTATGCGCCCAGATGCCTTTGGGCCCGGCGTGCTTTACAAATAAATAAAATACAAATACAAATACAAAAGGCAAGAGAGTGAGTGCACCTCGTCTCTGAGCCTGTCCTTTCCATGAATCGACCAGCAGGGTTTCGCGAGCAGTTTGACACTCAAGTCCCCTATTTCCCACGCAAATAATTTCATGAATCGGGCCCTCAAGGTGCGGTTGTGGCAAAGAACGGCAGAGGTAAGAACCATTCATGGAAAAATAATCAGCAGAGGAATTGCAAACATGAAAGCACACCGATAATGCACATTTTACGATTCACCGCAGACTCAGCTGAACAAGGCCAGGTGTGCGCACATTTTAACAGCAAGCAGTCATTTTAGAACTCACAGTCAGGTCAAAAAAATAGCAACTATGGCTGACCAGAGAGAGTCTGACAGGAAACCCGCAGTGTATCGGGCCAGTTTTTAAAGCCGTGATTAATCACCTGCAGTGAATACCCTGTATTGGAATCACAGAGGCTTGATATCTCTGGGTGCACAAAACTAAACACAATTGCTACATATTTCACCAATGTGTGCAAATATACTTTTCTTTTTCCCACAGTGCAGTGCTTTTATGTAAATGCACGCAAGCTTTGACCCCTAAAATGTGAATTTGGGGAACAGAGAATCCGATCCATTGCAATATGCTGCGAGGTAGACACGAACAGATACTATTGGGGCTCCAGGAGTAGAGGAACACGGATCCGGTGGTAGGAGATGCAAGTACTAGAGTGAGAAGAGGGCCATAGAGAAAGGCAGAGGACCGGGCTGGACTACCCCACGGGGACATCCCCTGCTAGGCCTCTGTCCATATAGGGCCTCTTTGGTGCAGAAGGATACATTTTGCGTGATTCATTCCGCCTGGGTGGTTTGCTTTGAATTGGCCGCTTGCTGACTGCCACCACGACGGTGGCAGGCCTGTGCCTTTCTTTTCCCTTCCCTGCAGGGCTGGGCATAGGGGCTCGTGCCTGAGCATTAGGGTCCAGGTGCCCTGTGAAGAAACAGCCTCTCATTTCTGAGGGAAAGTAGACGCAGACAGTGGTCTCTTGTGTGTGACATTACAAAGTGGTTTACAACAGTATACTATGTTCGCGTTTTATGTAAGGCCGATTACCATGCACAGGTGCTGGCAGTGTTTGTTTTCTGTCTCCTCGGGCATGTGTATGCAGCCGGTTCTGTGGCAGAAAACAAACGAAGACATTCTGCCAGTTAATCTTTACTATTTTTAAGATGACGTGAAGGCACTTAAGTACACTTGAAATAATAATAATAATATGGATGAGTCAGTAAATGGCCTTAAACTGGCTTTGATTGGTGGTGCTTATTCTGTGAGCAGCAGAACCAAAGGGCGCTTGTGTTTATAAATATCAAGGCGGCTGCGCGTGCTGCACATTATGCATTATTGAGCGCAGCGGCAGCGTTTGGCCATTAAGTTACTGTCAGTGTTCTTATTGCATGTTGTTAAATCATAATGGGATCTTTGAAGGGTGCTGACCGTGTACACCAAGCAGCAAACAATCTCAGGGCTGGGCAAACAGATATAGGAGACCCCTTCCCACCAGATCCAAAAGAACGCACGCGCCTTTTTCCGGACCTATGGAATCTTAGAACTATTTGGAGTTTAACAATGCAGGTTAAAATTCTAGTTGAAGACAGAAGGTTTTTTTTCTTTTTTAAATTAAGTTTGTAATTTATAAGATTGTTTACCTCGTCACTAAACTTTGACATTTAGGACAGTTAAATCACTGCATGGACGCTGACCTATGCAACGCTCAGTAGAGCAAAAGTCATAAAGGTGAAAGTCGCAAAAGGCGAAAGTGGTCTACAAGTGGTGTTGTCTGGTGTTTGGACCTGCTGCTGCTGCTGCTACCACTTTAACCCTGCATGGAGGTGGGGCCTAGACCCTGTGGGCTGCTGGACACTACCACTGACCACCGCAAAAGCGGCTGTGAAAGTGGTCTGCAAGTGGTGTTGTCTAGTGTTTGCCGGTGGGAGTAGTGGCCGTGAAATTTGTAAGATCTTCGGTGAGAGGAGCTGCAAAACAAAATGAAAAGACTGGAGGAGAACAATGCAGGAAGCCTCTCAGAGACACAGGAAACTACGAGATCACAGTCGAGGCCTCAGGTGAGGCAAAGGGGTATTTCCTGTTCATCAAAAACTCCCCCCTCTCCCCTTTTAAAATCATCGCTCCCATCTTTAAAACAAACGCACCTCCATTTTAGTCTATGCACCCTTAATTACATTCCAGATGAAATGACTCCACAATCAGTACTAAATGGGAAGCAAATGTGGAAAGAGAATGCTGCACCAAAAGCCTGCAACTTGCCGGAAGATGACATACAGCACCCGGATTGTATAGCTGTATGGGTCGGCATACACACTACTAAAAGGAAAACAACTGGGGATAGAGAATGGCGGAACAAAAGACTGCTGCCCGCTGATAAACGACATACAGAAAGCGGTTACTGTGGCTGCCGAAAATGAAGCGATTTTCTAGGTAAAACATCTGCGGAGAGCCCTGAAAGGGTAGTGAAACTAAATGCCTGCATGTCTGTTATGGTAATACATGCACAGGTCTCCTTAGAACCTTGTGCATGTAGATTCCATCTGAGAGTGCCTCGCCAGTTGATGCTTCTACTGCAACTACCTCGGGGCCTCAAATAAAGCTCTTCTCTTCTCCCATACTTTGTGCCTCTTTATTTCAATGTCGCAGATCAACGGCAGAAAACAGGATGATCTTTTGGGCGCTTTCATCAATGCTGACGAAATCGAGCAGTCTATTGGGAACTCGATGAAGTTAAATGACCCGAACTTACCGGTACATGTCGCCCTGCAAGTTGAATGCGCAGAGGCGCCGAGGGATGCCGCCATGTTGTAACTTCTTAAACTTTACTGCCATTTTTAATATGCTAGTATTTTATAATCCAGCTATTCTACATATGTAAACACATTGTCACAATATTGCATTAGTTTGACAAGTCTAGAGAAAATATATTTATTATTAAACAAAGAAAAACTTAGACAAATCTATGAATGCAGAGTAACGTGCAGGGCGTTCTCCTATTGGTCAGAGCGTGAAAGCCTTCAAGATGAGCCGAAGCAACATGCACGGCCATATAACCAGTGTTGCCAGCAAGACGACTTTCTCTGTATTTAGCGAGAAAGCACGGCCCCACTTTTTTCTATTGGTTTGGAAACTTGTGTCAACCAATAGAAAAAAGTAGCTAGATTTCTCGCTAGCCGCTTTTCCCCAAAAAAAGTCACCAGGGGGCTGTGCTTTCTCGCTAAATACAGCGAGAAAGTCGCCAAGATGGCAACACTGTTGGAAAGTCGAACCCCGCCCTCCACCCCTCACCCTCCTCCACTTCCACCTCCGTCCCAATGCCTGTGAGTGCATGGCTGGGGGAGGAGACACAGCTGCCGCCAGGGGAGTTGCTAGGTCTGGAAAAGACCCGGGGCTAAGCTGATGTTGGAACTGTTGGGACTGGGGGCTAGCTAGTCTTTTGGCTGTAGCTCCTGAGATTCTACCCGGGGCTACAACCAAAAGATCAGGGGCTACAGCCCCTTTAGCCCCCCCCTAGCAACGCCCCTGGCTGCCGCTATCGGGCTGTGCGATGGACCGGCGATCACAGGAGAGGCCGGTGGCGCCGGAGGAGCCACGAGTGAACATGAAATTCTATGAGAGGAATGTCGCCACGAGGCAAAGAAAAGGGAAATTGTGCAAAGTGGAAAAAATTCCCCAGACATAAGACAGAAAATATGGGGGAGCTAAGACACAACCACCTCGAACGCCACCTAATGAGGATTTTTACAGAGCCCAGTTGATGGACAACTGGGAAGATTTGGATGAGTGGGATGTGTTTGATAGTGCTCCCCAAGAGGGATATGCACTGGAACGAAAAAGATATTCAAACACCTTAAACACAGGGAAGTCAGTGAGTGAGGGATGATCCCTTGAATGAGCCGAGAGCTACGTTTGGAAATCATGAAGTAAATCTGCCTGATGACCTAGAATCAGAAATGCTAGAAATGCTAGTAACTCAATCTTGGCGGAAAAGCTGATTAAAGACATTTCAGCTCTGACTGGCAAAAAAGTGAGAGAAAAACAAAACACGAAAAAGCCTGTCCTTTATTGAGGACAAAATTGTGGCCCTGGATATGAATGAGATCCTGTCACCTGAAGATAGAGAGAGCAAAGCGTGAACAGTGCAGATAGTAAACAGTGATGGTGATCTTCCTTCAGTGGTTACAGATAGAGAAGATGGTACTTTGGCTGAGAAATCTGCACCCTCAAAATCCTAAGCGTTTTAGCTAGGAGTGAAACCAATGACAAAACGCTTCTAATGGAGGTGGTTTTAGAAGATTGTAAATGGATGAGAAGCAGCTTAAATCAGAAAAAGACCACCCAACTGAAGGGAATAGTGGGGAACCACCACGGAATGAAAGGGAAAAAAGAAAGACAGATTGTCGATGCTCGAAATTCGACAAGGAAAATCTAATTGACGAACAAAAATCTAGTCCTAACAATAGCTCAAAATCTGGTCCAATGAAATTGTTGAAACACTCTCTCAACATAACGATTAAGGTTCAGAAAGAGAAAGATATAGATATAAACAAATCGAGTTTCACGATTTTTCAACCCTCTGAGGTGGTGTGGAAAAAATATGAGAATCAAGCCCCGGGATTGAAAGAATGGAAAAAAAAAACAAAAAATATAACAAAATCCAGAAAACAAAATGGCTCAAGATCATTCCTAAGGAATATAAGATCTCCCCCAAGTATAGAAGAGCAGCAAAAGGCAAAAAAAAACAAGAAGAGAAATGGTTTTAGAGAGAGACTCGTACGAGTTGAAAGTAACTGGTAGCGCCGACACAAGTAAGAAAACCCAAAACGTTGACGAATCAACAATTTCAGAGTCCTGTTTGAGTGATCTGATAGACCTCTTGGAAGAAAACAATGAACAAGAGGTCTGGGACAGTTCTGGCCCCTCGAACTGGTTGGAAATTGAAAGACAGGTCTCTGACCTATCAGAGGAGGATAAAACTGGCCAAAAATTATCATGCAAAAGGACAAATAATGTCGAAATCAAAGAACAAAAGAAAAAGAAGATGATGATTGACGAGGGAAAAAATCAACCTAATAGGGACGTAACAACTGTGGTGGAGGCTTTCAAAACCTTGAAAGAGAAAAGAGATAGGTGTGACAATGAAAATAAATTGAGGGAGGTAAAACAGGATAAGGACTCTAAGGGGGTAATTCATAGAATCCAGCGCACAAGTGGCACACGCGGCTGGCTCACAGTGTGCGCGTGCGAATCCTTGCGCCAGCCGCGTGCTCTTAAATCCATTTCCGCGCACAGCGTATTAATGGATTCCAGCCACCAAAACCAGCCGTTGCGCACAGTGGCGCAGCGACCCTGCAGCAGCGCCAGTTACGCCCCCAAGAACGCCTCTCGCGCAGGGAAAAGCCATCAATATACCCAATCCAGCGCAAAGGGCTGCGCTAACCCTGTACCAGCACAGCAAGCGGGCTACGTGTATCACTGGGGTGCGCGGGAAGTTCCACACGCGATTCCATCAGGGTACATGTATTTCAGGGTGCGGGGGAAGTCTCACATGCAAAATCAGCAGGGTACGTGTATTCCAGGGGTGCGCGTGAAGTTCCACACGCGATTCCATCAGGGTATGTGTATTTTGGGGTGCGGGGGAAGTTTCACACGCGATATCAGCAGGGTACGTGTATTTCAGGGTGCAGGGGAAGTTACACACGCGATTTCCGCAGGGTACGTGTATTTCAGGGGTGCGCGTGAAGTTCCACACGCGATTCCAGCAGGGTACGTGTATTTCAGGGTGCAGGGGAAGTTACACACGCGATTTCCGCAGGGTACGTGTATTTTAGGGGTGCGCGTGAAGTTCCACACGCGATTCCAGCAGGGTACGTGTATTTCAGGGTGCAGGGGAAGTTACACACGCGATTTCCGCAGGGTACGTGTATTTCAGGGGTGTGCGTGAAGTTCCACACGCGATTTCAGCAGGGTATGTGTATTTCAGGGTGCAGGGGAAGTTACACACGCGATTTCCGCAGGGTACGTGTATTTCAGGGGTGCGTAAGAAGTTCCACACGCGATTCCAGCAGGGTACGTGTATTTCAGGGTGCAGGGGAAGTTACACACGCGATTTCCGCAGGGTACGTGTATTTCAGGGGTGCGCGTGAAGTTCCACACGCGATTCCAGCAGGGTACGTGTATTTCAGGGTGCAGGGGAAGTTACACACAGGATTTCCGCAGGGTACGTGTATTTCAGGGGTGCGCGTGAAGTTCCACACGCGATTCCAGCAGGGTACGTGTATTTCAGGGTGCAAGGGAAGTTACACACGCGATTTCCGCAGGGTACGTGTATTTCAGGGGTGCGCGTGAAGTTCCACACGCGATTTCAGCAGGGTACGTGTATTTCAGGGTGCAGGGGAAGTTACACACGCAATTTCCGCAGGGTACGTGTATTTCAGGGGTGCGCGTGAAGTTCCACACGTGATTCCAGCAGGGTACGTGTATTTCAGGGTGCAGGGGAAGTTACACACGTGATTTCCGCAGGGTATGTGTATTTCAGGGGTGCGCGTGAAGTTCCACACGCGATTCCTGCAGGGTACGTGTATTTCAGGGGTGCGCGGGGAGCACCACACGTGAATTGCACGTGTGGGTCCTCCCAGGTGTTCCCTCTACACCCTCCACGTCCCCTGCAGGTGGGTCACACCACAGGGGCCTACACTGCACATGTCCTGCAGGCACCCCATCCACCATGGCCATGCCCCCCAGCCAACCCACATGTCAGCTTGCACTACTGCCCACCAACGCATGTCCCTCTGCACCCCCAGCCACCAGGGGCACCCTCCACCAGGCCCCACCCATGTCTCCCACCACCCCCACCCCCCAGCAATACAGGGGCACCCTCCACCAGGCCCCCACCCATGTCCAACTCATGTTCCCCACCACCCCCACCCCCCAGCACTGTGGGGCACCTGCCAGCAGGCCCCCACCCATGTCTCCCACCACCCCCTCCCCCAGCAGTGCAGGGGCACCCACCACCAGGCCCCCACCCATGTCTCCCACCACCCCCACCCCCCAGCCACCAGGGGCAGCCTCCACCAGGCCCCCACCCATGTCTCCCACCACCCCCACCCCCCAGCACTGTGGGGCACCTGCCAGCAGGCCCCCACCCATGTCTCCCACCACCCCCACCCCCCAGCAGTGCAGGGGCACCCACCACCAGGCCCCCACCCATGTCTCTCACCACCCCCACCCCCCAGCCACCAGGGGCAGCCTCCACCAGGCCCCCACCCATGTCTTCCACCACCCCCACCCCCCAGCACTGTGGGGCACCTGCCAGCAGGCCCCCACCCATGTCTCCCACCACCCCCACCCCCCAGCAGTGCAGGGGCACCCACCACCAGGCCCCCACCCATGTCTCCCACCACCCCCACCCCCCAGCCACCAGGGGCAGCCTCCACCAGGCCCCACCCATGTCTTCCACCACCCCCACCCCCCAGCACTGTGGGGCACCTGCCAGCAGGCCCCACCCATGTCTCCCACCACCCCCACCCCCCAGCAGTGCAGGGGCACCCACCACCAGGCACCCACCCATGTCTCCCACCACCCCCACCCCCCAGCCACCAGGGGCAGCCTCCACCAGGCCCCCACCCATGTCTTCCACCACCCCCACCCCCCAGCACTGTGGGGCACCTGCCAGCAGGCCCCCGCCCATGTCTCCCACCACCCCCACCCCCCAGCAGTGCAGGGGCACCCACCACCAGGCCCCCACCCATGTCTCCCACCACCCCCACCCCCCAGCCACCAGGGGCAGCCTCCACCAGGCCCCCACCCATGTCTTCCACCACCCCCACCCCCCAGCAGTGCAGGGGCACCCACCACCAGGCCCCCACCCATGTCCCCCATCACCCCCATCCCCCAGCCACCAGGGGCAGCCTCCACCAGGCCCCCACCCATGTCTTCCACCACCCCCACCCCCCAGCACTGTGGGGCACCTGCCAGCAGGCCCCCACCCATGTCTCCCACCACCCCCACCCCCCAGCAGTGCAGGGGCACCCACCACCAGGCGCCCACCCATGTCTCCCACCACCCCCACCCCCCAGCCACCAGGGGCAGCCTCCACCAGGCCCCCACCCATGTCTTCCACCACCCCCCAGCACTGTGGGGCACCTGCCAGCAGGCCCCCACCCATGTCTCCCACCACCCCCACCCCCCAGCAGTGCAGGGGCAGCCACCACCAGGCCCCCACCCATGTCTCCCACCACCCCCACCCCCCAGCCACCAGGGGCAGCCTCCACCAGGCCCCCACCCATGTCTTCCACCACCCCCACCCCCCAACTCTGTGGGGCACCTGCCAGCAGGCCCCCACCCATGTCTCCCACCACCCCCACCCCCCAGCCACCAGGGGCAGCCTCCACCAGGCCCCCACCCATGTCTCCCACCACCCCCACCCCCCAGCAGTGCAGGGGCACACACCACCAGGCCCCCACCCATGTCTCCCACCACCCCCCCCAGCACTGAGGGGCACCCTCCACCAGGCCCCCACCCATGTCTTCCACCACCCCCACCCCCCAGCACTGTGGGGCACCTGCCAGCAGGCCCCCACCCATGTCTCCCACCACCCCCACCCCCCTGCCACCAGGGGCAGCCTCCACCAGGCCCCCACCCATGTCTCCCACCACCCCCACCCCCCAGCAGTGCAGGGGCACCCACCACCAGGCCCCCACCCATGTCTCCCACCACCCCCACCCTCCCAGCACTGAGGGGCACCCTCCACCAGGCCCCCACCCATGTCTCCCACCACCCCCACCACCCAGCACTGAGGGGCACCCTCCACCAGGCCCCCACTCATGTCCCCCTGCACCCAGGTCCTCACAATCCCCAATCATGTGCGTAATGGTCAGCCTCCACAGCCAAAAGGCCCTACCAAGTAACCCATTCACCCACATGGAAATGGAAATTACATGTTACACCCCCAATGTTCATAAAGCAAATGCACCCATGTCCGTCACACACAATGGTTGCAAATGAATGGGAAAACACCCAACATGACATGCATGAAACCAATGAGATGATACCACACAGTGAAGTATGAAAACAAAATTGTATTAAAAAAAATTGAATGCAAATGAAATGAAACAAACTGCAATGGCAATGAAAAAAAGATAAGCTGCATGTCCGTTAAAAAAAATAAAAACACCAAATCCTAATCCAAAAAAATGTTGTTCAAAGTCACATTAAAAATAAAATCAATCTGAGAGATAAAAATAAATGCAAAGACCATTGCTCCATGGAGAATAAATCAAAAATAAAAAAATAAAACAATCCAATGAAGAACTATGTACAAAACATCCAAGGGTCCATGAGCCCAACTGAACAAAGGAAACCTACAAAAAACCCTAACTAAAATGCAACTATATACAAAAAGTGAAGCTGTGTCCGTCGACTCCAAATCATAAGAAGAAACAAATGAAACCTAAAACTAAAGAACTATATACAAAGGCGGCCGGCAAGTCCAGCGGCTCACTCCGTGGTGTTCCGGGCCAGGGCATCATCAAACTCCTCGTCTATGTCCCGGAGGCGGTACTGTTCCATGGCCCCGAGGGTCCGCAGGGACGACGCCATCTGCTCCTCCAACCCCCTGTGGATTGCCTCGAGGCACTCGGCCCGCCTCTGCTCCGCCCTGACCATCGTGAGCCGCGCCTCTTCCGCCCGCCGCCGCTCCGCACCTATCTGCTGGCCCAACCGCAGCCACACGGAAGACACTTCCTGTCCTGGGTCCTCCTGCCCTCCGGCCGATGCCTGCCCCTCCGATGTTGATGGCCCCGAGCCATGATGCCTCCCACGTTGACTCTGCTGCTGCCTCCGGCGCAACTGCCTCTGCCAGCACGATGGCATCCAGGCTGATGGAATCCACCGACGCCGTCGTGCACGTGCCCTGCCTGATGATGCCGGCACATCCTCCATCTGCTGGGGTACAGTTGCTGTGGTGTCCACCCCTGCTGGACCTCCGACTCCCGACTGTGGCAGGGATGGGATCCCCACCGAGCTGGCTGCATTGGTCAGGGCAGGTCCACAGGGGGCCCTGGTGGCATCTGGGCCGGAAGATGGCAAGGAGAACGACTGGCATATAGTCTCCACAGAGGAGGAGAGGGCCGCCAGATTGGCCGACACATGCAGGAAACCCCCGAACATGGACGATCCCAATTGGGCCACATCGGCACGGTGCTCTTCGTGATGACGTGCGTGCTCCTCCTGGGAAGCACGCACGGCATCACGAATCACAGCCGTGCGCATCGCGACCCCAATCAGGACCTTCTCCATACGGCCAGGGGTCCCCTCGTCCGCAGGTGGAGGGGAGTCAGATGACATGGACATCCCCTCTACCTGCGGACGGGCCTGGGACGGGGCATCCCTGCTGGTGCATGGTGGTGCACCCACAGGGTCAGGGACAGCGACATGCACAGGCCCCTCCACGGTGACCTGTGCTGCCTCCTGCCGCTGCCCCTGGACTGCACCACTTGCACCAGCAGGGATGCCCCCACCAGGCCCCATGTGCGCCTCAGTGGCGGCCTCCTCCTCCTCTGTGGAAACCACCAACCTGGGTGGCTCCTCACCGTCTTCCGCTGTAGCAGGCCCCTGTGGGGGCTCACCCACCCCTTCCGCTGCAGCCGTGGGGGCATCCCCGCCGCCTTGCTCCATAGCGCCGTCTCCGCCCTCTTCTTCACTAGCCGCTGCGTAGAGGGAGACATAGAACACAAGCATCAGGGTACTGTACAATGGTCCCCTAGACAGGAAGCAATAGCAGAGGAGTGCCACTGTCAAAGTACACTTCCATCATGTCCCTCCACAACACATGTGTCAGTCCAGGCAAAACACACACAGTGACAGTCATGGTGCATGCCATGGACATGTGCAATGGACTCTCGAAACATACAATGTAATGGAACTCACATGCATCATGGGTCATGCCTATCACATGCACACACTTCACCTCAGTCACATCCATCTGGCCCCGTACACCCCAATCACAGTGGATACAAGGATGACTAGGCTGCATCAGTGAATCTGTACATTGTCACAGACATGTGTCATGCATCCATGGCATTCACAAGTCACAGACACGCAGGTCAGGCACACAGACATGCATACCATATATGTACCTGGAATCAGCACCCATCCCTCACCCCCACCCATGTCCAGGAACAGAGACTGCCATGCTCTCATGTGTACAATCTGCATAGGGCTCCCCATGTCGCATTTAAACACATGCAACAACCGTGCGGTTTACACATTACTGGTCGCACATGCATTACCATGATGTCCCTGCACACATACATGCGTACATGGCCTATGTCACACATACAGGCAAGTATCAGACAACCAGCACACTGCAACATGCTCTGTCTCACACAGCAATGCTTGGACACTTACCGCTCAACTCCAGACGGGTCTTCCTCTCAAGGACCTGGGCGTGGAGCGCTGGGCGTACGCATTCCAGGACCCTCATCTGGATGGAACTCATGCGGCCCCGGCCCCCCTCCACGAGGCGACGGGCCTTTATGAGGGTCCTGGACCTCAAGTCCTCCCAGCGCTTCTTGACCTTCTGGATGGTGCGGGTTGCCACCCCCTCCGCGTTGATGGCAACCACACAGTCGGCCCAGATCCTCTCCCGTCCTTCCTTGTTGGCGCGGGACGATCCGAAGAGGGCATCATACTGCCCCAGGACTTGCTCCACCAGGACACCAACTTCGGTGGCAGTGAAGCTGGTGCCCCTCTGCCCCTCTGGCCAGGGGTTGCCACTGGTGCCAGATGTTGATGTGCCCGACATGGCAACCCCAGGGGCAGGAGTGGGTGGGCAATTGGGTCCTGGGGCTGGGCTGTGGAGCGATGTTATCCGAGTCGGGAGTCTTCTGTTCCAGCAGGGGTGGACACAGCAACTGGACCCCTGCAGATGGCTGATGTGCAGGCACCAAATGGCAGGGCACGGTGGCAGCAGGCAGGCAGGCAGGCAGCAGCAGATGGCACGTGGGAGATTGCTCGGGGCACTGGGGGGCAGTAATTCAGCCTTCTGGGCAGGAGCGTGGTCTTCCGTGTGTTTTCGCGTGGCCAGCTTGATACGGAGTGATTTGGCACGTGAAAATCCTGCACGTTAGCGTGATATTTGAGGAAAGGCCCTTAGCGCGTAAGCGCGTCAGCACGCGTTCGCGATTTCATTGGACCAAAGGCCCTTACAGCGTAAGCGCGTCTGTGACATTTCGCGCATGGGCGTTGCCCTGGCAGGGCTTGGAGATCCCGGGTGCCTTTGAACTGCTCTGTACATGCTTTTCGTGCGGTCCGTGTGTTTTCCATCCGTTGGGGTTCACACGCTATTACTTCACAGCGGGTGTTGGCTACGCGTTCTTCTACACGCAAGGCAGACAGTGAGTGGTACCCTGCTCCCCCCAGGCCCGATCGCGTGAAAAACTTCACGCGAACCCCTCAAATACATGTAGCACGCTCCCCCAGGCCCGATCGCATGTGAAACTTCACGCGAACCCCTGAAATACACGTAGCCCGCTCCCCCAGGCCCGATCGCGTGAGAAACTTCACGCGAACCCCTGAAATACACGTAGCCCGCTCCCCCAGGCCCGATCGCGTGGGAAACTTCACGCGAACCCCTGAAATACACGTAGCCCGCTCCCCCAGGCCCGATCGCGTGAGAAACTTCACGCGAACCCCTGAAATACACGTAGCCCGCTCCCCCAGGCCCGATCGCGTGAGAAACTTCACGCGAACCCCTGAAATACACGTAGCCCGCTCCCCCAGGCCCGATCGCGTGAAAAACTTCACGCGAACCCCTGAAATACACGTAGCCCGCTCCCCCAGGCCCGATCGCGTGAGAAACTTCACGCGAACCCCTGAAATACACGTAGCCCGCTACCCCAGGCCCGATCGCGTGAGAAACTTCACGCGAACCCCTGAAATACACGTAGCCCGCTCCCCCAGGCCCGATCGCGTGAGAAACTTCACGCGAACCCCTGAAATACACGTAGCCCGCTCCCCCAGGCCCGATCGCGTGAGAAACTTCACGCGAACCCCTGAAATACACGTAGCCCGCTCCCCCAGGCCCGATCGCGTGAAAAACTTCACGCGAACCCCTGAAATACATGTAGCCCGCTCGCACAGGCCCAATTGCTGTATGTTGCCACCTTTGTAATGCGCAGGGACGCTACCGCCTGCCTTCGTGTGGCGGACGTGTTTCGGCTTGTGCGTGTCTTTGGCTGTGCGTGGCTTTGGCCTATTCGATTCCATGAATACGTGTGGTTCGAGTGCGTGTGGGCGTTCCGTCTGCTTCCCTGCAGTACATCCCCAGTTACGCCCTTATTTTCGCGCGTTGTTCCCCATTCCGCGCGTTACGCCCCGTGTCCCGCCCACTTTCTGGTGTATGCGCCGAGGTTGTGCGCTTTCACTGTGCGCGTCGCGCACGCCTTTCGGGATGTTGCAGTGACTTGTGCGCCATGCACGGGTTTGGCGCACATCCCGGGGTGTACACGCGCAGGGACTTCCATGAATCGCATGCGTGCGCGTGCGCCTGTTTTTTTCCGCTTGCGCCTGCTTGCGTGAAGATTTTCGGCGCACGTTTGTTCCATGAATCGGCCCCTAAGTGTTCAGAGAAGACTCCAAGAAAAATCAGTAAAAGGCAAGAGATGTCAGAGAATAAAGGGTACCAAAAGAAGGATTCTGGGAATGGTCATAAAGTGAAAATGGAGAAAATTGAAAAAGACCTAGGGAAGACACTGCTAAATCACAAAAAGGTGATGTCTCTTCTATGGCAGGTTCCAACATTGAGATATTTAACATCTGATGACATCACAACTGTGGAATTTGAAACAGAGAAAAGGCTAGACCTGGTAATACTGCATTTAAGATCCAGCATGATTAAAGACTTGCTGATGGAAATGAAGGTCAAAATTGCCCAACTTGGTTATAAAGTGACGGACTATAAAGCCTCTGAGAATTTGAAACTCAAAGAAAAGGAAAGGATCAAAGAAACGTTAGGGAAAAAGGTTCGATCAAAGACACCCCATGAAATAAGGAAAAGAACGGATGGAGAGAAAGGCCATGTTGATACCAAGAAACTGGGCTCAAACGACAAGAAAGAGATGGAGACGAAGAAGAATGAGGGGGGTACAAATCAATCAAAGAAATTATTATTGGGAGGACACAAAAGACCTACCTCTTTAAGGGATGAAGTTGGAAAGCTAAGCTTTACGATAGATAATTCTAGAAACCTGAAAAGGAGAAAAAAAAGACCCCACAACAAAAGGTCTCAATGGAAGTCGACTGGTCTTGGATGGCTAAAGCCCTGGTGGCAAGGAAGAAGCAATAGATCGAAAATAGAAAGGAGACAAAGAAAATTAAAATTGCCTCTTGGAACACGGGGGGTTTCAAACATTTATATACTGGTGAAGATAATTTCTTAGAGCAATATGAGATTATTTGTCTTCAAGAAACCTGGATGAGGGAGATGCCAGTATGTGAAGGCTATGACGTATTCATGAACCCCGCAAGAAAAGGTGAAAAGGGGAGGCCGTATGCTGGCCTATTAGCCCTGGTATGAATAAATAATGGTCTACAAGGGAAGGACTGCTCCATTCCAAACCCCTATGTACAGATCCTTACTATCAACAAAGGCATAAGGAGCAAGAAGGTTAAGATCCTATTGATTAACACCTATTGGAGCGAAATGAAGTGTAAAAATAATAAATACATCAGAGATATCATGGAAGCAATTGATAAATCCATGATAGAGGACCCCAACCAGCTGATACTGATATGTTGTGATCAGAAATCAAGCTCCTAAATAAGGAGCAGATGCCAAAGAAGATGTCAAAATTAGATGAGAGGCTCAACGCTGGAAAACAGAGATGGATATTCGCTCGATGAAAATGTTAAATGGATTGATCAACGGGGATCTTAAAGAGGCAGATACTTGGTTCTGTGGGACCAGTAGTGCGTGCCTGGATTACTGCAAACTTAAAAAAGCGAATTTAACTCCAGTGGAAGTGTCACGAGGCAGGAATAAACTACAAATAAAACAGGAACTACTTCCTAAACTGGTCGACTCCTATGATCATACTCTGGCTGTAAATCCGATAGAGGTGGATTATAGATGGTTGTTGAATGAGTATGAAATCCACAGAAATTCAAGTACGATCGTGACTGTAAATAGGAAACATGTACACAAAAAAGACCTGGTAGATAAAAGGAAGGAATATAGAGCGAATCTACGAAAGTTGGAAAAGAGCGATCTCCCAGGGAAAATGGAGACGATCAGGAAAACTAATCAAACATATAAAAACTGGCTTAAGGGACAAAGATCATAAGACTGCAAAAGGATGCCAAAAGAATGTTAGCTGCAGTGCGTGTATGAAACCCGAAACACCTATGGGATATGTGTGGGAGGAGAGGGTCTTGGACCCCCCCCTCCATTCTTACACTTCCTGGGTAGGCCCAGTTGTGGCTGCTTTGGGTTCAGGGCCACGGCCCCGGAGCACCAGTGCGGGAATACCCCTAAGAACTGTGACCCCTTAAGAAAGCATAAGATCAGAGTTAAATGAGACTCAGTTTTGTGGGTTACCGACTCCATTTTGTCATTTTATAATGGCAGGCCAGTTGTGAAATTAGAACGCAGGCCTGCAGCTCTCCCAGCCAGGCACACACAGCAAGCAAACTACTCCCCCCCACCTCCTCCCCTTTGCCATCTCTGCAGTAGGCCGGTTCTCATGAGAGACTAGCCGCGAGAATGCAATAAACTTTACACTGTATCTCCTGTCTTCCGCCTTACTTCATTGACCCTGACATGGCCCAGCGCAAGGGCCAGCAACAGAAGTCGTTCATCTCTATAAACCGTCCCACACCCAACATCCCTGGCCATAAAGAATACCATCCCCATATTCTTTAAGACATGATCAAACAGCTAGAATGACCCTCAAGTATGTTTGATTGTTCGCGCCTCAATAGAAGAAAACCAAAGTGTCTTGTTGCATGCAATCTGATTCAGCTGCTCATTTCATGCGGAATAATGCCAGGATTGTAGAAAAACAATAAGCATATTAGCACGCTGCATGATATATGTGTAATCAAAAGCCCTAACTTTAGAACTCAGTTATAAAAGTGTGATGTGATTAACGTGTAGTATGACGTTGTTTAATAGAAATGGATTGCAATAACAAGATGCATAACAGAACATAACACTGTACATGCCAGCACAGAGCTACCTCATTTATAAGTTCAATATAAATACATGCATGATATTATGTAAAACCAATACAACAGCTAATCGTCCTGACCAGTATGTTCGCATCATGACAAATGTGTTAAGGGCACACGTGCTGAACCTGAATCGTGAACTGTTTAACGTAGTATGGACAGTAACCTAAGCATGTGCATATTTCCATCATGAGTTTTGTAACAATGAGAACATTTAGCCGGATAGAAAATATAACATACTTTAAACAAATATAACCAGACTGTAATGTAATAGGCCACGTGTAAAAAGCCTGTATGTAAAACCTGTTTCTGAAGGCCCTGTCTCTTCGTGCAATGCAGAACTACACTGCAAAGGTGTTTGGATTCCCCTCCAACCTGCATAGTGTCAAAACAGATTAGCAGAGATTTAATGATGTTTAAACAACCGGTCATTGACCCCACAATGAGACTTATGACCATGGTGGCATGTGCCTTTTTGTGATCTAGTCTTTTGAAGTGTAATTCAAGCCTTAGATTTATAGCCCCCTTTGTTGCTTATCAGATGGACATTCCAGACCACACAGTGACCTCAAAGTATCACCTCTTTAGCCAGTATATCTTGTATTGTATCAACACACAGTTATGCCTGCCCATCGATGGATCAAACACTGCTTTTAATAGATGTATTTTGACCTATGCCCAATGATAAATTAGCCTGTATTTGAGAAACCTCTTTTCTTTAGTGTCCGAGCTCAAAGGTTTTGGAGCACGATGGACAAAGCAGATTATGGTATTGGATGAATGGGAATGTGTGGCCACAAGGGCAAATGTCAAATGGTTATTTAATAAGAAACATTACAACAGTTGCCGATCTCACATACCAATTCGATGAGCCCAGCTGACCGATTCATCCGAGAAGCATCATCACAACAACACGTGCTCCTGAGCCAACCTCAGCCCTCCGACCCTATGGCACCTATAGGTGTTCACCCCTAGAGACCAATCCCAACTGTTCATGTGCCCCTTAGGCCTTCCCTCTGTTTGATGACGATGAAGCTGTATAAAATTAATTTGTAACATGTTTTCTGCAGAGCGCTCTCGGCGTGAGCAGATTAGATTCTGTTTGCCCTATTTTAGATAAAGCCTTTTGATATAACCAGCACTTGGTCTTGGTCTCATTCCCTCCAGGGAAGTGTCCTGATTGACTTTATTGGGAAAATGAATTGCATTTTTAGGGGCCTCACACTTCCATTGGTGACCCCGACATGATTGCATGCTTTTCGTCCTTCTGGCACAAGACGTCCCCCTGTCATGACCCGGAGCACGTTCCCTCAAGAGCTACTCGCCAACGGCAACCGGTACACCTAGACGTGCGCATGCAATAGGGTGAAAGGGTATGGGATCCCCCTTTACAAAACCCACCATACCACTCGCCGGAGCCGGGCGTGGTCTTTGAGTGAGGGGCGGAGCACCGACCGATCGGGTCCAGAGGGTCTCGGATCAAGACGGACACGAGAGTATCAAGTGCAGGTGATATTAAAGGGAGGGTGGGAGTCAGATTAGGAGGTTTTGAGAAATTCAGCACAAGTAGGGTTGACCATGTGTAGAGACTTGTAGCGCAGGAGGGAAACCTTGGGGTTTTGGGTCTTTTCTATATTTTATTCTACTCTCCTTCTATCGCATATGGCCATTAGGACGGTGACCGAGAACAAGGTGAAAAGATGTTAAAGGGATCCTATCTCTGTTGGGGGTGGAAGACGGCGCTGCATAGTGCTATCTCAACGAGTACAGGATATATAAATATGGGAAAACTGAGGAAAAAGAAAATAACGTAGGGGTCTCGAAGGAAGACCCGGAGTAGTATTTAGAAACGCTTTTTTCCTACTTTTTCTTATCTATCTTTCTCCTTCTCAGGTGCATATAGATAGGGTAAAGGGAGAGAATTATTCGAAGGGATTGTAGAATACGGGGAAGACATCAAGGAGGGGTAGGAAGGGGATACTAGGGAAGGTGAGGTAGAATTTATGTTGTCTATGTTATTCGTTGTATGTGGTATGTGTTAAAATGTCGGTCTTTTGTGGAAGCATTGTTTTTTGTTGATAAACGTTAATGAAATTATTTAAAATTGTGTTGAAGGAAAATGTGTTCAAATTGATATGGTTTTATAATTGTTGAAAAGCGAGTAAACAATTTGTTCCTTTTAAGAAGAGTTGCATAACATACTGGCCCTCATTACAAGTTCGGCGGTAGCCATGCCGCAATTGGCGGCATGGCTGCCGCCGAAATTGCATCCGTGTCCGGGTCCTCGGAATGAGGATTTCCCGGGCCATTCCGAGGTCGGATGGCCCGGTAATTCCTCCCTCAAGGACCCGGACACGGTCCTTCCCCATTCCCATTTCAGCCCCCATAGGGCTGAATGGGAATGGGAGAGGGAGCAAACAACGGGCCATTACGAGATGGCCCGTTGTTTGCTCCCTCTTCCCCTCGCGGGACCCGGTAAGCACGCCTAGTTTTCGCAGGCGTGCTTAACGTGTCCCGCGAGGGGACCTCGTAATGTGGTGGAACGGGTTGAACGGCGCTGTCACCTTTTACGGCGCCGTTTAACCCGTTCCGCCAGGGTCGTAATGAGGCCCACTGAGTTGTTCATACGAGAAGAGTATAGAAAATGATTGTTAGTTGAGCAACGCTCTCAGCTGGGTACAATGGGCGCAGAGATGCCCCTACCCCACATCTGTAAATCTCTGCCAGGATATGCAGAGAAAATCAACAAATACCAGGACCAATGGGTCACGGAGTTGAAAGGAGAAGGATTGCCCCAAGTTTGGCCACAGAGAGGGTCCTTCGATAAGGCTGTGCTAGATATGGCCGCCACCTGTCTGTTCATTAAATATAAAGGTAAACAGTTGCAGAACAGGAAGGAAATATTGGACCTGTGGTGGCTGTTTGAGGAAGTCCCCACGGGTAAAAGTGGAGAGTACAATGCATCTCCCCTGACAACAGCTGGCAACCACACAGAATGAGAATAAGATAGAGGTCACGTGCGTATATCCCTTATTGACAAAACCAGTGCCCGCATAAGGATATAGTGACCCTGTATACGTAGCACAATCCACATTGCCCTCCATACCTAAGCCATCTGCCACAGCACCACCCCCGTATGCGAGTGAAGGAATAACAGGACAGGTGAGTACCCCCACGATCGATATTGAGAAACTTACACAGGATCTAGATTCGCGACTAATGATGGCTTGAATCGAGCTGTCCCGCCTAAGGGCCATGGGAGAACAAGAGGGGGTCACTTACCCTCAGGGTAGAACGTGATGCGAAGCCCCAACCAAGTGAAGGGGTGGGGGAAGATGGATGGAAAAAGGGAGAGATATTATTTCGAATAAATGACACTCCTACACGAATCATAGAAATAAACTCAGCTGGCAGTGAACGCGAGCTAGAAGAGGGAGGGATGGCATCAGACAGGGAGGAAGAATATTGGTATGACAAGGGAGGAGCAAGAAGAAGAAGAAAGGAGACTAGGAGCTGCCACTGGTGGGGCTTCATTTGGGGAGGGATTGTCCCCCATGGAAGAGTGGAGAGGGAGGTTAAGGAACAGAGCAGGACTCATGGCAGTAATAGGAAAGAAAGGGAAAAAGGTGAGTAACAGTAAGGGGGAAAAATCTACAGCTGCCACTAATACACAGGGGGGTGAGAAGGCCAAATTACATACCATGGGCCCAAATGGACAAGGCCAACTTGCTCAAACAGTTACCCCCACTGTCCGGAGGCACCAGTAAGTGGATATACGCATTTGCGAAACACACAGCAGGAGTGCCCTTGGCAGTGGGGGATGTTAAAAGCTTGCTGGTATCTGCAGTGGGAGACAGGCAAACAGGGTCTGGGCAAAGGTGGGGTTTCCCGGAATAACAGTAGATTGCGACCGCCATGATGGGGCCTCATTCAACACAGTACAAGCACGAGTGTGGGATGCCTTGAGAGAAACATTTCCAGATAAACCAGATTTACAGTCAGTAATGCAGTGCACAATGGGAGATGAGGGAGATGCAATGTCTTTCATTCTTTGGGTGCAGGACATGTGGAGAGCGGAAACGGGCATGGCCTGGGACCAATCAACTTCCCTATTTTACTTCATTATAAAAAGGGGGCTCCCAAATGTACTACAGAAGGCCCTTGATAAAATAGCTGGGATAGAAACCAAGGGATGGCCTGAAATTCAAAGCATAATAGTGCACCACTGCAGGAGGATCAAAGAGAAGGAAAAGGAAATAGCTCAGAGGCGGATGCCGCGACTTGCAAATACAGCTCCTTTGCGCAGTAAATTCCAGGAATACGCATGGCCACTTTCAAAGCCAAGACGTTGCGCGATCTAATCCATGAATACGTCTTGTTCCATGCAAAAGTGGGAATGCGAGGAACTGTCTGCAGGCCGTACCTCAGAATGCCCACTTTTTTCCAAGTTCTGCCCCCTTCCCAGCCCTCTGCACAGGCGACGCCCACGCTCTACTCGGAGACTCGCGCAAGGCCCTCGGTGGCTCGCACTGATGTGCTGAGCCAGCTTAAAATTCACGCAAGTTTAGGGAAAGTGCCACACATTTGTTTCCATGAACCGACGAAGGTGTATTGGCGCACAGTTGCTCCTGCAAGTCCCCTATTTTCTGCACAGATAATTCCATGAATCGGCCCCCAAGTACCTAGTATTGCATTGCACTCCGTTCCACCCATGCCTGTGTCTGACCACAGACCGACATCTAGGAACAATGTCCGGCACTGCATCAAATACATCCAGCCTTGTGCCTAACTCCGCAAGGACATCAAGGGACCACATCAGGTACTGCATAAAATCCACCCAGGTCTGTGCCTGACTCCAAATAGACATCTCGGAACACAATCAGGTACTGCCTGTCCCTAACTCCACAATAGGAACAATCCCACGTAGTGCAATCAGATTCACCAAGGCACGTTCCTGACTCCACAAGGACATCTAGGAACAGTCACTGGTACTGCAATTAGAGCCACCCAGGCCTGTACCTGACTCCACAGGGACATCTAGGAGCAGGCTAATGTATTGCAATCAGATCCACACAGGCCTGTATCAGACTCCACAGGGACCTCACCCTTTCAGCCTATTGCAATCAGATCCACCCTGGCCTGTGCCTGACTTCAAAGGGACATCTAGGAACACTGACGGGTACTGCAATCAGAGGAGTATGGGGAGGCTTTGAGGCAAGCAATGAGGATGGGACTTGGGGTTGCCGGGTCATGGCAGGCAGTAGTGACCCCCTTTAAAAAATGTCAAACAAAACTAAAATAACACTGTTTTATAGAAATGACTTGAAAATGCAACAAAAAAAACGGACAATATAAATTGTCATAGTGACACGGTGAACAAAAAAAGAGTGTAACTATAGCTTTATTTTTCCTATCCTGATTGGAAGCCTTCAATTACCAACAGGCCAAGTAATGTGAGACCCTAGTGATCATTCCGACATACCAGGTCTCCAGCTCTCAAGGGCTCAGGGCCAATACAGGGCGAGTATGCCCCCTAATGTGGGAGTTACCAGTGCCTTAAGTGGCACTGCAAAATGAGCCGGGGCTCATCAAAGGGGCATGGATTTACGGCGGAGTCCCCTGCTGGCTCATTAGGCCATTAGGCCACGCCCTTTGACAACCCCAGCTCAATGGGCTACAGGCACCCCCGCCAGGCAGCCTTTTGTAGAGATCCATACCCTTTCCCACTGGGGTACAGGGTGCTGATCTCTGCATTTCTTTGATGCATGCCTGCCTGGCAGGGGACAGCGCCTCGCCTATTCCGCATTATTGGTGGTGTTGCCCCTCGCCAGCTGGGGAGGGGCAGGTGACTATTAAGGCTGAAAGGGTGAGGCGAATGCGCGTGAGCTTGAGTTTCAGGATGTAGAAAACAAGGCCTCTGCTTCCAGTGGCCTCACGTTTCTCCCCATAAAGGTGGCGCCGGCCCACGGGCATCTCTTGCTTGAACGGATGCCTAGCAGGTGTGGCGCCACTATTATGAATGAAAGGCATTTTGTTCTGAAGCCTGAAGATCTCGCACACGAGCGAGAGCTTCAGGCTTTAGAAAAAAAATATTGTCATGTAGTGGACGGTGCTGCCTGGGGAGATTAGTGAGCCCCGGCAGGGCCCCGCCTCACAATGAGATTTTGGAACCTGTTGGGGCTCAGCCACGGCTGGCCCCTGCCCACTTAAAGCCCTGGGAGTCACTGTCCACACACGGGGGCATTGTGAAGGGTGCTTTGTTACCAAAGGGAAATTAGATGTTCACATTGTGGAACTATTGATGGGAAGCAGAATGAGGAGCAATGAGAGCCTCTTGGTGCTGACATCAATAATAATAATAATAATTATTATTATTATTATTATTATTATCAGAATATATTGACAGGTTGGGTTGCTGCAATAACAAAACATAGCTTTGCCTCTTGCTTTCCTGTAATGTGTGAGTAAGATTGTGCAGCAAAGTATGTGTTATCCAACCCACCGGCAGTGGAGCGTTGTTCAAGTTCAGTGCAGAGCCAAAAACAGACCAAATGTAACTGGCCACTAAAAAGAGAGGGCCCGCGGGGTCCAATCCATGTACCTCCCCCAGGGGCAATGGTAGCTGGAACCAACGCAGTGACATTCAAAGAAGGGTGTTAGAAATAGTTGCTGGTAGTGCCACCTGGAATTAGCCGAGCCGTGAGTCTCGGAGGTATTCAGGTGAGACTGTCCGAGTGATGGCGTTCTGTTGGCAAGGGAAGCTCGTGCACCAATGCATCGCTTACTTATAGGTCTACGAGCGACCATGTGCTCTGATCGAGCAGCGGTAAGGGCGTGCTGGGGGCAACATCGTGGTGATTGGCCTTGAAAAAACCAGTTAGCACTTGTAGCTAACTCTTTCAGTGAGTCGCTTCTATCCACTACTGCAGCTGCCTATTTTCTACAAGGATTCCTGATTTTCACCAGAATCACACTTGTTAATGGGAACCCATATTTTTAAAATCCTTCCAAAGAAAGCTATGGCAGTCGCGCAAAAGCACAGCCACAAATATCAAATTGAAAAAAGTTAAAACTTAATCTGCAGTGTCCATCTCCTGGCAGGCACTGGAATAGCAACATGGAGACAGTTAATCCCGCTTTCTATTCTTCAAACAGAAATATTGGGTCCTTCTCTATGTGAAGAACCCCCCAAAAATTGGTTAGCAACTGGACATCACCGCCACACTAAGTGCAAGTGACGCCAGCGTTAATTCTATGACAATACGGAGGCTAACATTATGCTTATGAAGACGAGGCCGCGCCGAAGTGAAGCAGTAATATCTGTGGCCTCAGTGAGTTAGTGTCACCCGGTGCTGACAGCAAGTTTCAAAAATAGAGGCGTAGAAACAGCTGCGTGTTTTCTAGCATTAAAAATAGTAGCGAAAACGGCTTTATTTTTCATTTAATGAACGAGAAGTGCCTATGATTATACAAAGAGTTCTGGGTATTCAGATATACTCACGTGACCACGCCGCTACACTAACAAATTAGGTGGCATGCGCTAGTCCTTCAGTTTGCTCGCTTCTCCCTCCTACCCTCTGTTTCCCGTCACGTGCACGTCGCTGACGCACTACTGAATCTGTTCTATTTGATCCTTGATGAAAACAAACAAGCCAACACTCTTATAGCCTCCAAAAAGTGTTGCCTGACTAAATAAGGGACACGCTAGGTACAGATTCTATGTCAAGACCAGAAGCTCGGATTATGCTTAACTCTTCATCTTTACTATCAGCAGCAAAGAAAACAACATGTAAAATATCATACAAAACCAAGAAAAAACTACAATAACCATGAGGTTTTTCGGATTTTGTAGTCCATCCCTATAGGTCCTTAAACTGACCACGTGTTCCCAACAACCAATAAACAAATATCAGTCCTCTCATAACCCTTGTCCTTCCTTTATTCTCCCTCTTTCTTTGCTGCTCGGCAGCGAGTTAAGTACCCTTTTTCTTCTTATATATTGAAACGTGTGTGTACTGAGAGTGTATTTAACTATACGTTGATAATATATCGTGCCTGCGGGCGGAGCATATCCGCTACATTGACGGTTTTACAGAAGTTGCGGGCGCGACGGGGCTGGGGCACCGGCGGCCGCAACTTCGCAGAACCGTCAAAGAGGGCACTGCGGTACGGAAGAAGGAGCGCGACGGGACCGCGTAGTTCCGGCACTCACTTCTTCCGTGCCGATTCATGTTGAGAGGAGTTTGTGTCAGACAGTGTCGGTGATTTTGTTCATGAAATCCTTTTTCGAATCACAATTTGATTCCATAACATTACGCATCGTTCATACGAACGTAGCGTAGCGTCCTGTGTGTCAGGAACACTACAGCGCCCCTGCAGGCAATCGGTGATACTGCAGTCATACGGGCACAGTCCCAGGTAAAACCTGTTATTGGATATTAACATATCTGTATATATTTATATACTCAGAACCAGGGAATTTCATTTCTATTTTTTTTTTTTTTTTTTTGGACATATTTTGCTCTTTGTACTGAGAGAGTGATAATCCCTGGTATACAAATATAGCATTATTATTATTATTTT
Organism: Ambystoma mexicanum; assembly: GCF_040938575.1. Classification (NCBI taxonomy): domain Eukaryota; kingdom Metazoa; phylum Chordata; class Amphibia; order Caudata; family Ambystomatidae; genus Ambystoma; species Ambystoma mexicanum. Next base: position 1,479,877,502 of record NC_090922.1, read on the forward strand.
GCTTTCCCCGGGGCCTGAGACTAATGAGTTCCTCCAGTGATGAGGGGAAGGCTAGTGTTAGCCAAAAGAGGAGCCACATGGCCATGACAGACGTCCTACACAAAGCCCTGGGGGCTTCATTGGGACATGATCCTCAGCAGAGAGCGCTGATGGAGGATTGGCTCAGTTTTTCTCAGGGCCTGGAGGAGGTCAAGGGTTTGAAAGCTCGAATGAAATCCAAAGGGGGCAGTAAAGCAGCCCGTAGGGCGGAGGAAGCACACAAACCCCCCGGGCACTCCACCAGAGAAGAAAGGTGGAAAGAGAAAAAGAAAAGGTAAAGCGGTGCCTAGCAGGGGACGAGAATCATCTCATACCTCAGATGAGAGTGAAAAAGAGTGGGAAGAGGAGTACCCTGAAGAGGAGGAAGTGATATCGATATCCTCCACAGGTGAAGAAAGCCATGAGGCGATAAAGAAAAGGAAAAATGAGGAGACTGAGGGGGACGGTGCGGATGATGAAGATTTCGATCCGGAGGCACTGATTCATCCCAGATCTTCAGAATGGGAACCCCCCCAAAAGAATTGCATCATATTTAAAGAAACGCCTGAGGGCGCCGCTAGCCAAAGAGGCTAGAAGCAAAATGAGGGCAGAATGCCCAAGACCACTCCTCCCTGAAGGGGCAGCTAATATGCCAGTAATTGATGAAAAAATGATTACCTTTATGGGTAAATTCACAAAAGATGTGAGGAAAGGAGTTGATAGATCCTGGCGATCCTGTCAGGACAAGATGCTTGATGTGACGGGACCCCTCACTAAGATCCTCCAGATGGGTGAGGACGCGAAAATAAAAGCGGAACCGATAGACCCGACAATCCTCATAGGTAGGGCCCAAAGAGCGATATGCATGTTGGGTAATGCTAATCATGCCATAACCACCGAAAGGAGGAGATCTTTGTTGGTCAAGATCGACCCAAAATTGAGTGAGTTAGCATCTTCTGACTCAGCTTCGTCAGCTAAAGGAAAGTTATTTGGAGACTCCTTCATCAAGGAGCTCACCAGATTTGTGAACTCCTATGCAGCCTTGGATAAGGCGCAAGCATCGTTGAAGAGAGTTTTTGGGAGACAGGTTTTTGGACGGGCCAGCAGAGGCAGGGGCCGCTCGGCTGGCCGGTACCATTTCAACCGATCCTTTCAAGATAGAACAAATTGGCGCGATCAAGAAGAGCGCAGACAAACGCCTTTTTTCCCATCGAGGAGTAGAGGAAGAGGCAGAATCTGGCGAGGGGAGCGTCAGCAAAATAACACAGGTGAGATTGCCTTGTACAAGTGCGGTGACCCCAGAGGTAGGGGGGAGGACCGCTCAATTTTTGGAAAATTGGTTGAACATTTCAGGGGATCCCTGGGTGATTCAGACTGCTCAAGGTTTTTATATAGATTTTATAGAAACTCCTTATCAGAGAGAACCGCCAAGAGGTTTAGAAATGAACAGCGAAGACAAGACCTTACTGGAAAAAGCGTTACAGGCTTTACAAATCAAACGGGCTATTCGACCCGCGGCGGTTCAGGTAGGAGGTTACATAAGCAATATGTTCATAGTAAAAGGAAGACACAAGACAAGACCGATCATAAATCTGAGAGATCTAAACGGTTATGTGGTATACAGACATTTCAAGATGGAGGGGATACATCTGTTGAGAGATACCCTTATTCAGGGAGATTGGTTGGCCAGAATAGATTTGAAAGAGGCTTACCTGACCATTCCCATCGCAGAAGAGCACTGCAAATTTCTAAGGTTCTTCTGGGAGGGAACGATTTGGGAATTTCGATGTCTACCCTTCGGCCTGGCATCAGCACCGTGGTGTTTTACAAAGATGCTGAAACCCGTGGTGTCTCATCTCAGAGCTCAGGGGATAAGACTGATAATCTATCTAGACGACATTTGCCTGATGTGTCAAGAGAAGGGATTGTTGATAGAACAGATTCAGATAACTATAGAGGGAGTTAGAGAATCTGGGTTTCCTAATAAATTGGGAAAAGTCCAATATAATCCCTGTTCAGTCAATAGAATTTCTGGGTTTCATTGTGGACTCGTTACAGGGAACTCTCAGTTTACCTATTGTCAAGGTGAACGACGTCAAGAAACAACTGAGACATACTCTAGCGAAAGGAGAGATGTCGTTGAGGGACATAGCGAGATTGGTGGGCCGACTAGCGGCATCAATTCAAGCGATTTTCCCAGGGCCTCTGCATTACAGGGCACTCCAGAGGTTGAAGATATCTCACCTCAGGAGGGGCGTTTCTTACGAATCAAGAGTGAATATTTCACAGGATGTGAGAGAGGAGCTAGAATGGTGGCTCATTCATATGGATGCATGGAACGGGAGAGCCATATTTGGTTCATCCCCAGACCTCATTATCGAGTCCGACGCCAGCAGATGGGGCTGGGGAGCCAGATGTGGGAACGTGTCCACAGGTGGCAGGTGATCGGACCAGGAGACGAGACTCCACATAAACTGTCTGGAGTTGTTGGCAGGGTCCTTTGCAGTGAGATGCTGGACTCAGGAGAAAGCACATTGTTGCGTCCTGCTAAAGATGGACAATGTCTCCGCAGTCAGGTACATCAACAGACTGGGGGGGACGAGGTCCAAGTTATTGGCGGAATTGGCAAAAGAATTTTGGGAACTCTGTCAGGAGAGGAGAGTTTCGGTGACGGCGGAATATCTGCCGGGACAGATGAACGAGGTGGCCGATTGGAACTCGAGATACCTCAGAGACGCCAGCGATTGGAAGCTGGACGAGGTAGTGTTCCAGGAAATTATGACACGGTGGAGTCTTTGTCAGGTCGATCTGTTTGCTTCGAGGTTGAACAGACAGCTTCCTCGGTTCTTCAGCTGAAGACCGGATCCGGAAGCGGAGGCGACAGACGCCTTCCTACAATCCTGGGAACACCAAAGAAATTATGCGTTCCCTCCTTTTTTCAATGATAGCGAGGACGCTGGCACAGGTGAGACGTCAAAAAGCCTCCATAATTCTAATCACTCCAGACTGGAAGGAACAGGCGTGGTTTCCCAGTTTGTTAGAACTGACATATCACAACCCAGTACTTCTACCAGACACAGAATTTATCATTCGAAATCCCAGAGGGGGCAGTCATCCACTGGTGAGGTCAGGAGGACTCAAGTTAGTGGCTTGGGCGATTTCAGGAGATCTTGGGCTAGGCCAGGTTTATCGAATGAAGCTGAAAACATCATTAATGAATCATGGGCCCCAGGGACTCACAAAGCTTATAGATCAGCGTGGGATAAATGGTATAGCTGGTGTATGGAAAGGGATATTCATCCCGATAGAGCAGATGTGGTACATGTAACCAATCTCTTAGCTCAGATGGCTGCGCAGGGCAAGGCTTACAGAACGATCAATACAGCCAGGTCGGCGATATCTGCGGGGCACCCTAGAGTAGAGGGTAGAGCGATTGGAGAACACCCGTTGATTTGTAGATTGTTAAGGGGAATAAAGATGTTGAGACCACCTAGTGTTAAATATAACCAGTTGTGGGATGTAGATAAAGTTTTGAAACTGTTTTTATCTTGGCCGGATAATCAAGACTTATCCCGGAAAGCGATTTCCGGTAAATTATCTATGCTTTTATGTCTGTTGGCATTTAAGAGATCTTCTGATGTGAGAGTGTTGGAGGTTGACAGGAAGAGTATATCTCCGAATGGAGTGACCTTTCTTATAACTAAAAGGACCAAAACAGGTTTGAGATCTATTTCCTATGAGTCTTTTCCAGATCAACCAAAATTATGTCCAGTCAGGTGTATAGAAGTTTACGAGGATATGACGAGGGATGTTAGACCTCCAGGAGTGTCTCAATTTTTGATAGCGATTTGCAAACCCTATAAGGCAGTGGTACCAGCCACTATCGCTAGATGGCTTAGATGGGTGATGGTTCAAGCGGGCATAGATGTTGAGATGTATGGCGCCCATTCAGCTAGAGGAGCGATGGCGACTAAAGCTTATAACATAGGAGCTAGGATAGAAGATATTATGAGAGCTGCAGATTGGTCGAATGAGTCGACATTTAAAACTTTCTATTTTAAACCCATGGAAAGTGCGTCATCGTTGGTGGTAAGTAAGCTTTGAACAAGCATAATCCGAGCCTCCGGTCTTGACATAGAATTCAGATTTTCCACACATTCGTTACAGAAAGTCATAATTATATTAAAGACACGGAGGAGAAGGATTATCCCACCCTACCAATCATATGAGATGTAATTGATATGCATCATGTTGTGTTTATATATGTACTGTTTATGATAAAAATATTTCATTATTGGTAATATTGCTTGATGAGACGGTAGTAATGTTTTGATGCATATGATTGCCCACCCTTATTTTGGTCTATAGTCACCTTTTGCCTAATTTATTTTGTAGGAGGAGCGACAGATAACAAACAAACCGGAGTTTGATGCAAGACGTGGATAAAGTTTGAAGATGTACTGAACACACCCTCGCAGGATCAAAGAAAGAGAGAGAATAAAGGAAGGACAAGGGTTATGAGAGGACTGATATTTGTTTATTGGTTGTTGGGAACACGTGGTCAGTTTAAGGACCTATAGGGATGGACTACAAAATCCGAAAAACCTCATGGTTATTGTAGTTTTTTCTTGGTTTTGTATGCTATTTTACATGTTGTTTTCTTTGCTGCTGACAGTAAAGATGAAGAGTTAAGCATAATCCTTCGCCTCTGTGTCTTTAATAGAATTATGACTTTCTGTAACAAATGTGTGGAAAATCTGAATTCCGCAGCCCCCAAGCCTCCCTCCAAGTGAAGAATATCAGGCTTGAAAAAGAGCCCAATTGAAAAAAGCTCCTGAATTGAATGTATTGCTGCATTTTTGCAGCACATTTTGGACTGCAAGGTGTGAGAGAGCCAGGCTGTACAAGAGAATTGTTGGCAACAGCTGTGCGTGAGAGGGTGCAAGAGAGCCACAGGGTCCTTTTTTGCGCCTTTTGCAGTTTGTCTGCTTTGAATTTCATAGAAAGAGTCCCAGATGTCCCAGGCTTGACAAAACAGTGTTTGCTCTACATTTTTGGTTTGACTCACATGCCTATTTTACATTATTTACTTTATTGAGGCCATAATTACCAAGGCGGCTGGTCATCCCTGCCGAAAATGGCCAGCCACCCTGGTTAGGGTCCAAGCAGACTGAGGGTCCCTTAATGTGGTGTAGAACACCATTAGTAACTGTGAGTAAACACACGTGATTACTAAAGTCTTAGCTAAATGTGAATAAAGAGAAAAAAGTATGTGTAGTCCTGCGACGCTGCCTGGGAGCGGAAGCATTTTTCAGTGTTGATTACGATGACGTAAACAACACTGAAAAAACACTGCCCCTCCCAAACGCGGGTCGCAGAGCTGAAGGTAAGTATGTTTTTCTTTTTTTACTTTAGCATTTGGATCCTAATGTATTCACTTGCTCGTGCTAACAGCGGCATTAGGGGTAGACGGGGGAGACAGGGAGGCACAGGCCGAGGAGCGAACATCCATGTGTGGGCTTGGAACCCAGGGTGCTAATGATCGTTATCACTTGCAATATCACAGATATTCCCGTTCTATGTTCTCCAATCCCCACCCCCTTCACCCTCATCAATTCGCTATCACAACTTTATCTCACAAACCTCTCACTCATGACTATGCTCACAGCCTCTGTTACACTGCCAATTCATAACTTGCATGACAAGTCCCTGCCACACTCCCAACTGGGCTCCCAAAGTGCCCCTTCAGCTCTCCAGTTCCTCTTGCAGGCTCCAGTCCTTCATTCCTTCTCAGTATCTCTTTGCCCCAGACTCCCTTTTTGTACCCCCTATCTTTCTATCTCCTTCTGCATCTCACGTCCTTTCTCTATCAGACTTACACCCCCATTCCTTTCTACCAGTCTGCTGCTGCCTCCCGCCATCCTCCAGTCTCTCCTTCTCCCCCTAAATTACTCTGCCTTTCTCCCAGTCGCACCCTCTTTACCCAAAGTCACGCCCCCTCTAGCATAGCTCTCAACCTTTCATTGCCCTGATTTTTCATTTGGAGGGTGAAAGCCCATTGATTCCAATGGGCGTGGAGGGAGCTTGGCGGGTGAGAGAACTGCCTAAGTAGCGGGTGACACCTGCCAAAAGCGTGTGAATTGATAGGCATGCCTCTAGCCCAGTGCTCTGCCTCTGCTTACTTGCCCATTGCTCTCCCTCTGCTCCACCACTCCGTTTCTGCTTTCTTGTCCACCGCTTCCCCACTGCCCACCACTCCCCTTCTCTCCTTCTACCCCCACATATTGTGCTTTTTGTTAAAAAAACAGCCAATTTCACAAATATTTTCAAAGCAGTCTATTTCGTGGTATTTTTAGCAATTGAAGCCGTGAGCTTAGTATAAAGTATATCCACAAGATGTATTAATATCTTAGATTTTCCGTCTTGCTGATCCAGGACCCTCAAGAGAGTGTGCCAGAGAGGCACAACTTGGCGCGCTCTTCACCAGCGCATGGCGCGCTCCATGTGATCTTTTGCGCCCCTGCTCTTGCGCACGCATGGCCATTGGCCTGGCGGTGGTACATGGCCACTTTGCACAAGGTGATCTCACGAGAGTGTGGTATTATTTACTACAGTTGATGCCCCGCTGCTGTTCAGGCATCCCTTCCCAGATCCATTCCCAGTAAACGATTCCTTCGGGACGTTGATCTGTGTGATTGTGGCGGTACTGGGTATGACTATCAGTTCAATCCATTCCAAGAGATAGTCAACAAGGACAACCCTGTATCAGTGTCCATCGTGTAAAGTGTCTAAGGGGCCAATAAAGTCAGGTCCTACTTTTCCCCATGGGGCACTTGGCGTCACTACGCGCTTTAGGGGGGGTTGTCTCAAATGTAGTGCCTTGACATCCATAGCAATCCTCAATCAAAAATCCTAAACACAAAGAAATATGCACAACAGATGGAGCTACAAAAAAAGGAACACACTATGAAGCCTGAGGCCATCCTGTCTTTGCTTTTTTACTACAAACGCACTCCTTCTATTTAAGAGCCCTGCAAAAATAGGTCAGCTCTGCTGGTCATCACAGACTAAGTTCAAGTGAAGCCCTGTGTATTTTTTATTTACAAAAATAAACTTTTATTAAGTGCTCTATTGGGTGCTACGTTGTCAAACATCAACCAAAACAACCAAAACATTTCATGGAAATACAGAGCCCTCTAAACAATAGAAGGGCAAAATTCACAGAAGTGCCTGGGGGCAGATTCATGGAATTACTTGCGCTGAAAAACACGGATTTGTGCTCCATTCTGCCTGCAAATCCCCATTTGTTAAACAGGGATTTGCGGGCAGAATGGCGCACAAATCCCCGTTTTTCGGCGCAAATAATTCCATGAATCAGCAGCCATGAGTGCATCACTGACGAATGAGCCCTCTGCAGAACATAAGGGCTGAACTCAGAGAAATGTATGAGTTCATCATTGACAGTAGAGGCCTCTTCACAATAGAAGGGAAAAACTCAAAGAGGTGCATGTGTTCCTCACTGACGATAGGCTTCTTCACAAGAGAGGGGCAGAACTCATAGGGTGCATGAGTTCATCATTGACGACAGAGGCCTCTTCACAATAGAAGGGCTGGAACGCCAATTTTTGAGCAAGTTCTTCCCCATTTTTGGTGTTCCGTCCCCTTCCAAGCCATATGCCCAAGCCACGCCAATGCTCTGCGTGGAGTCTCACGCAATGCGCTCGACAGCTTGCAGAGACGTGCCAAGCCTGTGCGAACTCCACGCAAGTCCAGGAAAAAAGTAACATGCATTGGATTCCATGAATCAACGAACGCAGGTTTGCGCGCAGTTTGGCAATTAAGTACCCTAATTTGCATGCAAATAATTCCATGAATCGGCCCCTTAACATTATTCTCTTCCCGGTCTAGTATGATTTTAGCCTTTACCAACGTATTCATCTCCTTTTCTTGAGTTGATGGCCATTCACCCAGATACAGGGTAACAGCTTGTTCGGCGTTTCCATGCCCCTTTTGGAGACTGCCATCTCTACATTGTTCGGAGAAAGGGTTTTGAAACTGTTAAAAAACAACTGTGATCAAATGAGGTCAGCGAGTTAGTTTGCAGCCATCTCATCTCGATGGGACCCTTGATTTTTAGTTTGGGCTATTAGGTGTCGCTTGTGACACCTATAGTAGCCCAAATTATTATATTCAAATACTGATTCATGTGTACATAGGGAGAAGGGTTGGTGACAATAGACACACACCAATGACATTTGAGGAGGAACACAGTGTATTTTGGTGTTGTTTGTTTTTGGATCCCTCTCATTCCCTGCCCCTAGCAATGCTAATCCCTATGGCTAATCCCACCCATTGCTGCCTCTCTCTGGAACTATTTTAGCTTTGATCTCTTCCATGGTTGCGGCCATCTTGAATGACTTTCTCTAAGGAAGCTCTCTGGAAACATGCCAAAACTAGCGGCCAACTTTGAATTGGAAATATACTATGTAACTTACAAATAAAATCATACATTTTCAGGCCATTACTGAATTGTTTTCCACCAAGTGAATACATTGATTGAGGATTTCCCCACCCGTTGGCAATCTGCATGTTTAGATGAAAAACATAGACTGTTTTAATGAAATGTTCTTACTTTTTCTGCAGAATTTATATATTACTTGTTGGAAAATATGTCATGCTTGTGAACTTTTCCTGCATTTTAGTGTCTCTTACGGAATCTCGACAAGCCGTTCATGCTCACATTATCACAGGCACTTCACTGTTTGTCATTTTATTGTGTCAACTCCTTTCAGCGCTGTAGGATGGATTCTGCTGAATTGCTCATGGAGTTGTCTGGTGGTGGCAGCGATGGAGGTTTCACAGAGACAAACCAAAGGCGTTTTTGTCAACCCCCTTTTTTAAAAAAGAAAATCATGGATAATGCATTTTTTTTTTTAAAGAAAACTATGGCCAATGCTTTCTTCGTGATTTTAGCACACTGTGGGCCTCATTACGACTTTGGAGGCAGCCATGCCCTTAATAGGGGCATGGCTGCCTCCAAAACCGTGTCCGGGTTCCCTGAATGGGAAATTACCTGGCCATTCCGAGTTTGGAGGGCCCGGTAATTCCTCCTTTCGGGAACCCGGGTCCGGATTTTCCCCATTCCCATTTGAGCCCCCATAGGGCTCAATGGGAATGGGTGCGGGAGCTAACAACGGGCAGATTACGAGCGCCCCGTTGTTAGCTCCATGGTCCCCTCGCGGGACCCACTCTGGATGTCTGATAAAACCAGACATCCACATCCGGTCCCGAGAGGGAACCTCGTAATTTTGCGGAATGGTGTTAACGGGTCCGCCACCATCAGTGGCGCCCGTTAACCCATTCCGCAAAACTTGTAATGAGGCCCTGTGTATTCCATCTGACTTAGTAAAGTGTATCCATGCCTTTTCAGAATTCATTAAATTGGCCCTCAAATTGAGGCATTGCAACATTGAGTGAACGAACGCGAGAGCAGCTGATCAGCACTGCATGATGCTGTGTGCCGTTCGCTTTCCATGCTGCACAGGTTTGACTGTTTGACACTCATTAGAAGTACTTTCTATTTTTATATTGGCAGTTTTATTATTCATAGTCAGTTGCAATGATAGTCATCACCCTATCGATGGTGTTCAATTCAGTTGGCCCTCTTTATCTACTGGTTGCTAGGTAATCCTGCCTGTGTGCGAGGATGCATGGTCACCAGCTGTGCGTGGCTTGCACTGTGGCTCGCGCTCTGTCTCCTTTAGCTTGCACGCAGATTTTCTTTTCTTCTCCATATGACGTACTGGAGAGCCGGAGAGAAATTCCATGGTATTGAAGCCTCACCGCTGCAGAGCGTAGCCAGGAGCAGGCTGTTCCCTGCTGTCCCTCACTTTTATTTACCTCATTTGCAGCACTGGTGGTGGTGGGCGCGCTGCGAGCTGCTAAAGAGCTGGAGAGCGACTCCAGGCTATTAAAGCCACTTTGCCTCCCTGCAGTGGAGCGGGCCGTTGCATGCTGGGACCTGAGGAGGAAATTGCAACATACTACAGCGGACATTGAGATTGGTATTGTCAACCGTTGGTATTTTGCTGCCCTTGTGCACTCCTGCGAGCCCATGTGTCTCTCTCTGACCATTTAACCTACAAGTAGAGAAGGACCTCCCCGCTGTCCTGCCTTCCTAGGTCGTGCTGAGTTCATCCTGCTCAGCTTCCTGTGTGAAAGGTAAACAAGAGGAGTGAGGAGTGGCCATACGAGGGGGCTTAACCAATCCCTGATGAGAGGTCTCAAAGATGTGGACCTGCACAGTGTTGCTTGATATTGCTCGATACTGTTTGCTGCCGTCAGGCTCCTGGAGCAGCAGGGTCGCTTGCCGGCTTTCACCGGCAAGACTCTGGAGGATTCCGGAGTGAACCTGACTATCCTTCCTTGATCTCCTGTGGGACCGTCTGAAGTCCAAAGGTGGTGCCTGCCTGTTTCTTAAAAAATATAACCCTGTTATTAAAGACAGTGCATTGCTGGATACTCTTTGGTTAATTGTGTCTTGGCAAAGAGAGGGCTTCCGACAGCACCTGGCTCTGCTGTGTTTTGGCACATCCCCTGCAAGAAACCATGAGGTTTTGTGCATGTATTTTTTTGCATTGTACCAGTGGAGGAGCAGGCATAGGCATGCATAGGCACAGCTGGCAGAGCAGCCCAGATGATTGTGCTCCATTTTACGAATCAGTGGCTTGGCTTGTCAGGTAGCCCATGTGACTGGGCACCTGCTGCAGAGATCTCTGTGTAAACTGCACATGCTTCATTCTTTCAGGGGTGCTGGACTGAGTACTGCTGAGTTGGGTAATAATAGATCCTTTTATTTAAGTGCTTATTGACCACTTAGTTTGTGATGTAGGCATATAAATGGCCAGCATTCATAAAATGTCTCCTCCACTCTGTGAAATGGGAGCTACAACCCGTTGAAGAGAACCTTGCCAAGTTATTTGGCGCTATACGAATTGCAATAGCATAGTAGATTAAGGTGAAGGGTTAGACCTGTGTAAGAAATGAACACATGCTTTCCTTGTATCGGTTTACTGGACAGAGAAGACACCCCTCTTCTGATTACTGTGCTAGTTGCTGCTGCTCTGTTCACAAACCAAAAATGTAAGTGCAGCAGCACCTACCGGAAGCCAATATGCAAACACGTGCAAAGGGTTTGTCTAAAAAAACTCACAGGCGGCTCCATCACCCAAATTGTGTGAACTTGGGCACGTTTCTGTCTCCTCCTTGAGCCTCCATTTGCTTACCTCCAAGAATTACAAAGTGCTTAGAAAGAAACCAGCCCTCATTCAGGCGCCATATAAAAATGGGGCAATTGCTTTCAGAAATACAAGAAGCACCTTGTACAGAGAGCAACCTGGTGCACACATTAAGAGCATCTGCTGGAGCACATTGCTGTGGTGCTGGACCCGTGCTTGGGTGCTCGGGCATTTGCAGCGGGGCTTTAGGTCGGCTAGGACTAGCTAGGCAGAGCTGTCCCCGAGGTGGGACTTCCTCAGGATGGCACTAAGAATGTAAACAATGACAAACTGGAATAGAGATGATGAGCAGGAAAGCCGTCTACCTATCTCCTAAAGCACGACAGTCAGCGCCAGACTCCCGAAGGCTAACTCTCTCCAAACGGGTCCACATAACTCACTTTACTGATAGGATGTTGTAATTAATGAAATAAGCAGAAAGGGTAATGTGCCTTATGTGCTCAGCAGGGTTGCAGGCTTAAATCAGTCACCCTGTAGGCCAATCAGGGTCTGGAATGAGCCAGGATCAAATCATGTGAAGTCAGAGTTTATCAGTGAACGCTAGAAGCCCTTTCTTCTCTTTTGCTTTCTGGTGCCCACACAGTATGTCGCTGTAGCTCCCCTGCTTTTGCCTGCAGAGATGAAACGTGATTGCAGTTTAGTCTTGTGATCCTCGGCCACCACTATATATTACGTTTGCTGTTTTCTATAGAAATTAATTTCTTTGTATGTTAAACACAACAACAGCCAATGTTTATAATTAGAGAAAACAATGTTTTGTTCTTAAAAAAAAAAACACAGTGCCAACACAAAATCCCAAACTGTTGGCATTGCCAATGCTTGTTATTTTTGGGATCTGCCAGTTTACACATCTTCTCCTGAGTGGCCTTTGGTGCATTAGTACCTGTAGAGACATCTCTCGTTCTATGAGTGATCTGGAGTTTTTCACACTAAGGTGATCGTGTGCCGTCGGGTTGTATACGTGTATTGTATCCCGCAGCATTCTCTCGTTGTGCACATTCTTCGGAACACAGAACCAAGGTTACCATCCTTGTTTCCTTGGTCCATTGTAGAAGAAGTGTCAGTTGAAGAGGAGCCGGTGTTGTATTCGGGTTGGCCTCCCTTTACTGGAGTCCCACACCTCAAGGCCCTGCACACCCATCCCGTGAACACACAGAGACAAGGGAATCTCCAACCTTCTTTATTTCCCTCTACAGCAGTGTGTGTTGCCCGAGCTCTACTAGCCCCTCCTCTTCCTCCCCTTCCTCCCCTTGTCCTTGTCTCCCTCCTCTTCCCTTAAGGTGCTTCTCTCCTTAAGGTGGGCTTGCCGCATCTCATGTACAACAGCCGTGGGGCATAAGGATGCTAATAAGATAACACACGTTCGCTTACCGCTGTGGAGTATCGTTATTACTTATCTCAGTCGGGAGGTCCACCTAAATCGATCTTTTCCTTGAGGTCGGGGACTCCAGTAAAGGGAGGCCAACCCGAATACAACACCGGCTCCTCTTTAACTGACACTTCTTCAATCAAGCTATCGTGCCCGCCATGGCACGGAAACAGGCATGCCTGATTTAAAAACGAATTTGTCCTCTATTATCGATCGTGGCCATCCAGCTCTTCTTATGCTGTTAGACCTCTCTGCCGCATTTGACTTAGTCGACCACAAGCTCATGGTCTCCAGGCTGCAATTACATGTAGGTTGCACCGAGCTAACCACCCAATGGTTAGTCTCCTTCCTGGGCCCTCGCAACGCCCGAGTTGCTATTAATAATTCCTCATCTATTCCATCTTTGTTGACATGAGGTGTGCCTCAGGGATCTTCTCTTTCTCCCACCCTCTTTAACATTTATATACTTCCTCTCCTTCTGTTGCTCGATGACCTGGGTGTCCTGTACACCAAATACGCTGATGACACCCAGGTCATCCTTGTACTCTCTGGCTCTTACCCCACCGATGCAACGGCCATCTCGGCCATTTACTCAATCATTCACTCATGGATGGCTCAGAATTCTATGGTTTATCGCCACCTCCAGTCACATGCTAAAGAACCTTCTTGCTGACTATGCCTCATTTTCTATAGCCAATGTCTGCATCCCTGTTGTTCAAAGCGTCAAGACGCTTGGGGTCGCTATCGACGCCGAACCTTTTATGAGCTCTCATGTGGCCAAATCACTGGCCAAATGCGGCTGGATCAACAAACAGCTCTGCTCATTACACCCCCTTTTATCTGTAAACAATATGTCCCTCCTGGCTACCGCTCTTATCAATTCACAGCTAGACTACTGTAATAGCCTTCTGGCCAGTACATCTGCCGCCAACATTGTAGCCCTTCAGACCACTCATAATGGCGCTGTTTGTGCGGTACCGGGTCTTTCAAGACGGCATTCTATTACCGAAGCCCGGAAAAAATGACTCTGGCTTCCAATCAGGCACAGGGTATCTTTTAAGACACTCACACTCACGTTCAAATGCCTGAATGCCATTGCACCCAGCTACCTCTCAGCACGGATTCATCGCTACATCCCAAGATTCTCTCTCAGGTCAGCGGAACAGGCAAGACTTTCTCAGCCTCGTTTCCGTCTGACCAAATATGGTAAAACAAAAATTTTGATGTCCTTGCTCCAGCATTGTGGAATTCGATCCCACTTCACCTCAAGTCCTCCCCTTCTCTGGTCGACTTTAAAAAGAACTTGAAGACCTTCTTTATTACCGCTCCCAAGTTCTGTGCTCTCTGATTCTGATTTTTTCTCTCACTTCTGATCGTCCCTTCTGTTTTGTTTTATGTGCGCTGTGAGGCCTGCAGGCGATTTGGCGCTCTACCAAGAATTAAAATAAATAATGAAAAGAAATAAGCTTCACAATAATAGGTTCCATCTCCCGCCTGTTTGCAGGATCGCACTAGAAAGGTCTTGGAATAGATGTTTCTTTAAGTCTTGGAAAGCAAACCTGCCTTTCCCCCTTGCTGTTCTCAGCAATTTCTCTTTAAAAGTTGAAGCTGGTGGGTTTGAATAGTATATCCCTTGGGGCATTGAGTCACTGCTTGCAGGTGGTGGCCCTACACTGTGTGCACTTTCCGGTTCTAGGTTGAGCAGCTATTCCTCTAGGAGTAGTTAAGAAAAATACATTATTTAATAGACAAAAGATGTCTGTGCCCTCTGAGTTTTCCTTAAGGAACTTCAGGCGAATTTTTCTTTGCATTTAGCTGACTGTGTCCAATACTATGCTGAAGGGATCTACGTGAAAAAATCGAGAAAAAGAATAACAAGGTTTTTTGGTCGAATTACAAAAATTCTTTTGGATTTTGCACTTTTTTAAAGTCCCTGCACCACTCCCCACTCACCCCTACCTTAAGTTATACCCTTACCCCACCCCCATCTATTTTTTAATAACAATGTGCAAAAATCTTGCAAATAATTAAACCAACAAGAATCGGGCCCTGATTCATGGAATTATTTGCGTGTGAAATAGTGGACTTGCTCGCCAAACTGTGCGCAAATCCACATTTGCCGATTCATGGAACCGACTGTGCAGGACTTTCTTGGGACTTGCTTGCAATCGTGCATGCTCGGAACATCTGTGCAAGCCATCGAGCGTCTTGCGCGAAACACCACGCAGAACGTGGCGTGTCTTGGCAGAGGGCTGAACACAGAAAATGGGGAAGAACCGGCGAAAAAGTGGGCTTACGAGGGACGGACTGCAGGCTGTCACTCGCACTCCCACATTTGCGCCAAATGACACGCATTCATGGAAACAACCACACAGCCTCTCGGCACAGAAATAGCCACGCAAATTCCGCAATCAGTAAGCCACCCGAAGGCAAGCGTAAGGATATTTGTGCATAGGATTTGCAGCACGTAGGTGGGTTTGTATGTCGGATTTAGGGGTGCGTGTACGCAACTTGGGTTCCGATCTAATTTAGGGATGTGCGTACGCAGTGTAGCAGGGTACAGGAACAGTTTATGGGGGTTTGTACACAGATATTCAGGGTGTAAACCGAGTTATGATGTTTCATATGCATGTTGTCGGGGTGCTGGCAACAGTTACGGAGACTCTGCGCAGGGACACCCCGAGGTGCAGGCCAACTTGCGGGGGACCCCACCCACTGTCTGAAGTGTGCATGTATTCGAGCCCGGTGGAGCACACACAGGTAGCTGTTCTGGCTGTTATGCTTTGCGTGTTGGCGTGTCAGGGGAATTCCGGGCGCGACTTGCAAATATAGCTCCTTTGCGCATTAAATTCCAAGAATACGCATGGCCACTTCCAAGCCAAGACGTTGCGCGATGGAATCCATTAAAACGTCTCGTTCCGCGCAATTGTGGGCATGCGAGGGACTTCCTGCAGGCCGTACCTCAGAATGCCCACTTTTTCACATGTTCTGCCCCTTCCCAGTCCTCTGCACAGGCCACGCCCACACTCTGCTCAGAGACTCGCGCAAGGCCCTCAATGGGTCGTACAGATGTGCTGAGCCAGCGTAAAATTCACGCATGTTTAAGGAAAGTGCACGCATTTCTTTCCATGAATCGACGAAAGCGTATTGGCACACAGTTGCTCGCGCAAGTACCCTATTTTCTGCACAGATAATTCCATGAATCGGCCCTCAAAGACCTAGTATTGCATTGCAATCTGTTCCACCCATGCCTGTGTCTGACCACAGACCGACATCTAGGAACAATGTCCGGCACTGCATCAAATACATCCAGGCTTGTGCCTAACTCTGCAAGGACATCTAGGGACCATCTCCGGTACTGCACAAAATCCACCCAGGTCTGTGCCTGACTCCAAATAGACATCTCGGATCACAATCAGGTACTGCCTGTCCCTACCTACACAATAGGAACAATCCCAAGTAGTGCAATCAGATTGACCAAGGCACGTTCCTGACTCCACAGGGACTTCTGGGAACAGTCACTGGTACTGCAATTAGAGCCACCCAGGCCTGTACATGACTCCACAGGGACATCTAGGAGCAGGCTAATGTATTGCAATCAGATCCACCCAGGCCTGTACGGACTCCACAGGGACCTCACCCTTTCAGCCTATTGCAATCAGATCCACCCTGGTCTGTGCCTGATTTCACAGGGACATCTAGGAACACTGACGGGTACTGCAATCAGAGGAGTATGGGGAGGCTTTGAGGCAAGCAATGAGGATGTGACTTGGGGTCGTCGGGTCATGGCAGGAAGTAGTGACCCGCTTTAAAATATGTCAAACAGAACTAAAATAACACTGTTTTATATAAATGACTTGAAACATGCAAAAAAAAACCCTGACAATATAAATTGTCATTTATTTTTATTTTTTTTTAATTTTATTTTGCATTTTTAAAGCACTCACACAGCCCACGGGCATCGAGGCACTGTTACAGGAATTGTTTGTTTTTTTCAGTTGTGTAGTTGTTTTTTTTTGTTGTTGTCTTAGTTGCGTATTTATAACGCGCTTAAACACCCAGAGGTTTCTAAGCGCAGACCCGGGGATTGAACCTGTGTTGCTTTGTGTCGCCAGCAAGACGCGCACATTGCCGTTAAGCTATCCTCCCGGGACATAGTGACACGGTGAACAAAAAAGAGTGTAATTGTAGCTTTATTTTTCCTGTCCTGATTGGGAGCCTACAATTACCAACAGGCCAAGTAATGTGAGACCCTAGTGATCATTCCGACATACCAGGTCTCCAGCTCTCAAGGGCTCAGGGCCAATATAGGGCGAGTATGCCCCCTAATGTGGGAGTTACCAGTGCCTTGAGTGGCACTGCAAAATCTCAGGGGCATGGATTAACGGCGGGGTCCCCTGCTGGCTCATTAGGCCACGCCCGTTGACAGCCCCAGCTCAATGGGCTACAGGCACCCCCGCCAGGCAGCCTTTTGTAGAGATCCATACCCTCTCCCCACTGGGGTACAGGGTGCTGATCTCTGCATTTCTTTGCTGTATGCCTGCCTGGCAGGGGACAGCGCCTCGCCTATTCCGCATTATTGGTGGTGTTGCCCCTCGCCAGCTGGGGAGGGGCAGGTGACTATTAAGGCTGAAAGGGTGAGGCGAATGCGCGTGAGCTTGAGTTTCATGATTTTCTGCTTCCAGCGGCCTCATGTTTCTCCCCATAAAGGTGGCGCCGGCCCACGGGCATCTCTTGCTTGAAGGGATGCCTAGCTGGTGGGGCGCCACTATTATGAATGAAAGGCATTTTGTTCTGAAGCTTGAAGATCTCGCACACGAGCGAGAGCTTCAGGCTTTAGAAAGAAAATCTTGTCATGTAGTGGACGGTGCTGCCTTGGGAGATTAGTGAGCCCCGCAGGGCCCTGCTCACAATGAGATTTTGGAACCTGTTGGGGCTCAGCCACGGCTGGCCCCTGCCCACTTAAAGCCCTGGGAGTCACTGTCCACACACAGGGGCATTGTGAAGGGTGCTTTGTTACCAAAGGGAAATTAGATGTTCACATTGTGGAACTATTGATGGGAAGCAGAATGAGGAGCAATGAGAGCCTCTTGGTGCTGACATCAGAATATATTGACAGGTTGCGTTGCTGCGATAACAAAACATAGCTTTGCCTCTTGCTTTACTGTAATGTGTGAGTGAGATTGTGCAGCAAAGTATGTGTCATCCAACCCACCGGCAGTGGAGCGTTGTACAAGTTCAGTGCAGACCCAAAAACACCAAATTTAACTTGCCACTAAAAAGAAAGGGCCCGCGGGGGCCAATCCATGTACCTCCCCCAGGGGCAATGGCCACTGTACGAGGAGTAGTAAAAGCTGATCAAATATAGTGTGTTAGAAATAGTTGTTGAGAGTACCACCGGCTACTTCGACTTATATTGTCCAATTGGAAATAGCCGTGCCATATCTTGCATTGCTTACTTATATTTACGAGCTGCCGGGTGCTCAGTTCGTGCAGCTGCAAGGGGCCTGCTGGTGGCAACATCATGGTTTTTGTCCTTGAAAAAGCCACTTAGCACTGTAGCTCTTTCGGTAAATCGCTTCCATTTACTGCTGCAGTTGCCTGTTTTCTACAAGGATTCGTTATTTTCACCAGAATCACACTTGTTAATGGGAACCCATATTTTTAAAATCCTTCCAAAGAAAGCTATGGCAGTCGCGCAAAAGCACAGCCACAAATATCAAATTGAAAAAAAGTTAAAAATTAATCTGCAGTGTCCAGCTCCTGGCAGGCACTGGAATAGCCACATGGAGACAGTTAATCCCGCTTCCTATTTTTTAAACAAAATATTAGGTTCTTCTCTATATGAAGAACCCTTTCAAAAATTGGTTAGCAACTGGACATCACCGCCACACTAAGTGCAAGTGACGCCAGCGTTAATTCTATGACAATACGGAGGCTAACATTATGCTTATGAAATGAAGTAAGCGCCGAAGTGAAGCAGTAATATCTGTGACCTCAGTAAGTTAGTGTCACCCGGTGCTGACAACAAGTTTCAAAAATAGAGGAGTAGAAACAGCTGCGTGTTTTCTAGCATTAAAATAGTAGCGAAAACGGCTTTATTTTTCATTTAATGAAAGAGAAGTGCCTATGATTATACAAAGAGTTCTGGGTATTCAGATATGCTCACGTGACCACCTCGCTACACTAACAAATAAGGTGCGCATGCGC
Source organism: Ambystoma mexicanum (assembly GCF_040938575.1). NCBI lineage: Eukaryota > Metazoa > Chordata > Amphibia > Caudata > Ambystomatidae > Ambystoma > Ambystoma mexicanum. The sequence goes on from NC_090922.1 coordinate 1,479,896,396, forward strand.
TTGTCCTTCCGTTGGCTCGCTCCTCCCTCCCGCACTCTGTGTCACGTCACGTGCACGTCGCTGACGCACTACTGAATCTTTGTTCTATTCGGTCCTTCAAGAGGTTTTTTTCTACAATCCTTGATGAACACAAACAAGCCAACACCCTTATAGCCTGGTCGCAGAGCTGAACGTAAGTATGTTTTTCTTTTTTTACTTTAGCATTTGGACCCTAGTGTATTCACTTGCTCGTGCTAACGGCGGCATTAGGGGTGGACGGGGGAGACAGGGAGGCACAGGCCGAGGAGCGAACTGTTAAGAAGTTAAGCAATTACAGGGTAATTGCGAAAACAGCATAATCGTTCCGTTATAATAAAGCAATCAGTTTCTATAATGATTGTATGTAAATAGTTTAGGTTATTCATGTATTAGTTCAAGCAAGATGTATATGTAGTTCACCATTGTGACTTCATGTCATTCTAGTATGGATTGTTGACATTAGAGTTTCTGTCGGCAGTTGCTTTGGCTCTCCGTGTGGAGCCTGCCGCCGTATGTTTACACTGAATAAACGTTTTGATAAAAGCTACGTGTGGCGGCGCTTATCTTAACATTGGCGACGAGGATGATTGATGAGCCCCGCGCGCGTCGTTGGATGCAAACTGTGCTGTAAATCTGGAATTTAATGGGCTTTTCACTTCGCGGCGGTGGCAGGCTCCTGAAAGGCAGAAGGGAAATTCAGAGCACCCAAAAAGGGATAAGGCAAGTGAAAAACACAGCGATTCCTGGCAGCCTTTGAACTGTTTGTTTAATGTTCGCACATTCATTATAGTTGTCAATAAGAAAGCGAACTGGGAGTGTCAGCGAGGCCTAATCTCAAAGTAAACAGGCCATTGTGACGTGTGTTTCCTGGCAACCAGCGCTCGGCTGCCTCAGGGAAATAAAGCAAACAAACAGAATTCATCAGGCTGCATCTCTGAAGCGAGTTACAGGCCATCGTTTGTTGCTCAATACATTACATTCTGTGGCAGTTCAATTTACATCCACTCAGGCAGTTAAAGCCACGGCAGCACAGTTAACAGATCGCCTGCAGCAAGTTGGAATTCTAAACAGATATTGACTAGTTGCAACTCGCATTTGACTCCTACCCCTGACAGCTGACAGCAAAATCATCATGGCCACATCAATACCACCTCCCAGATCATTTTTGGATGAGCCTGGTCGACCCTTCCTCACATGGGACAAATGGAAGGACGCTTTTGAAAATTATTTGGTGGCTATAGGAGGTGACAGGTTTTCCCCGGCACGTAAAAAAAAGCTCTGTTAATACACAACTTGGGTGTTGAGGGACGCAGAATTCTGGATGGATTAGCTGGTAGTCAAGCATTGGATGATAATGATGATGACATTTATGACCAAACAGTGAAGAAGTTACGGGAGCATTTTGAACCGCGGAAAAACATAAGTTTCGAAAGGCACAAGTTTTTCCAAAGAGTGCAAGAACAGAATGAATCAGTGGAGTCATATGTGGCGTGTCTCAGGTCACTGAGTTATTCGTGCGAATTCGAACAGTTGGCAGATTCCTTGATAAGGGATCAACTACTTAGATGTACCAATAACCCGAAAATTCAAGAGAAGCTCCTAGCGAGAGACATGAAGCTGGAGGAGGCACTAGATATGGCAAGAAGTATAGAGCGAACGTCTCATTACGTGAAAGAACTTAAAGATGATAAACAAATAGCCACTGCCATGTCTGTTTGCTCAGTTGACCAGAAGAAGAGAAGTAACTACCAGACACCAAGAAGAGGGAACTGGAGTGCGAAGGGCTCCTGTTTCAGATGTGGAAATTTTAGACATAGTGCAAGCTTTCCATCATGTCCAGCTAGATATGCGGAATGTTTCAGGTGCAAAGGGAAGGGACATTTCGCCAATCTTTGCAAAGCTGGCTCAGTAAACCTGATAGAACCAACGGCGGACGCAAGATCTAACCATGATGAGGAAGTCAAGAGGAATTATAATATTCATGAAATCTCGGCCAATCAGGAGCCAAACACAAAGTTTGTTTTTGAGATTTCCACCATTCAAGGTGATGGGAATGGCCCAAGTGATATATTTCAAGTGGATGGATGTGACGTGGAGATGAAGGTTGACACATGTTCTCCTTGGACAATAGTATCTAGGGATACTCTTGTGAACATATTAAAGAAAGAAGAAAAGTTGATTAGATCCACGAATGTCAAAGCATGTGGGTATGCAGAATCGGCCATTGACATCATGGGGGAGTTTCCAGCCAGGATCGCCTACAAGGGAAAAGTCTGTCAAGCCAACATAATTGTGTCTAGGAGAGGTTCGTCTTTATTAGGATGGGAGGAACAAAAGAATCTTGGTGTGAGGATTCAAGCTAGTGCATCAAATCCCATATCCATAGCGGAAGTAGGAGACATTTGGTCAAGGAATTTTCCTGAAGTATTTTCGGAGGAACTTGGGAAACTAAAAAACTTTGAACACCACATCAAACTCAAAAAAGGGGCACAACCTATTCAACACAAGGTGAGGCAGGTTCCATTGAGAATGAAGAACCAATTGACTGGAGAACTCAAGGACCTGATGAGAAAAGGTGTGATAGAACCAGTAGTTGCCACGGAGTGGTTATCACCGATTGTGTTGGTGGCCAAGTCGAATGGAAATTTAAGGCTGTGTGTCGACCTGCGCAGTCTCAACCAAAACATTGTAGTGGAAAAACATCCACTTCCTAACATTCCGGAGACATTGTCCACTTTAGGTGAACCAAAGTTTTTTTCCATTATAGATCTGTCAGCAGCGTACCATCAAGTTCCGCTATCAGAGAGCTCGCAGCATCTTACGGCATTCATCACACCAGATGGCATTTTCCAATTCAAAAGAATGCCATTTGGATTGGCTTCTGCGGCTTCTGTGTTTCAAAGGATGATGGAAGAAGTACTTAGAGGTTTAAAAAGTGTGACAGTATTCCAGGATGATATTCTGGTGTTTGCTGTCACGGAGGCAGAGCATGATGATCATCTCAGAGCTGTGTTGAATAGACTTAAGAAAGCTGGTCTAACTGTACAGAGGAGTAAATGTAGAATTGCTGTTCAGGAAGTAGACTACCTGGGTCATAGAATATCAAAAGATGGTATTTCTCCTAAGAAATCTCTGGTAGATAGTATAAGTAAGGCGCCTCAACCTTGTGACAAAGATCAGCTAAGGTCGTTTATGGGATTAGCAGAATACTATCATAAGTTTGTTAACAACTTTGCCATCATTTCCACACCGTTGAGAGATTTACTTAAGAAGAATGTAAAATTTGAATGGTCAAGTGACTGTCAGGCAGCTTTTGAGAAAATCAAGGAGTGTATCATTGAAGCTCCCTCTCTAGGAGGATTTGTGGTGGGAAGAAAGACTATATTAGAAGTGGATGCAAGTAACCAAGGTTTGGGGGCGGTTTTGACACAATATGACTCTGATAAAGTAGAACACATAATAGCATTTGCATCAAGACCACTGAGGGGAGCTGAGATCAATTACTCAGTGATTGAGAGGGAGGCTTTGGCGGTATTTTGGGCGGTGGCTCATTTTAAATTCTTTTTGTGGGGGCAAACGTTTATGGTCAAAACTGATCATAAGCCATTAGTTCAATTACTGGGTGGTGTAGAATGGTCTAAAAGCTCGCCCAGAGTGTCAAGGTGGATGGTGGACTTGTTAGCATATGACTTTAAGATTGTACATGTGGCAGGTAAAAACAATATAGTTGCGGATTGCTTATCTAGATTACCAGCTGAGGAGAAAGAGATAGAGGGTGTGCATGATGAACAGAGGGTGATAATTGCTGAAGTGGAAAATAATGCCATAAGCAAGGAAGAGTGGGAGTCTGCTAGCAAAGAAGACATGGTATTGCAACAAGTCATGTGTTGGACCAAGGCAGGGTGGCCTCGCAAGACAGAGGTGGAAAAAAGTTTTGAATGTTATTATAATATAAAGGATGAACTCAGCGTGTCAGAAGATGGGATTCATCTCAGAAAAGGTTTGAAGGTCATACCACCTGGGAGTATCAGGTCTACACTGGTAAACTTAGCTCATCAAGGACATTTGGGTATGGCTGGCACAAAGAGACAGATTAGAGAGTCATATTGGTGGCCGGGAATTGATGGGGAAGTTGACAGGTGCGTTAGAGATTGTTATGATTGTATAAGGAGTGATAAAACCAAAGTGGTAAGAGTTGCACCCATGAAACCAGTAAGTGTTCCCACTGAGCCTTGGAAGAAGGTGGCGGTAGACTTAATAGGCCCTTTACAAGACTTGGGGGAGGACCTCAAATATCTAATAGTTATGGTAGATTATCACACCAAGTGGATTGAGTACAGGGCTATTAGAGAAGCCACAACTGAACAGATGATTGCATTCTTTGAAGATATCTTCTACAAGGAAGGTTTTCCAACAGAATTGATATCGGACAATGGCGTCCAATTCACTTCATGTAAAATGATGGAGTTCTTCAGGAAGTATGGTATAAGACATTATAGAACGGCCCTTTATCACCCTCGGGCTAATGGGCTTGTAGAAAGAGCAAACAGGTTTATAAAGGGAGGGTTACAGCTGGCCATGGCTGCAAGGTTAGATTGGAAGAAACTTCTAAGGGAAATGATATGGGGTTATTGTATCACACCGCATACTGTAACCAAGATTTCTCCCTTTATGTCTCTTAAAGGGAGGCAACCTGGCTCTCAATTGTGTCCAGGGTGGTTGAATTTGGATAAGTCAGTCAACATTGATAGAAGTAAGATTGTGACATTAATCAAGGAGGCTCAAAATGATTATGAAAACAAGTTCAATTCGGACAAGAAATGTAAGAGGTTGGATGTTAAGGAAGGTGAGTGGGTGTATGTAAGGAATCCCAGACTGTCTCCTAAGTGTGCTGTTAGCAAGTTCTTAGGGCCAAAAAGAATAGCTAAAGTGAGAGACAATGTGGTGATTTTAGAAGGAGGAGAATGTTGGTCAATGTCAAGTTTGGTAAAGAGTAATGTCAATGGAAATTTTACAGAATGTGAGAGTCAAGATCGCAATATAGGAAGAACACAGGATACAGGGAACACCAGTGATGGGCCAGAGAATAGTGATGAGAGTATGAGGAGAACAAGGAGCAAACCGTCATGGTTGAGAGATTATGTTGAGTAAAACTTTGTGTTTGAAGGAGGGAGATGTGTTAAGAAGTTAAGCAATTACAGGGTAATTGCGAAAACAGCATAATCGTTCCGTTATAATAAAGCAATCAGTTTCTATAATGATTGTATGTAAATAGTTTAGGTTATTCATGTATTAGTTCAAGCAAGATGTATATGTAGTTCACCATTGTGACTTCATGTCATTCTAGTATGGATTGTTGACATTAGAGTTTCTGTCGGCAGTTGCTTTGGCTCTCCGTGTGGAGCCTGCCGCCGTATGTTTACACTGAATAAACGTTTTGATAAAAGCTACGTGTGGCGGCGCTTATCTTAACACGAACATCCATGTGTGGGCTTGGAACCCGGGTGCTAATGATCATTATCACTTGCAATATCACAGATATTCCCGTTCTATGTTCTCCAATCCCCACACCCTTCACGCTCACCAATTCTCTATCATAACTTTATCTCACAAACCTCTCACTCATGTACATGCTCACAGCCTCTGTCACACTGCCAATTCATAACTTGCATGACAAGTCCCTGCCACACTCCCAACTGGGCTCCCAATGTGCCCCTTCAGCTCTCCAGTTCCTCTTGCAGGCTCCAGTCCTTCATTCTTTCTCAGTATCTCTTTGCCCCATACTCCCTTTTTGTACCCCCTATCTTTCTATCTCCTTCTGCATCTCACGTCCTTTCTCTATCAGACTTACACCCCCATTCCTTTCTACCAGTCTGCTGCTCCCTCCCGCCATCCTCCAGTCTCTCCTTCTCCCCCTAAATTACTCTGCCTTTCTCCCAGTCGCACCCTCTTTACCCAAAGTCACGCACCCTCTAGCATAGCTCTCAACCTTTCATTGCCCTGATTTTTCATTTGGCTGGTGAAAGCCCGTTGATTCCAATGGGCGTGGAGGGAGCTTGGCGGGTGAAAGAGCTGCCTAAGTAGAGGGTGACACCCGCCAAAAGCGTGTGAATTGAGAGGCATGCCTCTAGCCCAGTGCTCTGCCTCTGCTTACTTGCCGATCGCTCTCCATCTGCTCCACCACTCCGTTTCTGCTTTCTTGTCCACCGCTTCCCCACTGCCCACCACTCCCCTTCTCTCCTTCTACCCCCACATATTGTGTTTTTTTTTAAAAAAACAGCAAATTTCACAAGTATTTTCAAAGCAGCAGATTTCGTGGTATTTTTAGCAATTGAAGCTGTATCAAGGATATCCACAAGATGTATTAACATCTTAGATTTTCCGTCTTGCTGATACAGGACCCTCAGGAGAGTTTGCCAGAGAGGCACAACTTGGCGCCCTCTTCACCAGCGCATGGCGCTCCATGTGATCTTTTGCGCCCCTGCTCTTGCACGCGCATGGCCATTGGCCTGGGATGGTACATGGCCACTTTGCACTAGGTGATCTCACGAGAGTGTGGTATTATTTACTTCAGTTGATGCCCCGCTGCTGTTCAGGCATCCCTTCCCAGATCCATTCCCAGCAAATGATTCCTTCGGGACGTTGATCTCTGTGATTGTGGCGGTACTGGGTAAGACTATCAGTTCAATCCATTCGAAGAGGTAGTCAACAAGGACAACCCTGTATCAGTGTCCATCGTGTTAAGTGTCTAAGGAGCCAATAAAGTCAGGTCCTACCTCTCACTACGTACTTGAGGGGAGCGGGGAGGTTTGTCTCAAATGTAGTGCCTTGACATCCATAGCAATTCTCAATCAAAAATCCTAAACACAAAAAAATATGCACAACAGATGGAGCTACAAAAAAAAGGAACATACTATGAAGCCTGAGGCCATCCTGTCTGGTCATCACAGGTTCAAGTGAAGCCCAGTGTATTTTTTATTTACAAAAATAAGCTTTTATTAAGTGCTTTATTGGGTGCTACGTTGTCAAACATCAAAGAAGTAAAAATGAAAACACAAAGACATTTCATGGGAATACAGAGCCCTCTACACAATAGAAGAGCAAAACTCACAGAAGTGCATGAGTTCATCACTGACGATAGAGCCCTCTACAGAATATAAGGGCTGAACTCAGAGAAGTGCATGAGTTCATCATTGACAATAGAGGCCTCTTCACAGTAGAAGGGAACAACTCTAAGACGTGCATGAGTTCCTCACTGAAGATAGGCCTCTTCACAAGAGAGGGGCACAGCACATAGAAGTGCATGAGTTCATCATTGATGTCAGAGGCCTCTTCACAATAGAAAGCCTGGAACGCCAATTTTTGAGCAAGTTTTTCCCCATTTTTGGTGTTCCGCCCCCTTCCCAGCCATATGCGCAAACCACGCCAATGCTCTGCGTGGAGTCTCACGCAATGCGCTCGACAGCTTGCAGAGACGTGCCGAGCCTGTGCGAATTCCACGCAAGTCCAGGAAAAAAGTACCACACATTGGATTCCATGAATCGACAAACGCAGGTTTGCGCGCAGTTTGGCAATCAAGTACCCTATTTTGAGTGAAAATAATTCCATGAATCGGCCCCTTAACATTATACTCTTCCCTGTCTAGTATGATTTTAGCCTTTACCAACTTATTTGTCTCCTTTTCTTGAGTTGATGGCCATTCACCCAGATACAGGGTAACAGCTTGTTCAGAGTTTCCATGCCCCTTTTGGAGACTGCCATCTCTAGATTGTTCGAAGAAAGTGTTTTGAAACTGTTAAAAAGATGTAAGATAATGGCCCTCATTCCAACCCAGGTGGTAAGTTCCCTACTTTACCACCATGGTGTAAACTCCGTTTACACCATGGTGGATGGCGGATTTACCGCCCCATTCCAAGGTGAGTGAGGCGGTAAATCCCCAATCCCCATTTACCCTTCCCCATTCCCATTTTTGCCCCATAGGGCATAATGGGAGTGGGGAAGGCGCTAATTACGGCACCGTAAATTACGGTGCCGTAATTAGCGCCAAGGACGCTTAGCGCCTTGGTACTTAACGCCTGCTAAAAGCAGGCGTTAAGGTGGAAATCAGGCGTTAAGGGATAAACCCTTAATGCCTGGGTTGGAATGAGGGCCAATATCTTGTTCGCTTTCTCTTTTATGTTCGTATGGGCACGAGCACGCTGAGCCCTCTCCATCTGTCCTTGTATAGCAACCTAAAGCTTAGGACGGAATGATTCCTTCCTATGTGGCACCCAGGATGGGCCACAGAACCTTTAGGAAATCATGTCTGTTACGGGCAGACAACTGTGATCAAATGAGGTCAGTGAGTTAGTTTGCAGCCATCTCATCTTGATGGGACCATTGATTTTTAGTTTGGGCCATTAGGTGTCACTTGTGACACCTATAATAGCCCAAATTATTGCATTCAAATACTGATTCATGTGTACATAGGGAGAAGGGCCTGTGACAATGGGCACACACCTTTGAGGAGGGACACAGGGTATTTTGGTGTTGTTTGGTTATGGATCCCTCTCATTCCCTGCCTCTAGCAATGCTAATCCCTATGTCTAATCCCACCCATTCCTGCCCCTCTCTGGAACTATTTTAGCTTCGATCTCTTCCATGTTTGCGGCCATCTTGAATTACTTTCTCTAAGGAAGCTCTCTGGAAAGATGCCAAATCTAGTGGCCATCTTTGAATGGGAAATATACTATATAATTTCCAAATAAAATCATACATTTTCAGGGGATTACTGAATTGTTTTCAACCAAGTGAATAACTTGATTGAGGATTTTCCCACACGTTTGCAATCTTCATGTTTAGATGAAAAACATAGACTGTTTTAAAGAAATGTTTTTACTTTTTCTGCAGAATTTATATATGACTTGTTGGAAAATATGTCTGTGTTTGCATGCTTTTCTGCATTTTAGTGTCTCCTAAGGAATCTCGACAAGCCGTTCATGCTCACATTATCACAGGCACTTCACTGTTTGTCATTTTATTGTGTCAACTCCTTTCAGCGCTGTAGGATGGATCCTGCTGCATTGCTCAAGGCGGTGTCCGGTGGCGTATCCATGCATTTTCAGAATTCATTAAATATGGCCCACAAATTGAGTCATTGCGGCATTGAGTGAACGAACGCGAGAGCAGCTGATCAGCACTGCATGATGCTGTGTGCCGCTCGCTTTCCATGCTGTACAGGTTTGACTGCTTGACACTCATTAGAAGTACTTTCTATTTTTATATTGGCAGTTTTATTATTCATAGTCAGTTGCAATGATAGTCATCACCCTATCGATGGTGTTCAATTTTTATCTACTGGTTGCTAGGTAATCCTGTCTGTGTGCGAGGATGCATGGTCACCAGCTGTGCGTGGCTTGCACTGTGGCTCGCGCTCTGTCTCCTTTAGCTTGTACGCAGATTTCTTTTCTTCTCCATATGACGTACTGGAGAGCCGGAGAGAAATTCCATGGTATTGAAGCCTTTTGCCTCACCGCTGCAGAGCGTAGCCAGGAGCAGGCTGTTCCCTGCTGTCCCTCACTTTTATTTACCTCATTTGCAGCACTGGTGGTGGTGGGCGTGCTGCGAGCTGCTAAAGAGCTGGAGAGCGACTCCAGGCTATTAAAGCCACTTTGCCTCCCTGCAGTGGAGCGGGCCGTTGCATGCTGGGAGCTGAGGAGGAGATTGCAACATACTACAGCGGACATTGGGATTGGTATTGTGAACCGTTGGTATTTTGCTGCCCTTGTGCACACATGCGAGCCCATGTGTCTCTCTCTGACCATTTAACCTACAAGTAGAGAAGGACCTCCCCGCTGTCCTGCCTTCCTAGGTCGTGCTGAGTTCATCCTGCTCAGCTTCCTGTGTGAAAGGTAAACAAGAGGAGTGAGGAGTGGCCATACGAGGGGGCTTAACCAATCCCTGATGAGAGGTCTCAAAGATGTGGACCTGCACAGTGTTGCTTGATATTGCTTGATACTGTTTGCTGCCGTCAGGCTCCTGGAGCAGCAGGGTCGCTTGCCGGCTTTCACCGGCAAGACTCTGGAGGATTCCGGAGTGAACCTGACTATCCTGCCTTGATCTCCTGTGGGACCGTCTGAAGTCCAAAGGTGGTGCCTGCCTGTTTCCTAAAAAATATAACCCTGTTATTAAAGACAGTCCATTGCTGGATACTCTTTGGTTAATTGTGTCTTGGCAAAGAGAGGGCTTCCGACAGCACCTGGCTCTGCTGTGTTTTGACACATCCCCTGCAAGAAACCATGAGTTTTTGTGCATGTATTTTTTTGCATTGTACCAGTAGAGGAGCAGGCATAGGCATGCATAGGCATAGCTGACAGAGCAGCCCAGATGATTGTGCTCCATTTTACGAATCAGTGGCTTGGCCTGTCAGGTAGCCCATGTGACTGGGCACCTGCTGCAGAGATCTCTGTGTAAACTGCACATGCTTCATTCTTTCAGGGGTGCTGGACTGAGTAATGCTGAGTTGGGTAATAATAGATCCTTTTATTTAAGTGCTTATTGACCACTGTTTGTGGTGTGTGCACATAAATGGCCAGCATTCATAAAATGTCTCCTCCACTCTGTGAAATGGGAGCTACAACCCATTGAAGAGAACCTTGCCAAGTTATTTGGCGCTATACGAATTGCAATAGCATAGTAGATTAAGGTGAAGGGTTAGACCTGTGTAAGAAATAAACACATGCTTTCCTTGTATCGGTTTACTGGACAGAGAAGACACCCCTTTGCTGATAACTCTGCTCGTTGCTGCTGCTCTGTTCTCAAACCAAAAATGTCCAACATAAGAGTGCAGCAGCACCTACCGGAAGCCCATACGCAAACATGTGCAAATGGTTTGTCTAAAAAAACTCATAGGCTGCTCCATCGCCCAAATTGTGTGAACTTGGGCACATTTCTGTCTCCTCCTTGAGCCTCCATTTGCTTACTTCCAAGAATTACAAAGTGCTTAGAAAGAAACCAGCCCTCATTCAGGCACCATATAAAAATGGGGCAATTGCTTTCAGAAATACAAGAAGCACCTTGTACAGAGAGCAACCTGGTGCACACATTAACAGCATGTGCTGGAGCACATTGCTGTGGTGCTGGACCCGTGTTTGGGTGCTCGGGCATTTGCAGCGGGGCTTTAGGTCGGCTGGGACTAGCTAGGCAGAGCTGTTCCCGAGGTGGGACTTCCTCAGGATGGCACTAAGAATGTAAACAATGACAAACTGGAATAGAGATGATGAGCAGCAAAGCCGTCTACCTGTCTCCTAAAGCACGACAGTCAGCGCCAGACTCCCGAAGGCTATGGGCCTCATTACACGGACGGCGGTAAGGGTTAACGGTCACCGTCGTACCGCCGTACTACGAGGTCCCTTTGCGGGTTGGGGAATTTGACGCCTGCTTTTTGCAGGCGTTAAAACCCAACACGCAAAGGGACCTTGGTGCTAATTACGGCACCGCAAATTTGCGGTACCGTTTCTAGCACCTTCCCCATTCCCATTATGCCCTATGGGGCAAAAATGGGAATGGGGAAGGGCAATGGTGGAAGGGGGAATTACCGCCCCACCTACCTTGGAGTAGGGCGGTAATTCCCCTTTCCGCCAAGGCGGTGCCGGTAATTTACCGGCATGGACCAAGGTGCTAATAGCACCTTGGTCCACCGCCTACCGTGTAATGAGGCCCTAACTCACTCCAAACGGGTCTATATAACTCACTTTACTGATAGGATGTTGTTATAAGTGAAATAAGCACAAAGACTATGGGCCTCATTACACGAATGGCGGTGAACCATGGCGCTATTAGCGCCATGGTTCATGCCGGATAAAATACCGGCACCGCCTTGGTGGAAAGGGAAATTACCACCCTGTTCCAAGGTTGGCGGGGCGGTAATTCCCCCTTCCACCATTGCCCTTCCCCATTCCCATTTTTGCCCCATAGGGCTCTATGGGAATGGGTGAAGGTGCTAATTACGGTACCGCAAATTGCGGTACCGTAATTAGCTCCCTGGTCCCTTTGCGGGTTGGTTTGTAACGCCTGAAAAAAGCAGGCATTAAATTCCCCAACCCGCAAAGGGACCTCGTAGTAAGGCGGTAAGAATTTACCGGTACCGGTAAAATACCGGTACCGGTAAACCCTTACCGCCATCCGTGTAATGAGGCCCTATGTGCCTTATGTGCTCAGCAGGGTTGCAGGCTGAAATTAAGCACTTGGGGCATTGCCCTACACACCAGTCAGGGTCTCGAATGAGCAAGGAACATGTGAAGTCAGAGTTTATCAGTGAACACTAGAAGCCCTTTCTTCTCTTTTGCTTTCTGGTGTCCACACAGGATGTCCCTGTAGCTCCCCTGCCTTTGCCTGCAGAGATGAAAAGTGATTGCAGTGTAGTCCTGTGGTCCTGGGCAACCACTACATATTATGAAACACTTGTGTATAGGCGCGTTATAAATGCCATATTATATCATATCATGGTTGCTGTGTTCTATAGAAATGAATTTCTTGGTATGTTTAACACGCCAACAGTCAATGTTTGCAATTGGAGAAAACACAGTGCCAACACAAAAGCCCAAACCGTTGGTATTGCCAATGCTTTTTATTTTTGGGATCTGCCAGTTTTCACATCTTCTTCGGAGTGGCCTTGGGTGCATTAGTACTTGTAGATACATCTCTTGTTCAATGAGTGATCTGGAGTATTTCACACTGAGGTGATCGTGTGCCGTCGGGTTGTATACGTGAATTGTATCCCGATGCATTCTCTCGTTGTGCACATTCTTGGGAACACGGAATCATGTTTGCCATCCTTGTTTCCTTGGTCCATTGTAGAAGAAGTGTCAGTTGAAGAGGAGCAGCTGGGGCATAAGGATGCTAATAAGATAACACACCTCCGCTTACCACTGTGGAGTATCGTTATTACTTATGCCAGTCGGAAAGCCTAGCCTACGTACAGATAAAATAATTCTTGGAATCTAATAACCTCTTAGGCTACCGCCCTGCCACGGAACGGAAACAGCCCTCTTGGACCTCAAAATCCAAATTGACCAAATCAAGGACAAAGGAGACTTAGCAAATCTCCTCCTACTTGATCTATCTGCGGCTTTCAACCTGGTTAACCACAAATCCTTTGCCAACACCTGGCACTAGCTACTCAATTCTCACCTAAAGTCATAGAGCAGATCAAATATTTCGTCTCTAACCGCACGATGAGAGTCTTCTCTCCCTCCTCAGCAGCCGACTCAGCCCCAGTCTCCTGCGGAGTGCCCCAAGGCTCTTGTGTTTCGCCTAAATTATACAATGTGTTCACTAAGCCTCTTTTTGACTGCCTAGGCAAACTGGGTGTCACGTATACAAACTACGCAGATGACACCCACATACTCTTACCTATCACTGGCTCATAAGGCACCTACTCTAACACACTAAACAAAATGTACCTCAGCATCCAAGCATGGATGACGCTAGACGAGCTATGTCTCAATGATGAGAAAACTGAATTACTCATCATTGGTAGCTAACCTAAACTGAACAAACTCCCACAACTTTACAAATCAGTCAACATTGACGGCAACATCATGAATGTAGCCAAAGAGATAAAAACCTTAGGTGTCTACATTGACTCTGCACTTACCCTAACACGGCAAGTTAATGCCATAGTCTCTTCAGCAGCCTACACTTCCAAACTAATCAGAGCCAGCAGACCCTTCTTATCCTCTTGACAACTGCATCACGCTGGCAAGAGCACTCATCGTATCCAGGATCGACTAGTGTAACTCCCTTTTTTCAGGCTCCAGTGCCCGCAACATCAGTAAATTACAAGTTGTGCAAAACAGTGCTACCAAAGCAGCACTTAACATCCCCAAACATGAACATATCTCGTCAACTAGACGTACCATTCACTGGCTCCCTGGACGAGATCGGATTAAATAAAAAATACTCTCACTGACACACGAATGCGCCCCAGCATACCTAATCAATCAAATCTCAAAAGCCCAGTCCAAAAGACCTTCCCGATCCACCTATGCCAGCCTAGTCTCTATACCCAGATTCAGACGAGAAAAAGCGGGAGGCTCTAGCTTCACAGTGATTGCTGCCAAATCTTGGAACTCCATGCCCGTAGCCTTGAGGACAGACCCATCCTTATGGTCTTTCTGCAAAAGCCTTAAAACCTGGCTTTTCACCCAAGATCGCAACTAACTTAAGCTTAGGGTTCTCACACGCGGCTATCAATGACACCTCTGTATTATTGTCTGTATACCTTGTATGTCGTATCTTATTCACCTGCTGCACTATGCTACAAGTAACACGCATAATATGTGCAACAAACTACTGCTTCAGTTGATATGTAAACAATGTAAGATAATGCTGTAACCTGTAATCTACTACCATTGTGTTGTACGTGCCTATGACTGACTGTAACTTCCTGCTACAAGTTTACATTGCAACCAATCTCTTGAGCAAACATCGCCTAGATGCCGCTGCGCATTGTGCGCTACATAAATGCCAAAATAAATAAAGAAAGAAAATAAGGTCCACCTTAACGATCTTCTCCTCTATAAGCTTGACAGTAATAGGTTCCAGATCCTGCCTGTTTTGTAGGATCGCACTAGATAGATCTTGGAGTAGCTGTTTCTTTGAGTCTTGGAGAGCAAACCTGCCTTTCCCCCTTGCTGTTCTCAGCAATTTCTCTTTAAAGTTGAAGATGTGGGGTTTGAATAGTATATCCCTTGTGGCATTGAGTCACCGCTTGCAGGCGGTGGCCCTAATCTGTGGGCACTGTCCAGTTCAAGGTTGAGCAGCTGTTCCTTTAGGAGTAGTTAATGAAATAACTTATTTAATAGACCAAAGATGTCTGTGCCCTCTGAGTTTGCCTTAAGAAACTTCAGGCGAATTTGTCGCCACATAGAGCGGTTCTTTGCATTTAGCTGCATTTAGCTGACACGTCTCCAATATCTGGTCCCGTAAAGCTATGAAACCATCCTCTTCACATAAGGTCCCTCGCATCAGCATGAATACTATACATTTGACCCACTGCATAAGCTGGAATGTAATGACCAATCGCAGAAGCTGTAAGTATTGTATTATGTCTGTAATACTTATAATGTACCAACAACTGCTACCATTCCTGTACCTCTGTAACTAAGCTCTCACAAGTAACAGCGCCTCAATGCCCGTGGGATGCTTGCGCGCTATATAAATTTAAATAAATAAATATACTGAAGGGATCTACGTGAAAAAGTCAGAAAAAGAATAACAAGGATTTTCGGTCCAATTACAACTATTCTTTTGGCTTTTTGCCCTTTTTTTTATTCCCAGCACCACTCTCCACTCACCCATACCTTAAGTTATACCCTTACCCCAGCCCCATCTATTGTTTAATAACAATATGCAAAAATCTTGCAAATATTTCAATCGAAAATCCGCATTTGCCGATTCATGGAACCGACTGTGCAGGCCTTTCTTGGGACTTGCGTGGAGCTCACGCAGGCCCGAAAAGTTTGTGCGAGCCGTCAAGTGATTTGCGTGAAACACCACGAGGACCATGGGTGTTGTTAGGAAAGATTTCATATGTGTATGTAATTTTCCCTCCATGTGTCAACCCCCAAATGTTTTGCTGCTGTTTAGACACCATTGACTGACTTTGCCAGAGAAGCACAGCCTTCAGCTGTACTCCTCTGGGCTTTCGCTCACTTTTTATGGGGAAACTGACATGCCCTTAAGACAGTCAGTACTGGGAAACTTTGTTTCCCTTAGACCTTTCCTCATGTTGCAGCTTTTGTGCAACATGTAACAAGTGTGCAATGTATTTTACCATACAGCACACTTGGGTCTATGTTCATTTCCAAAGGCCCTAGAAACTCTCGCTGGACTTTTTATGAACTGTGCAGATGTGTCCTGGACAGGACTGGTGGCAGCTATCGTTTCACATTCTTTTTAACCCTTTCCTGCCATGTTAACCGTGTTAACCGAGCCTGCCACGAATAGGTGGCCTGGCTCCAAAATGGCCATGCCACAACGTCCTTTGTCCTGTTCTTTGGCCATCTTGCCCCTTCACCTTCCCCAGGTCGAGTCAACCGGGGCCAGTCCTTATTTGGTCATGCATTTTCCCGCGAATCCCAATGCTTTTACGGGCTTCTGCATGCCTTGTGTGTGTGCCTCCAGGATGTAGGCTGGGATATCTGGTCCCAATACACATCCTGGGTGCCAGAGAGTCTGGAGGGTCCTGAATGCCTGAGACCACTGTGGTCTGTGATTGGTCCATGTATGGAGTGTGTGTTTGTGGGCAGATCTCCCATTGGGTCCTCTCTGGTTTGGCACAAAGGGAACTTTGGTTAAGAGGAGGCTGGAAACACCACTACCAGGTCGATCTCCTGAGTTCTCACTGAACAAGGGATAGGATCCAAGTATCCTGCAACTATGAAGCTGAGTCGAGGAACCACTTGTGACCCGCTGGAAGGTTTGGCACCCTGAGCCCGCTGTCGTCCCGCGGGACCCCTCTGCATCTGGTCGTCCTAGAAGGTCTGCGAAAATGATTCGACCCATTGAAATATTGGGACCAACTATTCTCGGCACATTCACCAAAACCTACAAGTAAGCTTTCTCGGAAGCGTCCCTCGGCCAACCAGTGGGCTGACCATCTTACGCAGGACCTTTGCTCTGTCTCCGCTGTTGTTTTGAGGAGGCCCTCGAAACTTGGTATACTGCTAGCTCTGTGTCCACGGCACCCTCACACCAAATTACGAACCCTTGGCACTCCCAGGTCTGAAGTGAGATGAGTGCACCCGGACCAGAGTAAACGCGGTTACCGTGTTGCCCTGCTGCGGCAACGTCCTTTGCAAGTCTACTGCATTTGTGACCCTCTTGCCCCTGAAGCCTGCTGCAGTGAAACTGGGGCGATTCATCCACCCAGAGCGGAGAAATCACCACTGTCCCATTTGGGAATCCTCGCTGGAACATAGGTACTAAAAAGTGCCGAGACGTCCTTTTTGTCGCCGTCAAACCTGCAACCGAATTGGACTAACCTGCCGAAGTTTGGGTCTCCTTGCCTCAGGGACCGCTGAGTAATCTTTACCCCAACCGGTAGCCCCTAGCGCCAGAGCCCAACTTTACCCACAAGTGGCCCCTGGGGGCCCCTGTCTTGTCCACTGCTTTTGCGAAATAGCGATTCCATCCCGAACTCTCGAACTGCCTCAAGTGGAGGTCCTTCTTGAATAGTGGGAACTTATTGTCCATCGCCTTATCCACCTTCCCGAGCTCCTAGAGACCCCTGAAGAGAACCTGTTTTGCCCATTGGAACAACTGCGTGCATTGGCATACATGTACTATTGAGCACAAGGCTCCCCTCTTCTTAGGGCTTGGACTGCCTCTTAGTTAGGAGAATAACTTATGTTGAATTGGGACTAAAGATTAACTGTCTGTTTCCTTCCCCTCTAGGTTGTTAAAGGATAGTTCCGGGACTTTTTTTTTATTGTCCCTACGGTTCGGCCATGTGTTTTTAAGCATAAATCGGTAGATCGTAGAAAACATTCCTATGGACCTTACCCGACTTTTCGTCCATTAACGCACTCAAAATCAGCCGCCATTTTCTGATAATCCTATCATTTCCCCCCATCGACCTGGCTCACCTGCTTTTGCGGCACTAAATCAAATCCCCTGCCCCTGAGCCTGACATCAGCAGACGCGTACCGCCCATTTCCCAACGCCAAAGCACGTTTCGTGTCAACAATCGCTGCGCCTCAGCTAATGAAGTGTCGCCATGGAAATGGCAGGACGCCTCTTTCCTCAATAAGTATAAACACACCGCTTCACAACACACAGCAGCAGATTTTCGATTCCATTACTCTCTCTCTGTTACTTTGAGTATTCTGTGACTCGTTTCTGTGCTCTGGTCAGCTACCTTCGCCGCTTCTAGGCCTTGTGAACACCTGTACCATCTCTGTAAATTATTTTACTTTCTTTACCACACAATGGCTACAATAATGCCGTATATGTACGAGCCCGAGTACACCGAGGAAGAACTACTGGAAAGGCAAGCACGCAAAAACGATGGGGATTCGGACGGCAGTTGGGAGGACCAGTCAACGGATGAAGAGCCTGGACCATGTCGCATGGACGGCGTCTCCACCTGGTGCACGTGCAATCGGTGCGAGCTAATGCCAACTGAGGAGGAGAACTGCTGCTGCCGTGAAAATTCCGGGTGCTTGGCCTACATTTCGGAAGGCGAGCCAAGTCCGCAATGCATCACCGAGCTGCCAGAGTTCAGGGAAGCCTGCCTCTCACGGACCGTGTTGAGGATGATGATGGTGCTTATGCACGAACTTCGCGGCACTGTTCGTCCGCGTAATCCGAGTAACGAGTAAGTATACTCTGGTTGTGATGTCAGTGATGCCACTACTATTTCATGGTCGTCTCCCACATATAAAATTACATCTACATATCATTCGAATGCATGTAAATTGGTTCCATATTGTGCATTTTCTAGATAGAATTTTTTTCAAAGCAGAATGACATTTTTTACCTGGATCGACAGTGATAAGAAAGTTTTGTCATTTTAATACAGTTTGCATCTTTCTTTTTCACAGGTGGTACAGGCTGGTGGCCTATCGTTGCTTCACTTGGTGGCTTCACGGGAGGCTCGGACACCGCGTTCGGAGAGTAATACCTGCCTGTGCGGTACTTGCCATTAGACAACATTTCCCCAACGACAGTGGACAATACCGCGGATTTTCCCTGGATGTGCTGCAACCGGAACTTTACAATGTGTAATGTTTATTATTTATGTTCAATTGAAATTAAGATCTAAAATAAAACCCAACATATATTTTAACAATGGTTGTTTTGATTTTTTAAATGAATCTAGTGTGTCTCCATTGAATAGTCTTCCTGTGCCTTGTCTTGTCACACCACATGTCTCCGGCCAGCATCCTCCCTCACGCTGGCCGCCCACCTTCAATCCACATAACCGTTGAACCCATATGCAGCAGACATACATATGTTATTTTGCGGGTTGGCATCAAGCCTCCCGGCCTTGCCTCCTCCCCCAAAAATACTTACCACACCACTTTGTTCAAGCGTTGGCAATAAAAGGCCGTTGGATTTTATTGATACAAAACATGGTTATAGGTAAATAATCAATATAGTTGATCATAATAAATCATCCTTTTGGGCACCGGGTACAGAGATGACCCCCTCTGGCCCGTGCCGCCTTGCCACCACAGGCCAGCCTGCTGCTGACTAACTGCCTAGGCATCCAGGGTCTCCAGGGTGAACTGCACCCATATATTCTCCTGGGAGGGTGAGGTATTTATAAACTCACCCCCCTGCCTTCCATGTACTAGATCCTGCAGCCTGCCTCTTACATGCAGTTAGATGGCCTCTCCTTGGTGAGGCCCTGCGGCAAACGAGTCTTGTCTGCACGACCACCGCCCCAATCCACCCCCCCGCCCTATCAAAGGCAGTTCGCACCGGGGTACTTGCGCTGGCAAGTGGAGCTGTCAGGGAGCGATAAAGGCCAAGAGGTGCCAAAGACCATGTACACTTCAAAGTGGTCTATAGAGCATGGGTTGTTGTTCCCATGTCTACCTCCAGACCCCGTGTCTCCTGCCAAGCATCCCCCCTCACGCTGGACGCCCCCCTGCAATCCACATAAGTGTGTCTCCATTCACGAGTCTTCCTGTGTCTTGTCTGCACGACCACCGCCTCAATCCACCCCCCGCCCTATCAAAGGCAGTTCGCACCGGGGTACTTGTGCTGGCAAGTGGAGCTGTCAGGGAGCGATAAAGGCCAAGAGGTGCCAAAGACCATGTACACTTCAACGTGGTCTATAGAGCATGGGTTGTTGTTCCCATGTCTACCTCCAGACCCCGTGTCTCCTGCCAAGCATCCCCCCTCACGCTGGACGCCCCCCTGCAATCCACATAAGTGTGTCTCCATTCACGAGTCTTCCTGTGTCTTGTCTGCACGACCACCGCCTCAATCCACCCCCCGCCCTATCAAAGGCAGTTCGCACCGGGGTACTTGTGCTGGCAAGTGGAGCTGTCAGGGAGCGATAAAGGCCAAGAGGTGCCAAAGACCATGTACACTTCAACGTGGTCTATAGAGCATGGGTTGTTGTTCCCATGTCTACCTCCAGACCCCGTGTCTCCTGCCAAGCATCCCCCCTCACGCTGGACGCCCCCCTGCAAACCGCATAATGCCACGACATATACACGTCATTCATTCACAAACACACCCCTGTTTCGAATTCTTTATAACCCACTTCATATTTCTAATGAGAACTTCTTTGCGCTTTGCTAGTCAACCCGTGAAGGTGCTGGTTATCCGCTCTTCGTCTCTGTGAACTTCCGTGACCACTTCGAGGAAACTCGTCAGTTTGCAACCTGTGAACTGCTCCCTGTTCTACGACAAGAAACTACTCTGATCCCTGCATCTAACTGTTTGTTCGTCAAGGTAAGGCCATGTACCATAATCATTTTGCGTCCAATTTCTTTTCGTTCAAGACAGTACATGCAAGGAACTAGTCACATGTTCTGAGTTTAGTCAAATTATTTTTCTATTTTTTTATAAAGTTATTCAAATACCTATCCGCATGTGAATAACGTGTATAGTTCCAAGAACCAAAACGAACCTTGCATTGAACCTTTTATGTGTCATTTAATTTTTTAACACATTGGTATTCATAGAGAATTGTTGATCTTTACTTTTCAGAACTTTCCACAATGCCTGCCTGTTCCATTGGCGGTTGCCCTTCGAAGACCCATAAAAAATCTGAAGGTACTATAATGCATGTTTTCCCTAAAACAATAGATCAGATAAGAGAATGGGTTTGATATTGCGGATATCCACCGTCTGAGCTTGAAAGTAGAGTCCTAGAAGTCTTTGCGGACAAGAGGGGTGATCGATACCGCATCTGCAGCAGGCACTTTAGCTCAGACATGTACTCCACATCATTGCTAATAAAGAAGAACACACCGCGAGCGAAGCGAAAATTGCTCTCAACCGCTATTCCCACTCTATTCGTCCACATCCCTCCACTGGTGAGTCAAGTTTACGGATTTAGCTCTCGGCCTTGCGGTAGTGTGTAGCATTAGCTAACAATAATTTCCCCATTTATGTATCCACTCAATATGAAGGCGGAAGATTCTCCATCCGTGTCGTTATTGCAGTCATCAGCCACTTCAAGCGCCTATCGGGTAATCTTACTTAGCTATTCTGCCACTGACTTGTTTTAGGCATGTAAATCAATTAGTTTTAATTTATCGTGTAATTATTTTACCTAATGGTACACCCTAGTACTCGTCCTCTAGTCTTTGTTTTCAGTTATAATTATTGTTATCCAAAATAATGCAAGTACTGTCTTTCAGGGAGATGCTGAGGAGTCCAACGCATTGACGACAACCGTTGATGTCACTCAGATGCTCGAGGTACGTTTCCGGACAGTTCCATCGATGGAGATCATCAGATCTTGCATTCTTGTAGCGTGATTGTTACACACAATGTTTCTTTCGTTTTTAGCCATTGATATGTCCTTCTGTCGTCGCCCTCCTATGTGTCTTTTTTTTTCAATATTGTGTTCATTACTAATGAAAGTCCTATGTTTCAGGGAGTCGATGGAGCATTAGTCCAAGAAGAAGGGGGAGCATGCAGTTACGGGTCGGCGCAACAGCTTGCAGAAGTGTGCACCGCAGTTACATCGTCCCTTGATGTTCTTATGCATTTCGAGGTATGGATACTGACAGTTCGATCAAGCGAAATCATATGACGTGATTACATCCGCTATACTTTCTTCTTTATTAACGCAAGTACTATGTTTCAGGGAGATGACGGAGCTTCTTCTACAAGAACATCACCCCTAGTAGTTGATGCAGATCTCTGGGTGGTGACACTTCCAACGATCGAGCAAATCGAATCATATTTAGATATCCATTATTTATTTTAGACAACTGATCATTTGTGCAGGTCTATTTAGATGAGCCGTTGACGCCTGCACAAAGTTTATGTTCTTTTTAACAAAATAGAAAACCATACTAATGCAATTACTGTGTTTCAGGGAGTTACTGAAGCATTATCTTCAATAATATCATCAATGGAAGTCTGAGGAGCCCGAGGTATGGATCTTGACAGTTCCATCTAACTAGATCAACAATGCGTGAATAATTGTCGTTTGAATGTTCTACACAAAGCGTTCATTCGTGTTTTGCTATTGAGATGTACGTGGGTATTGGTCCCCAAGTACATTTTGTGTTTTCAATATTATTATACATACTAATGAAAGTTCTATGTTTCAGGGAGTCGATGGAGCGTCAGTGCGTGATGGATGTGCTTATCATGAAAATATAGTCGTTGCAGCGCAAGAGGAAGTGGAGACATGCACACACGAGTCGGAGCAACAGCGTCCTGATGTTGAAGTTCGAGGCAAGAAAGTTTCAAAGAAAAGAAAGCAAAAGAAGGTTAGTGTCCTGGTCACTATATTATGTTGTTTTTCACTGTTAATAGTTCAATACTGTAAGTTGTGTTTAAACTGAACATCCCTTTTCCAATCTGTCCTCTAGTTGCGAGTGGGTGTACGAACTAGATCTACACAGACAGTGAAGCGAACAAGAGATGTTGCTTGTCAAACCTTTTGGCAGGGACTTGAGACTGGAGATGCATCGTGCCAATGGGAAGAATATGAAGTGATTGACAACGGAGCTATACCACCACCAGCCATTGATAGTGAATGTCCTCCTGGTAGTTCGGATGCAGTCAGAGATCAATTCACAGAATCCACACCCGCAAAAACTAAGACCGCGAGAAAGTTGAAGAAATTCTTTTATTCACCCATCGCCGGAGAAGGAACAGATGTTGCAATGGAAGAGAATGAAGTGGACGACAATGAAACACCATCAATATCACTGAACATAGCGGAAGACGATATCAGAGATTCTACCTTTCATGTGAGTGACATGTCCTCAACGTTACAGGACGAACCAGCTGGGATGCAGAGTGACGGTATAAGGAAAGAGGCCAAATTCATTGTATCTGATAGTTGTTTGATTGATATTATTATTCGGATGAAATGTGGGCATTCGGTTGGTGGGGAAGTATGTGGGGAGACATTGATTAATGTGACTCGTGCAATTCGAGGCACTAACCTTAAAATACATGCCACCTGTACAAAATATCATCCTTTCTCATGGTCTGCACAACCCATGCTGGGGCAACTGCCAGCAGGCAATCTACTTTGTGCAGTGGCTGCACTTTTTAGTGGTTCAAGTTTTAAAAAGTTAGAGTCTTTCTTTCAGTTTGTGGGAATCCATATCATTGCGAAAACTCAGTTCTACAAATACCAAACCGATTATCTATTTCCAGCCATTAGCGAAGCTTGGAGAATGGAAAAAATGTCTATTGATAGTACATTCACGGGCAAACGGTTCAGGCTAGCCGGTGATGGACAGTGCGACAGCCCAGGATTTTCAGCCAAGTACTGCACCTACCACTTTCAGGACATGGAAAGTAAGAAAATTGTGAGTTCGGTGGTCGTGCAGGTGTCACAAAGTACATCCTCAGTGGCCATGGAGAAAGTTCGCTTTGTAGCATCATTGCAAGAACTACAATCGCGGGGAATGGTGATCGACCTGATAGCCACAGACAGACACGTTTCAATTGCCAAGACAATGAGAGAAGAGTACAAAAATATAAATCACCAATTTGACGTTTGGCATCTTGCAAAAACAATCAATAAAAAAATGTCGGCTGCAGTTAAAAAAATAGATATGCAAGGTATTTCACAGTGATCCAAGTCAATCAGCAACCATCTTTGGTGGAGCTCAAAAACATGTGGAGGGTCGTTGGAAATTCTACTGGAAAAATGGCGGTCAGTAATGCTACACTGTAGCAACGTTCACCGCTGGACCACAAACCAACATTTCCACAATTGTGAACATGGCCATTTGTCCACAGAGGAGGCACGGAAGAAGAAGTGGTTGATTCCTTCATCACCCACTCACAAAGCCATTGAAAAGATTGTATTTGATAAAACTATATCAAGAGATTTGAGGGGACTCACGGAATTCTGCCACACAGGAGATTTGGAGGTGTTCCACAATATGTGCCTAAAGTACAGGCCAAAACGATTGCATTTTGGCATGGAGGGCATGATAAATCGGACTCTTCTAGCGGTCTTGGCACATAACCATAATGTTGGCCGTCAACAAAGTAGGACGACCGGAACTTTAGGGATGCTTCGCTACAATAAGGCCTTCACTAAAAGAAGTAAACAATGGGTGATCAAACCAGTGTTTCAGGATATGCAATATGAGTTTATTGAGAGGCTTATTGTTGATGTCCTAGATAGGCACATACATGGAGTTGTGAACGAACCTGTGCAGGGGACAACTGCATTGCCACCCAACATTGCCTCTGTTCCATGTCCACCTAAAGCAGAGCTCATTGAGAAATACACATCACAGTTTAAATGATTGTAATTTGATTGTCTGTTCTCTCGAGTCTCCTCATGTCACAGGCCCATTGAATATGTGTAGCTATGTATTGTGTAAATAAAAGTGATTGCTCTGTAAGTCCTGTGAGATGGCCTTACACTGAATGTAGCTAACTAGGAATGTGTGCTCGTTCAAAGTGAAGGTCAGCTGCTTTGATTTTTTGCTCGGGTGCCGGAATGGCCCACTACTCAGTATAAGGTTCTATTGTTATTTGACCTTGACAGGCCGGGACCATCCCGAAAGACTTCTTTTTGGGGGTGTGGGGCAATCACGTAAGAAACGATAATGAATATAATTTCAGAAACGAAAGCCATTTAATGTTCGTTCATTAGAAGAAATAACGTCGGCATAGAAGGAGTGGTATTTCGGGGCTGCCCTACGCACAGACACAATGGAAAATGCAAATATAATGTAAGTAACTCTTTAGATGAGTTTATACCGCAATTTAATTACTATACAGTAGGTTTAAAGACGGGTTAAGTTGTACTTGTTCGTTCTATGTGGCATATTGTTTTGTACCACGCACTATCTTGAGGAGAACCATCTCCTTTTACGGAAGCACCTCAAAACCTTCCTCTTTGCTTCTGCTTTCTCTCTCCCTCTCCCCTGCTACAACTGGTCCACTGTCTGCCACCTCGGTCCTGGGCCCTTCCACTCTCCACCTGCACTGCCTCCCTGTCAACCCCTGCACTAGGGGACTGTCTCAGTATCCTACAGCCCCCCCTTGACGTATAATACCCAGTTGCACTGTCCTAGCTATGAAATAATTTCCCGACCTAATATATAAAATGAATAATTTTAATAAAGATCTGATGGTGAGACTAATTTCATTTTTTATGTTTTTAAAACAGGTACATCCTTCATTATTGTATGTGTCACGAGTACCAGACACCGGCGGATGGCTTTTACAACCGCCAGTTGCTTCTCCGCGTGAACAACGTTACCACCCTGACCATTTTATGGGACGATCGCCAAGTACAAGTATGCCCTTACGCGGTACTAACGGCTAGATGCAACATACAGACCGTTGTGGTGGCCTAGTGCCTCGTTGTTGGAACAGCCATGAGATTATCAGTGCGACCGAAGAGCTTATTTTATCGTAAACCAACACCCTGTGTACTGCACACGAACATTGCTTGCCTCAAGACGAACTATTTTGGATCGAGAGCAAAGAAAAATGCAAATCGCTGAATATTCTCTAAACATTTGATGTCCAATAAATGTACTTTGCCAAATGTACAATCTTGCCGTTTGCTTTTAAACCACAGTTTCATATTCCGAATTGTGGCGCTGTATTGTGAGATGATCTAAGACCCTGTGTACAGCAAAGGAACATCGCGTGCCTCAAAACGAACTTTTTGGGACGTGAGCAAATAAAAATGCAAATCGCTGAATATTCTCTAAACATTTGATGTCAAATAAATGTACTTTACCGAATTTACAATCTTGCGGTTTGATTTAAAAGTACAGTTTCATATTCCGAATTGTGGCGCGCTGTGTTGTGAGCTGATCTGTGTTGGTTTCCGGGTTCTGTGTGGAGTCGCGTAGAAGACGCCTGGGCGCGTTTGCCTACGCAGCACAGTCACGTCACGGATAGAGGCGGGGAATATGA